>NC_135027.1:4987673-5611602 GCF_051020955.1 Megalopta genalis
ATCTTTATGCGATCTGTTAACGCGCTGTGAACAAAAAAAAAAAAAGAAGAGGAAAAGTCCCCGGGGAGTCTTTCCGTTTGGCACGTTCGCCGTTCCCCAGCTTTTATACAATTTTCAAAGGCCTTACGTTACGCGTCAAGTAGACACTCGACTCGTTCGTTCAGCTCGTTTCAGCGGGGAAATGGACGCGCTATCGTTTCGCTCGCTAACGTTGCAAGAGGGAGGAACGGTGAATAGCTTTATCGATGCGACCGTGTACCATTCCTTCGCAACACTGCGTGCGAATGTCTTTAGTTGGACAACCGTTTAATTTCTTGAACTCCTTAAACGAGCATAACCCTTAACCGCAGACACTGAGTCTGACAGATTCTGCTCTGTAAATATTATTGCTTATTCTTTCTACCATAAGTGGATCTAGAAGTTATTACTTCGAGTATCCTCCCATCTCCTTGCCACTCCCAACATATGCAATACATGTTATATTTAATTTGTACGTGAAGATTAATCTCACACTCATTTTATAAACAATATATTTTAATAGGTAAATATTATTGCTTATTCTTTCTACCATAAAAGTGGATCTAGAAGTTATTACTTCGAGTATCCTCCCATCTCCTTGCCACTCCCAACATATGCAATACATGTTATATTTAATTTGTACGTGAAAATTAATCTCACACTCATTTTATAAACAATATATTTTAATAGGTAAATATTATTGCTTATTCTTTCTACCATAAGTGGATCTAGAAGTTATTACTTCGAGTATCCTCCCATCTCCTTGCCACTCCCAACATATGCAATACATGTTATATTTAATTTGTACGTGAAAATTAATCTCACACTCATTTTATAAACAATATATTTTAATAGGTAGTTGTCACAAACTCGAATTTAGGTAGTTAACCTGCTCGCTGTTGCAATCTCTTTGAAAAGTGTGTAAGTATAGTACTTGCACCGTATATGTTAGATTTTCTTCATACTTTGAATACAACATTTTTATAAAATATATAATTCAACAAAGAATATCAATGTATATATCCTTCTTAGCCAGTTAGCTGCTTCCAACGAGTATGCTATAGTCATAAAGAAATGGCAATATTTTGTGTTATGACGAGTATACTCGTCAGAAACGGCAAACTGGCTAAGAAGGATATAATTAATTTTGGAATACGAGGATTTCTGTGAATAAGTCCACGTTATTGTTAGCAACGGTACAGTCACTGATCATAGGAAGGGCTACGTAAATAACCGCGAAGGTGGATCAAAGATTTTCTCATGCCTTTTTTATACGAACAAGACTGCTTGCCTGGCTTTAATACGTAAGCCTGGTTTCTTTCATCGATCGATCCCTCCCTATCGTTCAAACATGACGTGACTATTGTACCCGAAGGTTATAGGCAACCCTTTCCAGTCTCTTAATTAAGTCACCGTCGAATAGAATTCCAAAATGTATAGCGCGTTTGGCTTTGATAAAAATTGCACAAATCATCATGCCAATATTTATCAAATATTCAAAGCGTCTAGACCGCTTTAGCTTTATTTGTACTGGATGCTTCGACTTTTTAAAATATGACATGTAGACTTTTGATATCCGAGCTTACGCTTATTTCAGTCCTGTACAAGACCTAATTAGAATCAACGACTCCGATGAATGCGACTTCTCGTTCTTGGAATAAAATTTTCAATTCTTACCAGACATTCTAAATATGATGGATTTATGACAAAAATGAATATACCGAATACAAAACTTAGAAAACATTCGAAGAATGTACGTGTATTGTTACATTATTTTTAACTTATTATAATTATTATACCCTTGGCAATCGACTGATAACTCTTTGGTGGAAAATGCGGCACAAATTCGTTTATATTTTAAAAAACTGTTAAAACAGTAACGTTTCTATGAGTTCAGAGTTAGAATGGTTTCGTATGCAAACGATTATTAAATGGTAAAAGACATTTCGTTTGACTTATGTTTCTCACAATTTACTTAAACAATCATCATTTTGCATAAGGATCCACGAACTAGTAACTACAGATGCGCATACGGGTGGTTCAGGAGGCAATCAGTGTAAGTCCACTTGTCTTTGAAAAGGAGTTTCGCTGTGCAAACACATCTTTATCAGAGGACCTTCTGGTCGATAAATCAATATAGCCGATTTATTGACTAGCAGTTACATTGACCATCGGATGACAAAATTAATTAACCCCTTAACGTGCACGCTCGAGTTAACTCGGGCGCGCTAAACTGGTCAAACTGCACACTCGAGATAATTCGAGCGGCGTTGTACTGTATGTTGCTATAATTTTTCACACTCGAATGCAATCGAGAATTGAAAATAACAATGTGAAAGCAAAAACAAAACAATCGTTTTATTGATATTTATCATTTACATGGGATTGTAAGCTATAACACTTACTTATTCAAGTATAAAATATATCCTTTTTCTACTTATCACTTACGACTTATCTCTTCCTTGTGAACCGCTTTCCGACAGCGTATTCATATTCAGATTCTGATTCGCTCATTTTTCAATATATATTTTACTAAAATATAATGTAAAATAAAATATAATAACAACAATAATAATAATAATAATAATAATAATAACAATAATAACAATAATAATAATAATAATAGTAATATTCTGAAAATTAGAAATCATACCAATTGCATAAATATCCATTATTTTTGTATTTTTGTAGTTTTCTTGCCAAGACAACGTTCTAAATTGTGTTTTTTTACATTTAAAAAAATTGATTTTTTTTGGCCGGCCTTTTTAAAAAAAACTGTGCATTAAGGGGATAATTAAATTAACATGCTGTCCCTAAAAAGACAATGACATTTTTCTTTTATTTCTCTTCTGTTCAAATTCATTTCTATATCATCTTATAATCGAAACTGTGCTTTGTATTATTAATGGCGTTGTTATTGCTTTACAGCTAATTTGCAGAGTCGTTATTCATCTGAAGTTTTAGGATAACGGACTCGCACTGATTGGCTCCCGAGCCGTCCATATAAATGTTTCCACCCGGTTCTGATTTACGATCCGCTAAAAGACTGACCCGGCATCGAGAACAAGAGCGGGCTTAACTGCATCCCAGAGGACACTGACTTCGATAGTCCGTTTCGTATGTTTCTGTATTCTGACTGTCAACTTATCCTTTTTTATGTCCCCATGGTTTCGTTTTCCTTTTTTCTATTATTTGTACACCGATCCAAGCCAAGATATTGCAGCAACAGCGACAGTGGCAACCGTAGCGGCAGCACCGTCGTCGCCGACAGTAGCAGTAGCGGAAAATCTCAAATAAATCCTTTCGTAATCCCGCATCGCTCCTTTCAGCCAGTCCGGATTTCCACTACTCGCTTTTATGTCACCTTCGTACCCTTCGAAAACTCTCCACCCCGTTATCTGCTGCCCTTCTTTCCTGCATCCCTTTCTCTCTATCTTCCTCCATTCTCCATTCCTCCGGCCCTCCCCGCTCACGAATCTTTGTCCCCGTATACTAGTACCGCCCGTTCTCGTTTCGTTTACCCTTTCCGTATGGCCGTCAATAGCGACTTCCTGCCTTCCAGCATTCACGGCCGTCGTCATTACGATATCTGGCGACGCAGAGCATTCGAAACAACCATCGCCTGGTCGTTCCGAAACAATTTTCGCTCGCGACCGCTCCCGTCGGAATTGGATATTGTAAGCGCTTTACTGAACAGAGAGCGAGAGAGCGAGAGAGAGAGAGAGAGAGAGAGAGAGAGAGGGAAAGGAGGATGGGAGCTGGAAGAAAAATCCTGTATTTATTTCCTGAAATGCAACTCTTGTTACGGGAGCACCGCACAAATTTCTGGGTTAGAATCTCTTGCTTCCACGATATCCCCAACCCAACAGCTCTTCGAATAAAACTGGTTTTTCCTCGGTAAACGACGGTACACGAAATGAACATATTTTAGGGAAGAAATTAAAAGAACTCTCTTGGATGAAAGACTGGGGGTACCATTGGCGGCGGATGACGATTAATTGTTAGGGAAAATATTTCGGTACGAGGGTCCTTGAGGAAGAAATTCGTTAAGAGCTCGTTCGCGGGCAAAGCGTCAACAGTCTCTGTCACAAATTGATAAGAATGCTCGTGAAATATGAGCACCGTTGAATACAAGGTACGCCAGTGAGTACGTTACGAAACGTATACAATAGCATTTTTTACGAATGCAAATGCCAAATCGCCGACGTGGCTGATTTCTTTGAACAGAATCAACTTATGTCGAGTGGTAAGCGAAGTTTATTCAGCGAAATCAAGATCGAACTGATAAATACGTGCTATTGTCACAGGGATTTCTCGATAATTTCGCAAATCGAAATTTATTTACGCTTAATTCACACGTTGAATGCCACGCCGATTTTACAGAAATTTTCCGTGGCGCCACGATGAATTTTCTTTCATGTGATACATATAATGTTGAAATATTATCTGCCATAGATAAGTTACAGTGTATAACCATGTTTCACATGTTAATTGCGACAGGGGTCACTGTTTGAATCGACGATGGTAATAATAATACAAAATTTTAGATGTTGACATTTCTTTTAAATTATATGTATATATACCGGCGCGCCCAAATTGATAGGAATATATACATATATATATAATTTAAAACAAATGTCAACATCTAAAATTTTGTTATTTATAATATATATAAATATATATATAATTTAAAACAAATGTCAACATCTAAAATTTTGTTATTTATAATATATATAAATATATATATAATTATATATATATAATCGACGATGGTAATAATACAAAATTTTAGATGTTGACATTTGTTTTAAATTATATATATATATATATATATATATATATATATATATATATATATATATATATATATATGTATATATTCCTATCAATTTGGACGCGCCGGTCACCGGTGACCCCCGTGGCATTCAACGTGTTAAACATTGGTAAACTGAAAAGTGTAAAGATAGTGATTGAATCTTTCTCGAATTTTGTTTCTGGATAGCCAATATGACTGTCTCTATTTTATTCATACTTTCTAATCAGTTAACACTGCTGCGACCTGTGAAAAGTATGCACCTAAAATGTATCGCAAGAAGTGAGACCCTTTTTCACACGAAGATTCCTGCGTAGACATACGCGTATGCGATACAGCGTTCGACACGAGAAAAAGCATCTCAGTACTGTATCGCCGTCTAAACGCCTCCATTAAATTATATGTACGATCGGTATTCATTGTGCGGGCATCACGATACAAGCAGCCTCGTGCGAAATTGGTATAAGAGACGACGAGTATACTACCTAACTTAAACACTATATACAGTTTTTTTCGATATTTTTAATACTCTTATTTTTTAAAAAATATCGGAGCAATAATATGAATTCTCGCAGATCAAGCAAGATATACGCCAAGTATTTGTCGATATTCTGCATACACGTCAAACTGAATTATTATTGGAGAGTTTCACCACGATGATGCAACTTGTTCGATGAAATTTTACTCGCGATACCATTAAACCCTTGCACTAAATTTCTTCCATAACTACATTGATTAGTGCTTCAGCGTTGTTACAGCCACTGAAAGATGTGAAAATTACGTTTTTGATTGAAATTCATGCAGAACTGTTATATTCACGAACTTTAAATATCTACATTACGCTGTACATTACTGGGATCTATAGAACGAATTTTTAAAAATTTTCGTTATAGGCTCAAATAAAAACGTTAAGGAACGAGAGTTGCTTATTTTTTTTTTGCCATTTCGAGTAATAGAAAAATAGAAAAAAAAGTATTTTAGTCACTGTACAATAAGCTATAGTCCCTATTTCCAAAATATTCCAGGCATTTAGTCCAGTTTCAAAAAGCGTTCGAATACTTTACGTCAGGGGTGTAGATAGGAGGCGGTGTAAAAAAGACGCAGGAAGGTAAAACTTGGATAAGAAGTAGAGCAGGGCGTGCAGGTAATAGATTATGTATGAAATCTCCACCACGAGTCTGACTCGTTGTCATAGTGCATGGGGTTAATATCACTTGCCGACATAGTTCTGTGTATAGTTCTTCTTCCGCGACTAACAAGGAAACCACGGCTATAAAAACGAAATCTACAGGTTGACTCGAACACATTCCGCGAAAGCGCAGACGAAATGGAAGAAGCTCGAGTAACGAAGTGAAAGAAGCAAGTCGAATAATTAATAAATTAGGATTGAATATTTGTGTGAGGTATAGCGTGCATCGAATTGCAGTCGCGGAAGGGTGAATTTCGTCTGCGTTCCGTATGCACTTGAAACGTTTGCGAAAGCGATATCGAAGCACTGGCTCTCCTTAAATCGTTCACAAGCCTATTGGAGTCATATTTCTGCTTCTTATTCGTTTGGTAAGCACACGAAGAAAACGTGGAATTTCTTTTTTCCCCGTTCTCGTCGTCTCGAGAGAAAAGCCGTGTTTCTAGCCCCGCGTTCTGTCACTTCTATCCGGCTTAAGTTAAGCCACTTTTTATGCTAGCCCTTATTCGAGGCTTATCGTGACAAGATGAATGCAATATGATATCAAAAGAGGAAGAAATTCCATAACGGAGTATACAGTCCGCTTCAAAGGGCGCTTCTTCACTTCCGCGACGCTCGCTTATTCACTTCCCCACCAATTTTATTGGGAGTCCGTTCCACGTTCATCCTTTTTACAGCAGAAACTCTTGTCTCCCTTCTTACGTACGAACCATCTATGTTTAATCGAAAATCGCATGCACCCAGAATCCAAGGCGTCGTGCATAAAGTCCCGGTTAAATTTGCTTCGGCTCGATCTATACGATCTTGGAATTCGATAGTGCTTCTTACGCATCGAACGAATTATGCTTCTTTGACGCTAAATCTGCCCAGCTTTAAAAATAACTAAACCTATGTTACTTATCTTCTTCTTTATTGAACGCTGTGTGTAATCCTTTACAGGATTATCAGCAACTCAAACAAGTGAGTGATACTAATGAAGTATATAATTAAATTGAGATTACATATAAAAACGATAATCAGTAAAAAAAATCGACATCATGAGAGAGTTTAAATATAAATACATAGGATGGATATAACAGAAGGTAACTTAAAGATTAAATACATAAACAATGCTTTTTTGAAAACTTAAAAATAATCATTAGCGAGGAGATACTTGGCTGAAAAAGAAAACAGCTGATTGCGTATGAGGAATAAAAGCCTAAGAATCGTAGTTTGTTGATCATTTATACCTTCTGACATTTTTGCTATAATGTTCGCTTCGATTAAGCAATTTATTCAATTATTTTCTATGAAAGAGTCTGTATAATTTCAGCAACTTTAAACTAAAAAGATGCGAAACTAATCATTATGGCCGACTCGGCTATTTCATACGGGTACAAATTGAAACAAAATTTAATTATCCTGTTACCAAAATCTAGACGTGGAAGCATATCGAGCCTCCATAGTCCGACATTTTATATGGATTCAAATTAATTGATGTAACTTGAAACTAGCGAGTATAGGAGCGCAAACTTTAGTTGTAAATCAACGATTTTCAAAAATATGAATTTACTCCGATGTGCGAAGTGTTTATAAATATATGATAGTAATTTAATAGTTGCAATAATCTCCTTGGCTGTGAAGAAGTAATAACAAACCAAAATATGACATTGTGGCTAAAAGTTGAATGAAATTAAAGGACATTAACGTTTACTTTGCAATTTTATTTCAAGCAATTCACGTATTAATCGTTTTCTGCTTTATACGATTTCATTCGTGCACAGAAAAGGACGAGAAAACATTTGACCTATTGAGTGAATGCAAAAGTTCTGATGGATACTCGATAGATGGTGCTCATGTTCAATAGCCGTCATTATTTCATAGAACAATGGACAACCTTGCGCAAGTATTAAATGCCGTTAGTAACATCAATAAGTGTAATTGAGAACAAAAATTGTCTCGTTTACGCGAATCATTTTGTTTAAACTCCATGTTAGGTGGGACTCAGTAGGGGAGTTAATATGGTTAATATTGTCTTGGTTAATAGTGTTAATATCGTCCATGATTAATAAATCCTTTTATATGAACGTAAATTTTCCTATTAAATAGATGATTATTTAATAGGATTTTTTTAACGATTATAAATTAAGAATCACGAGAATGTATCTTCAAAAGAAAGAATGTACATGAAAAGTGTACAAAACGGTCTTTATTTATATGTATTAACACTAGAACGACGAATCGGGGTCTGTTTGGACCCAGACTGTAACACTGTGCAGAACGAGGATTTTGTAAAGTCAAATAAATATTTTCCTCACAAAATATTAGATTCTGTATCGAAGACATAATTAAATCATTGAAAAAATTAATAATATATCTTGCTCTTGTGTTAATATTTGCTCATTCGTTCTCAAAAGATAAAAAATTGTTGTTCGAATATTAACTTTCTGACAGCTAGTTTAATTTTTTACATATTTTAACAAAAGTTGAATAAAATTTTATTCGAATGGCAGATAATCGATAAAGACTACCGAATCGAATCAAAATATATCCAAATAAAAATTTATTCGTACAGGAATTCATAAGGAAAATAATCGATTCGAATAAAAATGATAGAATATAAAGCGTCAAATATTCAACTAAAAAGAATTAATTTGGATAATTATCTTAAATAAATATTTATACCAAAAAATTCGAATAATGCCCAACTCTGGTTTCATTATGGCCTATAGAGAAACAAACATATTAAAAAGGAGTATCTTACAAAATATATTGAAACATTTGCTAAATAAAATGATAAATGATTCCAAGAAAACTGATTTATATTTTTGTCAGAAATGTCCACCGTTCGAGTGTTAATAACGTTGTTTAAGCGTTGTGCTGACAGATGAGCGATGATCATAATTCTACGATTTCTTTGTGAAATATGTCGGACAATAGGAAAAGAGAAGAAAAGTTTGAAACATCGTTACGATTTAACAATGAAAACGTCTGCCAAAGGAGGTACGATCGTTCCGCCATCATTAGAATCTTATGGTTAAAAAGTTTCGTACACTATCGAAAATACGTCAGATCACATCGCGGCTCGAATGGGCAGGCGTCGTCGTTACGGAGTGATTCGTAGACGTCGCCGCAATTAGTTTCATTCTTATCCGGCCAGAACGACTACCTTTTTTCATTTTTATAGATCGTCTCCTTTCCCTCTTTAAGTTGTCGAGAAAGTACGAGCCAAGGGGCAAAAGAAATGCAAGAAGAGAAATTTCAGTATCGTCGCGTTAAATCTAGAAATTTTATAGTTTGTCACTGACACCTTGTGATATCGATTTCGACGACTGATGAACTTGTTAATTTCTAGTGTTTTTTTGTAGCCATGTTTTCACAATTTTCGATAACTATTATGTTACGGTATTTGCGGCAACAAAATCAACAATTACGTTCAGTTTACTTAAATGTTATGTGTACATTTACTTTACCGATTCTTTTTTCGATCATATTATTGAAACTGGATTTAATAATGTAGCTTAAAATACTATATATAATATAATATTACGGGAAGAAATTCTTAGAATAACACCAGTGCAATTGAAAAATCTATCAACAGCGTACATATGTATGCGTATAATATTTAAAATATATTCGCCTAATATCTTATTAATTAATTTTTGTATATTATCTTGTACTAGCATTTCATTAAGTACTAGATTGTCCGAAAAGTAATTTCGTTTCCTCCAGAAAAAAAATGAAAGGCGCATTTCGATATCTAGAGGAAATTTTATCGAATGATGTGCTGACCAGTTTGTTTTATAATCTTCTGCCATTTTTCTGGCTGCTTAGAAACTTCGTTTTCCTACAAGTCTTGTTGTTATCGAACAACCTAATACTTTGAGCATTCAAATATTGGTTCGACTTACGTATGTTGAACACTGATATGTCGTTGAATTATGTTGCAATTCTACTAACATTACTTTCAAACGTTTCTTTGGATCCCGTTTCGCATACGCAAGTTTAATATTCTAATTTGATACTCTAACTATGGCCAATGTAAATTGTTCGAATGCTTTCATGAGCCAACGAATGTAACGTTAGAAGTTCTCCAAGTTGTGTATCCCCAATACTACGTACGAAGTTAACTTTTCAAATATAATCTGATTATATCTTGTCTTTGTGTACCATCGCATACACAATGCATTTTCTAACGCTGACGTACCTATAGCGTTAATGCAATAAAGGCCGCATAAGGATCACGCTTGGATCTTATTAAAATTCTTTGACAATATTCAGATAAATATTCGATTCTTAACATTTTTAGAAGCAACTTCGCCGAATAACTTTTAATATTTCATAATAATTTTTAATATTTCGTAGTAAGTCCGACTATGCTTGCATGAGTGAATGTTGCGTTGGTGAACAGTAAGGGGTAGAGGATAGTTCTGAAAACTCGCACATGACATTAAAAGGGACGACGTTCAGGACCGCGACATTCGCAGTTAGTGCGGATAACCTAAGGCAGACCGCATTAGCCGAGAGGCTTATGTCTTGCTTGTCGACATGGCGGCAACTTCAGAACAACAATTACTATTCGCATACCAAGATGTATATTTGTTGAGAGACCTTCCAAACTGTCGTCCTGCCGCTAATAAAACTGGCGCAGTTGCAACCGGCGCGTTCGCGTGCACCGAATATTGTCAGCGAGGCAATTAATAATCATTACATTAGGCGAACGGACCGAGCGTGTGTTAAAGTTTACGCCTCCGCTCCATAAAATCTATCTGTTTACGATCCTCGTGGGAGCGAGAAAACGGCAGGACGTTATTTCTAATTCCGTGGAAATTGCGCCAGCCCTGCGTAAATATTCTAATATCGATTTATTGTGAAGCCTGCCGCTCTCTTTTTGTCAGAGTCTGAATAAAGAACAGCTTCGTGAGCATACCTGGCGAAGAGAGATCGAGGCAAATCATTTTCACGTTTACTCTGTTCACTGTTTATTATTTATATGTTATACCAAACGCAAATTAATGTTCTGTTTACCTTGGTTCAATTTACCCCGCCGGGGATAAATGTTTTAGTAACGCGCGGAGATTACTTTAACCCTAGAAAGATAACCATATGACAACGTACGTAAAAGATAACCATACGCTTCAGAGGCGCATGCTTTTCTAAGGCGTTTAAGTTAATCTAGTCATTTTAAAGGTTTGGCATTATTGTAAAAATAAAATGCATTTATATTATATTTTTTTATATTTTAAGTAATTTTAAACTTAAATCACTAGACCTCTATGAAAAATTAACAAAAATCAACAGTCTTCGCAGGCGCCTCTGCGACGTAGGTTATCTTTCTCGGGTTAATTTCCGGTCAATTCTACTTAGTAGATTTAAATGCTTGCACGTCACTGACCAGTTTTAATAGTAAATTAACCTTTTGACTAATGATAACCAGTTAAGTATGAATATTATTCCGTTTTTCAAAGTTCGAATGAAATTCTGTTCTCTTGTCATAAATATTTCATCCTTAGCATTCAGAAGATTTTCCTGATTAATTTGGCTAACTAAAGTCGAATCGAAATAAAAAATCTTGTACTGCTGTACAATTTTATAAGAATTTTATAGAAACTAATAAATAAAAGATTTTGTGTTTTTATTTATGTGTTCTACATGTTTACCTTACAGTATGGAAAAGAAAGAATAATTACAGAGAAATACCACTCTCTGACATGAAAATATAGTGATCAATTATATCGTGAACATTCATGTCAATGCAGGCGCACAATAAATATACATTTTCTTTTTTTTTTCTAAGAAATAATTACAATGGAAAAAGTTCTAAACATTGCAACTGTGGAGGAAGCAGTACATGGGATTGAAGTTGGTACTATATACATACGTGCTTCTATGTTCTTAACGTAGTTCGGGTAACTAACGGAGTTCATTTATGCATCATGTATGGTGTGCCATACTATGTATATGTAAATAGAAGCATGCAGGCAACATTATTTAACATATCCATGAGCTCGTGTGCACTTGTCCAACGACGATAAGGAAGGGGAATACTGTCCTTCAGATACTAGAAAGTTAGGTACTCCTTTATTCTGGTACAAAAAATAATTAAAAAAGGACAAGTAATAAACTATTTATTCTTTTAATATAGAAATATGTTTTCTTTTATTTATCCAGTCTCTGATGGCGGATGATTTCACAGTAAAGCGACTCATTAAACGAATGTAGGTCCGATTTAATCTATAGAACAATTAGTTATAATAATTGGTGTCTCCAATCTGATAATGCAAGAGAGGATAAATCTACATCACGAAAGTAATTTGAAGGTGCGGAATAAAATTTTTTGAAACGATACTTCGTTTTTAACCCGTTGCACTCGAAGCCGTTTTAACTGTAAATCTAAATTAATTTTTCTGACTTATGGTATTTCCATTTTATATGACGAAGTACATTTTATGCATATGAAATTTAGTCTTGCGACTCATGCAACAGTTAGACTTTTAACAATTTTTTACATCTAAACTTTTATAATATAAAAATTATCTTGAAACGTGATGTAATAATTTTTTAATGGTGCCTCAGAGTCACCACTCGAGTGTAAAGGGTTAAGAAAGTCAATTTGAAAAATACACCAGGTTCACGCGGGCTTCAGTGTTTACATGTAACAAATATACTGCGGATTTTGATGCAGAATAAAATTCTGAACGGAAGGTCTTGATAATTGTAATTAGCTGAGAATAATACAACAGTACTTTGAAATTCTTCAAATAGTTTTATTATCTCGCATTTGACTTGCTCATTTTTGTCATAAATGCATAAAATCCGCTAATCTAGTACCGGCACCTTTAAATTTTGATCAATGCGACTGTTTCAAGCAGCATACGAAATTCAGTCAAGTTTTATTACAAACATTTCTGTATACATTATATCTACACTGTGAATTTTATGACAAAAGCGAATAAGTGGACGGGAGAACAAAGCAAATATGAGGGATAGATTTGACAATGCCGTGAAATTATTTACAACCTTTTAAAATGCAAAGAATTAAAATGAATTTTTATTTAATTCCTGTTGCAATCGGAGTGGAGGATTTTTATTTCGCATAAAGATCCGCAGTCTAATTATAGCCTTAGAGAATAGAGAGAAAGAGAATAGGGAAAGTACGAGAGAAGATAATAAGAGAATAGAGACAATAGAATAGAGAAAAATGGAGAAACGTTCATTCAAGAAATGTTTTCACCATGACAAAAAAACCAGAATCCAATATGCCCGACGAGGCCTCTGACAAATTAACAAACTTTCAATGAAGTCCGAATTTTTGTGTTAACGAACATCCTTGTGTTAGAATTCGTCAAGATGTAAATTTCATTGTACATTGTATATTCGCCATACGCTATCATAGTGCAACCGGAGTTGCCCGGAAACACTCAACAAGCTCAACACCGGGCATCGGTGTTTCGATACTGAATTAAGATTTGCCAGACAGGGAATAGAATTTCATTATTCAACTTGCAATTAAATTGCACTCTCGGGCGTCTTCCTGTGATACGATGTGCCTCGCGGAACGTTTGTCGCAATGCGCACATCCTCCTTGTGATGTTCGTGTCCTATTAAATACAAATATGCCAATAGGAATTGAGTCGTCGACGTTGTACCGTAAATCCAGACGGTATTCAAATACGTAACTGGAAAATGAATCTAATTCGTTACGTAAGCACACACCCGAAATACGCAAGCCCGATTATTAATTCCCGGTCAGTCTAAGAATAACTGAAATTCAGTAGTGCCTATTGTCTCTGCTGCCATTGAGATAACAATCGAAACGGGCGTACATCATTCACAGGCTAAAGAGAACTCTTTCGGATAATATTTCAATGTTCCACGGTTCGTTTACGATCGTTCACTTAAAACTGGTTGCACCGCCGCGCCGGTTTGATGTTCAATTATAAAGGCACAAAAGTCTTGTCATTCGTTTATTTATTCGTCGAAAGAGAGAATATCCCGCCAAATAAATATGAATGAAGTGCCTGTTACAATGGACGTTTTAAGGGTTGATAGTCGAATAAAGGAAGTTTGCGATGGAACATTCAGAGACAGATGAATTACATTTGAATATCAATATTCATAGTTACGCTACTCGAGGTAGTATTTATTTCGTTAATCGACCATTCAGTCTATTATCTCTTGCAACTCCCGCAGAAATGTTTCAACACGTATTTTATTGCAATTGCCAATCTAACTAATCCTTAAAATCGGGGCTAACAAATATATTTGTGGTTGCTAGAAAGAACACCAAGTGTCACACGTTTTCACTTCCGAGATATTGCCGCTTAACCCTAGAAAGATAACCATATGACAACGTACGTAAAAGATAACCATACGCTTCAGAGGCGCATGCTTTTCTAAGGCGTCAATTTTATACTAACAATGGATATTTATTTAAGTTAATCTAGTCATTTTAAAGGTTTGGCATTATTGTAAAAATAAAATGCATTTATATTATATTTTTTTATATTTTAAGTAATTTTAAACTTAAATCACTAGACCTTTATGAAAAATTAACAAAAATCAACAGTCTTCGCAGGCGCCTCTGCGACGTAGGTTATCTTTCTCGGGTTAATATAATCAGTTCCGATCATTAATGCTTCGTATCAGTAGTGTTTCAATTACATAATTTTTTTGGATTTACAGATTTTGTTTCCACGATGTTTTTTTGTTCAGATAAATAGGTAAATCCCGTATGTTGCAGTTCAATTAATACAACGACTAAAATGTTTTGAATTTGTGTCATGCGGCGTTTTTCATTGCGGCCACAGATATTTGGTCAAATATTCTGGAAACTAGAAGAACATATCACAATGTTCTTTTGTAACGTTATCACGTTCTAGTCATTTCTATAGTGGCATATTTCTGTCCATATATTTCATCGCGTATCCAGCTATGCGTAATTTTTCAAAAGCGAGAGAGACAGACCAAAGCGAGCCATTATCAGTGATTTATATCGGGTGAACCACCTAACGTGAAGAGCTTAAACATTTTTATTGTTCGCGAATTGAATGAAATATTTTTGTGTCATATGGTGATACGTTAAACAGTTTATTCAATACATTTGGCGTGTTCGTGTAACCAGTTCACAGTTTCCGGGACTTAAAAAATATGTTCTTTAAATTTTCGTTATGTACAGATAAAGCAGTTGAAAAAAGGTGATTTCTTTTTGTCATTCCATCCAATTGCAATTGTTGCACAAATTGTTTTGCGCGTTGTTTAGCTAACAAGCTTTTCTGTCATCTCAAAATAACGCAAATCGTAGGCAATTTGTACTATATACGTACTATATTGTACCGTTTGTTTTTTGTCATATTAAATTCATTCTACAAAAGCTCTGTCACTTAATCCCGAAACGTTATCACTTTCTTATATTCCAAGTTACTTTTAAATTGTCATTATAACATTCATAGCGCCACAAGTAGTTTATTTTAACTGTAAATAAAAATGGTACATAATTATGAATGATGATTTTTATTATTCTTTATAAACGTACTATAGTTACATATTATTTATAATTACTGTACTCACGAATGATAGTATTTTAAATAATCAAAAAATGTTACAAGAGTAATGCGAAAATATTAACCCTAGAAAGATAACCATATGACAACGTACGTAAAAGATAACCATACGCTTCAGAGGCGCATGCTTTTCTAAGGCGTCAATTTTATACTAACAATGGATATTTATTTAAGTTAATCTAGTCATTTCAAAGGTTTGGCATTATTGTAAAAATAAAATGCATTTATATTATATTTTTTTATATTTTAAGTAATTTTAAACTTAAATCACTAGACCTCTATGAAAAATTAACAAAAATCAACAGTCTTTCGCAGGCGCCTCTGCGACGTAGGTTATCTTTCTCGGGTTAATAGAGGTGCTATGTTTGCGTCGCAGTACTATGAATGTAACTGTGTAAAAACTTGAAACGATTGGAACGAAGACTTGCACCACCATCATTCTTCATAAACGTCTTATACGCGTGTGAGTGAAGCACCGGCCGCAATATAAGCCACTTATACTCCTTGCAGTGACAGTCAGCGGCTGCCTTATTCTTATATATACGATGCCAATTTCAATCATTCGAAAACAAATTGCGTTTCAATGAAATTACGCAAGCTTTTGATTACAGGAATCAACTCTACGTTCACTGTAGATTAAAAAGAATATACAAAGATATATGTATGTAGTTTAATAATACTCGTTGATTCTTTAGCTAATGTCAGAATTAACAAGTAAACGATGTTGGCATTGACAGAATGCACATCCTCGTTCAAAGAAAAATAAATAATAGTAAGCAATGAAACATAATAATGCTATAAAACAACTCAACCGGAAAAGGTTAAGGAGAACATGTCTTTATCTTTATTAATGCTAAACATTTAGTAGAGATTTAAAATGCGTCATGTATTAAATTGTATTTGTAATTTGTACATTCAGTTATTTATATATTTTCAAAATAATCAATTATAATATAGACGATCTAATTTAACGTTATAGTAAGTAATAGTGGCATAAATTACATTTTCTTCATTGCGAGAAACAAAGAGTATTAATCTTTACGAACATGTCTATTGTTTACTGATTAAATATATTAAGATAATTTGGAGTTAAGTTAATTCATAGTGACTTTATAATTTATTTCACTAGTCTTTTTTGGCATATACATATAGATTACGTCTAAATGTCACTTACGCCACTGGGATTCTAACCCTCTAACATATTAAGCGTTCAACTTTTTGGCATACTTTGACGATCCCGACTCGCGATAGAGATTTCTAGCAATAACCTGTTAACGATGAATATTACCCCCTTCTTTCATATCTGAATTTCAAGTTTCCACTCTCATCGAAGAAATTACAATCGAGAAACTTCTGCTCTCTGTGACGGAAATGGTATGATGGGGATGTGTAACCCGTTTATTACTGCGCGTGGCAGTCTAAACAGAAACGGTGCGCGTAGAATACAATACTTTTCATTTTTCCGCGGCAAGATTAAACGCGCGCCTCATTTATTGTTTCATCACGTGATTCGATTAAATTGATTCTGCCAATAGACACGGTTCCACACGTTCGCATGTATATTTTTTATCTGCTCTCGAACGGCGTTCCACGAGATACGCGATCGCGCACGCGAATAAAGCCTGCCTCCAATTCCTGGTGAAAACACCGGAGCCACCGCTTATCAATCCCACCGACCCTTTCACCGACCGCAATCGATTACGATCCATTAGGCAGATACTAATCGAGTATTTGCGCCGGGAATTCATCCGCGTCGGCCGCTCGTTCTTTCGCCGCGTTCTTTATACTCTTCATTGACGAAGAGGCACGTTCCTAGAAACTCGCGTGCGAGCACGCCACTCGCCGCTGCTGGGACAGAGCGGCGTGTTTTATATGACCGGTTAGGCGCCAGGATGGCTGCTCCGGCCCCGTGGAAGTCGTCGCCGTGCCGTCGCACCGCGCCGCGCCGCACCGTACTGCACCAAACCGCACCGCGCCGCACCACGCCGCACCGCGTCGCACCGCGCCGGTTTTCTTTTATAACTGTTCCCACAGAACCCTAACCATCCGTTCTACTCCTTTGCCCAGTGGCGTGCACTTTCATTCCACGATTATGTGTACAACGGGAAAGAATTATTATGAAACCCGGACGAGGTCAGGCTTCTAAGACTAAGCGCCAATTTTCTGATTGTTCGACATCGATGGAAGAGCTAGATCGAATCGCTTCGTGACGTCGAAAATACGGATTAACACGTTCCGTGCCACGTGCACACCGCCCATGGTACTCGATTACATATTTATTTAGAGCCACTGCTCATTATTCCATAGAAGGTTACGTTGTAATATTTATTGTAATATTAAATCATAATATTATATATATAGTATATATGTTACCGTGAATGACCGAAATTGGAGAATGTCGACTTTCACCGGTGAATGTCAACAGATACCAAATACGTCGGTGAAAGATCGAATATTTCATTACATTGTTGTACATTCGGACCCTCTCCGGTGTGTGTCGACAATCACAGATATGCTCTGGTGGAGGTCCAAAACCTGTCATTGCAAAAGGAAGTGTTCCACAAATAAATGCAGTTGTAAAAGCAAGGGACTCTTGTGCAATTCAAAGTGTCATAATAGTTTAAGTTGTTGCGATAAATAAGATTTGAATCGCATAAGTAAGTAATTTTTTTATTACTATTATTTTCTTTTCTCATGTAGAATGTGCCGTGTATTTTAAATTCTTGGTCATTCCTTTCAGAAAGAGAGGCGAAAAAGTTACGTCACCCTTGTGGCGTTTTATAGCGACTGAATTACGGAGAAGAAAATATAAATCTCCAACATGTTCAACATTCACCATTAGTGCATGATGAATGTCAACATTTACCGGTGTAAGTCAGAAATAAGGGTATTTAGCAAATATTTCGGACATACACCAAGCGACTATGCGAATGTTGACATTCACCGGTGAAAGTCGACATTCTCCAGATTTCGGTGTTTCACTGTAACATATACATAAATCGTACAGCAATTCACAAATACAATTTCATCGAATCTATAACAGAAAATACACAGTATGAACCAGTAATTTCAACCACGTCGCTAAAAATGTATCTCCACAGAAAAATGATCAACGTATGTATCATACATTTTCGCAACAAATTCCGTACGAGCTTCAGAAATTCGGGTCAGTTAAACGATCGAATAAGGAATAATTCGAACTTTCCTCGATACAGTACCGGTCTGGTATTTTCTGTATTAATAATTCCCCGTTTTCGGTACACGTTCGCCCGGGGAATTACTGTATCGCGAGTTATTATCCGATCGGTTGTGCCATAGTACGACGGTTGTGCCTTATTCGTGCTGGGAAGTGCGGCCGGCATTATTTTCGCGGGAGTAATCGTGAAATGTCACGAGATCCAAGAGATGTTGAAGATAATCGAACGGCCGCGTCACACGTCGCAGCTCAGCTGATGTCTCCTCCCTTCGCCCTTCGCTCGCGGAGGCGGAACATACGAGGAGAAATGCCTACCTCTATTCTCATGCAAACAACGAGGCTCGATTACCCTTCCCTTCCCCGTTTCGCGCGCCCCAACCGCCTGAACCGCCTGAACCGCCCCAACCGCGGCGAACCCCCGCTTTCCAGGAACGGCGCGGCGCGGCGCGGCGTGGCGCGGCGTCACTGTTTGGCGCAAGAGTATCCCTCCGTTACGGGGTTAGCGGTCGAGAAAGGGTCGGTGTTAGTTGCACGAGACTTCAGGTTACCGAGTGTACGGGCCATATCAGAGGGTCTGGTAGGGCGGGTGTAGGAGGATGCACGACGAGCGTGGCGAGTAGATGGACGCGTATAGTGCGTTTCCATGTGTTTGGATGCGTTTGTACGCGGTCGAACGCGCGGAATAGGGGACTAGTGCCGTGTGAGTGGGCTAGTAACGCGCGGGGATTCGTAGATCGCAGGGCGGCAGGCTGTCGCAGTCGCTGTCGCTACCGCTGCCACTATCGTAGCCGTCGCTGCCACCGCTGCCGCTGCCGCTGCCAGTGGGCGAAACAGGGTGAATCGGGGGTGAAAGAGGGGCGGCGGTGGATGGTCTATAGGGAGGTGGGGTTGGAGGCGGCAGGCAATAGTCGGAGTGGCGCCGCGACTCCCGTGACGTCTGTCGGCGCGTTGGCCAATCAATAGCATCCCCATGGCAACCACAGATAACATCGGACACACACCGTGCCGCTCAAGCACGCCGCCTTTCGGGTACTCGGTACTTCCTTCCACCGATGCTCGGACGAAAGACCGACGCGACGCAGGCCTCGGCCAGGGGTGTGAGGGGCTTACAGCCTCTATCGGAAAGATTCCTTTCAACCCTCTCATCCCTGCCACGTGCTACCTTTTTTTGGCTTTCGCGAGCTTCCACCTTCTATCCTTCGCTCTGCGTACCTACTTCTTTTCTTCTTCATCCCCGTACTTCTATCGCTCTAGGTCCGGCTCTTTCCTATTCTATTTCTTTGTTCCTGTTCTATTTCTTTGTTCCTGTCCCTATCCTATTCCCGCCTCTCGAGTTCGCTCGTTCGACACCTGGGTCATCTCCCCCTCCTCCCCACCTCCGCCCCCACCGCCCGCAACTCGCATACCTATTCTTTGAATCTCTGGCGGTTGAAGCGAACTCGAACCGACGCGGATGGTAACGGTTTGTAGCAGCTTTGCATTTATCCGATTCCAGCGTGCTCCGGTTAGCACACAGAACTGCCCGGTAAACAGAGTATCGGGTGTCGCCGCGACACCCAATCAGCCGCCTGCTTGCGGGGATCATTAAACAGAGAATACTCTGCAGGTTTCGGTTTTTCTGTAGCACGACGGGCTCTCTAGGCGTTGATTTCTATGCTCTAGCCGGTTGCCGCGGTACGATCGCAAAGCATCAAACTCAACCAAAATCGTTCGCGTTTGTACAATGAACGTTGTACGAACAAATTAGAGATCACCGCTTTGAACGTGTTTTGGAAATACGCGAATATACGCGTACATGTATAATTAGGTAATACGGTAAATTCTCCCTAATCGACCCTCAGCTTGTACACAAAAATGCACAATTTGGGAAGAGGAGATACTATTATTCGCGACTTGCGGCTCCTTTTTATAGTAACCGATTGTGAACAACTATAAAAACGAGCCGCAAGGCTCGGATATAGTAATTTCTCCCTAATTCGCGCTCAGATTGCGCACAGAAATGGACAATTCAGGAGGAGGAGATACGATTATTCGAACCTTGTGTCCTGTTTTTATAGTTGTTGATAATCGGTAACTATAAAAACGAGGTGCAAGGCTGGAATAATCGTACCTCTTCTTCTCAAATTGTCCATTTTTGTTTCCAAGCTGAGAGTCAATTAAGGAGAATTTACTGTACATCCGTGTATTATACGCGTGTATTAATATATTAACCCTTTGCACTCGAGGGCTCCGGAGCGGAGCCATTTAAAATTTGTCTTCAAACTCGAGGGCTCCGCTACGGAGACAATGCAAATAATTTTCAGTTTTTAACATAAGAACAAAAACAAATCGTAAAAATTAGTTATAGGATGTTTCGCTGTTGGTGACAAATGACGTTTGTATCCATAAACAATTAAAAAAATAATAACATACAACGATGACTTTTCTTTTAATGCTTATATCATGAACTTACATGTGAATATGATCTTTTCACTAAAATGGCTTCGAGTTGCTGGTAATATGACTCAAAAAAAACTTCGAGTGCAAAGGGTTAATATTTAATTCGTATTCTTTCTTGTACACGAATACACGAAATACACTTGTATCGAAGTACACGGATATTGCATAGTACCCGTTAATTTATAATACATGTGTATCATGCGTGGAATCATGTAACAGCAAAAATCCGTCCATCTTTTGCTAGAAATTGCGAATGCATTAGTTTATTTTGCACCGAGATCGAATGTTAATTGATTGGATATACGAATAGAAAATATCGTACGTGCTCATTTTTAGAACCTGATAATTGATATTTTATGTATTACAAATTAGTTGCATAAAAATCTAAAAAATATGTGTTTGATTTTTAAATAGTTTCCTAAGCTACTTTCAATTTACTTAACTTGCGCATTTCTTCAATAATAATTGGTAATTTAATCTAACACGTTAATAAATACGGTGTATATATTTACGTCTTTCGTATATATTCATAGACTTGTGAGAGCGTATATGTACGTATTTCATAATCAAAGGGTTAATATACCTCAAGCATACCGTGACAGCTCGTAAACGATGAATGTTTTCCTTTCATTAGTCACAGTGTCATTGGAAAAACTAAATTACGTCAGCGTTATGTATACAATGTCAGGGTTAAGAGGACATCTGACCCCATTTTGGAGGGCACGTCCTCCTTTTCTCATTTTGTCCTCTCGTTCTCCTACCTTTTAATAATTTTGGGAAATGTCCTCGTTTTTTTACTGCTCATTTAATTAGGAGATTTTAAGAGACCAGCGAAAAATTTTCTTATAGCAGCACTGTATTACCTCAATATAACTTGTTAATACGAATCTCCTGAACTTTTGAATATTTTTACGTTTTGGTTTACGATTCCTGCCTTCAATTCCACTATTGAACGAGATTTTTCTTTAACCAATGCTCGGTGGACCGATGAAAAAAAACAGATTGTTGATCGAAGGTGTCACTGCTGCAAAGTATGTACAATCTTAAGCACTTCGGTTGCTCAGATTTTCATAAATATTTGATATCTTATACAGATTTACTAGAAATGATATCTACAAGCGAAAAGTACTCTGCGTAAAATAAAAATGAAAGGCTGACGAATACAAACGTTTAAATCAGTCCTGCTAAGGATCAAACGACCTGGTCTGAACAAAACACCATTATTTATTTGTTGTAAGTCAACATGTTCTTGTTCATATAAATTACAATGAACATTTTGCAAATGTCCTCCTTTTTCTAGATAACTCCCGATGATGTATAGCGTTTCCTTTAATCTCGGAATCCACTTGAACTCTTAAACCCTTCTAATAAATGTGATACACGCAAACAGTTTGTACTCATTATACATTCGAAGATAATAACTTTGAAATGTATAGATCGTGAACTTGATCACTGGAAAACTTTGTCTTAAGGAACTTAGCAAGGAAAATTGCAAGGAAAATTAAAAAAAAGTAATTATTTCGATTTTTCAAATATTAATATATATTTTTGACTTAATATTGGGTTGTCCGGAAAGTTCGTGCCGATTTTCGGTAGGTAGCGTGAGAGAGCTGACTGAATATATCACAATTATTGAAAACAAATGTCATGTGTACATATTCTAAAAGAGATAACTTCAGCCACATTTGGAAAAAAGTTTGGTTACGATTCGTTCATTTTTATCAGTTTTGCACGCCTTAGAATATGGTGGCAAATAAAGTGCATTATAGGCATTTAATGCTTTTCTTTTTCCGAAAGGGCAAAAATGCCACACAAGCGGTGTTGCGACGGCAACACCGAAGGTCGAACGTCCCTGGCCATCCCTTGAGCAATTAAGCGATACCTTCGACAGTAAAAAATGCACTCAAACGAAAATACCCTTCGACCCGACGAACGGACAACACGACTCATAAATTCCATATTTCCCAAAACGGAAAATTTACAACCCGAACTTTCAAACAGTTTCCCACTCCTCAAGTTCCTTCCGACACACCCATCTCCAATCAAAAACGCTTCATTTCCTCCACCAAAACCCACCATACACCAATCAACAAAAAAACCGAGGCGACAAGCGAAAAGGCACCTAGAATGTTACACAGAATCGTTAGAACCAACAGAATCATTAGAACCACCAGAACTGTTAGAACTCGTAGAACTCTAAGAACGCGGATAACGCATCGCTAAGACCATAGCTGTAATATTATTAAAGTGTACGTAAAGGCAACTAGCGACTTCATTAAACTTAATTCCATTTGGAAACATCGCGCACATACAAGCGGCAAATAAAATATGCGCTGTTTATGGCGAGGATGCTGTAGCCGAAAGAACTGTGCGGAAGTGGTTTGCTCGGTTTAAAGCTGGAAATTTCGACCTTGAAGATCAGGAACGCCCAGGTAGGCCGTCCACCACAGACGAAGATACGATTAGAACAGAAATTGAGAATAACCCACGCTCGACATTACGTCAATTAGCAGGAATGCTAAATAAATCAAAATCAACCATCCACGATCATACTGTGAAGCTTGGCTACGTAAAATCGGCACGAACTTCCCGGACAACCCAATAATATCGTAACTGGTGCCGAAACGAATTCAATGACCTGCTGTACTATAACCTTAACCCTAGAAAGATAACCATATGACAACGTACGTAAAAGATAACCATACGCTTCAGAGGCGCATGCTTTTCTAAGGCGTCAATTTTATACTAACAATGGATATTTATTTAAGTTAATCTAGTCATTTTAAAGGTTTGGCATTATTGTAGAAATAAAATGCATTTATATTATATTTTTTTATATTTTAAGTAATTTTAAACTTAAATCACTAGACCTCTATGAAAAATTAACAAAAATCAACAGTCTTCGCAGGCGCCTCTGCGACGTAGGTTATCTTTCTCGGGTTAAACCTCGAAACAACGCTGCAGCAATTTAGGCCGCAGAAAGCGAACCCCCAGACCACTGTGCGGACCTAAGAAACGGTGCGTTTATCAATTTCGGAGAATGTTACAACGAGCCATCCAGTTCTAATTAGAGAGATGGACTGTTCCCGATCGGTTCATGACTATTTCTCCCACGTACATATTCGTTCGCGGGGTATGCATACGTGAAGTCGATGGCGTCGACAAATATTCACGGATCGACAGTCCCGCGGACGTTAGAGGACGCAGCAACAGGAGGGGTATTGACGAAGAACCGGAAGAGAATCATTGGTGCATCGGTGCGGTAGGGGTGACTCCGTCTAGGGAACTTTTCCTCGAGTAAACGCAATTAAACGATGGAGCAGCGGCGCAATTTGCCCGGAACAGCAAACGGAGAAACTCTCCTTATGCACAAGTGGAATAATCTCGAGAGGAAAATCGAGGGCCCAAGCACGAAATCGATTAGTCGAGGTACTCCAACCCGAGACGGTTCGTTATTTGCGGAAAGAACTACTTAAGTTTGTATCCTTTCTGAATGAAATATACGGAAAGGCTACAGTGTTTGCCCAATTGACTGATTTGTAATGCTCGGCGATTTACAAACTTCATACACGGAACGATTCGTACCGACGTATACGCGGTGTACAAAACTTTTTATTATTATCCCTAGTCACAGCGAATGAAAGAACTGAGGCGCTCTTGGTCATAGGTCAGGTGTATAAAATAGAACAATTACAGTAGAGTAGATTATCCCCGGTCCTCCAATATCAGAATCATCTGTTATTCAAATATTCTTTCCTGTAGCCAGCTCAATCAAAGACGAATCACATAGAAAACGATTTATTGTCCAAATCGATGAAGGTAACATCTGAGAATTTAACTAAGTAATTGTTCTATTATCTGAACTTTTGACATAACTTTGACATAACATTTATGTCACTCTGCTTAGCTTGGATAATCGAGGGTAAGGTTATATCAGTAAGTAATGTCAGTGTTATGTAAGTAATCGGGTTAAGTATTCTACACAAATACTTGTTTAACAAGTAAGACTGTCTGCAAGCGCAGATTTTCTCTGATACAAATATAAAACGACTTCTTCTTTTTCTATTTAAAAGCCGCTTTGATAGTTAATTAAAGTGGCTTTCCGTTGTAAAGACTGCAAGTGACTTCTCATTAATTACAAGGTCTTTTATCTTGTTTACGACAACGTAACAAAACTGTTATAATTTCCAGAAATTAAGATAATTATCGTATACTTTAAAAATGTCCTTCATTGTCCGGCTGATATCGTTGCAACGCGAAATTGTAGAAAACATGAAAGAAATTTCTTATTTCATAAAACTCGAATGTTTACCAAGTGCGTTCGAAAAGTTCAATGTATCGGAAATCTTTTTGTGGAATCGACGAAGCGTTTTTTTTTAAATTCCG
Source organism: Megalopta genalis (assembly GCF_051020955.1). Taxonomy (NCBI): domain Eukaryota; kingdom Metazoa; phylum Arthropoda; class Insecta; order Hymenoptera; family Halictidae; genus Megalopta; species Megalopta genalis. Next base: position 5,013,254 of record NC_135027.1, read on the forward strand.
TATATTTCATGTTCGAATATGTCGAACTGTCACATGACAAATCTTGATTACGAATTCTCTTGTCTTCGATTCTAAATAAATAAAAAATAAATAAAATTCCTACGTATCCACTTTCTTTCTAATTGGTAAGAAAAATGCTTTCATGCTTACGGTCTGACTGCATGCAGTGAACAACTTCAAATCTCTCGTTATTTTTGCGAATCGATGTAAATGACTATGTATACACATCTTCGAAGGAAATGAAATAAAAAAGAAATCAATATTTTGAAGTTCTATATCGGAATAAGGTAAAAGTACTTTTTCAGGGTATTTCAAACTATCATCGATTTTATTACAACAACTGAAAAATGTTATTATTCTTGAATATTTGTATTACTATTCGATAGGTTGATGTTTCTAGTTAACGTAATAAACTTTCAATACTTATTTAATATATATATATATATATATAATATATTTAATACGAATGAAACAGTAAAGTACCTATTATGCAACACCCCCCGTTTTTGTACCATGTCCACGTGTTCCATATTCAATGTCCCAATTTCAAATTAGAAGCGCCCGTTCCAAATTAGGGACACCGAGTATGAAACACGACTGCCAACTGTTGCATAATTCGGGACAATGACAAATTTGAAGTACACAATACGGAACAGTATGTTCTTGCTTGGAACCACCCGAATTCGAATGAACATTTTTTACAATTGATTGTTACACAACTGTCTTCGCGTGAGCGAATTTATAAAGCAGAATGTTCAAAAATATGGGTAGAATTTTTACGCCCATTTTCATATGCTTCATCTGTATTGTTTTGTGTTCTTTCTGCCAATGTTTCAAGAAAGGATCAGAATTAAGCGGTGTTCCGTAATACGTACTTCTACCTTGCTTCGTTAATACGGTATTTTCCGTCGTCGGATTGACACAAACAGCAAAGGAAATCGGCGAAGGGGGTGTGATCTAACGAGATGTTTTCGCGAATTGTACTGGCACGGTGGTAACTAATAATTCGATTTTACGAGCGGTCGCGTCAAGTGGTTCCCCTCCCTCTGTCGGTGCAAAGCGACAAGCAGTCGGCAAGCGTCGCGGCGCCACTCGGGCTGGAGCCCCATTCTCGCGCAGTCCATAGCATAGCATAGCACAACGTAGCATAGGATAGTATAGGATAGCATAGCATAGCATAGTTTGCTCGCCTGCTTGCTTGTTCGTTCGTTCGTTCGTTCGTTCGTTCGTTCCTCTGTTCGTTTGTTCGCTCGTTCGTTCGTTCCTCTGCTCGTTCGTTCGTCCGTTCGTTCATCCCTTTCCTCGCCTGTTTCACGCTGGTCGATCAGCTGGTCGAAAACGTCAGGACTCAGTCGCTGGATTTCGTCCAACCGGGTTACTGCATCGCTTTCACCGCACCCCTCATCTTTCTGATCGAACAATCCCTCTCTTCTCCCCTATCTACCTAGTCTCGCTGTACCTCCCACCCCCCTTGAACGTCACTTTGAGACTCATTTATTCTTTATTCCTGAACCCCTCGTTTCACTTCTTCGTTAGAACAGGAGATGGTCATTAGTTGCTGAATCTAAAGGAAAACTCTTGACCCGTTCGATTCGAATGTCGGTCATGACGTCATCGCGAAATTCCATGGTTAGACGACCATCCGGACGCTACGTTCGTCCTGGAATTTCGGGTCGAGTTTGTCGTTAAAAGTTTTCCGTACACGAGATTCCTGGGCATGATTATCTTTGGTGTTTATTCGGCGCGACTCTCTGCCGAGTTGTATCTACAACGCGCGGTTCGCCTAAACGACGCAAGTAAATTTTGTCCCGAGAATGAAAAGAATGTAAAACATATATATATATATATATATATATATATATTAAATTAATTATTATTATTTAATAATTAATTATTTAATATATATATATTAAATATATATAATTAATATTAATATATTAAATTATATATATATAAAAAATATATATATATGTTTTACATTCTTTTAATTAAATTTAATAATAATTTGATATATATATATATATATATATATATATATATATATATATATATATATATATATATCAAAATTCTCGGCCGCACACGGTTAACATAACATATATATGTAATGTTAATATAACATATATATATGTCAACATAACATATATATATATATATATATATATATGTTATGTTAACCGTGTGCGGCCGAGGATTTTGAAAGTGTTAAGAATATTTTCCTCGGAGAACTACATTATGTATCAAACGCTTGTACAATGGGAAAGATGAACAATGTATTATGGTTAGAAATCGTTGTCCAGGGTGTTTCTTTTTATCCTGCACATTCAAAAATGTCTTCGTTATCTTTGCTGATACGAAAATATGTGTCGGAACAATTATGTTTGGTACAAACAAATGATTCGTGTGCTCTAAAAGATTCCTTCTAACGTAATTGGTCGAAAGCAATTCATCCAAGGTAAAAGTACCTATTATGAAACACTTTTCAGGACGTAGAAGATTATCATTGATTTTATTACAACGGAAAAGCATTATTGTGGAATATTTATATTACTGTTCCGAAGATTAGTACGACCGTGTACCTATTATGGAACATCATTCTCGTACTATGTCCTAGCGTTTCATAAATTCGAGCAATGAACAAATTGGAGTACATAAGTATGAAATAACGAACACATTGTCGCGTACAGTACCAAGTCGGCGATTCGAGCGTAAGGTTAATTAAAAAAAATTTCATTAACACGTTCCGTGCCACGTGTACCATCGATGGTACACGCTTGCATGTTTACTTAGTGAACTGAACAAATTGTTTACAAGAAATTTAGAACCGGAGAATCAATTTCCACCGCAAGAATGGGCGTTGATAAGTTTTTGTTACGTTGTTATGTGTACGAGAATTAATAATTGCACGTAATACATCAAGTTTTAGTAAAATATCAAAGTGTGAAGATTCGAGTAAAAAAAGCTCGGCACGGAACGTGTTAAGCGATACGTATCCGGGCCCAGCGGGACTCGGGATCATCGGTCCTTATCGGCTTTCACCCAGGAACAGACGTTTATCGAGATGTACGACGCGAGGCGAAATTTTTTAATATTCATAATTGCAGCTAATGTGTTCCTGTTGGTTGTGCGCAAGTCGGAAGTCAAGGATCGCGTTGGTTCACCGCAATATATCGACGCGGCGCCAGCTGAAACAGGAAAAACACGGCACCGCAAGATAGCCAGTTTCTGAAGTTAATAAATCATGCTTGTAATTACCAGTAATTTCGCTGGTTCCCGGAGCACATCACTTCCCGGCCGAACTTTTCGTATAACTGGTGCAACTCCGGCAAGATCGCCGACGCCACGCCGCGCCGCGCCGTTTCATTCTACCGTCGCGGAGGAAGCGGCAGATGCAGCGAACGAGAGAAAAAACAGCGGGAACTCTAATAAGCCACACAACGGATTAGTGTATATTGTCTGTTGGCTACTTGTTCGAGCTCTTCACCTACCATTTTGCTTCGCGGTGTGACGAATTCGTGGAAGGTGTTTGATGAAACGACGATAATCGTTTTAATTCGAATCACATGTGATGCAGAAAGTCAATGGACGTATAAAAGCGGTTGTTCAATTATGTAGTTGTACTTGGATATATATTTCTCTATTTAATGCGAAATATTTGCTCGCAAATATTTTATATTCTATATTCTAACGTGCGCCTATTATAATTTATCAGTTGACAATGTACATATGTGCAGAGTACATAGAGGAGAACTATAAACAGGACACTTTCGTTTAGGACAAGATATTAAAACAACAAAACGACCAATCTAATCCTAGTTTGAAACATTTGAAAGATCAGTTCTTTTACTAGAAGAATGCATTGTATCAATGAGTTTCACATACATTTACTTGTTTTATTACTTTTACTCCTATTTTTAGGTTTTTTAAAAAGTGCATTTTGTCTCATTCACCGATTGGTTCTACCTTTTTTATTTCAGCAGTTTTAACCTGTATAAAGAAGCTATCTTACAAATTGGTTGTATCGAATGTTGCAGTCATATATAATTGTTTACCACTTGTGAAAAAGTACGAGAAAGATTGTAAATGCTATGAAAACGCTATTGGTATCGGTATTCTACGAAAAAAACGAAATACGTAAACGTAAATAAAATGCAAATGTAAATTGAACATCGCAGAAAAATGCATTACATCAGAAAGCTACGTTAAAAAGTGTATGGTTTAAGGTAAAATAAGTTGAATCATAGCGATGTAAATACTTCTACAAATTTCCGAATACCCTTGAAATCCATGTGAGAAAGATATTGCAAGTAAAATGTACTTTCACACACACATAGAGATGTATGTATGCGAAGTCGAGCTGGCATATAATAGTGGTATGTGTGTGCGACCCTAACCAAACGGCATTTAAAGGGTCGGAAAACCGTGCAAGGTGCATCGTTTGAAGATAGACCCGTATCAAGTGGCCTTTATCTTTTAACCCTTTGCACTCGGAGAATTATCTGAGATCATCTACTAACAACCCGAACGTATTTATTTGCGCGGTGGTAAGCAACGCTTCAAGTGAAATATAAAGTGATACGATGATAGAAATAATTACTGTATTTGAATAGAATTTTTAATCTCGAAAGTACCGTAATTACCAGCATATATTCCCAGTCTTGAATTACGCAACATTAAATTCTGCAGTATTAAATACCGAAATCGTGAATCCGTAATAACAGAATATAAAGAAAGGCTTGTTAACGAATTTTAATATGCAAGTAAGTACAGTACGTAATCATATCGTGGAAACTCCCCCAAAAATTTAACATAATATCCTGACACAAGTCACAAGTTGGCGCAATTTCGAACACTAGAAAGATTAAAAGAATTCAAGAATGTGGAGGTATTGTTTTCGAGTCATTAAGATTCTTTAACAAAAGAAAGAAACTTCTGCCCATCTAGGGTTTCTTGCAATTGATGTAGTCATTTTTTTACTTTGCATAGAACTCCTCGGTCTAATTATCATTGATCAGAAACTTTTGCAGCTGTTCTTTGTTCCAGAAACATTTGATTTTGTAATTGCATTTTATTCCAGAAACTTCAAAGTAATTGCATTTGATTTTGCAATTGGTTTCGTTTTACTTTCGCGTTAATAATATAAGTTACAATCCGCAGTAAAATATCTTTCAAATCTTGAGAATCCTTTTTACCGTGACATTCACTCGAGAGATCATTTATAATTGTACTTCGCTATTATTGCAGTTGTCAATATTTCAGCGTTGCAAACAAGCGTGTGTAGAACCTAAAAGCGACATGGCTCGCGGTTCGACCGAGTAAAAGGAAACATAATTAAACATACCAAATGAACTACGTGATAATCAACGACGCGCACAAGATTCTCTACGAAACAAGTGACCAATTATATTCAACAAGAATGACACGAACTCTTCGGTAAGCAACTTTTTCATGCGGCACTAAACGCGTCCGTGCGAAACGCCGAGCGTTTGTTAAAATCTGTGGAAGGAGCATGTTCAGTCTCACGCCAGGGAGGATTGCGCGATTGGAAGACGCGTGAAGCTGTGAAAGACGGTGGAGGCGGGATTGGGGGCAGGAAGAGAAGGCGATGATGGCGGAGAGGGCTTAATTATCAGCAAAAAGTTCAAACCGGATGGGAATTAAATCGAAGCTGAACGCGATCTTAATCGTTGACGGTTAATCACTCGATTCACAGCGTGGGAATCGGGAAGTTTCCGAGGTACAAAACTTGCGAATCGTCCAACACCAAGGGTAGACAAAGCGGAACGAAGTGATTGATACCGGGCGAGAAGTTGAGCGAGTTCGGAATCGTTTAGAAAATTCGCCGGCTAACGAAATTACCGTTCACCCCTGCAGACCCGTGGCACCGACGAATAAGGGGATGGTTCGATACTCCCGAACCCTTTCACAGTTTTACGGAACCAATGCCTATCCGAAACTTTCCTTCTCTCTGTATCAATGCAGCTGGTACCGTACCAGTCGCGTGCTACTTCTACCATCGGGATTGATTTCCGTTGTGGCACATGAGCCCGACTACTCCAATTAATGTTATTTTGGTTTGTTGGGAGCAGCAGGTTTCGTCGGACCTCGCTAGAACATTTCGTCAGATCTATTCGTAATCAGAGCGAATGCGTTCGAAAGAAAATTGAATCTTTATCTAATCTCTGAAACTGACGAAAGTCGATTTAGAAAATCTTTTGTAAAATATGAAATTTTTGTTAGCGGATGATTGTAAACGATCGACAGTGTAATATAACCCGATTGGTTAGTGGATATCATACTAGCGCCAACATTCTAAAGATTAATTTTTATACTGATCAATGTTACGTAAGTTTGCTTTGCAATTTCTATTTAAGCGAATAAAATACTTCAACCCTTTGCACTCGAGTGGCGACTCTGAGGCGACGCTAAAGATTGCTGAAACTATTTCCAAAAGAATTTTCACATTGTTAAATTTGTCTGTATTCGATAAATTGTCAAATAATAGAGAAGTTTTCCGCAAGCATACGCGTTCGATTTCATATCTATCAAATAAAAACAAATGTCCTCATTTTGGAATTAAAATAGCCTCGAGTGCGAAGGATTAATTCGATGAAATTTTATAGGCTTTTGGCGCGGTCGTGAAAGCGTTAATTATGACGAAAGTCGATATAATACGCTTGGACTAAAGTCGAAAGAATACCACACGATTAAAGAGTCCTAGATGCTAAATAGATCGATTGATCTCTATCCTTTCTCGTAATACGGGAATGACGGCGCTCCGAGCCGGGCGCCGCGTCGTCGTGGCGCGGCGCGGCGCGGCGCGGCAGGGTTGAAGGGGGGGGGGGGGGATAAAGCCCTCCCGTGAGATCGTGCTAGCGGAGACCATTGCACACATACCATTCCTGAGTCTCAAGAAATTTTCAATCAAACGTTTGGAATGCCCGGGGCTATCTACATCGAATGCCACGACAGGAAATAATGCGTGGTCGCGGCCAACCCCTTTCCACCCCGTCGCTCGCCGCCTACCAAAGACGTCTGCCTGCCGATCCCGTTGGTAATGCCTCTCGCCGTTCTTGCCGTTCGTGCCGCTGAAGAAAGCACCCTCTTATTCGCGACGTACCAATAATGGATGTGGGATTAAAGGGGCGCAAAGGTTTACGGATTCGACTCTCGTATATACGGAGTGCAGACACATTTGATTTACGAGCTTGTTCGTGTTTCTGGATTCTTTTCCACGTCAGCCATCCGCTGCGGGATATAAAGCAGCCGGGCGCGGGATCCATTTTTGTTTATTCTGGAATTCCAGCAAGACGATGCGATGGCTGGCTTGCCGCACCAGAAAACGACTTTCGACTCGTGAAAAGCCACCGCCTTTAACCCTCGCGATGCACACTTTTTCTTCCGGTCCCTCCTACCCGCACGGTCCCGCCGTAACCTCTTTCCCCAACTGCGTTTATTTCCTTATGGTCGTCATGAAACGCCGCTGTCGGATGAATAAAGTATGGCGACAGGTGAGAAAAGTTTCCCGAACTGAAATCCGCGGGCTTTCGCTTGTCTCCTTCCCGTATTTTTCTCGCGAGAAAGTATGACGCCGGCAGGGAATGGAGCCGATTCGAGGTAACGCCGTCGCCATTCTCCCGACAAATAAACCTCCTTTCCGCCACCCGGTAAATTCGGAAAAACCGAATTAGCCGCACGCGTTTGCGGCACAATTAGCCGTCGCTGTACGATTTTCAGTCGGAATAATTGTATTTCGAACGCAATTTCGGACGAATTTCTCGACGAATGTAACGGCCAATACAAGCGTGGAATTAGAATTCGGATTCGTAATTGTAGACGTAATAGACAGTATTTTCGCATGAACCGACCTTCGGCCGCGAGCGAAAGGAACGAAAACGCGTTCGCTGACGTTCGATGACCAGCAGGCTGTTTAATTTTAAGCAGCTTCTGTTTTATCTCTTCAAATAATGTGTGTTCCTTTCTTTTCACGGTGAAAATACACGGCGAAGTTTTGATAATCTCTCGAGTTTTCAAATTCCCTTATTCAATATTTATTGTAATTTTATTGCTAAATTTTCAAGTCCTAGATGTTGTCAGACAATTTCTCGGGCACAATCATTTTACTAAATTATATTAAAGATCATCTTAAAATTAAGAATGAAAATATTTAGCGACATATAAGTCAACGAAAAAAAATATCAAAACGAAATTTTGCATGATGAGCGATTAATTAAATTAACACTGAAAATAATAATTTTACATTCCAACCATTTTTGAAGTGGGCTTTTTGGCAATTTTTTAATAGTATTTCCTTGTGGTTCGTTAATAATTAATAACAATAACCGTATAGTTTTAATTTTATTTTGAGAATAGGTACTTATGAAACGGGACATTTCACCGTTTTTTGAGTTCATCTTGGCTCATAGTGCGACGATGGTTAGGCGATTACATTTTGAAAACCATGAAGCAAGTGTGGCCCACTAGTGCACTAGATTTCACTGAACGCTCGGGTTTAATTGCGAGAATGTATAGGGCCATCCGTCGTCAAAGCGATAATAGTATCGATGATAGCGTAATAATCGATCTCTATAGGCCGTAGGTTAATAGAAAATGAAATTGTGGTCCGAATATTATCCCGAGAATTTTGGATTATCCTCGCGCCGTAATAGAACGCTTATTAGTGTCAGCATATTGTTTCTACCGACAAGCCGCGTTCAAGATTGCCCGATACGTAATTACCGGGAAAAGTAGCAATAATTGCTATGATTAACTACTCTATTACCAAAATTTACGTAATACGCGGTTAATAACGAAAGTGACGCAACCGCGGTGAACCGTGTCCATAATGTAGGTGTGTCGATGCGCGGGTGGTCTGCACGCTACGTGAAAATATCTCAGAAATTTTTCAGCTGATTACATTGCCGGCTGTAGTACAGAGGAAGTTATTTTCGTTTATCGAAAAGTCAAATGGAATTTAATAATTTCGACGAACACGAAAAATGAAGAAAATGTGAGATTAGAAAATGAAGATAGTCGAATGTGGGTGAATCATTGATTTTAATTATGAATGTATGAATATTTAATTATGAATATTTATAGTTCGTTGTTATTTGGCATATAAACAATCGCATAACGCGAAAGTCGCAGTTTTTCTTGACTTTCGACCAATAACTTAGAAAATCTGAAGATTTTGAAATCTTTCGGTGTCTGTGTAGCTGGTCTCTGCATCAACTGATATCCATAAAACGTATTGGTTAAGTTAAACAGGATCAGAGCAAACGTGTTGTCTAGTAAACTAGTCCTTTGAACAAATTATTTCGTTTTATTTACATTTTCGTGACCGACCGTATGTATATATAATATAAAATGTTAATTAACATTTCAGATTATCCAAAAAATGAAGCTTTAAATGAATAACATCATATTTAAATAAGCGAAAACAGATGAATGAAATTACATTTTGGACTCTATGAAGTGTATAGAATATTCTAGCTTTGCGTAAAAGGTAAAAGGCACGCGATGTTCCAAATATTTAAAAATATCCTAGAAAGTGGTAAATTACTGGATAAAACATTTTAACCAAGGACGATAGAATACCAGAACATGAGATGGATCTTATGTTATTCAAAGGAATGTACTCTCTCGCGTTTGAAACTCGCGACTATTTCGTTTCCCTTCTGTTTAATAAATAATGCAAGGACGACAAAATGAGAAGAATCTTCCTTTTTTGGAATTAGATGTAGGTTCCGCGGAGCCCGCAACATTGCAGGTTCCAAAGACAAACTCGACGACAGACTTGGATGCCAAACAGGTCAGGTACAAACACCTCGTCTCAGTGTTAATAACGTTCGCGCCTTTAGAAAGACCTTAACTTGAAGGTTCCCCCCCTCGAAGTACAAAAGAGAACACGCCGGGCACCAGGGGAAAATTGGGTCTGGTTCCTTTGTAGGGGAACACTTGGAGAATACTTAATGGTCGGCTAGGACGCGGGTTTACCCTCGCAGGTGTGACGATCAAAAGTTTCCGCATCGACGTGGCTCATTTACCCCGAGCCATGGCTTTGACGGTCTCCTCCCGCCTAGAAATTTCATTCCAGAAGACGTTGATGACACTTACATTATTATTCTATGTTTTTCTCTCCCCTTAAAAAAAACACAGCCGAGGTACGCCTGTTGTTTGCTAACGTGGCCGTAGCGATGGTGAATCATTACGAAGGGATCGATGGAGTCTAATCGATGAACCATTCCGAAGGAATACGTCGCATTAACTCTTATCCAGCAGATATATTCGTCCGTAGAGTCGATCACTAAAATATTCGGGCACCATTTGAAGTAGCATAAGCTTTTAAAAATTGGATCAGAATTTTACATTGTTTCGAAATGTTACAAGAATGAATTTACTGTACACTTTTGGAAACATAGAAACTGGCTAGAATAAAATAAGAAAATGATATTTTTTTAAAACTGTTGCATCAAAATTTAGAACGAGGATTTGATGATGCATTTTGTAACAAGCTATAAATGATGAAAGACGTAACAATATCCAGATTTCGTGCAATTATTAGTCGTGAAAACTTGCTATTTCACTACTTTTAATTGTTTGTTGCTCATAACAGGATCAACTGGTTTCATTGGAATGTTCAACGTGCGTTTTTTTATTATCTTGTTGTCACTCGATGACAATAATTGTGTAATATCTGAACAAAATTTGAGTCGCTCTTTAAAAAATTATTCTCGTCTTCAAATGTGTGTCGAACGATTTCAATGTGAGCGTTGGTACATTTCTCAAATTAATTTTCAAATCTGAATAAAATATTCGATTGAACGTAGTTCATTCGAATAATTATTTTTGACAAATATCTATTCGAAACAGTTCGAATAATGCCCGACTTCGACGTACGCCTGATGAAATTCATCGACGAACTTTTTCCAGCGCCGTGTCACGTAAGTCACAATGGCAAAATAATGGGCAGTCAATTATACGAGGTCACTGCGGCTTGTTAGCCGGCGAAACGCACGAATTGGTAGCCTTTTTACCGACTCGCGTGAAATGATTTATCGCCGGCGAGTTTTTAGCTATTTCACCCGGGGAATGACAGCCGGGCTAATTAACTTCGCTATTGTTGCCCTCTATCCACGTAGTGGCGAAACTATTATTACTCACGCCATCGTTGCTTCGCGGTAATTAACGAACACAGTCCGAATATCTGACAGGAAAACGGGATGGCATCGTCGCCATCCTCTTCATCCTCCCTTCGGCTTCCTGGCAAACGCACCCTAATTTAGTGGGCTACATGTAATACGCGAACGCGAAGCTGGTATGAGTCAATTTTATCACGTTTCGAGGAATACGTGTTTAGACTGCTCGGTGAGGAGGAGGGGGGGGGGGGATACCGTGGCAATTTAATTTTCGAACTACGTATTTTGATTTGTTCCCCTTGAATAATGAACAGAGTTTACCTTCGTATAGGACTCGTGACCGTACCTCTTCATCGATCATTAAAAAGGATGACATTCGTCGAGATCGTGAACTTACCTGAAACAGAGAGAAAAGAGTCGTTTTTTATTTTACATGTTACCAGAAAATACTATAATGGGAAAAAGTTATTATAAATATTTCAAATAGAAACGAATGAATTAATTCCTACTATAAACGTGAAATTTTGTAGTAATCAGCGGACTGCCGAGTTTTATACGCAATAAAAATTGTCTGCATCAATTGCCAGAAACAAAAGCTGCATAGACATTTGTTTCCCTCTTTTTTAATCATTTGACTTAGTTGACAGTAATAGAATTGGGGTTAGAGAGGGAAACGATGCCGGAGTGGACGTTGCAGCACAACCGAATTAGTGACGTTAAGCAGTTAAAAGATCCGTAATCAATCTACTTTAGAAGTTAGAGTAGCAATCCGAGGTACTTTTATAAGACGCGGCAAGATCTCGGAACTATGTTCTACACGATTCTAAACTGAGAACTCATTTCACGGTTCAAGAATAATTACGGTTCCACGAATCGGTGAACTAAAATAATTATTTCTCTGGAAGGAGTGCACTCGCTGGAAACTCCGTTGTAAAGGAAAGTCGCCAAGTATGGAATATCATTTTGTTCCTCGCATGCCATTCTTACAAATCAATCGCAACAAATGTAGAAATTTAGAAGGGCACCTGGCCCGTTTATGCTAAATAAATGGATCAAGAAAATGACAAAGTGCACCATACATATGGATTTGCTTACCAAATATGGAATACTGATAATAGGTACAATATTTTCATAAAAAACAAACGAAACGTTTTTTTCATTAATTGTAGTACTTTGATTATATGATATTATTATTTAAGATACGATAAAATAAAAATTTTATTCAAAAGAACGTTTATATTCTTAAAAAACAAAAACAATATTTGTTCTCTTATTAATTAAATCTTTTGGCTCTAATATCACATTTAAAATGAAATTAAATAGAAAATAGTTATTTATAATAGTCATCTACGTCCATGTGTCAAACTCCGGACTCTTGCTTTCAGTATGAGCCGTTAAGATATGTACCATTTGTACCATATGTACCATTTTCCCTTCCCGGACCATTTTTATGGATTCTGACATTTTTTTCTCGTTCTATAGAGATATTACTGATGCTTCGTTGCATTGAAATAGGATTTAATAATAATAAATAAACTATAGAAAAAGTAATAACACCATCAAGTACGTAGTGTTCATATTTAAGATTTCACAAAGTAAAACATACGGTATTCTGTTTTTTAACACAGACAGGTACATTAGTGACAAAAAAAGAAGCAAGTAACCATATAAATTAATAAATATAACGAGAAATAAATTTTCGAACGATAACAGATAGAAATACGATTGGCACGTCTCTAGTATTCAATCTTTGCACTACGATGGTGACTCTGAAGCACCAATCAAAACTGTAATTTTAAACAATTTTACATTTTATATTTATTTGTACAGAAGTGCCCAAATGTATTATTTAACAATACGGTATAAATAAATGTGCCTCGAACAGAAAATCTAATACTTCTAGCACTCTCGATACAAAATAAGTCTCCCTTAAGCAGACCTTAAACCTTATAATACATTTTAAACGTCCTAGTCTTAATAAACTGCTAAAAATTCAAGCGTAGCACAAATAAGTATTCAGTTCTATACTGAAAAGGAGAATCAAAATCGAGAAACCAATAGAAATCTTCTAGGTCGGACAAAATGTCTAGAGTTGTAGGGTTCAAATGTAAGCATTCGAGGGCAAACGATTAATTTGTCAAATCATTCAAAATAGCATAGAATACCATATTTGGAGACTATTCCGTGTTTTTCCTACTTTTTGCGAGGAATTCGTTGCCTGGAAGAACGTTGTGCCCGCGTCCGCGTGTCCCCGCGACTTTCCTTACTTCCTTAACGAGCGACACGACGTAACGATGATTCATACCTGCCGGACGTAACTAAGTGCACCGGGGTTTAATATAATGTGCCGTTAGGGGATTTAAATAATTAGTATAATGAGGTGAGCGAGGATACCAAACCGACGACACCTCGCGTGCCTCATCCGAAGACGAGGCGCGCGGCGTCGGCGTCGGCGTCGGTGGCGTCGACGGTGGCAGCGGTGAGGAGGGGATGATAGCAAAGTGGAGGGTGTGGGTTAGGTACTCCAATTTCAAACTCTGATATCAAGGCACCGGGAGCCGGCACAGAAAGCACCGAGCCAACCAACCGACCGTTAGCGAACCTTTCTCGTATTACTAATTAATTATTTGCGGGTTTACACCGCGATGAGAAGAGATTTATGTACAGCCCCCCGTATCCGAGAATTCCATTTCTTGCCGTTTAAAATCGGTTTTGGATCTAACGGTGTTTGCGGTCCGTGGTCTGGTACGGGAGATAAATGATCTCATAATGTGAGGGGAAATGGTTCATCCGTGGAATTTTAAATCAGTTTTGGTTGGGCGTTGCGCGATGCCTCCCTAATAGTCGCGTGGTTATCACCGTCGCGTCCCGGATCGATTTGTTCGTGCGATATAACCTATGTAATTTCAGCTCATGAATATTAATCCGAAGAAATTCGACTCGTTCTTTCCGAAATTAACGCCGTCTTCGCGGGGAATTCGTTCGATTAATGAACACTTTTACTAGATATGGGACGTTCGAATCTTCGAAACCCCTAGGAACTGAAAAAATCTCTGGTTCAACGAACAGCCAACAGTTTGCACGTGTATCATTGCGTACTATGATTCTCCAACAGATTCTTTTATTAGTCAGTTTAACCCGAGAAAGATAACCTACGTCGCAGAGGCGCCTGCGAAGACTGTTGATTTTTGTTAATTTTCCATAGAGGTCTAGTGATTTAAGTTTAAAATTACTTAAAATATAAAAAAATATAATATAAGGGCATTTTATTTTTACAATAATGCCAAACCTTTAAAATGACTAGATTAACTTAAATAAATATCCATTGTTAGTATAAAATTGACGCCTTAGAAAAGCATGCGCCTCTGAAGCGTATGGTTATCTTTTACGTACGTTGTCATATGGTTATCTTTCTAGGGTTAATTAATAATAAAAACGTTTCCAATTTGAACGGGAAACGATTCGATCGGCACAGAATCTCGAAGATATGTAAACCACGAATCATAAGTAATTTTCGAAAGTACAACAGAATTATTCGAAATAGAAAGCAGACACGCGAGCTCCAGACAAACGTCGCGGTATTTTGAGCAATGGCTTTCCCAAGTTTAATATACACGCCAGGCGGATGCGCTATCTGCAAATTTACACTGTCTATCTGTCATTTATGCGGTGAGCAGGGAGAAATATTGTTTCATGTCGGAAACGTTTTCATCCGATGCGAGTCCACGGAAAACTCCGTTGCTTTTCACGCTACATTCCCTTAACTGTGCCTGAGTTTTTGCTTGATTATTTTCTCGAAATTACTCTGCACATTTCTGTTTTACATACGATTTTGCGTTCATTTTCCCTGTTCTGCACGACGCAGGGTGTAGTGCGGTAAGTCATGCATCGCGTAGGATTCTCCACTAAATTCTCCACTAAAGCAAGGATTCTCCACTATAGCAGTCGTCTGATAAAGTATTATTGACACGTATCGCTTACTTTCAGCGAATAGCAAGAAGTCAGAATTAAATAAACAAATTACGGATTATTATATCCAAGGCGCATTTTCTTCTGTGGTAAAGTATTATTAACACGTATCGCTTACTTTCAGCGAATAGCAAGAAGTCAGAATTAAATAAACAAATTACGGATTATTATATCCAAGGCGCATTTTCTTCTGTGATAAAGTATTATTGACACGTATCGCTTACTTTCAGCGAATAGCAAGAAGTCAGAATTAAATAAACAAATTACGGATTATTATATCCAAGGCGCATTTTCTTCTGTGATAAAGTATTATTGACACGTATCGCTTACTTTCAGCGAATAGCAAGAAGTCAGAATTAAATAAACAAATTACGGATTATTATATCCAAGGCGCATTTTCTTCTGTGGTAAAGTATTATTAACACGTATCGCTTACTTTCAGCGAATAGCAAGAAGTCAGAAATAAATAAACAAATTACGGATTATTATATCCAAGGCGCATTTTCTTCTGTGATAAAGTATTATTGACACGTATCGCTTACTTTCAGCGAATAGCAAGAAGTCAGAATTAAATAAACAAATTACGGATTATTATATCCAAGGCGCATTTTCTTCTGTGGCTATTTCTACTGCTTCAACGCGAAGAATGTAAGCAACCTCTTTATAAATAGTTTACAACACGAAATACATAATATTTAACAATATCAACAACAACTGTCAAGTTGAATGATGGCATGGAAACGTGTTTATCGTTTGTTGCGTAAATAAATCTGTATGCGTTTGAAACATTTTTTTACTAGTTGGAAATTATTCCACATACCGTTCTAGATAATTTATTATATTGGAAACGCAGTTTTCGAAAAGATCGTTGTAAGAAAGTAATCAATTCTTTTTCGAAATTGTTCTATAGACTCGTTTAAACGAAGTACAGTTGAATTAGAATGAATAGCAAAAACAAGCTGATTCTAGCATATTGTGAATGATTGTGAATGGAATAATTTGCTAAAACGCATAATACCAGCAATAATGATCAAATATTTAACGGTACCGTAAAACGATCGAAAAAATTAACTTGAACAACAAAAAGTTAAAAAGTATGATCCAGAAGTTTCAGAATTAACAATTAAGTAATATGGAAATATGTGACAATATTAACATTGATATCATTTTTACTTGAACCCTATTCAACGAAGCTTCATGGCGACAACTCTTACCATTGAAAAGTTATTGAAAACTGTCACTATATTTTTTGATCCGGACCACCGCGCGCGGTGGTCGTCTCTCGAGCCGTTCAGAGCGTAATAGAAACGCCGAGTGCCGAGCACCGCTGCCAGCATCCTGCGTTTTGCCAAATTGTTTCGTTTCTATATTGAAAACAAAACACGATTTGTAGCTATATTGAAAACTGCACATGAGAAATAACGAAATTAACAGATTCGTATTTAGCGCGTAAAAACCGACGCGAAATTCGAATTGAAAGTTCAAACTACGAATACGTGTTTGTCCGGTATAATTGACGATGACTGAAGCGTAAAAGCGTGTAAGGGAAAATAAATTAGAACTTTTATTTCGAGAAGTCATTATGTAAAGTCGGTCACAAAAATATTTGGACATCCTTTAAAACGGAATATAAATAAAACAAAATCAACCGATTTCGATGAAATTGTCAATCTGTATTTGAGTTAGCGAGTTTCACAAAATGCGATGTTTAAAGTATAATTATTCGCTCAATTAAAAAAGTCAAAGAAAGAAACATGAGCTTCTTTTTTCATTTTCATGCCATTTCAACCAATTTTAATTTTTGCAACAATTTTGTTTGGCGATTGCTTAGTGAACCAGACCCTATAGAAATGAAAAAAAATTCAAGCCATTTGGTCCGCAGTTTTAAAATTTATTTCGTGTTAAAAAGTGCCCGAATATTTTTGTGACCAACTGTACGCGCGTTTCAAATTCTTTTACTCTTAATTGAAAAGGAATGTTTCACACTTACGTACATACGAAAAATATTGTTACTGTGTGATATTTATAGCTGTATTGCCCACAAATAACACAGTTGTATTCACACCATGGTTTCTTTTTACTTTCATTTAATTCTACAACTTTTTAAAAACACGTTTTGTTTATTTTCGCTCGGGTTTACGTACGTTTTTGCACGTTTCATTTATGTATGCACAGTGTTTTTAACACACTTTCTTCTACACACCGTAGAAAAAGAGAATATATTTGAATACGTGTGAATATGTTTTTAAATTAAATACTTCTTTGATGCTTCTTTGATTTGTTTATTTTATTTCTCCTTTAATTAATATTATTATTCTGACACAATCAATTGCTCGTGTTAAAGTTGGCAATTGCTATTTATTCCTCGTCCTTGAAATCGATTTAATCGTTAAGCTGCAGCTTTATTAAAATGATCTTTATTTAATACCCTGAATGATATTAATTTAAGCTGTTTTATATAAACGCTTAATAAAGTCGATAATAAATGATTCAGGTAAAAGTACTTATTATGAAACACCGCTCAATTGTAACTCCTTTTCGAAACAGTAGCACAAATAATACAATAAAAAACATATAGAGCATAGGAAAGTTAATGTAAAAATTCTACCCATATTTTTGAATATTGTTCCTTATTTTACTCGTGCAAATGCTGTAAAAGAAATATTTATTCGAATACCCGGTGTTCCTAAGCAAGAACATATTGTTCCACATCACGTCCTTCAATTTTCTCACGAATGTTTCATATTCAACATTCCTATTTTGAAACGGAAATTTTTCAAATGAGCATTCCAAAATAGGGCCACTGAATATGAAACATGGGAACGTGTATGAAAATGGTGTTCCAAGATAGGTACACACTCGTACTTTACTATTATATTCGTACTATTTTGTATGCATATTAAATAAATATTTCATAATTCATTGATTTATCTAAAAACATCGATCTGTCGAACAATAGCATGAACCTTCAACGATGACGCTTTTAAGTTCTAATACAACTTTAATTTGTAATAAAATTATACCACTTGAGAAGCGTTCCAAATTAGGTACCTTTACCTTAACCCTAGAAAGATAACCATATGACAACGTACGTAAAAGATAACCATACGCTTCAGAGGCGCATGCTTTTCTAAGGCGTCAATTTTATACTAACAATGGATATTTATTTAAGTTAATATCAATATATAATATATATTAAAGGTTTGGCATTATTGTAAAAATAAAATGCATTTATATTATATTTTTTTATATTCTAAGTAATTTTAAACTTAAATCACTAGACCTCTATGAAAAATTAACAAAAATCAACAGTCTTCGCAGGCGCCTCTACGACGTAGGTTATCTTTCTCGGGTTAAACAATGAAGGAAAATGTGTATATGCAGCAAATGTCTTGTAATTAAGCAAATATAATAACAACATATGCATCACTAATAAAGTCCATCTTCGATCTATTCGAAATCTAGCAAAAGTATCGAGAAAACGTCGACGATTCTCACCCCCTGTCCTGCTAACACGGATAACGCAAATAAAAGAGCGTATTCGGTGGCCGTCGAACGGCGGCAAGCTCGTAAGACAGTGTCGGAGGCGGAACGTGAGGAAGATACACGCCGAAGGGGTCAGAAGCCACCCACTAAGGGTTCCGCAACCCCCTTAGTTTCACATGCCCGGCGCATTTTGGAAAACTCTAGTTCAGCCGGGCTTATAGTTGAAGCTTGATACGACGTTGACGGTATGCGCGTTTAGTGAAACGGGTGGGACTCTGTACGCGGCATGAATAAAACATTCTCAGCCTCGTAAAACCGTTTCTTCCTTCTCCCTTTCCATTTTTTTTTTCGTTCTCTTTCACCCTACCCCCTCCCTTTTCTCGAAGGGTTACGGAGTCTGGCTCGTGAGACCATTAGTACGACAGCGTTGGACCGATGCGACGTCTGTGTGGACCCTACAGTTTCGCCGAAGGGTCACAATGAAAATTACGGAAAAGCGACGCGACTGCCGGTGCGGGAAAAGGGGGATAGTTGAGCCTGATACCTCCACGGTACCAGTTTCCCGGACAGATTTCCCTCGTTCACGTATAATCGAGTCTCTCGAATGTGTGCGACACAATTACTTTTTATTAACGGAAACACACAGCGCCGTCTACAGAGAGTGTCCCAAAAATGTTAGAAACCTCGGGATGATTCCTGAGGTAATTAGAAGTCACTTTACCCTTAACCACTTACGCCTGGAAATGGCGAGTCCCGCTCACAAAAACTTTCTTTTCCCAAACTCGAATTCGACGCAACACTGGGCTACTCGCGTCGAAACAGTGGGAAAAAGTTCTTTTTTGAAACTACCATCGTAATGAAAATCTCTTTCGCTAATAGTCTGCTACCAAAAGTACAAAACTGCGTCAAACAGCCGGACAAGGTTGTTGCAAAATGGGGAAAATTCTGTGGAAACATCGCAGCATCCGTAGCAAGCGACGACCTCGCGAAGGGCTTAGATTCGTGTACGCGGATACCTTTGGTATACGAAACGATAAACTGGCGAAATAAAGGTGGAATCGAGAAACCTACCGAAATCCTGTTGCCAATAAGTTATCCGGGAAAACGCGTGTTACAATCTGCTCTCGGCAGTGGTTCGCGGAAAATCTTCAGGACCTTCGCCCTCTGTTGCACGTGTGCACACAACAATCGGTAACTCACTTTTACAATACTTTCGCAACACGATCGCTGACGCGAACGATATTTAGCAATGCGACATGTGATTCCAACTGTGACCTCTTTGTTCCGTCTTCCACGTAGTTAGCTACATTGTCATTAATCCCTACGGTGTCATTTGATCCGTCTGGGCTTTGATTGCGCGTATATGCGTTCGGTTGACTTCTACGCTTTCAGTTCGTGCGTTTTCATACTTCGCACGAAAAGAACTGCTTGCATTTATTTATCAGTATCGGGGGGATAGCTTAGTCGAGGTGCTAATGTAGCATGATACGTAAAAAATGGACTGCGAATTTCTATGCAAAATAAAATTTGTCTTCATCAGTTGCAAAGGAATACAAAACCAAGTGGCAACTTCAATCTTCCTTTAATCGTCTAAATAGATTAAAAATAATGCACTGACGTTTCAAAATGCTTTCAAGCTTTACACTCTTTTAAATTGTAACATTTTGTCATAAATGTATAAAATCTGCAGTCTAGTAGTAACTAATATAACACTTACGAGTGATTATAAGAGTGATTTATAATTGTATACATATAATATGTATGTATTATATTTTTATTATGTTTAAATTTGAATATATTATAATATATAATCAACATATATGTGTTTTAGAATATTTTATAGCACATTTTGTACGTAAATTTATATTAGTTATGTACAAAACTTTACTTATTAAACTATATTAAACTTTATTTACTGTACAAATGTTGCATTAAGGAGATGGTTATGAACGGTAACAAAATTGATTTTCATTTAAAGTATGGAGCACGAAGTGGGCCGATAGCATATATTAAACTTATAAATATTGAATATGTTATGATTATCGCGACCTGAAAAGTTATGGCTTTTGCATCCACCGTTTTAGTTGCATTGCTGGTGCATACCGAGCCCGAATAAACTCAACGCTCGCCACTCCGTTGTTTTGTGCAGCGACCGCTAATTGGCCATTAGGTGAAAACTCTTGGCCACCGAATTAACATAAACGCAGTGAAAATACTAAATAATTTTGTCAAAACTCAGCTGTTCTTCGCCGAATCGCAAACAATTTTTGTTCATATCTCCAACAAAGAGTTATTGCATCTTCTGCCATCGCTTAATTCATTTTATCCCTCGAGTCAAAATTGCAATAACCTGATATTACCACAAATTGCGTAACATCTTCGCGGAAATCTTAAATATGAAAGAACTAAATAAAGTGGCGACAAAATAAAAATTATTTTCCTTTCAATAATAAGATGAAACGGCAGACTTATTTTCATGTCAAGGGCTCGGCATTAATAATTTACAGAAAAATTGAATAAATGAAACGCAGCACGGCGAGTACACAAGGGGAATATCAAAATACTGCAGCATTATTTCCACTGTATGAACATCATAAAAAGGAGAAATACATTTTTATCTAATTTCTGTTTAATATAATCGATGATGAAAATGTTTATTTTGCATAATGACTCGCACTCTAGGAATCGCTCAAAGATCAAGTTTTCAACAGAATAAATGGATAACATTCCTTTGCGCGATAAAAATTGTATTCTCGACGAATCTTTTGAAGTTGCCTGTATACGATCAAAGTCAAATTAATTTCACTTTCCGCAAGAAGTGCGTAAATCTTGGGAAGCTGAGCATTAGCGTTAAAATGCGAAACTGTTGTTTCTAGGTCGAGTACAGACAGAATCTTTTCACTGATGATAAACAATAAGGGATGGCAGTTTAATAAAATCAAGTTAGTTAATAACGTTTTACGAGCAATTCCGTAGCATAAAGGCGAACGAAAATCCGGAGAAGCGCAGACCGGGCAAACAGGTGTTTCAACGGCATTATTAAGTTTGATTCACCGTGTTTCCCTTGCAGCTGCGGCGGTGAGCTGTGCGCCGGCCATAATTTCCATTGTAACTTCTCGTTTCGAGTTGCCTCGAAAACTTTCAATCGGATTTGCGAAACGATATTACAGAATATTACACGAACGATTGAACCGAATCGTTATCTGCTTGAACGGTTACTTAATCCACGGCTTTGGATGCAGGCGGTCACTTTTTAGGGATTCTTTTACCCCGCCTGTCCCGCTACCACTTTTACGATTTAATCCTATCACTGATTTTGTCTATTATCAGAAATAATATTACCCTATACAGTTCCGTATATCGGATATTGCTTTTATAGTGTACGATACGGCAATAAATAGAAACATTTTTGTTCAAAATATTGGATGGACAATTTATTAATTTGACTTTCGATACTAACCATGTTGTTGATTAGCAACTGTTCGTTTTACATGAATTCTCTAATGGAACGAGGTAACTTTTGTTTCTTGCATGTTTTCATCTATTTTCGTTCTGAGATTTTGACAACTAATATTATAAACACAGTTTATTCAACATAAATATCATCGTATCAAAAATTGACTTCTTTAGAAATCAAACATTCTACCGTTTATTTTCGTATAAAATAATAATAAAAAAATGTATTAAATCAATCTATTCTCGAAAAGCAAAAATCTATTTCCAAAATTTTCAAAAAGGGGCATAATAGAGAAGGAAGAAGCGACAACTGTGAAATAATATTCAAAAAGAAGAAGCGAAGAAACAAATCAATTAGTACGTGGTATGTGGAATCATTCATTTTCGTATGTGGAATCTTTATTCCGTATTATGTCAGAAGATAGTTGATTGACTTCGTTGCTACACAATTGAAGTTTCCAACCCTAAATTCGATGTGTTAATGTGTCAAGCAATTGCGAAAGAAATTCGAAGATATCATGTTCTCTTTACCGTTTATCAATTTTACATTTCCGTTCTGATGCGCCAAACTTTCCACTCAACCCGATCATAAAACGAAGCGTAAGGAAACAAATAAAAAGATCGAAGCAGAGCAATGTGAAACTTGCATTGAAAATAAAAAAAAAACTCTAAAAAACCGGAGGTGATAAAAGTTAGCTGGAGAAGAAGAGCGTGAAGAAAAAAATGAAAACGAAGAAGAAGAGAGGGAGAGAGAGAGGGAGAGAGAGAGAGAGAAAGAGAGAGAGAGAGAAACAGAACTCTTCGACTGATGCATTAACCACAGCCGGCGTAACCAGTATTATCCGGGACGTGCGGTCGTTCGCGAACTTTGAATCAGATTTTAATTAAACGAAATTGCGGAATGATATTTCACGGCCAGTTACGTGGGTGGGCGAGTTAAGGTTCGCGGGAGATACTCGCACGGCCTACGGCAGTCAGGTGTCTGGACGAAATTAAGTTTGATTCCGTTTCTTTAGTGGCAGCTGTACCAGCGGAATCGTTCGTTCGTTCGTTCGTTCGTTCGTTCGTTCGGTCTCCCTTATTTCCCCGGTTAACTGCCACGAAAACCCTTGAAAACTTTCGTACCGATTCCTTCCGAAGACGGGATTACGTGATATTTCAATGGTCTGGCGTAATTGAATCTCTTCTCGCGATACCTTGCGCAGAATAAACACTCCGAAGACTTGCAGGATATCGTAACAATAAGCGCTCGTGGCGCTGGCACGATGGAACAATCATAATTTTACGAATTAATTGAGCCGCAGGTCTCTCACGAAAGCTATTGCCATCGGTTCCCACGGCATTCGTCTAGTCAGGAGAGAAGGGTGGAATTTACTTGAAATCTACTTGAAATTAATGTTCATATAATATATTATATGAATGTTTATATTATATATATTCATATAGTATGAATATTTATATTATATATATTCATATAGTATGAATATTTATATAATATATTATTTCGTTATTATAATAACGAAACACACGCACACACACCACCTTATTGGTAAATCATTGCAGTACGATTTCTATCACAGCTACGACGATATCTAGACTGCAGATCTTTATGCAAAATAGAAATTGTAATTTTAACAATTTGACATTAATATAATAATATTTTCAAATTGTTTGAATATTTTTGCTACTTCGCGTTTGATTTACTTGTTTTCATCATAAATTATAAAATCCGAAATATATTGATAACACTTGATCGTCGCTAATAAATTTCTACACGAGACAGAGATCATTTATATTTATCGTATGTCAACGTTTATTTCAGCGTTTAAATACCGACAATAAAAGGGTAGAATTTTATTTCGATTCAAAAAGCGTCAATTCTTTTTGCAATAATTTTAATAAATCACAGAGAAGATAGCAATGTTTTCAAATTTTTCGAATGCATTTACACTTCGCTATGTTATTTGCTATGTTTATACATAGCTACGTGTTAGTGAACGTATATATAATAATATAATGATTTGTTATTAATAGACTGCGAATTTGATGCATCCATGGCAAAAATGAGTAGCAGAATTATAAAATTGCAAAGACATGAAAACAATTTAACAATATACGCACCACTTCGAATTTGTTAAGATCATTGTGAAGAAGTTACTTTATTTTTAATGACTTTGTTTCTTGCCATATCATCTTGGAAAATGTGTTCTTTCATTCGTCCAGGTATTCCGCGTACAAAAAATATGTAAATATACGTACACAACGACATACGTAGCTAGGAACCTAAGCGGAAAAAGTAGTTTGAACCCCGACGCGTATATTTTAATAACTCTAAAAGGACGGTTCGATCGTAGTACATCAAAACGTTCTACGAGGCACTACGAACGTTAAAGTTTAATCGTAAGAAAGTACTGTGTCGTATAATATGTATAGGTATTGGACACCGGTGTAAGGAAATATTCGAGGTTATATTTCAATCCGTCGTAGTATCCGCTTTATGTACCCGCGTCCTATCCGTCGAGGGACCAAGGATGGATAACTGATAGGGAGAAGAAATGCTGGTGACGATATTTTATGGGACTACAGCTTTTATTGCGCAAGACATTTAGGACATCTCTAAAGGGAGTCTGGTTTGCAGTAATACGAAACATCCAGAGTTACACCCCGATGTTACTTTCTGTTGGGGACCGACATATTGGTCGGCATATGGCCCGTAATGTTTTACGGCGATGCTCACGATATTCGCTTAATTTGGTACACCTGCAAATGCGGGGTAGGGACTTCCATTTCTCGTCTTATTCGAAAGATCACCGCTATCTTATCCGATCCCAAAAGTATTGGGACGTCTGCTTATTTAGTAGAAATTGTAATTTTTATTTCAGCTTAGGTAATCTCTGCGAGTTTCATGGCATCATATTGTCCAAAGAACATATTAAGCTATAAATGTTTGCCACTTATGCGATAAGTTTGCCCATTTATTGCATTCTGTTCTTTGAAAACGTATGCTGAGTTCGTTCTCCTAGCTCGGTACGGCACGCATCGTTTTCCGATATGTGTTCCTTAGATATACATATATGTATAATATGATATTTTATACGTGTTCATACATTTATTCTCATTTTCTCATATATACAGGGTGTTCCACAATTAGTTTAACAGCCGAAAATGAGGGGTAGCTGAGGTCATTTGAAGTAACTTTTTCCTTTGCGAAAATGCGATCTGCGGCTTTGTTTACGAGTTATTAACGGAAAACACTGGGCAATAAGAGGCGACGGCGCCAAGTACGAGAGCCCGCAGCATGAGACTTTGAGAGATAGTCGGGACGGACTCGAGCCGCGTTCGAAGTATTGAACAAATCACGAAGCGAGAACTTTCCGGATTTTTTTTTACTACGTAACAGTGATATTTTTAAGAAAAACGCTGTTCACCTTTATTTTAGAACGTCTGAAGAATATTTACTAATTTTTCGGACCCGAAATAGTAAGTAATTTAACCGTGACGGCCGTTTTAATTTTCTAGTGTGCATGACACATTGTGTGTAATATAACCTTGACATAACCTCGACCTTGACATAACCTTGATATGACCTTGACACGATCTTGATATGACCTTGACACGACCTTGACATGACCTTGATATGTCAAGGTTATAATATTCTTCATATTTCTCTAACAATAGTTAGAGATGATAATTATTGATAATATTCTTCATATTTCTCTAACAAATTTGCTTTGCGAATCATTCGTTGAACTGTGTTCGGACACGGAATTATTTAAATTAAAATATCATTTACGTACTTTGTTAATCTTCACTGTACGCCTTGCTTAAAAATTTCATATGTTACACGCAAAGTGTCATGCACACTAGAAAATTAAAACGGCCGTCACGGTTAAATTACTTACTATTTTGGGTCCGAAAAATTAGTAAATATTCTTCAGATGTTCTAAAGTAAAGGTGAACAGCGTTTTTCTTAAAAATATCACTGTTACGTGGTAAAAAAAAATCCGGAAAGTTCTCGCTTCGTGATTTGTTCAATACTTCGAATGCGGTTCGAGTCCGTCCCGACCATCTGTGTTTTCCGTTAATAACTCGTAAACAAAGCCGCAGATTGCATTTTCGCAAAGGAAAAAGTTACTTCAAATGACCTCAGCTACCCCTCATTTTCGGCTGTTAAAATAATTGTGGAACACCCTGTATAATAAAAAAGCCTAATAAAATCGGTGTCGAAATTAGTCCACGAAGTAATTAAAAAACGCAGTGGATATATCGACGTAAAGAAAATTAAATTTTCTTTTATAAAATTGACGTTAGTTTTATTATAATGTAAAATATAGATGCACTTGTTGCAGTTGAATATAATTAATTTTTAAATAAATTTAAGTAATTATAACAATTTTCTATCGGTTTGTCAAATTTTTTTAATTTTCTGTAAGTGTTCTAATACTTTTGGAAGGGATGTACGCTACGCTGTTCTGCACTTTTTATATTTTCGAAGCTTGTTTCAGTTACAATAGAAAATTCCGCGTTTCGGTGGAATGAAAATTCCAGTGGAACACCCTACAGAGTGTACTGGATAATTGAAAATTCTCAACAATGTTTATGCAGATTCTCTTGCTCATACTCCACGATACAAAGCCCGAACCGATGCGGTAACGTGTTCCACTTGGTTAAAGATCTCTATTGCATTTGTCTTAATATTGAAATTTCGCATCAGATTAGCATTAAATTAAATGATTATCTTTTATATATTTGTATAACACGTACAAATGAACATAGAATTTCTCTCAACACGGTTAACATGGATCGTGTTTTCTTGAAACTGTTTGAAACTGAAGTTTTAATTAATATAAACGTGGAAAATTGCGTAACGTGTTACAAGAGCGGTGACCATAACGATTACACTAAAGACTTTATGGATTTGTAAGAGAAGTGACTGGATAAAATACAAAAGCGCAAATGTACTAGAAAAATTTAACAACGTTGCTCACTTCTCTCCAATTTATTACAATTATTAAACGAAAGAATACATTTTTTTATTTAATTTCTGTTTCTTACAATTCACATCGAAAATTTCTATGTTGCATAAGGATACGAAGTCTAAAATTATTAGATTTCTAAATAAACTACTAAAAAATTTTGTTATTTGAAAAATTTAACAATGCTGCACGATTATTTCCAACTGATTAGAAATGTTGAGAATGAAAATAAATATTTATTTAACTTCTTACTAACTTTTAACGTTTGTTGCAATCGAGGTAGAGAATTCGTATTTCGCATAAAGATCGACAATCTAATAATAACGGAAACGAAACCGTTTTCATATTCGTCTCATCTATTCATCACAAACAATAAAAGTCCTATACGTCGAAATCAAATTTATTCTGTGATATACGATCGTATTGGAGCCCGGCCGAGCTTGATGCTTACTAAATATTTCATAAGAGCCAAGTATTCAGAAGCGAATACATTTTTGCAAAATCGTTGATCGTCGATAGCCCGGGGCTACGTATTAAAATATTTTGCTATGAACAAGTGGTTTCAGGTTCATGTAACCTGTTTCCATCGTACACGGTCTACAACCGAGCCCGTCAACCCACAATTGCGAAGGGTAAGTTCAGCTGGGTATTAGGGCAATAATCGTATAACAAAGGGATGGTCACCTGATGGTCCTTCCGGCTGGGATATGGATGCGTTTGTTGGGAGAAAATTTATCGAATTTTCTCCCCAAGTCTTTCAGTGGATTTGCGAATATAACGCTTGGATCAAATTTGTCGTAGAAATTGTTACGTTTAAGGGATATTCACACTGAAATTTATGTTGTTAAAAATCGCAGTTTTTTTAAGCTGCTTTCTATAATCGCCTTTCGTTGAATAATCGCGGTATATTTCAGTAATTTATAAAATAAACACTTGTGCAGTGTTCACCGAAATCCGCACCGTTCAGAAATCGTGCTAGAAAACAGAGTTGGGCATTATTGGGAATCGTTTCGAATAAATATTTATCCGTATGAATTCTTTTTAGTTGAATATTTCATTCGAATAACGATTCTTCGTTATTCATCCTAATTTGTTCTGTCTAATTTATACGAAACATCTCTTTATAGTAGTTTCGAGTCTTAAAAATGAAGAGTAAAAAGTTTATTTATTCATTATTTTTGCAAGTGTGAAGCCTGTATCCAGAGGATCATATTTACGAAACAGGATTAATTGTAATTCTGATTGATCGTAAGCGAAGAAAACATGAAAAATTGCATATGTGGAAACTTCGAACGCATCTTTCTCGAAACTGTTTTTAAAAACGGTGTGCAAGATATCTCGACATCTTATCAACCAATTACTTAAAAATTTTGCAGTGACCTTTTTTGAAAATTTTTAACAATATCTGGAAAATAGAAACAAAAAACATACGAGTTCCGTGTACAAATTCGAATGGCCAAATACAAATAACTGTCATTCTGAAAATTTTCGCACAAAAATGGAGATGTTCGTTCGTCGGTGCTTAGAGAATATATTCTAGTTTCAAGCAGTTCTTGAATTTTTGTTGTAGCTAATTTCGTTTGGCTTTAATCTCGTTGAATTCTGCACCGGCCATCTTGAAGAAAATAAAATCCTTCAAAACGATGCCATTAAAAAGTAAAACTTCGGTGAACTTGGACCGTCTAAAGCGGTCTCGTCGGTGATGCTGTAGATTACTATAGAACAACAACGGATCGACGACGACGACGACTGCAAACGTCGAAGCCGATCGGGTCTAGTCAGAGGTCCCCAAAGAGATAAGACGATAATTGCCAGTTTTTCTTCTACCGACAAGGGTACCGAGCGAAACGCACGAAGCCCGGCCGAAGTAGGAACTAAATCTTTGTGACTCCATTATTGGATCCTCATACCTCTGCTGGAAAGGAAGGACGAGTGGTAGGGGGCCAGTAGCACTGGCCCGATATGAAATCCGGAAAGTGCAGCCCCTCGTCGCGTCGGTGCAACCGGGACCACCGTGCGGTGAAACGGCACCCGGATCGAAAGTTATTACAAATTCCAATCATAAAGCCCAATCGATAAGCCACGAAGCTTCAAAGAAAATTATAAGTTGAGCATCATGGATCCGCGGGATAGGGGTGCAGGCGGATGACGTTTCGACGAGAGCGCTGGGGAGGAAGGGGACAGACCATGGAGGGGTTTCAGGGGTTGTTGGTAGGGTTGTAGGGACCGGAGGGGAAAGGAGGAGGGTGGAGGCAGGTCGTAAAGCCATGAAAGCGCCTCCAACAAGGCGGTATTGCAGGCAGCTTTTAAAGTTAATAAATTCGTCGGCTTGCTTTACTCTTCCAACGGTTTTCCCTTCCGCTCCTCTATCTCTCTTCTTCATACTCCTCTATTTCAATCGCCTCTATTCTCTCTTTCTCTCTCTCTCTCTCTCTCTCTCTCTTTGTCGCTTTCTCGCTCGTTCGCGCGCTTTCTCTCTCTCTCTCTTTTCCCGATCTTCGGCACTCTCTTCTCTTACGTCTTGTTACGCGATTTTTTTTTGTTACCAACGACCGGGAGAAGAGATTTAAACTTAGTTTGAACGGGAAAACGAGGTAAACGGATTTAATAATATCCTATAGCAATAATAAATGAGATTTATATTTAACGGTATCGCAGATACAGCGCGTGCGACGGGTCACAGAAGGCTTGAAAGTTTCGTGGAATTCAGATGTTCATGATTCGCTCCGGGTGGGAATGAACGCTCAATCATGTGCGGGAGAGGTATTAACACGTTTTTCACAGACTTAAACATTTAATTTTTTAAATTATAAATTGAGTTTTAAATTATAAGTTAATTTCTTTTTTATATATATGTATTTGGAAGAATTCCCCTTTGAAAGCCTAAAAATTTTCATTATACATATACTTGTTATCAAAATCTTGTTGACGGTTTTGAGAATATTAAATGTTTATTAAAGAGCGGATTTTTTCACTCGTCACAGTTCCCTGAATGATTTCATCGTAAGTGAACCAGCCGTTTCACTACCGAGTTCATACATCCTCAGATTGTTATAAGTTTTTCTCTAACTCTAGTCCTATTATGCCGGTTAAAATGGCCGATTTCATATTTTGTAGTTTAGAATTATTGAAACTGCGAAGACTCTATCATAGGAAATAGTTGAATGAATTCCTTAATGCAAGCATATGTTGCAACGAAAATGACAAAATGTCTAACAAAATAAATTCAGTATTGCCATTCTTACAAAGCAACACACATTGCTCAGTTTTAATGCTCGGTAGATTTAGAGTTAAAAGTGTAATATAAGATTGATTGAAAAATAAAGCATTATCTAATAATTTCATTTAGGATTATCACGCAGAAAATAGATTATTTATAGTATATTTTATATGCACTATACATATACTATACTATATATAGTATACTTTATAGTGTAGTAACTGAAAATTCGACGAATAGGTTACTTGATTAGGAATGGTTGATAAAGTGTTAATAGCAAGAAACAGAAGTTTGAAATATGTTTCTTTCCTCAATAAGTTCAGTAAGTCGAACGTAATGTAACAGTTGTTTCAAAACTAATGTTTGCCATAAATGCATAAACTTTGCGATCTACTAATAACTGATATTATCGATTTCGCCATAAACCGCTGCTGTGACTCATCAATGATTACTATCAAGACGTTACCAACATCGACCTGCCTTGTAATTTCGATTTCGAGTTACAGTATCTACCACAGAAGCAATCATGTTGCGATACCGGAGCCAAGAGTGCACGGATATGATTTTTGCATTGGAAGCGAGTCACGGAAATGCATCTGGTGCTCCTCGTTATAATCGTAAACGATTTTCCAATGCCTGACGTTATATCTTGTAGAAACATGACTTCGGTAACGTAACACATGCTAACTGTCTGACCTCGGAAAAGACAGTGGCAATTTTTTATTAATCCAAACTTTGTAAATATCTCAAGATAAATGTCTGAATTAGGGCCATAAAACGTACGAACCAGGAACTAATGCGAAACAAATATTATTTTGATGTTTCTCAACAAACTTTCTCTGTAGCGTTCTTGGGAATCGTTTTTGTAAGAATTAACTTAATACATTTATTTTATAGGAAAAGCTTGTGTCCTTCAGTCGAATATAACAGTGGTGGAAATCTGTATGCTTTGTGAAATCGTGGAGTAAGTCCAGAATTTGAATTTAAGCCACTATATTCCAGGTAATGTTACAGTCGCTATATTTAACATGTGAAACTCGACCTCATTTTACGTTAATATAAAATAAAATATATACAATTTCAATCGGTAAATAAAAGAACTATACTTAGTACTAACTATTTTTACGGTTAAGATTCAATTACTTGTTAACTATGGGAGTCCTACGAGAAGATAACTTATCATTGGACGTAAGTAATACGAACTTATGGATGAAGAATAGAATTAAAAAGAAAAGAGGAAATTTTCCTGATAAAATTTGATTCACGTAACTTCTTCCTTAGGTATTTGTAATTCCTGCACTCGTTCCTAAGTAAGAACTAGAATCGAGAATGTTCACCGATAAAGGCAAACTTGAACACGGTATTCTCTGGAACTAGCAATCTGTTTACATAGAACGAACAATGCAGTGACAAAAAACGAGTTCGATACACCAGAAAAGACGCTAACGCTCTCAATGAATTGCAATCATAAGACTGAATAGCAACACGACACGGAGCGGCGCGGCGCTCAATCGACCAATTGATTTCGCCGGCACGGAAAGCGCACTCGAAAGCGGGCTCGATTATCGGAAAACGGCCTATCAGTCGTGATTATAGTTCCTTTTTCGTGTAATTTTCTTCATATTTATACGAAGAAGTGGTGATCGAAGCGAAAAGTTTATAGATCCAATAATCGGTTTTGTAAAGTCATCGGTTGTGCAATATTTAAATGCAAAATTATGTTGGCATTCACGCGCGCATATAAAAATAGTGATAAAATATAGCGAGATAAGAATGATCGATTGTTTTGTTATCCACCTATCGAGAGAAATTGGTAGAAGTAGTATTTCATTTTCTTTTAAAAAAAAGATATACCATATAACTATTTTTATGACATTCTGTAGAATTAAACATAGTGAATAATGATCGTAATTTATTATGCGCTTTAGAATCGTTCGAGTTTCGGGACTATGGATCGATCTCCGTACAAATCATCCGTTGCTAATGACGAGATTAAGGTACCTAATCGAACCCAGTTAGCGTACGAATACGAAATTCTGCATACAAATTCGATTGTATTGGTTCTAGCAGGTCATCGTCTGATTCACACTAAAGTGCTATGCCAATTATTTTAATCGACTTCGTATCCTTTATTTTTAGATTGATGGCATCATGCAGACTTCTTTATTGGAAATGATTGAATCCGTGTCCTAATCCAAGCATACGTTATGATAAACGCGGATAAATATCGATATATATATATATATTTATTATTATTATTTCTTCAAAATTTCATCTTCCGCTCGTTTGCCAGCTGTTGTTTATCGCACGACAATATTTAGTCAACAGTCTCAAATGATTCTCTATTCGATTCATATTCAATTCATTCGATTCAACAATTAATATGACTATCATTTGACAATCTGACTTAATTCTTATATTAATTTGATAGTATAGACAATATATATATATATATATATATATATATATATATATATATATATATATATATATCGACATTTATCCGCATTTATCATAACGTATGCTTGGATTAGGATACGGATTCAATAATTTCCAATAAAGAAGTCTGCATGGTGCAATTAATATGTCTGACGCATGTTATTTTTTAAGAATGACTAGACAGAATATATATATATATTCTGTCTATACTATCAAATTAATATAAGAATTAAGTCAGATTGTCAAATGCAGACTTCTTTATTGGAAATTATTGAATTCTCTATTCGATTCATATTAACACTGAACAATTAATATGACTGACGCATGTTATTTTTTTAAGAATGACTAGACAGAATATATATATTGTTGTTCAGTGTTAATATGAATCGAATAGAGAATCATTTGAGACTGTTGACTAAATATTGTCGCGCGATAAACAACAGCTGGCAAACGAGCGAAAGATGAAATTTTGAAGAAATAATCATGGATCATTGTAAGGGATCTAGCCTAGTGAAATCCGATTCGAGTTCGCAGGGAGGGCCGACGCGGGTGGCCCGGCCGAAGGAGGCAGAAATGAAGGAGGTGGAGGAGGATCGTTGGCCCCAAGGCTCATCGTTCATTCATGGGGCATTTACTCGGTATCCCCGTAAAGCCAACCCTCTCCTTCCTCGGTGCCATCCTCTCCTAGACTCCCTTCCTTCTCCAGACCGAACCACCAGCAACCCTCTTGTGCCTCCTTACATCATTCTCTTGTCCTCTGAAATGGATCGGGATCAACCGGATATAACATCTTCCTCAAGGATTCATTTTCGAGCGCGGCTGACCACGATGCGTTTGCTCATCCCCAGAATTTTCAAGTTGCAATTCGTCTTGCGTGAAATATTGTCTCCGCGTCGGGCCCGGAGAAAGTATTCCGATTTCTGTCGAGAACACGGCTCTCCGCTGAATATCCGGTTGGCAGGACCGATCGTTCAGATTCAGAGAGTCGAACTATAGTAATTATCGTCGGTGACTGTGGCCTGTTCTCGACAATTAGGCCTCTTAAAATTGCTACGGTGTAACGACGGGGAAATTCTTGCCGCCAGCGCAGAGATCGAGGCTGAGAGAGATACAAAGCAGAATAATCACTACAGCTTGTTCTGTATA
The DNA here is from genome assembly GCF_051020955.1 of Megalopta genalis. Lineage (NCBI taxonomy): Eukaryota > Metazoa > Arthropoda > Insecta > Hymenoptera > Halictidae > Megalopta > Megalopta genalis. Next base: position 5,047,084 of record NC_135027.1, read on the forward strand.
ATTTCACGAAATTCCATGAAAATGTCATTCATCAGCTATCTGTATCCTAACCGAAATTAGTAGTGTGGAACATGGACCGAATGCTGCACCTGGCTCGGAGAATTTTTCAGCAAGGAAAGATGCAGCAGATCGGTGCGTGGTTGATTCCACGTCAAAAAATAAGTCGGAGAAAGAGAGTAACATTTTCTTTTTGTTTAAGGCTCTTTTTTCGAGACAACTGAGTTGGAAGATGCGTCAAGTTTGCATGGCTTGTAGTACGACGAGAAGTAGAATTGGTGTGTCATGCGCCACCTGATTCCTATTGAATAGTATTATCTTTTTAACATACGCTTTAAAACAAAACATATGAAGTATGCAAAATAAGCAAAATAAAAGATATGTTTTTGGAATCACCTGATCATGACATAAGTTTCTGTACAGATCTCATTGGTGCACCTATTTTCTAAAAAAAAACTATGCATTTGCATAAATATCCGCGGTCATAATAATCAGTCTTTTACGGCAGTTCGCGAGTGAATCGAAGGAAGCATCGAAAGATCGAGGTCAGAAAGGATAAAGAAATGTAGGATGCGAGTCGAGGGAGGGAGTGATATCCACGCTGTCGCCGAAACAGCAACGAGGATGGTGGAACAGCCGAGATAGAGTAGAATACGTTTACTCCGGCGATTGACAGATTCTGCTGACTGATAACTAGAAGAAGCGTTGACTCGCCGGGATTCCTCGAAAGGGACTCGAAGACCCTACCAAGGTTAGGGATAGCGAAGAGCAAAGGGGAATCGAAACGAACATAGAAAGTAGAGGGAAGAGAGCGATTGACGCATGAAAGATTCATGGCCTGCACCGATGGCCACATCAGAAATGCCGTAGGGCGAGTCTCGACTCGATTCTCCTTTTCTGCGAATCCCGAAAGGTATCTCGAATTACCGTTGCCAGCTTGCTGCTTCAGCTGTACCGTAGCTGCTCCCTGTTAACCGGGCCCGTTACGTTCATTTTCGAAATCGCGACGCGTCCTTCTTAGCTGATTAGCTCTGCGGAAATGAGAATCGTTCGCGGGAGAGGAACGAAGAAAGTGGAAACAGAAATAAAACAAACCAGCAGCCGAGGGTGGCAGTCTAGAAAGATTGAAAGATAACAGTGAACGGTTCTCGAGACTGCCGGTCATCGCTTCGATTTATTCGTGACACCGGTGTAGTATCTTCCGGCAGTTTTCCGATAGACCCTTTAAAGTTCAAGATCAACGGCCGCGAATTTCTAAAAAAATTCTTCAAACGCGATAATAATTTCGGCGGTAATCGAACAAATTATTTCGACTGACATGGTCAAACAACTTCTTTCGGAATGATTATTTGAAAAACCATTACCGAGCTTCTCGCAGGCATAAACGGTGCTATCAAATTAGTGTAGCAACAAAATTGACATAACAGCAATTTTCCTTTAGACGGCTCAATTGAACGTCGACTACGAATCATCGTGAGTAAGGAAAAGCTTTCTACGCAAAATCGTTAACACTATAAATACCGGTCAAAATGACTGGTTTCTGATTCGTTCCGTCACAGTTGCTTCACCCCTTAATGCACAATTTAAAAAAAAAAAAACGACCAAAAAAAATCAATTTTTTTTATCTAAGAAAATACATATTTGGACCTTAATTTCAATAAATATGTAAAAAAAATGCAAAAATTACTAAAAATTCAATAAAAATAGTGGATAAATAATTATAGTGAATATTGAATCGCATTGCAGATCGAATTTTGTACCCATCGTACTGTTTTTCAATTACCAGTTACTATTTTGAAGGGGAAGGAGGAGACGAAAAAAAAAACTGAAAAATATTTAATTTTACCTAAATTTGTAATAATATAATAATAATATTTATTAGCTGAAAAATATATAATAAACTAAAACTATTCAAAATTTTCTTTTGTATGGTAAATTTCAAAACAAGGTGCAGAGCACATAGCCCAACATTCCTTATTTCAACATTAGAAAACATACCTTTTATACACTAAAAATCCAATTTACTCTCTATAAAAATACACCATAAAACAAAAACGTTTTTATATGTTGACACTAATAATATTTGTAAAAAATAAAAAACAATTGTCTTTGAAGAAATTCACTTTGATAACGTCTACTTTACTTCACGACTTGCTCACGAATAATACACTAAATGTTCATAAGTGCCATCCTAAAAGTGCATATTTTATTCCTGAATAAGCAAAAAATAGAAAGAGATCGAAGATAACTGGAGAGTAATAAATAAATTAGTCATAACAAAACTCACAAAAGTGCCAACGCTAATTAGATACGCAATAATGGATATAGATAGATAGAAACAATTACCAGGTCAGAGATGCTTATAAGTGTCACCCTAAAAGGCCATATTTTATAATCCCAAATAAACAAACTTTACAGCTTACAATACAGAATTACACGATGAATATCAATAAATTGAATGTTTTCCTTGGTTTTTATTAAGTTATTTTTACTGCCCGGATATATTCGAATCTGAACATTTTAGCGACATAAGTTGCGACGCTGACCGTATATATACGGGTCTGCACATTTTGGCCGGTTTTGCACGCCCGTGTTAATACGTTTCTGCGCGTTAATGGGTTAAATTCTAATAATCCTTCTATAAGAAATTTGTTAATAAACTTCTGGATCCAAGAACATATTGCAATAGAAATCGTACGAAGTTTGAATAAATGCAAATAATTCTAACTAAGCTAAGTAACTAAGCAACCGACTAAACTGTTCGCCGGTCAAATTATCGAAGCAATTAATTTAAGCACGAATTAACTTGAATTCACAGACAATCTACTTTCATATTTAACTTTTTTACGTTTGAGCCGTGCAAACATGTTATAAAATCATCGTGGAAGGAGAGAAGCTAGTGTGTGGAAATTTGGCGAATCAAGATGTCCTTTCTCTCTGGCCCGTGGCCTCTTATCCTGTACAACGAAACACGTATATCGTTCTCTCGAGAGAGGAACGAGCGGGCGCGCGCGTGTGAGTTCTCAATGTGGAACGTAGATGCCTCGTGCTTCTCCTAGAATTACGTGCAGGGGTTTGAAAATGGCCGACGCTCTTATGAATTGGTATTAGAGGATAATTACGACGGTGATCCCAAGACGGCTATATATTACGTTGTAACGTGAGACCGGCTAGGGGAGCATCTACGCGCGAAGCAATAACCAACAGCAACTCGTAATATCTCCGAATTGGCTCAAGATCAATTTAACCTCGGCGATAATGAACGGACTCTTCTAAATTTTCTAATTCGATCAGCAATAGATCATTATCTTAATAGTCATCGTCTTAATTAACGTTAGGATAACATTGGAAAATATTTAGTTAACGCTGCAAGTTTTATTTATTTTCTGCGTGTAAGTCTTGAAAAAATCAAGCTTTGAAAAATGTTAATTTCTCTAAAATCATAATCTAAAATACTATCAATATCGATATTAAACGTTTCAACAATCTACATCATGTTTTTATTGTGAAGACAATGTTTTCTGTTTTGTTTATCTCTTACTGAAGATATTTAAATTATTCAAACAGTTATGAGAGAAAAAGTTATTAAAAACAACATAGATACTTCTTGTTAAGACTACACAACAATTACCTCGATACTCGTTTGATATTATAATATGATAATTGATAATTAAATAATGTATACATTCGTGATAGTATGACATATATATATATATATATATATATATATATATATATATATATATATATATATATATATCAAAGCTCTTATTTGCTGAGTGTCTCTAGAATATAATTATTACTAATTCAGGTGTTCTTTGGTATATAGGAATTGTATCTCGTTTATCTGTTTACGTATAAATACATGATGCTATATCAATTTGTTAACTTTTTCAGTGTTATTTGACTTAATTCTTTCGAGAATAGCAACACATTTAGCGCGCTTAGATTGCGCACAAAAATGGACACTTTGGGAGGAGGAGATACAATTATTTGTTTTTATAGTGGTTGACAGTCGATAACTATAAAAACAATTCGTGAGGCTCGAATAATCGTATCTCCTCTTCCCAGATGATCCATTTTTGTGCACAATCTGAGTGTCAATTGGGGAAAATTTACGGTATTCGCATTCATATTTTCCCGAATAGTGAACCATAAATGCATCACTTTACCAATTTATGTGTTGTGGAAAAACGATATAACATATAACACAAGTTAAATCGGAAACTGAAAAGTGGTCAGAACAGGCAGTTCCGTCGACGCGACGTTAATTCAGATCGATCGGCCATCGATCATTTCGCTACTTTGGCGACACAATCCAGGGATCGTTGGAGTGTTCCAAATGATCCGTGACGCGACTTCTTACCTGAAGAATTCATTGCGCCGCATCGGTGAAAAGCATCGCGTTCTTAGGCGAATCGGTCCGAGGTAGAGAGAGAGAGAGAGAGAGAGGGAGAGAGAGAGCAACGTAATGGTTCGACGGTGATTTGTGGAGGGCACAAAGTTGATTCAGGGGTGAGAACGGGACAGCTTTCGGCGGACGAAAATGAGCTCTAAATCAGGGATGCCTGGGGAAACGAGTGTAAGAAAAAGACCAGGCTTGGCTGATAGCAGAAGCGAACGGGAAGAAGTATCGGCGGAACTAGGGAAGTAGGATGAGTCTGAGGAAAAAGAGCGGGGAATCAGCGTAAAGGAATGGAATCGGACGTCGCGTCGCGACGGTTCCTGCGACCGATGATATCTAAAGGTACATGAATATATAATGATTTGAATAATCACGATTCGATGACACGATTCGAACCGGCCCGATACAAACACATTTTTCAACCGGTAGTTCATACATCTGTGAACAGAATTCAAGTATTTCTTCATAGTAATATGGCCTTTTTTAACACTAATCCTAGTACCGAGCCGACCAAAATGACCGATTTCACATCTTGTATTTTGGAGTTCTTGAAATTACGAAGGCTCGATCGTAGGCAATGATTGAATACATTTCATAATGCCAAGCATAGGTTGTAACGAAAATTACGAAATGTTTAAAGAAGTTGAGTCTTGCCATAAGTAGACAGCGAATTTTATGCAAGCTTGACTTTTTTCGTTGAGGTTGTGCGACAGAGAAAGTTCATGCCAATGCTTCCCAGTTGATTGAAGCCCTCAGAGACAACATACGAGCCATCATCGATTAAATAGAGTCGCAAACGTGTGAGAATGTGATGAATAATTTCATCAAAGGAACAAGGTGTGCAGAAGAGAGTTCGTGGAAGCCACTTGGCTGACATTGTTTTTCATTGTTAATGGCAAACCTTCCTCTATCGACTGAAACGAAAGTCATATCATATTTCATACAAGATACGCGTTTCCTTGATAAATCAATATGAAATCTCTGGTTGGAATATTTCCATGCAGAACCAACACTATGAGATCACTACCTCCATGCGAGGACGATCTCGCGGAAGCTCTAAGGAGACCGAGCTCCTCCTGAAGAAAAAATTTCAAGTCGAAGCACAGACGTACGAGAAAGGTAAGACTAAGGAAAAGGGTAAAAGAGAGAAAAGAGGGCGTTGTAGCGGTCCCGTAATCCGCATCGAAGCGAAAAATACGGTTTTTATCTTTAAACGGGGCTGGATAATTGCGTAATTAATTACAGCTTTTATCCCGCGGCCCACGTCCGTTCTTGGAATCCTGGGCTAAGGTGCCTACTTTGCCGACGGAGCACCTGGGCGATCGTGATTTACGTTCGCCCTGGTAATTAACATAGATAGAAACCGGTGCTTGCTTGCGTCCTCTTGGCCAACTCCTCCTCAGCACGCTCTTCCTTTCCCCTAACGCTTCCACCCTTCCGCCCCTCGAGCCTCCGCCACGATCTTCTTATCGCGCACCGCGACATCTAAAGTTACAGCTCGTACTTCTGGCTGTTTTAAACGGGTTAGAAATCATTTTCGAAATTCCGGACACGTAATAAATTCGTGGCACTAGATTGCAGGGTCTTCTACGGTAAGACCGGCATTTTTCGGTTGTATCTTCGAAACCCTTCTGGAAACTAAAATACGAAGATATACCGGTATGACGTCATTGCACTATACATATAATAATACGGGTATGTTTACCGGTATTTATCGGTAATTTTTTCGATTTCTCTATTTCATTGCAATGTTCGAAGATTTTTTTTAACCACTGATTTAGAACTGATATTATTTTATCATCGACATTATGTTGGAAAATATTGAAACTGAAATATTGAAACTGATATGTTGCGCCACAATTGCTATGATACCCAAGTCGGACTAACTATGAGTATGTTTATCAAAAAATATGATATTACGATTTGGATAAATGAAAATAAGCTATATTTGATATCATATACTGAAATGTATCAATATTTTTATATTTTTGTATTAAGGTATAAAATTATATGAGTACTTTTATAGTTGAAATTATAAGGTTTATAAACGCGTTACTTAAAATTTATCATCTAATTAATATCCGCCATGTCACGAAAACGAAAATGGAGGAAATACCGGCATTTATTTCGATTTCGATATTGTAATTGATTTTTAATTACAATTCTCGAGGTTTGAAAACTAAGAAAGACTTTCTCATTTTGTAAAAAAAGTTCCAAATATCGTCGAATGATGACTGTTATTGCATCAATTGGTTAATGAAAAGGGAGTAGAGGAAGTTCTATTATAATTTTACCAATAATTGTCGATTTAAATACGAAGCTATCAATAAGCAATGCAGCTGTGGTATAGATGAAAATAAAAGAGCAGGAAACATTCTCAATGCAAACATGTTTGAAGTTTGCCAATAATTATGTTATAAAATCAACGAGACAGCAATGCATGTCACATGTTATTACAGAACACGTGCCTCAAGATTGTTTTAAAAGGTTATTATATACAAATCTTCTGTCTCTCTTTTCAAGCTTAACATTTCAGTATTTCAGCTTCAGTTGCATTTATAAACGCTCTATTCAGCTTTTACGATATATTCCCCGAGACACTTGAAATAAAATTGATGGTATCGACAACTCGAAGGACTTTTCCCCGTCGAATGATTTCCATATATCCTCTATCTCGCCCATTACATTCCCTATTCGTCTTCATCGTGGCGTTTGTTCGAAAATGGGAAAAGAGTCACAGAATCAACGGTTCCTATCGGAGATATCCTGAAGTTTCTTATCCAGGTTCGAACAAGCAAGTTCGGCCCTGACCGACGCGGTAACCGGCGGAAGGGTAGGTCGGAGGGGGTCGGCGAAGATGAAGTACTCTAACGTCGGCATTAAGAATCCAACTTCTTTCTGGATATTCTCTCGGACACGTAGCATAAGACCCGCCCACCTGCTCGTCGTTTTGCTCCCACAAAACTTTCGAGTCTTGCTCCTTTGCCAGTACATATCGAAAGCTTCGGGTACATTATCAGCTGAAAGTGTAGGTATTGGTTCTGGAACGGGTTTCTTATTTGTCGACTTTCTGTTTTTTCTGTCCTTGCCCTACTAAATTATGTCACTTGGTGAGAAAATGACGCAATGCAATGTTTCGAAGCAGTCGGACAAGGGGAACCTGCGTGGCGATTTTCGTTAAAGTTAACAATTTTTATGATTTAGCATTGCTCTCGAACGTAGCTGTACTTCGTTGTTTTAGAAATATCGTCGAACGTTTTTGATTAAAATACAAAGCCTTGGGCGAACAACGACGAGCTCTACTTTACTTTGTACTTGAATTCTATACACATCATTTTCATACTAACAAAAAGTGTCACAATTTAGGGGGTAAAACCAAAAGGTCTCGGTGAACGTTTTTCACCCTCTCGTAGCTAAGAACCACCCTATTCTGTATCATCGAAAATTCCGAACACTCGAGGAACGTTTCGCAAACGTATGAAACAATTCTCACAAATAGACTGACAACAGTTAAAAGATGTTCTGCAATTAGCATGCTCTAAAAGCCAACGAGTGCATTAATTACAGTTCAGAATAACAATTTTATTACATTAATTGGCATTCGTGGTATTATGTGCAAACACGAATTAATATTAAAAACTATGTATTGGGTTGGCAACTAAGTAATTGCCGATTTGTTCAATGAAATAAAAATTCTTTTTTACTTGGAACGAAGTTTAATCTGTAATGTATTTTCCATTTTGTTCGACGACCTTTTGCCATCTTTCTGACAACTTGAAAATTCCACGCTCGTAGAAAGTCTGATCCTTTTCGGCCAAAAACTGAGTTCAGTGGGATTTTACAGCGTCATCATCATTCAGGGATCGAAGTAAGTGGTAATACGATAGCGCGAGATCAGGGCTATATGGTGGGTGTAACATCAATTCCCAACCAATATCCATCAATTTTTGCCGAGTAGACAAAGACGTGTGCGGCCTAGCATTGTCCTGCTGGAAAATGATACCTTTACGATTAACCAATTCTGATCGCTTTTCCTTGACCGCTGCATTCAATTTGTCCAGTTGCTAACATTCACGGATAATAAAAAATAATATAATTGTTGGAATTTCAACGATGACCCACCTAACAGTTTTATGGCCCCTTGCGAGGGTGAGCCGTTGCCTACAGAGGCCCAGGTGGGCCCAGACGACAGTTCAAAAGTAGACACCGAACCGTGAGGTTGCCACCTCGGGATTTTTACCAACACCAGATTTCTGTATCTCTGTAGTTTTGTAATATATCACCATCACTTATTTTACTGGATACGCGAATGTTCTGGAGTAGAATTTGTAACTCTAAATAAAGTGCTTTTGAGTATCCTTTCATTCTACAACAACAATAATAATAATAATAATAATAATAATAATAATAATAATAATAATAATAATAATAATAATTTTATAATATAACATTTACGGATATCATAAAAATGGGAGTGAGAGACATCTATAACTGAAATCGGCAATTACTTAGTTGCCAACCCAATATAATGATGGCATACCAACAAATATTATCTTTCTGGATAGGTTCTATTTATACATAATTCTATTTCCACAATAATATTATCACACAGATAGAGAAACATTTAATCGCGTAATATCTGATACTTTTGGCGGATAGTGTATTATGCTTGGGAGACGTGTAGATAGCTCCATATAGTTCGGATGATGAACTGCGATCGGCAGAGAACAATGAAACTTTTACAAAATGCTCGCGGACCCGAGCTGGCTTTCCACTATATGAAGAAGTATCTCTCTGGGACCGATCGAATGAGAAAATTTCGAAAAATATATCTTTCTCTGTGGAATTTATCTTGCTGGATCCGGTGAAACGCGCGTGACAGGAATTTAAGAAAAATTGGAAAGGCTTTCGGTAAACAACGCGATAAATATCATCGGCGCGCGACGCTTTTGTTATTCGCGATCGGAATTGGGTCGGAAAAATGGCGAAAGCAACACGTCGACTTTCCTCCCCCGTTCCTCCGCCCTTGTTTTTCTCTCTTGATCGCTTTCGGGACACATTGCAAATGAGATTCAACCCCCATGCCTTCAAACGAAGTTCCGGACGCGTTCTACGGAAGTTGAGCAGATTTGATTTTATTGCGCGCGGTAGTGTTAATGTCGCTATTATCGTTCTGGACGGCGACCCGCTTCGGCTTCCGCTCACATTACTTTTTAATGTGATTAATACGCGAAATATGTGCCACGTAAAGTGCTCTAATTATGTATTCCGTTGAAAGATACGTAGGTGTCGGCTCCTTTTCTATGAGATTTACATTGACGGCTACACAAAATGTCAATCCCTGTAAACGGATCATTTTTCTTCGCGTACTATTCATCGCCACTTTTAACTATACACTTTAATTTGCATACACCAATTGTATGCTGATATGCTCTAGGTGCGCCGTATAAAATGTTATTAGCTGTTCTCTTCGAAACCGTAGCAGATGTCAATTTAATTTTCTTCGAAATTAAATGTGGCAATTGTCCGGTCGTGTTGATAATTATTTGTTGTTAGATTGATGTAAGAAAAATGGATTTTATGGGGACACGAAAAATACACATTGGACTATTACAAGCGTGATGAAAATGATCGGAAAAATGAACACGAAGATCACAGAGTAAACATTTAATATATGCATATTCTATGTACGTGTTTCATTGCAAAATTAAAGCCAATAAAAGAAGCAAACTTTACCACCCGTAATAGTTGACATTGATTGGTAATGAAATAATCGTCGTTGTTATTGAGCGTAATACCTATTTCCTGTGATAAAGCATCGACGTACGTCATCACAGTTGCTGTTACATCGACACACGTCATTTTATATACCCTATTAAAAGATCAACTATTATGCGTTTAATTTGTCTTTTTATTAGCTTTAATGTTGCCAATAGTGACACATGCTGAATCACTCATAAAAATGTCTATGACCTTGAGATCTCACGAAATAATCATATCGGGATTAATATTTTTCTATCATTCCGTGTCTTTTTCGCATAAATAATATTTTCTTAAATATCTCATATTGTATATGTAATTTTATACGGTAATATTTTATTCTGTAGTATTTTGTGTTTGTCAGGGCTTAAACAATTTCTTTACATCAGAACATAGAATATTGTTCCACTCTTTCTTCAATCTTTATTTTAAAACCAGCTCTGTTTGTTAAATTGTGCTTCGATACTTTAAGTTTGATTTCTTTTTCGACCTAAAATTGCAACTCAGACTTTGGGCTTAGACTTAACAACTTGTATTTTATGCAATACCTATTATAAATAGATAACGGTTAATGAAAATAATACAGATGCCTCATTTTCTAATTATTTTTAGATCGTATTAGATTGTGTTACATCAGAATGTTTTTGATACAATATAATAATATCAGAAATTTTTGTTACTTGTGCTACTAATGCGGTGATGTTTTTAAACTCACTGTAACACTTTTAATCAAATTTATTTCGTTTCCTGACTGAAATAAAATTGCTTTCTTCTCCTTTTAATGGATAACATTTAATTTTATTCGAAAAAAATAGTTTTTATATTACTTTAAAATACTTTTAGTAGTTATTTCTATATATAAAAGCATGAAAATAGCATACATATGCTATCTTGGTATTGCCGAAAGGAATATGTTTCTTTCTAAATAAAAAAAAGCTTAATTTTTAATTTTAGCTTCCTCTTGCTTCTTCATCATTATCATTTGGAATCTCTGTCTACGTTAATTGTAATCAAATGCACGTATTCTCACAATTTCATTAATAATATGTACCGTGATCAAGTAATGTAAGCATTTCCTGGCACAGTTTCCTTGGCCAAAACTAACAATAAGTAAAAGGAATGTTGCTCCAAAAATCTATGATTCAGAGCGATACAAATATTTGATTAGACTGCGGATTTTATGCATTTATGATGGCAATGAATAAATCAAGTACGAAACGTGAAAAGCGTTTAAAGAATTTATAAACACTGTCGAGAATGAAATAGATATCTATGCACAGCTTCCGTGTCCTGCAATTAGTGCAAGCAATTTCTATTTTTCATAAAGATCCGCACGGTCTGGCCATAAATGATAGCGTAAAGAAAGTTGCGCATAACTTGGGGGACGGGTGTACCGTTTAGCCAGAAGAAATAAATAAGAATAAAAATTGTTTACCTTCTACGGAGAATTCGAGAGTAGGACACCGTAGAAAAGTCGAAAAAATTAGGCGACGGTGTGAGGCGATCCCAGGACCAATTGGATTTGCAACCAAGGTCTCTACGATGGACTCGATGCGACCCGGGAGAGAACTTGAAAGGACTTCGAAGGACCTGCTGTATGTGTTACGGGAAAGAGCAGTTGAGATTCGGGTAGGAGGGAAAGAGATTTCGCATTAAAAAACGCGGACGAGGCAAAGGTTAAGAAGAGTCTGCACGCGCCCGAAATCTTAAGCAGTCTCCATCGCCGACCGGAGTATTTTCTTTTGCTTTCTTTTCGATCCCTTTCGCTTGGCCCCACCTTCACCCCGGCCAGACCATCTTCCGGCTCTTACTAGCCGACGTTTGTTCCTTCGATACCCCGGCGATCCAAGGATTTAAGTTCGTTCGACTAAATTTCTTGACCCCCTATCTTCCCTTCAAATCTTCACTCGATCGCAATTGGTTCAGCATTTATTTGAATCACGAGAGAAACGGAATATATACCGCGTCTCGTAACAGTAAAACCAGTCTCAAAATTATCAGTTCTTGTACATAGGAGTTAATATAATAATGGATAAAGTTTAAATTCGAAATCGTATTCGGAAACAATGTACTTTTTTAGAAGAACAGATTATGTTTGCTCTGAAAGAAAGAAAAAAACAGCGAACACTGATTCGTTAGCGTTTCATAACAATAGAATATTTTGCTTTAACTAACGCGTTATAAATCGGATATTTGAATTCATTGAAAATGGAGGTGGACCCACGCCTTGCCAAATTATTGTTACAATTTAATAAAGCGTTCTATTCTGTTGTTGTCTGAAACAGAAGAATAAAATAGTTCTCTTCTGCTTTTCTTTTCCTTTACCGAATAAAATATATCCCTCCTTTAAAAAATATAGTTTTCCGGTGCAATCTCAAATATGGCATACTTCGTTCATTCTTATGTCAACTACAATGCATAAAAACTGAAAATGTTTTGATGACTTCATAGTTGCGAAACGCAGGATACAGAGTACGGTTAAGTCATAACTTATTTCATAACTGAATGTGAAATTTTCGAAAATGCGACTAACATCAGCTCTCGTGTGTATTACTTGATCAAAGATACACACGTGCATAAATTATGGCAGCACATTTCGTGTCCTCGACATAGCTAGTGTCATTTTCAAGTTACAGCTGGCTTTATTAGATTACGTTAGGAAGCCTTGGAGAGTGAGCATGAGGAAGGTTGATGTGATAAGACGGACCAAAAGAGAGAAGGGGGAAGAATACATATTATCAAATTGAACGATCTTACGACAGCGATAATATCGACTTTCCAAATACGAGTTTCGCATGTACACTACCGTGCATAAGTATTTGAACACTGGCTAAGAGATACGCATAAAATGAGCATTTATAAATTCTATTAAAGTGTTGATGGTGTGGGACGTGTCGTAGATTGAACAATTCCGTAATAAATTAATGAAAAATATTACATACAGCGTTCGCCTGTGTCTGTTGTCATTTTAACAATAAAAGATTTTACTACTCGCGGTAGTTTAGCAGTTAATTACTTCGAGGAATCTTCCCGCATTTTCTTCCACGCGTCTTATTCCGAGTGTGACACATTGTAACAATTGAAAACATTGTAAAATTCAACCGCAGAGGTCTGAACATTCATAAAAAGCAGTTGAGAAGCGTTTGCAGTGAACATTAAAGCGTCAACGAAAAATCAATTCTACACCGTTCTTAATTAATCCTTTTTCCTTTCAGCAAATGCCGATATGTTGAATATTTTTCGGCGTTTCTACACGTAATAGAGTGGTGTACTAATAATATAATTCACGTTTCTGCAATAACGTGCAAGTGTTTAGATACTTGTGCACAATAGTGTACATAATCTATTAAGTTTGCGTCTTGTGCTGTGGTTTTTATACGTAGAAACTATAACATTTATTATGAATAGTTTAACAACCGAATATGTACAAGAAAATAAAGGATTATCGGAAACGGGTTCATTAATACTAATTACAGTCATTATATGCCCCTCTTTCTGTTTGCTCGGTCCCTTACTATGCATAGCGTATCTAAAGTAGAGATCTAACGTACACCGCACATGATAATTAGACTGCGGATTTATGCGTGCTTGACAAAAATGAATAGATGAAACACGAAACGGCATGAACATGCAAAGAATTTAAGAACATTGCTATATTATTTGTCGTTCACTAAAACAACATTATTAAAAGAAGAACGATATTTCCGTTTAAGTTCTAGTAAAACACAGAATTGATGAAGAAAATTTTCGTTTCATGTCCGTGTTCGTTAAATAGTAATTCTTGGAATGAGGAATATCTACGCAGGAATTCAAATGAAAAAGTCGTAACATGTACCGTATCGTTCATCAACCTGTTACTATTCGTAATTCACGATACGGGGGACAATACATCGTCGGATTAAATGCTGTTTGCATATCCCGACATATATGTTCCAACAATAACTGGTGATCACAGTTTTCACATTTTAGGTGGTGTAACTAGTAGATTAGCTTATCGCTATGACACCGCCATTTCGTAAGTTTTAGTTAATTGAACTACGCTTTCATTTTACTGCGGATAACGTAAATTCTACGATTAGTATACGAGAGATTGAAACGATGCGTTCACCCGTGAAAATTATTTAGCGAAGACTCCACGATATATAAAATTGTCAATGTTTGAGATAATATCGAATCCGTCGGATCGTAATTGTTCGCATTTACCTGCATACAAATCGTGCAGCCAATATCTTGGTAATAAATTTAAACGCGATGCGAACAGCGAAATAGTCCAATCGGCTTACCTGTAACAGAAATAGAAACAGAAGCGTTACAATTAGCGTAATTAATAGCGAGCAAATATAACTTACTTATTAAGAAGAATACGTTAAATATAAAGTCTAAGATATTATTTTTTATTCATTTCATTTGTAACAGAACAGATTAACGAAATAACGCATAAGTAACAATAAATATTAAATAAAAATTGAAAAATATCCTTCTCAAGTTAGTATGAAATTAAGAAAAAAATTTCTTAAGACGATTAAAGTTATTGTGAACAAAATTTACAAGCTATTTAAATTCCTTAAACGTCTTATTTTTTACAAAAGCTGATCATTTCATAGTTAAAACGTTACTATAAATAATTTATCAATCAACTGATTGCTTCTCTTATTGTGCCAATAGTTACGTTTAATCAGTCGAAATTAATTTAGGACTAAGATATTCATAACTATCAAATAATAAGAGCATATTAATAACCGTGTAGGTGGATCGGCTCGAAGAACCATTAGAACGGAATATAACTTCTTCAGACGACGAGCATTATCGTGGGGGATGCCCTTATCTTGTTCCACAAACTTTTAACGTTATTAACGTCGATTTGCCGACGAGTTTCGATTTTATTCAATCGCCCGATGCCCCATTGAATTTAAGATAAGCGCGTCGATCGATCAGCTGTGCCCGGGGTGGGCCGTATATACTCGTCGAATAAGAAACGAGGCAAGAAGTCGGACTCGCGTCAGGCCACGAGCTGCTGCCCGATCCGTGTAAAGGAAAAGTTATCGGGAATAATAAATTCCGCGGCGGGACGAATCGAGACAAAAGCCTTGGCAATCCATCGGTCTCCAAACTTGGACTCTTCGCAGAAGCTGGTTCTCTCCGAGGAAACGGAATAAATCGGAGGGCCGCGATAAAGAAACTATGGATAGGAGGAGCAGAGAGATGAGGGGATGAACGACAAATTATATGCTATTCGAATGTCTACAACATCTTCCATAGCCGCTAGTGCTTCCCGACTGCGAGAAACTTCTGACAAATCAATTTCGTGGCATGCTACAAACTTTCTTATAAAATGTTTCGTTTATTATATATAAGAAAATTATGTTTAACCATTTCTCCATGTCGACTAGCGATTCCACGGCTCCATTAAAAATTGCTATATCACGTTTCAAAATACTTTTGACACTATCGAATATGTTTATATTTATATTATAATTATATCGTAATATGTTTATATTATGTATTTTATTTTTTGTCGTTCCAAGTAACCGCAAAATTTAAATAATGTATTATAGTTATTGTTTAGCAGATGGTCCCTCTATTATCTAGATATCCCTATTTATATGCTCGTATGACTATACATATAAGAACTATGTATTGAGTAACTACATTTACTTTACACCTGGCTCAGTTCATTGTCGGATTCAATGTCTGGAAAGTGGAAATATCGAGCAATGATCAGGCACACATAATTAATACAATTTGAAAGTACTCGAAGTGATGCTTCCTGTAGAACAATATGCGCTCTTCTCTTTTTATTTGTGTTTCAATAGAGCACATGTCTTGTTTATTCGTTCTTATTTACCAATTAAAATGCAAACTTCGAGCACATAACAAACAAATCGAGTATAGTTACTGTTCCAATAATAATGTATAAAAGTGACAAATAGACTGCGCATTTTGTGCATTTATGGAAAAATTTTATAAAATTGTAAGAACATTAAGAGAATTTGGATCTGTCAGTGTATTATTTTTATCCTATTGAAGCGATCAATCAAAGAATGAACTTGCTATTTAGTTTCTATTTCATGCAATTTGTGCAGACAATTTTTATTTTGCATAAAGATTCGTAGCCTGGAGATAACATACACAGTGCGGCAATTAATTTTTAAGACTAGACCAATAAAACATGATAGAAACAAAATATACAAAATGTCCTGTTCTTTTATTCAAAATAATCTCCTCTTGCTTCAATACACTTGTTACAACAATTCCAAAGGGATTCCTAGTTGAAGCTGTTTAGATGGAGCATCTTTTTAGTTTCAACTGCAATTTTGGAGGTAAAAAGAAGTCGCGCGGTGTCAAATCAAGCGAATATGGCGGATTATTGAGCACGATTGATTTCTGACCAAAAATTGGCGACTAATGAGTGACTTGTGAGATGACGCGTTATCGTGCAACAGTGTCCAACAGCCAGCCGCGTATGTTGGTCATCTTCTAACGATTCTCTACGATCCAAAAATCGTTTATGCCACGCGAAAACATTTTATAGACTCAAACAAGCATCGCCATACTTGCTGCATCAATCGGAATGTTTCTGATGCACTTTTACCAAGTCTGGGGTTAAATTTAATAACCGTTTTTTATTCCATGATACAATTTTAACATCCATTAACGATTTGGTCGGGAAGAGCTGTCATAACTTTGTCATTTATCATTCGATTGGCATGAATTTAGGTGCGTTAGACAGACAAATGATTGACTTTTCTCAGGATTTTCTAAGAAATCGAAGAATCCTTTACCATTTTGCAAATGAAAGCCTTCTTTCTTCCTAAGGCATGAACAGTCGTAAATTGATAGTTCAACTTTCGGCACATGTTGTTCAAATCTCAGTCCAGTGATTGGTAAATCACGCGTACATGCACATGTAGTCAACAAATACAGGCCATTCTGCTGCGATAGTTCGAGTGTGCTGCATGCTGCATTGTTCTGTGTTCCTGATTGTGTGTGCACGTACCTATGACCTATTCATCAGCGGAGATCTGAACAACGTGTACCACAAATTGATCCATCAATATTCAGCTGTTGTTAACACGTTCGCTGTCAGATGCGTTTTGGGTCACAGTCGAGACACTTTTCTGGATATAATGTGTCTGCTCATGATATACGCAAAAATGTTATTTAAAGAAAAATCACAAATTGCCTGAATTGATCGTGAGTTACGAATGAACCACGGATTTTATGCTGTTATTGACAAGATTAAATAAATGAATTACCGAACGTATAAAGAGGATCAAGTGCAAGAACGAGTGTCAATTTATCTTCAGTTCCTTAAAAACCGATGAAGGCAACTTTTATTTTGCATTCGCAGTCTGATCGTGAATAAACTGTGACAATTTATATCTTATCGTAGATGACCCACAGACACGACAATTTATACGCAGATGTGTTGATCCAGATAATTGCCAGACATTAATATTGAACAGGTTGATATCTTAAAAACGAAATCTCAACTTTTGTAGTCTCAACTGTAGTCTTCTTTAACCTTTCGTTGCGCCAGTATCGTCGTAGTTACAATAATTAGAACTCCTTCGAATGCAAACATTTCTTAGAAGAAACAGAAAACTATTTTTATTATAATATCTGTTTGCTCAAATTAACTCGTGTCTTTTTCTAACATTGTTGTACCAACAAAAATAACAAACGTATAGTTGAGATGTTTTAATTGGGTGATATAATCTACATGTAGAGATCTATTTCGCCTAAAGAGCTCTCGTAGGACACAATGGAGTAGAAGCAGCCACTATGTTGTCCAATAGTGAGGAGAATCGAATAGAAAGGAGAATAGTACGATAGAAAATAAGAGGAAAGAGTGGAGAAGACTGCAACCTCAAAACCGCCTCTCTTCCTCTCCCACTTCTATGTGAAAAAAAAATATATATCGCTTGGACGAGACATGAAAAATGCATCTGACGGCCCTCGAGGCTCTCCGCCATTCAAGTCCACGGCTATTCCCTGCCAACCTGCCACCGCTTCTCAGATCAACAGTTACCTGCTGGCATAACTTTGCCCACCTACCAGACCATGTCCTCCTACCAGAAGGAACCTTCTGTCTATCCTTGGGCTTAACAAAGCGCAGGATGCATCATTTAGAAAGCCGAGTTGCACTGCTTCAAATCTTACAGTGCACCATCGTTTAAACACGTAATCCTTGAAATTGTTACTTTTATGCTTAATTCTAGGTGGTAGAAAATTACATTACAATGCAGCAATATCGATTGACCATCTAGCTGAGATCGCTCCTTCTACCGGATCATGAAACTCTGAAAATTGATGTGTTTTATGAAAGTTCGAATAACTTTCGCGTTTACTTTGAACCATATTTTACTCTAGTTTCTGCAGAATAATTGAGCAAAACGAAAGCTATGCAAACATACATTCTTAAGAAACATTCAATTGTTACGTCCGAGTTACTCTACACGTGCGTGTAAGCTTTTTCCACGGTTTTGATGGTTTTTGAAGCAAAATTTTACTTTATACCAGAGTTGAATATTGCTCGAATTGTTTCGAATACATATTTATCTAAGGTAACTATCCGAATGAATACCTTTTAGTGGAATATTTTATTCGAATAGTAATTATTCATTATTCGTCCTAAAAACTGTTCGAATAATAACGAGAACGCTTTATGTTCTATTGTTTCTATTCAAATTGATTATTTTCCGTGTGAATTCTTGTGCGAAAAAATCTTGTGCAGATCTTCTATATAAATTTAGTATTCGACAGTGTCGAAACAAATTTTATTCGTCAGTCTTCACACTGCAAATATTCCAAACAATTATTAATCATTTGCGGCCGTATTAAGTTTGTACATAGGTGTCAAGATCAGTATGATTCTTTGATGTGATGACTGAGAGCAGACATACGACTGGAACGGTAAAAAAAGCTTTGATTGCTGAGAGTATATATGACCGCAAAGGTTTAAATGAAGCTATTAATAAACCGCTAATAAATTTATATTAGCAAATACACACAACCACGAAACACAGCAGAGGACAAAACTTACAATTAGAGGAACAGTCGGTTAATCTGTTACGAACTGTAAATCCGCAACCATATTGCGCCGTCATTCATAAGTCTGCATAAGCTATTCCACGCATAGTAATCCCGCTTTATATATACGAGGTCTAGGATTCTCGTGAAGTTGCAATTATTTTACGAACAGTTATCCCTGTATTTTCAAATCTCATAATTAGAAATCATTCTAAAATAGTACCTGGTATCGTTTGGCGTAGAAGGACCCACTTGTAACCAAGAATTGCATGCAGTGCTGATGATTGTAAATGGCGAGTGTAAATGATCTGACGATTTCGATGACATTACGAATTTCGAATAAATTGTAGTAATTTTCTATTATTCTTCTAATATCATTATTCTTATTAATATTCTTCTTATTATTATTATTATTCTAATATTCTAGTAATTTTGTCCGCGACTGAGAACAGTTATGAAAATTCAGCTGAACTTCGGCCAGAACATTCGTATTGTTTCGTGCTGACTAAATGGTATCTGTAGAAAGAACATTCAAAGGAAATCGCGACTTCTATAGTTTCCCATTGTTGATTAATGTGTACAGGACACAAAAAGGTAATTATGGAACAACGAATAAGGTCGTGTTGTTATTAGAATACGGCTTTCATAATCCCCCAATAAATGCCTATTCCACGTAATCTGGCCGCTCTGTTCCTGAGCCAATTTGAATACAAAGAACCGTGATAACTGGCTCTGGTTCTATTGTCGAGGGTATATGTAACGAGTCGCTCGCCGGCATAATACATACGAGCTGGATCTGTGACGCGCCGGAATTAGCTCGAAAAATTTGAATGGGATTACCGGAAATTTTACCGCATTTTTCGACACGTCAAACTCATGCGTACACGTAGAAAACTACCAAGAACGCTACTTACAAATCAGTGGATTAGAGTCATAGTAGCGCCAAATATATTTTCGACAATTTTGACGTATGTTATGATCAATTAGCTGTTCCAATCTCTTTGAAATGTGTGTAAGTTGCTGTAATTATACTGTAATATATATATATATACGTTTGATTTCCTTCATACATTATTTAAATGTAACACTTAAATTCACACTAAAGAATATCAAAGCATATATCCTTCCAAACCAGTTAGCTGTTTTACAATAACAATCTTACAAATAACATTTTCTGTTGCGACGAGTACACTCGTCAAAAACAGCTGACTAGCTAAAATATTACAAAGACAAATGAAACAAATTATAAAGATGCTAATTAACTTAACTGTTAATCGTCTTAACAATAAATTTTGTCAATTAACGATACACATGTTAGTAAACAATAACACTTCTCGTTTCTCATAATCAGGAAAATGTGACTTACGCCACTATGATTCTAACCCACTCAAATATTATTGATGATCCTAATGCAGTACAGAAGAGTTTGAAAAAAGTGAACGGTTCAATCATATTTCGGTAAAAAATAGAAAGAAGCAAAAAATTAATTATGCTACTCTTTATACCGAACAACTCTCGTTCGAAACATATTTTCCTACAACATGTACTTTACAAGACAAAATTAAGATGAAAGAGTTCGATGATTCACCCTGTACATTATCATAGAAATCGTGCGAAGTTTAAATAAATGAAACGCTTAACAAAAGTTGCCGGACGGTAAACACATCGCAAAAATTAACTATGAATGTATTCCGTGCCTCGATTAAGAACGTGTCCTCGCAACTCCCAACCATCCCGTTTCTTGATTCTTCAGATGTTTTTTCCACGTTATCGAGATGTAAATGTTACTCCAGCGCGCAGTTTCTTTAGAACAATTTCCCGGTGCATCGCGCGAGCTAATTCTAATTTCGCTAAAATGGAAATAAGCGTTATGTAAATCGACGCTTTGAAACTAATCTTACGTCCTGGTGACGACGGTGTATCGTGGCGCGTCGGCGTGCGGACACCATTTACGGGGCGTAATGTTCTCATTTTCATGTGTCTGGAGGCTTTTAACGTTATTCCCATGCATATCATTACGCGTTGCAGCGACAACATCTTCCTTCCGAGATAAAAATCTTTTTCTTCGAACACCTACAGTTTCCTCCATTCAGCTTTTCATGTTTTCACTCGGAAGCCGTGCACAGGGTGTCTCGCTTAACACGTTCCGTGCCACGTGTACCATCCATGGTACACGCTTGCATGTTTACTTAGTGAACTGAACAAATTGTTTGCAAGAAATTTAGAACCGAAGAATCAATTTCCACCGCAAGAATGGGCGTTGATAAGTTTTTGTTACGTTGTTATGTGTACGAGAATTAATAATTGCACGTAATACATCAAGTTTTAGTAAAATATCAAAGTGTGAAGATTCGAGTAAAAAAAGCTCGCCACGGAACGTGTTCACCTACACATTATGTTTGCGCCACTGTTGAAATTCCGGGAAAATATTTTCTTTTACTCTAGAAATATACTAAACCGGACGAAATCACTGACTCCTACTAGTACTAACTAGTACTAACTTCTACAGTACGAAAATTATGGAAATGTTTTTGAAAGAAACCAGACGATAAACTTCTTTATCCATGTTCACATTGTAATCATACGCATTTGAGTAAATTCGATCTTGTGATTGTTACAAAACAATATACATTGGTCGTGTTTAGGTCTTAGTAGCGATAGAAAATAGAAATACAATAGAAAATATAATCGCGACGTCGTCAATGGACAAAATTCAAAAAAGCCACTGCTTCATATCTATTCAAAACTTTGCGTATAATGTGTTAAAATGTCGAAATAATTATATTTAGGAACAGAATGTTAAAAAAATTCAGCAGAAGATTAATTTCAAGCGAGTTTACCGAGAAAATATTAGGAAGATCAAATAGTACGTTAGTTCAGAACGCAGCTTATTCATATTGTTTGATGAACAAAAGGCCACTTTACGAAGTAATCTTTATAGAAAATGATTAAAAGGGATTATATGATAATAAGTTCGATTTATTTTCCTAAAGATAAGGTTTAAAAAAAAAACGACTTAAAATATCCTGGGATTGCTATTCCGACATATTCATCAGACAGAAAATTTTGATATTATATAAACTTTTTTTACGAAAATTTGCGGTCTTCAGAGATATTTAACAAAATATGCAGTCATATAGGCCCCATATATGTATGTACCCCATATGTATATGCGAAACGATCGCTACGCGAATTTTCATGTAGTAATGCAAAATCAATGAAAAAATCTTTCGGACAAAAGTTACTCAGCATTCAACTAACAATAAATTGTATTAATGAAAATCTGCATAAAAGTTTTTATCCGACAAAAAAATAAAAGTGACAACAATACTTTTTAATGGCATCATATAATTGCATGCAAATCAATGCAT
This sequence comes from Megalopta genalis, assembly GCF_051020955.1. Lineage (NCBI taxonomy): Eukaryota > Metazoa > Arthropoda > Insecta > Hymenoptera > Halictidae > Megalopta > Megalopta genalis. The sequence continues at coordinate 5,069,650 of NC_135027.1, forward strand.
TTTTGTATCTTCTTTAACAAATTATTGAGGCGTTTTGGTCGAAAATCGATTAGCCTAGAAATTATCATTCTTGTCCCGAACGGCCATATAAGCGGCTCACTGTGCGTCGTTTGCGTACACACACGATACTCGCACAATGCAATCGAGTTTTTCGGAAAATTTAATAGGGTCAATTTATGTCTTACGTAAACCTCGACAGAAATTGCGGAGCAGGTTTTGGGGCGTACGCGAACCCCTCCGATCAATTTCCAGCCATCCAAACTTTCAACCTTCCAACCAGAGGCTGTACCCCGACCGACAGAAGTGCTCTCCTGCGAGTTTCGAGGACGGTGAACACATACTAGTCCGACCTAATAACTAAATCATGAGGATATAATAATGGCAACTCAGCGCGGAAACAACGCGTGATAATGGATGCTTCCATTAAACAATATTCGTCTCGTTATGTTCCATAGCTATTAACATCTTCAAATAATTCCACTTGGTCGAAACAACACAAAAACACTATTTTTCGCTATTAATAGGCGCAGCGACCGGCGATATATATACATACATCGTATAATATGTACAATAAACTCTAATACTTCGTGCGTTTAGAAATGATTCGCATAATTTCCGTCTAATTGAACTTGTCCTAATTACTTCCGGTAGATATAACTTGGAAATATATAGTAATAACGAAAGATTTGTAGGTGACTTTTCATATTAAATTGGTAACGATCAATGTTATTCATTGCACTGTTACGCGGAGTTAGCGTTTAAAGAACGTTGGGTATAATTTAGCACGGAAGAAACTCGATAAAGCGGTCGTAAATCTAATAAATGTTATACAAAGACTGGGATTCCATTATCTCATTATTCGTGTTTCACGGTACCGCAATATTAATGCGATATTTCAATGTTTTCGCGGAATTCTTAATCCCGGAACTTGTTTATCAGGTAATTACATTGCAAACTTGTGTAAGTGTAAATAGATTTTTGCTACTGCGGTAAACTCGTTATGAAATTCCTTCGTAACTTCTCTCTTAAGTGAATGCGATGGTGTAATATATTTTTTTCCCAACTCTCCCTTTACTTATCCGATTTTGCAAATTAGCAAGGTATGGAACTGTTTGCCTTTCTTAACTCTCCAGTTCGCCAATTTCCTAAATGAACTTCTTCCAGAACTTTTAATTGTCACGCTGCAGAAATTCTTGAAATTTCCCGATTTTTAATATTTGTAAATTCGACTTTTGAGAATAGCAGTTTTCATATGTTTCGCGTCTCTTTTATTTTTGAATTTTCCGGCGCGCTCCAGTTTTTATGTTAGTGCTCGTATCACGAGTTAATCGTCTTCCCCTTTTTGTAAATTGAATGTCTAATTTTTCATCAAAGTTAATTCGCAGAATCATATGATACATTAACACTCGAACGGCGGGGCTCGATACCATTTGAATTCCTAGTATAAATATTATTTCTGGTATAAAAATGTTATTTCTGACGACTAATATGAATGTTCACATGTTCAAGTATGATCTATAAAAAAAGAAACCGATGAGTTTCCGAGGAAGATTCTTAAACAATATATTGACAAAACCAGCTGTACAGAATTATAAAGGTATTTATGGTTTTAAAATTACTGACAACTACAAAATTAAAATCTCAATTTTGTTGAAAAGATTCGCTGACCGAGTGTTCGATGAACGTTTCAAATTTAAAATCGCGTATGGATAAATTAAATGTGCGAAGAATGAAGACCCTCTGCTGTTCAAACGACTAATTCGTAGTTAACGGAAGTACACTCGGTGCAGGTTGACTCTATCTAATTAGCTCGAGTTTGCTAATTGGCAAATTGCAAGCGTGAGTCATACAACAGCAGGTTTGGTGACTCACTTTGTAACAGTCCCTTTACGGTTCGCACGCGATTCCAGTACGGGACGATTACTGTGCGTGTGCCACACTTGGAAACACCTAAGCAACCTCGATGCATCTCCTATGTTCCTGTTGAACGTGCTACAGTATCCACCTTTTTGCCTATACTCCCCCACCCCGACCCCCATTTATTACAAGTGAAAATTCTGTGTCGCGAACGCGATAATGTTCATATTAAAAGTTGATTTAAAACGTTAAGCGTCGAAAATCAACCGGAAAAATACCCACAAAAGCAAAGTAATTTGATGAACGAAACGAAAAAAAACGAGAAAGTTAAAATTCAGCTCGCCTGAATATATTACAAACACGAATTCTGAAACTCGTAAAAAATCAGTATCGCTCATATGTGATGCGGCACTTGACGTGTTGATCTGGAGGACACCAACTTCAATAATTTTGACCGGACTAATTTGACAATCCATACAGGGTGTCTGTTCGATTTCAAAGCAAGTTGCAGAAAAAGTTATTTGGCAAGGAGAGCTGTGTCACGTGGTATAAATACTGTTTTTTATCGGTTATTTTTCAATAATATTCAAAGCCAATTTAAATCTGTCTAAAGAAATGCTATATTTTCGACTACTCAGTATGACAGGGCGTTTTAAACTGAGTTCAACATAGTATAGATCAGGTCATATATTTTTCCTGAATTTTGTATTTTCATATTAATTTTTACGTCCTTTCATATAATAAGCTCTGATAATTTCGACTAATTTTACTTATCATCTATCACATGCTTTTAATCAATTGTTCTATTATTCTATTCTATTCAAAACTTGAAATAATATCACTTGTTAATCTTTCGTTTAATGTAGATATTTCAAACCATAGATGTCGGAGTTTAAACGATATTACACACGGTAATATTCGTAACTTTCCCCGTCGGCGCATCAAATGGAGATTTAAAGAATGAAATGTTCGCGAAACAACTTTTCGGGATAAGTTTATAAAAGCTCGTGGAAAAATGAACATTCCCAGACAGCTGTGAGATCTCAGGTATCCACGGCAAAAAGGGAGAATCGCGTCGTTATGGAATGAATGAAAGTTTGAGCGGGATTTAATATTCCGCGTGAAATAATGGGGCTAAGTGCAAGCAAGCAGCGTATATAATTACACCATTATTTCCGCGCGCTATTGAAATTCCTCCGTGCATAATGAAAAATTCGCTCCAGATTTAGGACATGTTAAACACGTTCGTTACTACTTACCCGTACGTGTTATCATCTCCTATTTAGTTTCGTCGACGTTTCAGCGTCAGAGTATCATCCAGTTCACTTTTCCGTTATTAAAATTACGGAAACAAATTATAACGATAACAAATTTTTGCAAAACCTGCGAACACGTGTTAGAGACCGCTTTCTTGATTTTGCAGGATAGACGCGAAAAAATGGTTGCTTCGTTGAAATATCGACAAGTATAAATTTAATACGAAATTGTGATTAAGACCTCGTCGAATTTCAACTTGATTACATCTGTTGCCGCTTAAATATCTTCCCATAATTCTCCGTATTAGCAGTGTTTTAAATTGCATTACTTCTTTGAGCCTATCAAATTTGTTTGCGATAAATATGAAATTCCTACATTTTACAGCTCAATTAACCACCCTTTATAGATCGGTGTAACTTTAGAATTGCACAAACTGATTTATCACGTTTTTTAATCCAATTTCCTATTATTATTTTGTTTCTTTTTCTGTAACCAAAGAGGCCATGTACCGCGATTTAAAAATCTTACTCTACGCATCAGAATAAATTCTTCTTCTTCTTTCAATTTATATTGTACAATGCAAAATAATCGACATCGTATATACTGTGAGTTATGTTTGTAATATGAAGAAACTGCTCCGAATGTTTATAGTTAGCCGCTGTTAAAATCTCGTACGTTATATTATATTCATATTAATTTCCGATTTAGATTTTTATTAAATTTCTATTAAATTAATTTATACAAAACTCTCTGCAGTTTTATCCCAAAACCTGATCACATCGACGGTCTGGTCATTAACAACGACTTCTTTAGTGTGTTTAGATTTCATCTCGTGTCTATAGATTTCATTGATCTCAGAAAGTTGACTCAGTTTTGTAACTTATTCTGTACATATCCAACTTTAGATTCAATTTAGATTCAATTTCAATCGTCAGATTGAAATTTTCTTCTGATTTCGAGTCGTATACACACTTTTTTATACCCGTATACAAATTTAACCCCTTAATGCACAATTTAAAAAAAAAATCAATTTTTTTTATCTAAGAAAATACATATTTGGACCTTAATTTCAATAAATATGTAAAAAAAATGCAAAAATTACTAAAAATTCTATAAAAATAGTGGATAAATAATTATAGTGAATATTGAATCGCATTGCAGATCGAATTTTGTACCCATCGTACTGTTTTTCAATTACCAGTTACTATTTTGAAGGGGAAGGAGGAGACGAAAAAAAAACTGAAAAATATTTAATTTTACCTAAATTTGTAATAATATAATAATAATATTTATTAGCTGAAAAATATATAATAAACTAAAACTATTCAAAATTTTCTTTTGTATGGTAAATTTCAAAACAAGGTGCAGCACATAGCCCAACATTCCTTATTTCAACATTAGAAAACATACCTTTTATACACTAAAAATCCAATTTACTCTCTATAAAAATACACCATAAAACAAAAACGTTTTTATATGTTGACACTAATAATATTTGTAAAAAATAAAAAACAATTGTCTTTGAAGAAATTCACTTTGATAACGTCTACTTTACTTCACGACTTGCTCACGAATAATACACTAAATGTTCATAAGTGCCATCCTAAAAGTGCATATTTTATTCCTGAATAAGCAAAAAATAGAAAGAGATCGGAGATAACTGGAGAGTAATAAATAAATTAGTCATAACAAAACTCACAAAAGTGCCAACGCTAATTAGATACGCAATAATGGATATAGATAGATAGAAACAATTACCAGGTCAGAGATGCTTATAAGCGTCACCCTAAAAGGCCATATTTTATAATCCCAAATAAACAAACTTTACAGCTTACAATACAGAATTACACGATGAATATCAATAAATTGAATGTTTTCCTTGGTTTTTATTAAGTTATTTTTACTGCCCGGATATATTCGAATCTGAACATTTTAGCGACATAAGTTGCGACGCCGACCGTATATATACGGGTCTGCACATTTTGGCCGGTTTTGCACGCCCGTGTTAATACGTTTCTGCGCGTTAAGGGGTTAAACTATAAATGATTAACGCATAAACTGAAATGTATAAAAATGTTGTCGCATTGTTATTCTTACAGCCACAGATATTACACTTGATCCCTAAGCGCTAAATGAAAATGGACATTGGTGTTAGCCATCGAATCATTTCCTTGCTGCTCTACTGGAAGGCAATACCCCTTTTAGCGAACCGACTCACTCACTGCGTCACATGCGGAGATGCGAACCGTTACAGAAGGGCCCGCTGAGGGAAATACCGTTACGAGAAAGTTTCATTGGGAAAGGGTTGTCAGAGGAAGCTGGTCAAAGGGAGTTTGCGACTATGCGCTCCCTTGATCAACGTGGCATATATGTATATTTGCCGTTCTATGAAATGACAATTACCATTGTATTTGCAAAGAAACTCGAAGTTCGTCAAAAGCACAACAGAAAATTAACGCTAGAACCATCGAGCGTTAAACGCGACTGATTTATATTGTTTTATAACAATGGAGAAATTGGATTTATTTGGACTCCGTACGATTTCGATAATTACAATAATAATAATAAATGCTTGACGAAAGAAGTTTGTAGATACATTTGTACAATATTGAAAATTATGAAAGAAACTGGTTACAAAAAATCAGAAACTGGCTATATCGACTGGTTTCGTAATCGTGGTGTTAAACAATTCATCGCACCCCGTGAAAAAAATGCTTGTAATACTCCGACTCTCGTGGATCTAATAGCACATAATAATACTTGGTGTCGGATCGTCGTATAATTATTCAAGTTCCACCTTTGAAACAAAGTTCTCCTCACGTTCTGGCAGGCGCCATGTGTCTATATTACCGAACCAGGTGCGACGTGTACAAAGTAAAGCTGTGGAATAGTAACGACGGATTGAATGATTTAAGCAGTCCATCATAAAATGCACATTATAATGGGAAAGTTCACGTTCACGAGTTTGACGTAAGGGTAACAATATAAACTGATATAATCTATGCATTAATGGTACTATGCATTTCTGACTCCGCGTCAGAAAAATAAAAGTTGCCTACCTCGATTGCAATAAAACGAAGTCGAATAAAAATTGTATTTCCCTCTGTCGATAAATTTAATAAGTCGAAAATAATATAACAATATCTTTGAAATCTTCGACTGTTTTTATTGTCAGGTACTACGCTTGCTCGTCTTTCTCATAAATGCATGAAATCCGCTGTCTAATCATCCAATTTGATGCATTCATGACAAAAATAAATAGCATTAATACAAAATTGTTAGCACATTAGACGAATTTAAGAATATTGCAACATTATCTTAACACTATTACGAGACTGTCGCTATATATGCAAAATAAAAATTATCTGCAATGAAAGAAGAGCATGAAAGAAGAGAGAGAGAGCTAATATTATAACAATAATATTAATAAGTTGATGAGGCTGACGTAGTAACAGGAAGATTAAATTCTTTGAATGATTCCATTGTTCTGCATTTCGTGTACCTATTTCGTCATAAACGCAACAAATCCGCAGACTACTAATTTCAATTATTAAAAGGAGAAAAGTGTCAAGGAAACGAAGAAATGCTGATCGAGGTAGCTGTGAAAGAAATCAGTTCAAGGGGTTAAATAATTAATCAGAGAAGCGCTGTCGCGCTCTGCGACAATTTCTCGGCTCGAAACGAAACGATAATTACGATCGCGTCGTTTGACAATTTTCGATTGAATTTTTACAAAGGCTCGCGGCAGTCGAACGGTTAAGGATTCTAAATTCTCGCCAGTATCAAATAGTCGCTCCTTTTGAAATTCATATTGCCTTTGTCTGCCGCGATTGTAAAACCGTAACAACGCGTTTCGGAAGACAAAAAAAAATATTAAAGGGATATCCCTTTCTCCATAAAACCGCTCGGTTCGTACCAAATATACTTCCGCAACTCGCGCGCAACGAACTAAGGGGTCCCGAAAAATTTGCGCATCTATCGATCGTCGAGTGAAAATGAAAATTCGAGGTATTCAGAGTTATTGTCAGCCGGCGAAAGTGTACTTGCATTTAACTTTGACGACAGCACCGTTTGGAACGCGTTCAAGCGTTGATGAAAGGCGCCAGCTGAAGTTTATATTTGTTTTACCATTTCAGTGAGATTGCCGATGGTTCGCTATACTTTACTCTTTAAATTTGAAACGGGAGCGATAGAAAAAGTTCGAACGACATATAAAATGCAACTTTATTTCGTCCTATTTTCTAATTTTATTAACCAGAAACCATACGTTGTAACCTCTCCGTTTTGAAATTTTACTATTATTATATTTTTTAGATTCGATAGCGCAAAAGCTGTTAACCAAGAAAATTTGTAAGCTTGTAATCTGTAGCATTTTCGATCAGTATGAACTAACTGCTTGGTTTATAAATTGTTAGATTTAATTGGCTAACAACGTTGATCAAATTGAAGTTAACAATTACGTTAAGTAGTGGTATTATTTTATTTGTGTATAAAAAATATGATAAACTAAAAGCCAGTCAGGTCAGAATTGAACAGCTTCCTTCCAATTTTTGTTACGAATGTTTCGACTTTACCTATTACAAGAAAAATAATAAAGTTTTATTTGTTATTCGTATTCTGCTAACGCGTTTCAAAAGTCGTACAAAAGTTTTATGTTATTTTAGAGATACGGCCATTCGGAATAATGTAACGTAATCGCAAACGCAATGCAAAATAATCTGAAGAAAGATTCAAATTGCCTGAAATAAAGAAAAATATAACGTAATTGATAGAACTAGAAATTTGATAAATACGAGCTGCGAGATTAAATCTCGAAATACACCCGACGTAAAATGATATGTAAATAGAGAAAAAAATATAAGCACGTAGTAATTGTTCCACAAAACGTCGGTTCGAAGAGATCCAGCAAATCTTTGCAGTAGAATTCGTACCTCTCGCCGCGGGAGAAACAAATTGCTGGAAGAGCATCGTATTTTATTTCGCGCCGGTAAACACGAGCCAGCGAGTTTTACGTCCAAACGGGACAAACAGCCACGTGTAACAATATTAATCCAAATGAACGTTTACTCGTCGACATTTTTTTCTTCCTCGTTCTTTTTCCGTGTCAGGACTTATCGGTTGCGACAAATTTTCATCTTCCGGACAGGCAACTACATCCGCGGTGACTTCCATTTCGCATCCCTTGAAATAACATTGATCACAATATCGTTATCGACACAACGTTGACCTCGAATTAAAAAAAGAAAAACTTAACAGAACGAAGCCAAATTTAATGGGATGATTTTTTGTTCTTTGCTGAACTTGTCCAATTCTTCAGTTTCAAGATTTTGAGAATTTTTAGACTGTTGTATCTGTTCCTATTACAGAAGAACTTTCATTTTCAAACTTTGTAAATTCTAGTTAATATGAGAACTTTTTTCAAAACGTGCTACATCTAACATCCATTTAACATTAAACATGTAATTGATTAGAAATGTAATGTAATTCTGATTTAACGTTGAACCTATCACAGAGAAATGACCGGCTTCACATCGTGCAGTCATACAAAAGTTATAAATACATTTACGAGGGAAATTATTGAATAAATTACATTATTGAAGCAGCTGCTATAATAAAGACTGTACACTATTTAAATAAATTGAATCTTGTCATCTTCGCGAACCAAGGCACAGCAGTAAATTTGAATGCTTAGCAGGTTTAGCGCGTGGAACATTTTGATGTTTCCTTTCCTCATTTCCTTCGCATATCTTGTCACGTCTCTGCATATGTACCGATAAATTTCGAAAGTTGATCTTCGAGTTTGCAAGTTCTGATGTTCGCATAACTTTTGCTGTTCCGGTTTTCCAGTTCCAGGATTTCTCGTCTTCTAATCACTGAACTTGAAGAACGATCCGACCCCTCCCGAATCCTAAACTCACGAACCGTCGCGACGGAACGCGTCGCATTCTCGTAAACTTTCACCGTAGTCCAGTGAAATATTGGACCACTGCAAACCCCATGGCAATAAAAAATATTAACGTTCGATTTCATCACCGTTCTATCGGGGAACATTTAATTAATTCGTTCGGCATCAAACAGATCGAAACTACATTCGCAGTTTAGTCTTCTCAAATGGCCAAACTATTTTATGACCGTTCTATGTACAATAGTTCCACTGTAACGGTTCTATTGTAGTTTGAACATACATGTATAGCTAACAAGGAAGCGGAATCTACCGAAGACATAACTTTCTGGCCACAAATTCGTTCAGCGTTTGCAATGTGAAACATCAATGTAGACTCTAATGAAACAAATTTATCTCTCAACAATCAAGGCTTGTAATTCCATACATGAACCAAAAGATGAATTCTGGAACCATCACTGAACGTTCTAAGAACCCAAACAGAATTTCACGACATGTAACAAATATGTATATCGTTAATTCACCTTAATGTAAAAATATACAATTTTCTACAGAGGAATGAAAAATATGCTACCTAACATTGTTTCTGAGTCTAGAGGCACAGTGAAGTACAAAAATGAGCGAAATGTTTTGATTAGATAGTTCTTTGAACAGAGATTAACCATATTACATCAAACTATAGCAAACTATAACAAAATTAAAAAAGATATTTTAGTCATTGTCAAGTAGACTAGTCGTACCATCACCTAAAAGAATCCAATTCACTTAATCCCGTTTTGAAAAAGTTATACCTTTTTAAATGGTATGCCAATATCTTTTTTACCCACTGTATTAATTTTTCTATGAATCTTAATAGAACATACGAACATTTCAATTAATCGTCAGAAGTCAGATTGTAAAATAAGAATATTCAAGCACGGGATCCAAACGGTCATAAACTCCGCCGTGCGAGTGCTAAGAATTGTATAAAAAATATTTTTAAACTCATTGATCACGAAATATTAGAAACATGTTCCCTTGATCGATTATCGTCCCTGTTGATATAACAGCTTCAAAATTGATATTCAAGAATCTATTTTGTCGAACACTTTTGGCAGTATTTAACCCGAGAAAGATAACCTACGTCGCAGAGGCGCCTGCGAAGACTGTTGATTTTTGTTAATTTTTCATAGAGGTCTAGTGATTTAAGTTTAAAATTACTTAAAATATAAAAAGATATAATATAAATGCATTTTATTTTTACAATAATGCCAAACCTTTAAAATGACTAGATTAACTTAAATAAATATCCATTGTTAGTATAAAATTGACGCCTTAGAAAAGCATGCGCCTCTGAAGCGTATGGTTATCTTTTACGTACGTTGTCATATGGTTATCTTTCTATGGTTAACGTAGTCGACATATGTAGTCGAGAGTTTCAATACATAAATAAATTTCGGTACATAAATGATTTTCTTTTAAATGTATAAAATATTAAGTTATCTTATTTTCTGCTTACAACTCGTACACACAAATAACATATCTAAAGAAAACATATGGAAACTGGAAGATAGAAATCAAGGTTAGCGAATAAAAAGAAATATGTCTGAAATACTTTTACCAGTTCTTCATAGACTTGTTACACATACATATATCTATTACACTACAGATCGTAAGCAGCGTATTTCATTTCAATAATGTACCTTGTTAGCCTCGCAATTCTTTTTGTTTCCTTCCCCCTTCTTCTTACATGTATTTCTTCTATATATTTATACTTTATTTATGATAGGCTACTGTACGTTCAATATCTACAATAATGTTATTAATGATGTCGTGGCTGTTTATTACAGCTAGACTGTGGATTTTGTACATTCATGATAAAAATGACAAAAGAAACTATCAAATATTATAAAGACATTAGACAAATTTAAGAATTCTCCTGAATTTTCTTCAATTTCGTAACGAAATAATCAATCCATTTTAATTCCATTTACTCTTCAACAATTTTTATTCTGCACAAAGATTCGCGGTCCAGTTATAGCAAAGTAACGTTACCAAAGTAATATGAACGAAATATAATTGGAGATCGTATACGGAAAAATAAGTTCTAAAACGGTCCGATGCGTATCAGTGAATTTTCGATGGTCGGTGGGAAAGTTCAGCTTGCCACAGTGTGTATAACTACGTTAATTATTTTCAAAATGATTGCGAAAACCGACCGAGTCTATGGCAGGGGCGTTCAGGGGCCAGCAAAAGCTACTCTGTTTGCTGTTTGCAAAAGCACGTTGTATGAACCACCCAGCCCCGACACGTTCAAATTAGATTCGTGTTTACACGACCTCGCGACGCTGAGCTCTGCGTCACGACCAATCAGAAGGTACGTCTGATTAGAGGCTCGCAGAGCTCATTAATTAACATTGCTTCGCACCGAGTTGATCTTATGCTGCGCCTTTGCCGAAAATTTCCTGTCCACAGGCATGAGAACGGTAATTATCTGCAATTAACGTTCAGCTGAGTCGCGATACTCACTTGCATCCGTTTATAACTCATGAAACTTGCTCAGCTGTATTTTTGCCGATCCGATTAATTGATAGCTAAAGATTTTTCAATATTCAACATTGATATGTCGCAGCCGATTTGCAAAACTCAGTCAGACGAGGTATCCGTAAAATGATCGCTTTTTTGCTACGTTGATTTAATATTATTAAATCATGTTTAATTTAATATATTTCATTCGATTTCTTTTCATTGTTTTAAATCGAAGCTTGAAGGTGGCTTACATAATAGGGTTGTAACACTTTTTTACGTTATCCGATTTTACAGAACTTTGAATACGTCCTTCGTTATCCACGAATTAACATTTTTTACGTAGACCATTCCTGCTTTTATCGGATCATTTCATAGCGTGCAATAGGTATCCTTTTAGCAGGATTATGAACCACTTCCGAGATATTGTACGTATAAAACAACTTAAAATCTTCATTTAGAACGAGGTACTTTTAAATGTAACACTTCATTGAATTCGGAATCAATTGAATATCATTTTCATCGCGATGGAAAATAAAATAAATAAACGTGGAGTGTTCCAAATGTTTACAGTTGGTTATCGTTAAGCCCTCATGGAGCGAAGACATGCAACTTTCTGCTTATCGATTTTCTGTCCGTCTACACTGTAGATATATGTGTTACGTTAAATTCATTTATTTAAAAGCTCTGCATTCATCCCGAAATTGAATCACAGCCGTTACCGTCGAAATTCCGCGTTACAATACGTGAAATCCACGACTATAGACGATAGTAACAACTTTTGTATTTCTTGACTAGTGAAGAACTATGCGTTACTTGAGTTTGGATTTCGTCTAGAGATCCAAGATAACAGTTGACCTAAAAAATTTAATGAGAAGATAAGAAACGAAATCGGATTTATTATTTAAGTCGAAGCTGTTGTTGGTTGTCAATAATTGTTAATTATAATAGCATTTCTATTTCGGTTATTTTTCATCATTTTCGATGAGGGAAAGTTACCGGTAAGGAAAATTCTATTTTGGTCACTTCCAATAGCTATTTGTACAAGCAACAGGAGTGAACATAAACATTTGCCTTCTTCTGATAAGTTTAGTGAGCTGAAGATAATGTAACAAATGTTTAAAAGCCTTTAAACATTTTCGTTCTTTAATATTTGCGCTACTAATTTCTGCAATAAATTCATAAGATGAATATATATTATGACGAAAGAGTAGAGAAATTAGAAACATTCAATAATGTCGAAATAATTACGGAAAGAATGAAACTTTTTAAGTTACTCCAATTTGTTGCGACAGATACTGACAATTTATATTTTGCACGAAGACCGGCGATCTAATTATAAACGATAGCTGTTACGACTAACTCAAACATATTTCCGCCATCATTAACACGTTCCGTGCCGAGCTTTTTTTACTCGAATCTTCACACTTTGATATTTTACTAAAACTTGATGTATTACGTGCAATTATTAATTCTCGTACACATAACAACGTAACAAGAACTTATCAACGCCCATTCTTGCGGTGGAAATTGATTCTTCGGTTCTAAATTTCTTGTAAACAATTTGTTCAGTTCACTAAGTAAACATGCAAGCGTGTACCATCGATGGTACACGTGGCACGGAATGTGTTAATGATTGTGGTCAACGAACAGGATTGCTTAAAACGTTTACGGTCCCTGGTTGTTCCTAAACCAGCAGAGTTTCGTGAAAATCGGGTCGTACAGCATATCCTGTTTCTTCCCTCCCAGTTCCAATTAAGCAAATACTTTCGCGACGAATTAATTCGAGGAAAGTAGGCGAACCATAAAACCTGTAGGACCGTTGGGCGTTTGAAAATGACCAGAAGCCGCGGGCATCTTTCTGTTGCAGCATTGTCTCTCTTCCCAAGAAAGACCAAGGGAGTAAACATTTTCGTAATGAATTCACGAAAAGAAGGGGAGTACTAATTACGCGATGCAGACGCTGCCGGACGCCACCGTGCCGTCTCCTCCTCCCTTCCACCGCAGATTATTAATATTTACGACAATTCGCGGTGTTCCGGGCCGCGCCTAACTGCGCAATATAGCAGAAACTCGACGACTCTTATTTTTCCGTATATTTACTGGCTGCTCCGGCAGCGTTGCCTCGTTTTCGACCCCGTCGCCGCCGCCGCCGCACACTTGTTAAAATAGAAAAAGGAAAGGAACGCTGAACGGGAACAGAAACGGCCTGGGCGGGGAACGGGACGGCGGAAAAAACAGCATGATAAATAAGAATGAAGCGCGGTTATTAAAATAACAAATGCGTTTGCGTGCGGAAAAAAGGCGTGCCGGTGGGTTTTATGCGTTAGCGCGGGGCCAACGCGTGCACAATGGCACTCGCCGGCTTCGTCCATGTGTCGACGAAAAATTACGTTTCGGTCGACGAGTCCGGATTTCTACGTCGGCCGTTTATTGTTCCCCGGGTAATTGACGACGGGCGATTCCTCCGCGGAAAATACGGTTAAAAACGGGTGCGCGCGACTCGCTCCCAGAAATCTTTCTCCTCGAGCAGATTACTTTTGAATATGCGACGGAAACACGCTCGATTGCTCTTTTATTTCTTTCATCTTTATTCTCTCGTCCCTCTGCTCGCTGAAGCGGTTCGACGAAGAGAGATTTACTCGGCTGATGTATGGGAATGCTTTAAAAATTTATACAGGGTGGCCACTGAGAAACTGAGGGCTTTGAAAAAGTCGTAACTTGTTCATTTTCAGTCGCTTTTGTTTTCCTTTTTTGTAAGTTATGGACCCCATTCCCCGGAGATTAAAATGGCTACGTATGATATCCGGCAACGAGTAAATCCCATTGAATTTGTCCATTCCAGCGACTACTTTAGGGACAAAATGGCTTCGGATACAAAGAGTTAATTAATTAATTAATTAATTAATAGCCGAAGGTTTATATAATAAACGTGAATCCGCGTAAGCCAATAGGAATACGTGAAATCGTGCTCTGGCTTAACCTAAAGTATGCATTAATAATTGCAATCTAATTTCAACGATAATTTTAACAATTTACTAATAATTTTGTGAACTAAGTGAACCTTAACAATATAAGTTTTATCGTAATTCATTGGAATAGCTATACAAATGAGAAACTACAGGTAATCAGATATTTCAGAGAAATTCAATAATTGCTACTCCAACCTTCTTACTTGGCGGTAAATTCATTCATTAGTGATAATAATAGACAGGGAACTATTTTTAACGTAGTCTTCCTATCATCGTGAACGAAACAATCGCCGGGAGGGAGTGCAGTAGTTATTTCCGTTGCGAGTCTCTTAATCGGAAGCTTCCCATTATATGGAAAAATGTAAGTTTACGATCAGCTGGTTCGTGGAAGAACGAATCGACGAAGATCACGAATCTCTTGATTAATTGCGCTGGTTCCGGTAAATATTGAGAGGAATCGATGGAACTGATGAATCCCGAAGGTCGATGCTAATTTAAAAGTACTACAGAGCAAAAGGAACGTCAGAATAAGATGAGTATTACCGACAATTTTCTGATTCCCTGATTTTCTGAAGACGTGGAAATAAGTATAATAAACACAAGTATCTAAGAGCTCGGTAGAAAGTGATTTTATTTAGGTATACCGATTACTGTATTTTCACAACGTTCAATGTTTATCTATATAAAGAGAATTAAAAGAACGTTCCCGGAAAATAACTTTCATAGTTCTGTACCATCCGATGTTATTTTTAGCGAGCAAGATGACAATGACAACGAATTTGGAGCTGATTGATTATTAATACATATTCGCTTACTTATTAATCCAATGCACTAAAACGGCATATTTTATAATATTCGGGACTATAACAAGTTCGGGATTAAAAAATATGAATGATGCATTGTAAAAATGCGGTATACCAAGAACAAATGAAATAATTTTTCTTAATTGGTATATTGTATATAATAGTTAATAATTGTATCATTGGTTGAAGCCTCAAATGATCTGAATGAAAAGTCGAGCAGAAGCTGCTTGGTATGGAACATGTGAAAGAAATGCGTTCGTTTGTGAAAGCATTGATAATTAAACTGCGGTCTTTCGTCATTTAACAGTCGCGATAAGTTAAAAGTAACGTAATAATATGCCGAAAATTTGAGTAACGTGTTCACAGTTTCCCATTTGATTTAACCTAATTTTCGTCGTAAATGCATACATCTCCTCTTCGGCATCAAGGTCCACGATCGCTCTACTTTCGTCACCCCCCTATTTTTTCTGAACATTTCCCAAAAATCTGTGGAAAAACGTTGACACGAGCATCAGGATGGACCGGCAACGTTCCAGCCACGAGGAGCAAGATACTGCAGAGTCGCGAGAGAAGACAAATACGCGAAATAACACCGGGGATACAAAGGCGAAGCGATACGATTACAGCGGAGCGTAATGAGCGAAGAAAGGAAAACGCGCAAAAAGAGGGAAAATAGATAGTTAAAGTTGAGAGAAGCGCGGGGCGAAGGGCAGGAGCCCGAGAGTGGGTGGGCCGGAGGGCGGCCGAAATAAAAGGGTGCAAGGGAAATGGAATAAGGAGTGCCGGGACGGGAACAGAGGCAGAAGACTACGTAGGAGGCAGAAGGTTGGTCGTGCGCCGCTCAGCAGGAAACTTTTAATTCCGTAACTCCCGGATTAAATTATCACGTCGAGACGATTGTCTCAGGAAAGATTAAGAAAGGAGTCCTCTTAGCTGCCGGTGGGCGCCACACAGGCGTTGCTTCTTCGAGGAAGCACGCGCAATCGTCCTAACCGACGCGGCGCGGCGCGGAGCAGACCGGAGCAGAGCGGAGCAGACCGAAACGGAGCGGATTGGCGAAACGAAGACCGAACACCGAACACCGGGGACCAGAGAGCTAGAACGGAGAACGGGGACAGAGAGAGAGAGAGAGAGAGAGAGAGAGAGAGAGAGAGAGAGAGAGGTACGGGCGGCACGAGTTGGCCAGAACGAGATCACGGAGGGGGAGGAACAACGACCAAATCCCTTTTTCGTCTGCAGCACCGGTTGTTGCGCTCGGTTTAACTTGACTACGACTCACAGTCGGAGAAAGAAATAAGGAAACACCGATGAAGGAAAGGAAAGCGCGGGGAAAACACGGAAAATCCACTCTGTGGGAGGAGGAGAGACGGAGAGACGCAAAGAGAGAGAGGGGGGGAGAGAGGGAGAGAGGGAAAGAGAGGGATGGAGGTTGAACGGAGAGCGGGTCGCGAAGGGCGCGACCAGAACGCGGTACAGGCTGGAGAAAAGCGAAGAAACGGGGTGAAACAAATGGACACGGAATTCACCCTCTGGTAGAGGGAGCAGAAAGAGGGCTGGAGAAAGTACCACGGAATTTGTTCGGCGCGAAGCAAGTCGGAGGGAGGGGGGACGCGAGAAAAAGTCTTGACAGAGACACCGTGGAGAACGTGTAGGAGAGGTAGGAGGGGGGGGGGCAAGAGAATCAGTTCTCGTTCCATTTTCCCAGCCTGCACTTCACTAGCCGGGATGAACAGAGACCACTCCGTGAATCTTTCTTCGTGGAATTTGAATTTTTATTAACTAGAAGCTTCACTCATAGAAGTTCGGACAGAGTCTATTGTCTCTCGTATGGAGATGGATGATAGAGTCTTTGCAGGGGATCAACCCGAGAGAACTGATTTCATTCGGTACAGCGAAAAATGAAGATATCCTTGGAAAATTGAATTCACAGATGAACGTCGCTGTTTTAACACTTTATTTACCGGAAACACTTTATTTTAGCCTTTATTCTCCGATCGCTAAGATGTATGTGAAAGGAGCTCGATAATTTACTTTGAAATATTAGGTCTACCGGAAAGAGTTCTGTCCGATAGTGTTATTTCAAGTTTCGATCCATATGCACATGTTGATTTGAGACATATACGACTATCTCTCTTTATCATTGCATTTACACGCATGTACTCTCCTAAATAAACTGAAACAAAGATGTCTCATGTCGTTATTAAGTGAGACGCGATCGTGAAAACATGGCTACCGATGATAATGCCAGACCACATGCTGCTTTGGCGATCCGTCAGAAAATCGCAGAGCTAGGCTGGGAAATTCTGTCGCATCCACCATACTCCCCAGACCTAGCACCCTCCGATTATCACTTGCTTCTCTCTTTGCAAAACTTTTTACAGGAAAAAAATTCAAAACTGAAGCTGATGTCAACCAAGCACTAGTTGAGTTCTTCGCCTCTAAAAATAAATCATTTTTTAAAAATGGCATTTACAAGTTGTCATCACGCTGGCAAGAAGTCATAAGTAACGATGGAAAGTGTATTCTACTATAAATATTATTAAATGTATGAAAATTGTGTTATATTTCAATTCAAAAACGGACAGAACTTTCCGGTAGACCTAATAATTATTTCAGGAGCAGTTTTATTACGCGATATTAATTCAAATAATTATATCGAATTACGAATAAAATTGTTACCGCCTTTGAACAATTTTGTAACCCACTTGGGTTTATTTGTGCGCGACGATTGTTAAGAAACTCTCAAAAGCATTCCGATTCTGTATAAGAACTGAAAACTGCCGGTACATATAGGATGAGTTACTGTATTTACAAGTAACTATAATATGGTGCACAAGATGCCAGGCAATTGTCCGTGACACGACACGGTTCATCGTTACGACACAAACATAATTCCTTTCCTTTTGAAAATTGCACGAAATAAGGTGTCAGACACTACATCTGGTCATAAAAGTTAATTTATTATTGCACGTTTCTAGTAAACGTGTGTACTTCGAGCGTCGAGGTTTGCAACTAAAGGGGTTCACGCGTCGTAAACGTGTCTGTATATGTAGGTTCGTTAAACGCACGGCTTCCTTGATTGCGGTACTTGCATGCGCCACTTCTAGACGTTCTCCACTCCTACACAAATATGATTGATGCCTTTCAAACAGATTACTATTTTTTTTTATGACAGATTTATTTGTCTCGTTACGATGGCGTAACATAGCTATAATATATTTCTATATGCATCGTCAACATGTAATATCAGAATAGACAGAATTGTCAAATTTAATTAAGTGAGACTTAATTAGATAGATGCATTTATGTGCAATATTATTAGTTACCGATTGTCAAGAAATATAATATATATATAATATAATAATATAATATATATATAATAATATATATATAATATATAATATATAATATATAATATATAATATATAATATATAATATATATAATAATCGCAAGAATAATCGCATCTCCTCTTCCCAAGTTGTCCATTTTTGTTTCCACGTGGAGGGACAATTCGAGAGAATTTACTGTACTCAGCTTTTTAATTTGTTTCCAAATATAAAATGAGATCGAAGGACTTGAATAATTGATCTTCGAGAGGCAAGAATGCCAACAATTTAGCAAAATGTTCAGATATTCGAGCGTAGTAGAACTTGGCAATGTTGCAATTTCGTTCGTGGCTGGCAATAAACCGTTTGCTCCACTCCATTGCGCAGCTCATCAGAGATACTAGGTTCGCATTCTTGTCGGCTTATGAACAGCATATTCTATTTTCCACAGGATGAAGTAAAAAGACGGGTGGAGGAAGTACCTATGGAATTGGTTCGGCGTGGAAGGAGACAAAGAGTGGGTTGAACGCGGGAAGAAGTCTCGACAAAGACACCGTAGAGGACGCGCGTCGGAGGAGAAACGAAGAGAATCAGTTCTCATTCCATCTCCCGTGCCGACACTTCCCCAGTAGTCGAAGGGACAAGGGGAATATGGTGAATCTCTCTGGCTGCGTAGGGTTTGAGTTTTGATTAACTCGAAGGTCGACTTGAATTCGAGATCGAGTTCCGTTGAAAACTCGTCGTTCCTGCACCGACACTCGCGTGGAAGAGGTGCAAGCGAGAACAGGGGCGACTGGCGGATGGAAACTGGTTGGAAAGAGACAGAACTTATCACGTTTCGTGGTCTGTTTGATTTGGATACAGTGACGTGACAGGTAGTTACGCGTTTGCCGAGATTCCTCGCCCGTACCTGAGTACACTTCAGCTCTCAATATTATTATCAGGAACAACGCGGCGAATCGAGAACAGACGACCCGAAACTGTATCGCGATCAAACGAGACGAAAATTGGTTTTCTCTGGCCATACGTAACCGGCATGATCGCGATTCCCGAATTAAGAATTACCTTCCCAGGGAACAGCTGATTTTCAAAAAAACAATTTCTCCAGATTTACGCGAGCCGAACGTTTTATTCGTCCGTGGAAACGTAGACCCCGATGCAGGTTTAAATGAATTAACTTTCACTGCGAAACATTCCGACAACACGTGTGCAGCATAAAAATATTGGTAAACTTAAGGTTTTGCGTTTATTGCGTCTAACTAATGTGTCAATAAGTAATTTATAATAATTCAGCAAAAAGTAATCCGATTAATGTTTCACGGTTATAACTCGTTAATTGTTATAACTAATTTACAACAATTCAGCAAAAAGTGTAATCGTTACTTATTATGACTTATGATAAACTAATTATAATAACTAATAGGTTATAACTCTTATTACAACGCTGACTATGTCTCTCGTTTCGAAACGCACTAAAATAGCATTTTCTAAACTAAGACAAATATTGCGTTACAATCTTGCAGATCATTATAATTAATGGTAGTACGATTTAATAATCGTATTTAGAACTTTGTGTCCCATTCACAGTAGCGTAAAACATGTTTACATAGATGTTATGGAAAGATTGAACTAACAGTTTACTTGCATAATTCGCCGAATGCTCAAACAGTGATCAAACTATGTTCTTTGAAAATATATCATTTTAATACTGTTACTATTTGTTTATAAATGCAAAGAGAAGTAGCAAACTTTCGGTTTCAAACCTTTACTAGTTAAAAAATTAAAGTTTAAGAACGTACGAAAATTGTCTAAGCTAATTATAAGAAACTTAAGTTTGATGGAAATGTCTTTTCTCTTTTAGTCATTTTAATAAGTTGCACACGTTAATAAGACATTCTTCGATTCTTCGAATGTCTTCGCATTTTTGTATGTAACATAGTTATTTTCGTTAAAAGCGCATAAAATTCACGATCCGATAATTATAATGTTAAACCATCGAATAATTCTCCAAACTAATAATTTAAATTAAGGATTCCTCGTAACCCTTTCTCGCTTGGAAGAAAAAGTTAAATATCAAAAAATGTATTTGAGATCACTTTTATTATGTTGTATTGTTCATTTGATTACTATTTCTTGAAAGAAACATGCTCGTCCCTAGACCGCCAAACGGTTGAAATATTCGAAAATGATTTCATGCTTATGGGATTTTAAGGAAACTATCCCTAGGAAGAAGGTGCAGTATTCTGTAACAAAAACATAGTAGTTGTAACCATTAGCAACGACTATTAAAGGGTGTTTCGTTAACGACTATTCCTTCCAATTCTGTTAGTGATTATCTTTAATGGTAATTACCTCCCCCCAGACAAAAAATTCCATTTAGAAATCTATAAAGAACAATTTTATTGATTCTGCGCGCCGCGTTCCCGTTTCTATCAATTTCACAGAAACAAATGAAATTCTTGCAACTTATTTTCGGCTCTGTGATGAAAGTAGACGAGGTAGCTCTCGAATGAACAAATATCGCTTTATATAATCTGCATTTCGGCAAAGAATATAACAGTAACATTACATTTCCAATTGCATAGCATTCACTCCGTAGAATGAAGTCTGAAAATTATAATCGCAAAAGTTATCTCAAACAGGTGGCATCTCTTTCACAAGATGTGGGACAGAAGCCACTTCATCAACCTGCCGTTTCCTTTTTTTATTCAATTATAAGTACCAAAATTTCGAACTGTTTTTATTGCTTAAAGTGTACAGCAGTATTATTAAAAAAAATGAAAGGTTTTATTTACTGCGAAAACAAAGTTGTTGTTAGCTCCCAATGAAAAAGCATGACGCCTGTCTCTTTTACGTTTACCCTGTAATTTTCAGTTCGGGCCACGGTATATGTAGAGCTCTTCCAAAAAACTATCTGTCCCCTATAGAGATGCAATCGATCGAAACTCTAACAAATCTCCCTTACCTCCAACCGTACCGCCTTCGACAAAGCGTACCACTATCAAAAGGAATGAAATTTCTCAACTTTCCAAAGGAACAAAAGAGCATCCGTTCGATATCACGGCTAGAACAATGATCGAGTGCCGTCATATCGCTGGATTATCCCGTCGAAAGATCAAGGAGTGCAATTAACGGGTTCTCAGAACCAATAACCGAAGCTCGCAAGTGTGTCTGAGGATAGGAAGAATCGATGCTTCCAGACCTAACTCGGTCCCTCGCAGCCTCCTCCCACTTCTGCGCCCTACACCAGCCCTCCTCCCGAAGGAGGATCGTAAAAGGTGCTGCGAGCCATATTCTCGTCGCGTTTGTCGCGGTCGCAAGAATACTCCTCTTTCTGCTGGATTACCCTCGATCATAGAGTCCTTTGAGCGTCCTTCCGCGCGACTTGCCGCGCCGCCATTGTTTCGGTATCGCGTCTACAAAAGCTCGCGTGGCAACCGCGACGCTGCGGCAATTCGTAATCCCCCGAAGCGGCGGAGGCAAGAAAATGGTGTATGTCTCTCGCGACATGGAAGAAGAAGAACCCGTGGAGAAGCTACGGTATGCGAGCTAGAAGAGAATGCAGCCGAAACACCGAACTTTCGGAAGAGAGGGGGACACTGAGACAAAGAGGCAAGAGAGAGAGAGAGAGAGAGAGAGAGAGAGAGGGGAAGAGTGAACGTATCCAAAATAGGGATTTCATGGAAATCCATAAAAGACACGGTTCACCGAGTGAAATATCTTTCGTTGCCGTATCCAGGGTTTCGAGGTCTCGACCGTCGACCAACGACCGAGGGGGCTCGCCTGGAACAGAGGGTGACGGTGCCGAAGAAAGACGGTGACCGGGAAGAAGGGTGGAAGGCACAGAAATGGTCCTGCATTGCGACAACTAATGAACCATCTTGGAACGGACCCCCGAAGTCCCGTGAGACGTGACGGCGCAATGCAGTCGCCGGCACTAGCGGCTACGTTTTTTGCTCTCATCATCCCGTGCCACCCTTCCAATTTCTCTCCACAGACCGATCCTATCTCCAGATTCTTCTCCTTCCGCTTCCTCTCCTTCTTCCACTTCCTCCACGGCTCCCCTTCCCCCCTTCCTCTTATTTCCTTAAGACGTCTTCTTTCTCTTACAAAATCTTATTTGAATTTTCTTCCTGGCTGACCAACGTCGCCGGACCACCTACCGTCGTCCTTTTCCCTTTCGCTTCCTCGGTTCGTTCGCTTTCATCTCGACACGCCTGACTAGAATTTGAACAAGATCAGAGCAACGAGATTTTTGGTTCCTCGGAGGACAACGCGCGCCGGCATCCGGGATCCCGCGGATGATCGGGTGACAGGTAATAAGCCTCCGCGCCCCATGTTTTCGTAGGGGAAGAACGCGCTGATGAGGTCGTTACAGAATTCAGAGCATGTTGGTCAATATCTTGCGACTTTGACGATAGGTTATCAGTTTAGAATTGAAGGCCGCGTTAGCTTCCCCTTTGCTTGCTGGGGAATACGCCACCTTTGTCCTGTCACGATAATTGAAGGCTGTCCCGACGCCTATTGACTTTATAATTTTCTGGCTTATTAATGGAGGTAATTTCACGGTGAAGAATATCTTTGAGAAGGAAAACGGCAACAGATAGGCGCTGTTAAGATCAAAAGAGAGAAAAATTCTAATATTAATACTCTTTCTAGAGAAGAAAGACACTCGAGAGCGCTGCATCGTCAAAATGTCAACCCTTCGGATTCGAAGTCATTTTAACTTGTACCTAAAATAGTTTCTCCGACCTACAGCGTATTCATTTTATGTACAATTTAGTATATTTGTTGTAAAGCAATTGGCCGGGTATAGTCAAAAGTTGTTATGAGTTTTGGTATGAATGTGGAAAGAATAGATGTGCTCGAGAGATAACTGTGTGTGTATGTGTGTACGAAATTCCTGTGGAAACGTACGGTGAGAGCGGCAAAAATAGGAGCAAGGAGTAACATTCATATAGATCAAAGTTTACGGCAACAACAGAAATAATAAAACAATGTGTATTTAACAAAAAGTTTCGACGAGGAAAGGGGCAAACAAATATTATTGTTCACTAGTCTTGTGATTCGTACAATAATTACACGTTTAACAATCTTTTCAACATAAACTCTGATAATGTAAAAATGATTCTAGAACGTGATATAACAATTTTTAGTGCTCCATCAAAGTGCCCACTCGAGTGCGAGGGATTAATAACTAATATTTTATAGCTCAACTTTTATAGAAAAGTTGCGGTTTAAATTGAATCGATATCAACTTTAACGATTTTGACCCGGAAACATTTTATAATCTCTCGGACATTAAATCCGCGTACACAGTGGCTCTATTGTTAAAAATTCATTTACCTTGCTATATCATACACTATGATCTTTTCACAGCTTCGTTTATCATCACTCTATCGTCCTTTCGGCATTTCTCTGATATAATGAGATAATTTTTGTTTCTTTGTAACGTCTTAGTTTAGCTGAATTGCTAGATTTTGATAACAGAAGAATCAAGTTTTATTTCAATTTAGAAGAATAAAACAAATTTATTTCACTTTAGAAAAATAAAATAAAATAAAATAAAGCTTCGAATAGTCAAGAAACGAAACTAAATGCTTCTACCTCGTGCTTGAAAAACAAAATATTGATTTCCAGCACATTCGATAAATAATTAATGCAAACTCATGTAATTCAAGGATCTCAACGGATTCGTAATGAAATCCTACACTGTTCAACATTGAATATAAACGTAGCTCGAACAACATTCGAAACCGGAAAAATAATTTACTTATGGCAGAACATTATGAAAAAGACAACGGCCATCAATGAAAATTCGTATCGGGAAATGCAACGGGAACTTCTTTGAAACGTCAGGAACGTTCGAAGAATTTCGTTTCTAGCTTTCCTTGGCTGTCCTTTCCTACCTTCGCGGGAGGCAACCGGGCACGGAGGCAGTAATTGCGTTAAAGTGGACGTGGGTTACACAAGGGCCGCCCTTTTCGTACGCGGAATAATAAATTCTCAGCGGCGTGGTAACGAAAGTTAGGGCCCTCTGCTTGTTTCCCGGTCCGTTAACGGCGCAACCTTTCTGCTCTCACTACTCTCTCTCTCTCTCTCTCTCTCTCTCTCTCTCTCTCTCTCTCTACTCTCTCTGCTCTTTCTACTCTTTCTGCTCTTTCTGCTCCCTTTCTGCTCTCTACTCTCTTTCTGCTTTCTCTGCTCTCTTCCTCTTTTCCTTCTCTCTCTCTCTCTCTCTCTCTCTCTCTTTCTCTCTCTCCCTCTGTCTCTCTGTCTCTCACTCTGCTCGATCTCCTCGCACACCTTGGTCCCCTAGGCTCACCTCGCTCACCTCGCACCCCACGCACCGCACCTCATCCCGTCGACGACGACGGTGACCCATTCCTCTCTCACTTCCTTTTCTCTTCGTTACAGAAAAATCTATAGCTCCAAGCGGGCACATAAATTTTCAAATAATTTAAATATTGTTTGTTACCCCTGGGTCGCCCTGCACGCACCCCATTCGCAATCTTGGACTCTCTCGAGGCTGTTGATAAACAAGCAAACGCGTATGTACGTCGGAGGATGGAACCAATTGAGGAATATATAATGAAGCGAAAATATTTCGTAGAAATTACTGAATGTATAAAAATATGCACTACAGCCATTAACTTCCTTTCATTATCTTCTCTATTTGAATCAAGCGCAGTACAGCTGCACTATGTTAAATTAATTAATACCTTGCCGTACTCTGACGAATGTGACAGTGTTAACCCCTTGCCGTACTTTGACGAGTCCGACTCGTCATGAAAATTTCTAGTAATTACTAATTGAGTGTAAATGTTATTCTTTCTTTTAAAACTGGAATAAAATTCTAATCTCTTTTTATGAATATTTAAGCATTCAAGTAAATTTGGGCACACAATAAGCATCAATTTTCTTTCCTTTTTATGAAATGATTGCAATCGAAAAATTTCTAATCACAGTAACTACGAAGAAAATGGTATGTCAAGAGGTTAACATGACGTATGAATAGTGCTATTAAGTATGAATGTTATCCTGTTGTTCCAACTTGGAATAAAATTCTATTAATTTTGTTCTTCTTCCAAAAAATTAATAGCATCGAAAGATTTCGAATTCTTCTAACTTTGAAATAAATGGTACTGCAATAGGTGAATCACTGCATTTAATGAAACTTTCAGCAATATATATATCGTGTAATCTGTGCCACGTAATGTCGTATAATTATTTTAGGTATAGCTCCAACCGTCGACGTATTGAGCCATATTAAATAGTGAATAATAATGAACGTAACTGAATCGAGCACGGTAAATTAAACATTTTAACGATGTTTCAGACAGATGTTACATTCCGTAATCTCATTTTCGAAGGATGAAATCATAAATAACGTTACCAGTTTGAATAAATAAAAATAGATCTGATCGGCTACCGTGAGCTATCGCCATTCCAGAAATAGACAATATATCCGATTGAATACATTTTTGTAGCATTCCTACAAAAAGCAGAGATTATTCAAAACGAGAATGAAACGAGTTGTAGTTAACCGTCGAGAAAATTTAAGAAATGTTAATGGATTCGTACGAAGCGGACGAAGGAACGCAGCGGAACGAATAAATACGCGAAAAGCGCTGTCCAAGTCAAATAGAAGACAGAGGGGAGGGGGAGGGGATGATAGATACAGGCAGAATCGAACATATGAAGGGAGCACGTGGTAGAAAAGAAAGATAGAAAGGGAAGGAGGGTAAATTCGACCACGTATGAGGAGGGAGCAATACGGAAAATGTATTTCACGAAAAACAGAGACTCGCTCTCCTCGTACTGCTGCCGTTGCAGCGCGCCGGCTATATGGCGAGCAGGCCGTTTCACGCTACGTTTACCATTTTATTTTATTTCGAAAGATATATATCTTTAGATTTTATTGCTCGTTCCGTGCTCTATCCTTTGTACAACGGGTGCGCACGAAATATCCGTCGCGTCCTTCATTTCACGAGTTCGTTCTGTACATATTACCTGATCTGAACGTTAAATTTCTTTACAAATGTAACATTGTACGGTGTACAGGACTATAGCACGATCTAAATTGACAAAATACTTGGAAACATCGTATAGAATAAAATATAGAACACGTGAAGTTAGTTAAAATTAATTAGAGTGACTTGGCTCACGAAAATCCTAAATCGGCGGGGACACCGGGAGTCTGATATATAAATGTGTAATTAAACTGACATGGACTTACGAGCTTAGGTTTGGGAAATAGCAGCCGAAAGATGGAAAGTCAACAAACGAATGTTCTTTGCACAATCTCAGACGCAGCTTGGAATGTCGGAAACAACGACATCCGCGAAATCTTAACAGCCTTTCGGTTCGAGAAGAAATGAAACAATTTTCTAAAAGTCTTAAAACAACTGTTTTTAAACGATGCTAATCATTTAACGACAAACTATTACAACGATACAGAAAGAAGGCCAAAACGAAAACACCTCCTTGACTGTAATAACTTTTAATCCGCAGAAACACAATAATCATTGTTAGACCACGAACTTTATCCATTCACGAGAAAAATACATAGCTGCAATTTAAAGCGGTAGAAATATTAGAATAATTAAGGAGCATCGATACGTTACCTTCGACTTACTAAAAGTAATACAAGTGATTCGCAGTCTAGTCATAACTATTTATTGTCAAGACAACATTAGTGTACGTACACGTAAAATCGTGGGTAAAAAAACGTATTGGCACACTTTAGAAAGATGTAAAAATCTGCAGGTTCCTTACAATAAATTGTTTATATATTAATAATCGATTTCAATGAAATTTGCAGCTTACATATATGTTACCGCGATCTACAAAACGTATTGTTCAAATTTCCGTCATAAACTCAGATAACAAAATTAAATTGAGTTTCTTATTTTGTTTGTCGTTTCATGTAATTGCAGAGTTAAGAGAAAAAAAGAAGAGTATTTCAGTCATTGCACAGTAATCTAGTCCCTCCAAGATCTTCAAAAACTCATTTAGTCCAGTTACAAAAAAGTTATACGGTTTTCGAAGACGCGTCGATTTTTACCCACTGTGCCCGTTTGCTAGCCGAGCCGTTAAATTTCCGAACGACAAAAACGGTTGCCACGAGGCAACGGAACTTTTGAACCAAATGGGAGAGTAAAACCGAGTAGGTTCGTAGGAAAACCGAGCGTGATATATCATAAGCAATTTGTTACTCGGTAGAGCCAGCGGAACTTGAACTAATTTCGAAGAGTAGCTAAGTAAAGAGAACCTGGGAAGGAAATCGGTTAGGCGGGCTCGGTCTTACTTTTTCGTTAATATTAATTTCGCGGAGACACCGGAAAGCGGCGGAGGAGCAACTAATAAAGTAAATTCATTTCCATTTCTCTAGGAGAGCAGAGATGAGAGGAGAGCATTGTGTGTAAGAGAGAGCGAGAGAGAGAGAGAGAGAGAGCGAGAGCGAGAGAGAGAGAGAGAGAGCTGCCGCGCCGGTAGCAGCAATGCAGTACCGAAGTTCCGTAGCAGCCAACCAACCAACCCGGTGGCAAGCAACCCCCTCCGCATCGCTTTATTATCTCGAAAGCTATTTCGCCGGCTGCCTACTCGCTAATAGGATTGTCACTCGCGTGCCTTTTGCCAGGCCAAGGGCGGATAGTTCCAATTCTCGGTATCGCTAACGTTGGTCGAAGATATTCCAGCTCATGCCGCGTTCGTACCTCGTTACCCTCCCACCTTATCCACCCTCCGCCGCCCTTTTACCCTTACACGGGAAATAAAAGATAGGGGAAGGGAACCGGGAGGAGAGGGTAGATAAGTGAGAAAGAGAAGAATAAAATTTCCTCTGATCCGATGGAGAATTGATGCGAACGTAACACGGTTTGCATAACTTTCACCCTTAAAAAGCTACGTTCCCAACCCGAGAGAAATATTCCCCCAATGGCACTGTACACATTTGCTCAAACTGAATTCATTTCGTTAGGCAAATCCAATAGCTTCTTCCGATTGTTTTCTATTTCTTTCCTCGTGGCGTTCTGCTTTGTTTCGATATCGTTTTCCTGTCAAGCTAAATATGTTATTAACACATCAAGCGGCGAATATTAACACGAGAAATTCACACAATATCAAAGTCATTTAATTAGTGACACCGAAACTAGGGAGTGAAAATTTAGCATAGGAAATATTGGTTCAGCTATTTTGTATTCTACAAATCCTAGTAACATTCAATTTGTTCAATATATTACAATGAAAATGAATTTCGAAAACCTAGTTAAAAATTAGTGTGACCCATACGTGACCCACGCGGTACTGAACGTATTATTTGATTAGATATTGGTCGAAATTTATATTACTTTATTTATATTATATTATTTAGATTATTATTGTATTATTTGGTCGAAATATTTCGATATACGAGGAAGATGACTCGAATGAGTACGGCGACCTTTTTCGCCGTGGAAATTTTTAAAGGTGATACGTGGAACGCATTACGTTTTACACTGTTCTTAGTTCTTAATAGGAATGCCGATCTCGAATCAATTTTTCGAAGGATCTAATTTTTCACATCAATCGATTTTTTGTATCGTTCTTTCATTGGCCGATTTTATGGTGTACAGATTTTTTCAGCAGAGAATCGAATCGAGTTTTTAAAAGGAAAACTAAATTTTCTCTTGTTAATTAAAAGATTTATTTGTAACAATTTCCGTTTTTACGTTAAATTAACTAAAACAGCTGAATCGTGTGTATAAAAGAGAAGCGGAAATATCAGTCTAAGCTGAATCTAAACGAAAAGGCGATACGTGTCGATACAAAATATATCACATCGATATCTTTGACTTATAGCCGCACTAGTTCCTTCGCAAAGACTTGTGTCTCTGAAGCAACATTTTATACGAAGAACAGGCTCGCAGCCGATAGATTAGACGAACTCTTTACCCATTATCCGCCAATGTCCCATTTTTGGGACACTTTTTCAAATTTTTTTCCTTTTAAAAAAAAAAGCTGCAACTTCTAAATAAAATACAGGCATTAAAATACTGAGAACATATCACGTGCTCCATGAAAGTATTAAGAATTCCCGCTATTTTGTTTTAAATCACTGTAAACTTCAAGTTGAAACTAATAACCTTAATTTAATTTCTTTGTTGTACATTTAAATTGCGGCAAGTAATGGGTTTTAATTTTGAATTATTCAGAAAAAGAAGATTGGGGATTTGATTAAAGGAACATCGACCAGGAAAAATTCGAGTGGAATCGGGTTTCAGGGGCGAAAGAAATAGTCGGAAGCCATCTTCGTAAGGAATGTTCGTCGCGTAACGCTGCGAACAAGGAAAGTTGTCGACAACACATAGAGAGCTGAAGTTCGGAGAAAGACGTAACGACTTCTCGAATAATTCTCATAGGTCGCCGTATATTAGTGCCACGCGGAGAGTATCTTCGATGAGGTTGGTAATAATGGAGGTGGTTGTAGTGGGGGGTGGGGGGTCAAGATTCGACGCACGATTTCGAAACTTTTTTGATGGCTCAATTTCGTCAGCAGGAGAACTCCCGCCCCCGTCTCTCCCACTTTTCTATTTTCCGCGGCAACCTCTTTCCCTGTGGAAGAGGATTGGGGCTAATGTCACCGAGTAGGAAAAAAATCGCCAGCGATTCACGGACGTGCTGTAGACTCTAATATGTTTCGTGTATCCTACTTTACCACCTTCCCCTTCTCCGTGTTCCAGCTCTATTTCTTCCTCTTTTTCTTCGGTTTTCCTCTTCCACCGCTCCCTTCGTCCTTTTTCGCCGAGGAAAGTAAAGGGAGACAACGATGGGAAAGAAGAGGAGTGGGCATGAAGATGTAGAGTGGTTCGTCCGCCATGGAACTCGAACCCAATCCCACTTTCATAAGTTTTCCCAAGTTTTGCGGCAGCTAGTGCCGCCTAATAGCCGGCGTACCGATTCTCTCTATCTCTCTTCCTACCCTGTTTCCCTCCCCCGCCCACTCCTATTCTCCCACCCCGTTGGTTGCTTCTCTTTTTTTTTTCAACTTCGTTTTTCCTATCGCACTTGCGAAACTTCGCCGCGATGGCGAACCGAGCCCGGAGACTTTTCAACGGGTCACGACGTAATTCACCGCGAATATCCCCGCAGACGTTCATGGAAATTGCGGGTAGGAGGACCGAAACGAACCGAAAAGAATCGGCCGAGTTCGGTTTCTGGGTAAATTTTCGAATTCGATTAATTGACCGTGTCTCCCTGCTACTTTTCTTATCGGATATACGGAATCATCGTTCTCGAACTACTTCACGTCGAACGACGCAAAGAATTTTGATGGTAAAATCCGATGCTGCTACGGAGATTCGTAGCCATATCAGAATAATCCTTGGTATTTACAACATGGACCTTCTATCCGACTATGATGAACTTACGTTTCTCGCAATTGATCCAGACAGTTTTTATTTTGCGTAAAGATCGGCAGTCTGCGCATTACGTTTCATGCCAGCTTGTAACTTTGCAACGATATGCAATAATTTGACAGTCGGTAACTGTAAAAACGAGCCGCAAGACAAAATTGTCCATTTTTGTGCGCAATCTGAGCGCGAATTACGGAGAAATTACTCTATTTGCTCCAAATCGAGTTGGCAGGAAAGTAATTTCGGTATTTCAATGTGAAATAAAACTCAATTTTTTCTATACAAAAAATGAACTTTAATCGGTCAAATATTTTCCATTCTGTTCGATGACCTTTTGCTATCTTTCTGGTAAGTTCATGATTTCGCGCTCATAAAACTTCTGGTCCTAATTAATAAAAAACTCAATCAACTGCGATTTGAGGCTATCCTTATTATTGAAATTTTTACCGTTTAAAATGTTTCGTAAACTTCGAAATAAATGATAATCCGATGGTGCAAGATCAGGGCTATATGGAGGATGTGACATCACTTTCCAACCAAGTTCCAATAATTTTGTACGTGTTGCTAAAGATGTGCGAGGTCTCGCATTGTCGTGGTGGAGCACGATTCCTTTGCGATTTGCCAATTCTGGCCTTTTCACTTTGATTGCTTCCTCCAATTTCATAAGTTGCTGGCAGTAAACATCTGAGTTGATCGTTTGGTTGCTTGGAAGCAGCTTAAAATACACAACACCTTTATAGTCCCACCAAATTGACAGCATGACCTTTTTCTGATGCAATTCAGCTTTCGATATGGTTGTGTTGGTTCATCACGCTTGGACCGTGACCTTTTTCGGTCAATGTTATTGTGAACGATCCATTTTTCAGCGCCAGTGATAATTCATTTCAAAAACGGGTCGATTGCATTACGTTTAAAATGCGTATCGCAAGTGCTGACTCGTTGTATTAAGTGACTTTCTTTCAATTTATGCAAAATCCAAGCATATCGAGCTTCTTAACAAGTTCAAGACATTTTATGTGATATTCAATTGTTGTGTGCGATGCATGTAACCTTTTTTCAATCTCTCGTACAGTTATATGACGATTCGATTCAATTATGGCTTTGATTTTTTTTTCATCATCAACTTCAGAAGGTCGACCAGAACGTTGGTCATCTTTAAGTAAAAATTCTTCGGAACGAAATTTTTTGAACCAATTCTGACACGTGCGTTCTGTTAAGCAACCGACGCCAGAAACTTCGCGTATCTCTTTGCGAGCCTCGGCCGCTTTCTTGGCTTTATGAAAATAAAAAAGTAAAATGTGTCGAAAATGTTCATTTTTGCACTCCATGTTAAAATTGACAGCAAACTATCAGTTGTAAACAAAACTACACGGAATTTGTTTCTATAGTAACCTAAACGTGTCAACTACCAAAGCTAAAGACAAAAAAATTATAACCTTAACAAAAGAATAACAATATAAACATAACGCTATCTATTGGTGCAAACCGAAATTACATTCTTGCCAAACCAATACTTTCATCTTGATTTTGCCTTATGTTTGGGCAATCTATTGCGAGAGGGGTGCCGAGATCTGTATATTTAGAAAAACGATGAAGACAGGAGAGAGTAAAAACGATTATGAGACGTGCTTAGAAAAACCGGCAAGGAGACAATCTCGAGAAGACTCCAGTGATAAATGACACTCCGATCGACGTTATATTGAAATCTTAAGGGACGGTTATATTCTCTTAGCCCTCTGCCGCGTTGCAGACACCATATGGCACCAAGAAGACGCGTCATTACCGCTGGGACATCCGAGTATCGAGGAAAACTAATACAGACACTCGCTGGAATTGATAAAGTTCTCGATCAGTTTTTGCGATTTTTCGAACCTGGTCGTCCCTAAACGACAAGTTGAAATTACGGCCGAGGAACTTCCGGACGATGGTTTCCGGGAATCGAGGGTTGTGCCGTCGGTTCTAGAGAAACTAATGTGCCTTACGAACGGTTTTTATCGAACCAATGATACCGAGAGAATGTAATTGGTATAATGTCCGGAAAAAGTACACAATTTTCTGCCTGTGTCCGTGTCACTTGCGAACGATAATACAATTATAATGACCAGACTCGCGGAGCGTTATGTACTTGCGACAAAAACATTCAATTTATAACAATGGACAATTTCGAATAATTGTTAACCCCTTGGTCAGAGTTGGGCACAATTTATTCGAACGAACAAAATTTTATTTGTAGAACTTATTCGAAATATGACTCGAATAAAATATTCGAATAATGCCAAACTCTGATCCTGGTCTATAATTTTTTTCAGAACTACATTAATTTGAATTTCCTTGTCATTAATAAATCCTTAAAATACGAGGAAATAGCGATATCTAATTTTCTGAAGTAAAATATAATATTTTGAAATTTCTAGACTCTTCTTTCTAAAGAATGTATGTGTTTAAAATGTAAAAAATAAATACTATCTAATTATTAAGTAAAAGTAATTTCATGATTTATCGCTCATGCTAAATTGGTCTATCGCTTCTAATGGTCATGTGACCGATCTCGGTACACGTACAAAATGTCGGCAAGCTTTGATGTTGACAACTTCCACAACGATATAGAGAATATTAATCTGAACAACGTTCTAGTCGAGAAAAATGATTTCCTTATGAAAGATCGTTTCCCTCGATCGACTATAATTGCGACCAAGAGGAAGGGTAATCCACTGGACGGATACAAAGAAAGTAGCTTCGACGGGCTCATTTTTTCTTATCCTCGATTAGCGCGATTCTAGGTTCCTTGAGGAAGCGCCGATAAAGATGAGGGTGTCTAAAGGCGTCACCGAGGGGGCTAGAGACTTACAAACCGCGTTCGGGCCACTTAATCTTCTTTAGTTACTAGATCGACGGCTTCATAATCCTCCCTTAGCCTCGAGTTTTTCGGACTTAGCACCAGCCGGAATGACTGGTCGATTTATCGGGCCACCTAATAGAAAGGTGATCGGGGATGGGATGAGGTGGGACGGGACAAGAGAAAAACGACTTCGCGCTGCACAGTGGGCTAATATCGTGAAAAACGCAGACCAAAGTCAAATTTTCAACCTCGATCGAGATCGATGAAATTTGGCGTGCGCGTTTCTAAATATCTGTATTCAATTGTGTTATGCAAATGATCATCCAAAAACTATCCAGAGGATATTGTTTTAACTCTAACCGTACCGAGCGCTAAAAGCGACTAGTACACTGGCCTAGATAATGGAGAGTTCATCTCGCTATTGTGATGTAACAGCGTGTGTTACGTAACATTCGCGTTTTTTGTTATTCGTGGGTGATTCGTTACAATGCATTTAGTGAAACATAGAATTACTTAAATACTATGCTTTTCATTAATATGGTTACTATATCAATATTACGAAGATTTAGAAATTTCGTGCGAAATAAATATAGATTCGCTTAACATCTTTACATTTTTATCTAAAAAGTCATCATAAATACAATTAGAAATTAATTGATAAATTCGGCACGTTTCTTGGTTCGCAAAATCCGATTCGGACAACCAATTTATATGTAAAAAATGTACGTTATAATAGATTAGTTAAAAAAGTATATCAAATTATTTCACAACGAAAATCGTAATCGGAATTGGAATGTACAATCTCGTAAACCTATAAAATAATGTATTTCTCAATGAACAGTGCGTAAGTAACAATGGTGTGCTTCTGATGAACCTCGAACGACGTTTCGGTTTTGTCTAAAAAATTAACTAGTACCTCCCGCGATGAAAAGACCGCTGAACCGGCAACGATAATGCCGATAATAAATCGCCGATACTCTCTCACGGCGAACAAATTGGTGCGAGAGATGCGGCTTTTGGTAACCCGGGGCTATCGGTAAAATTGCAAAATTTCATCGTATCGCTCTCTTGTTTATGCGCGAATAATATTTAATCGATGATATTTTCGTAACCCTCCCTTTTGTGTACATTCATTTTTTTTTTTTTTTCGTTCCGTTGAAGAACGCAATCCGTGTTTGCGTTGATCGCTCTGGCTTGTTTACATTTCTCGAAACCGTTGGTGAAGTTAACCAGCAAGGGAACTTCGACAAATCCAAAATTCCGGTTATCACGGCTTTGAAATATGGCACGTGTTCACCAGCTAGCTGATTCGAGTGGAACTGTGATTCTAGTGGTTAAGATTGTTGTATGTGCAAAATGTTATAGAACATTCGCCGATTCCGAGTCGCTCAAGTCTGATGTCATTGAAGCACAGATGATTGCAGCGTGACTTGTTGTTTGTGCATTTCTATATATTTAATCTAAAATGTCCCGAAATCAGTGCCCTTGTACAGGAATTTCATCGCCAATTTCATCCTTCACGGTAAACGAATTCCACTAATAGGACCATCAATAATCGATATTGCGACATATTAAATTTTGTTGGTGCCTTTAACACTTTCCGATTAAACTTAAGAATTTTAGGTAATTTTAATGAGTATTAATCAATATTTTCGTTACTATACAATCTTGTTATTATTTTATTTGTTATACATATATAATATATTATTATATACATTATATTATATATATATTATATATTATTATATACACTATATTATATATATTATTACATTGTATATATATACAATATAATAATAATACATATAATATAGTGTATATAATAATATACTAGGTCTACCGGAAAGTTCTGTCCGTTTTTTTTTGTAATATTTATTGTACAATATAATTTTCGTCGTTACTTATGACCTCTTGCCAGCGTGATGGCAATTTGTGAGCAACATTTTTCAAAAATATATGTCTCACATGAATATGTGCATATCTATTGAAATTTGCAATAACATTATCAGACAGAACTTTCTGGTAGACCTAATATAATATATAATATAATACATATAATATAATGTATATAATAATATATTAGAATATATATTCTAATATATTATTAGAATATATTATTCTAATATATTATTATTAGAATATACAAAAATATATATATATATATATATATATATATATATATATATATATATATTTGTATATTCTAAGGGGCTCGACTCATTAAATAAATACATTTATATTTACACAATAAATTGCACAAATTTGCATACATTTATAAAGGAATTGCGTGTCCAATGAAAAACCAACATCTATTTATACTCAAATATAGGTAATTATGTCCAGAAACTTATATGTATATGAATTCGGGGAACAAAAGACCAGCTGTCTATTGTGGCAACAGATAACGACGGTTCCTCGTCGCGAAAGGTACGGCTTGCAAAGTTATTCGAAAGGATCCGAAGACAATATCTTCTATATTCGTTCCGCCGATAATGTACAAACGCGATTGTCTGTCAGAACGCAAGAAAGTTTCAGTGTTCTAGGAAACAGCTAATCATTGTCTGCCTCGTGACAGAGAACCGGCATATTCGTAACAACTGCGTCGGAGGTGTTAATGGTCCCGTTGTAGGAAGGAGCAGTGGAAAAATGTAAAATACGCGTCGGAACGTTTTCATTTCTGCCGGCGGAAGCCGGTGGAAGCCGGTCGTGTTAACATTCTTCGGAAAGTTTCGACGAAGAAACGTAGTTATGTCGGGCAACGACGGCGTCGTCGGCGACGGCGATGGCGACGGCAACGGCGACGGCTCCGACGACGATGTTGCTCGAGCAACGCGTTGTTCGTGAGCGAGAATTGAAGCACGTTTCGGCTGCAGCGGTACGTGACGAGCCCGTTGCCTTTGCTCGAATACACGACGAAATAGGAGACGCGAGGTACAAATCAACCGAAACGTATTCATATTTCACGTGTCTCGGCCTGGTCGTAGAGTTTGCTCCTTCGTTCCACGCCGAGCAACTTTTCCGCGTCTTTCTTTATCCGGGAATCTAATAAACTCCCCGTGTAAAGCTGTTTATAGTGCGACGCGTGTGCTTTTTTTACGCTTACGAAAGGAATTATCGACTTACTCCGTGCTTTTTTTTTCTCGCGACCGCACCTACGGCTTTGGCGATTCGCTTTCGAAATGTGTAAACGTTCCGTTTCGCATAAACACACGACTGCTTTCAAGATGGTATCCTAGTGTGAACGTTTGAAAAATTCGATTTTTTGTTTACATTTTCTCGAAGGCTGTAGTTGGACTGAGTTGGAGCTCTGTTCCAGGAGAATTTACAAGAATGTGTAGAGGAGAATTTTACACTATTCAACAAGCTTTATTATCCTATAGTGTTATTTTTTTACGAGTGCATCGGTGCGCTTGCAAAGTGCAACAGCACCTTTTTTACACAGAACTGAATATTTATTTGCACGTAAATCGAGTGTCCAATTCATTCTTAGTAAAAACAGTATTAGAGTATAGCATTAATAATAAATAATAATATAAAAATTTATAATTCTTAATAATTTTTTATGAGCGATTATAATCGTTGTTATTACTACTATTAATATTATGTCGAAATTTTGTAGGGAAATTAAAATGACATTTGATCCGTTGATGGTACAAAAATAAATAAACAAACAAATTTGTTTAACAGTTCGCCGATTTCAAGTAACCGAAAAAATTCGAATGCTCGACTTGTGTAAATCGAGTACTCACGCACCCCTACTTCTAATTCCGATTTATCGCAAAGGCCGAAGAACAAACCCGGAATAAATACCCGGAAATAAACATAACACGCGTCTTACTGAACGCGTTTGGTTGGAGCAATCAGCAACTACCAAAAGTAGTACTGCCGAGGTAACCTACGATAATGCTATTTCAAAGCAGCACGTATGAATATAATATCGCAATTCGAACCCCGTTGAGGCTCTTGTTGAAACACCTAAGTGTAAAGAATTTTATTATATAAAGCAAATACAGGTGAATAGAAATCGAAGTAGTATTCCTATTGGAACTGCGATCGTAGATTGTTCTTTCTAGAGATCATAGGACATTCTCCTGCTAACGCATTGATGACGTTAGGCAAACATGTGATGTACAAACACAAATGTACGTTACAAATCTATGGATCAAATGTACATAACAAATGTACGCTGAAAATCTATGGAACACATATATGTTAGAAATCTGTTAGAAATGTGCGTTGCAAATCTGTAATTCTGAAAAAGTTCAGTATTGATGAAAATTTGTAAATAATCGGACGAATCGAAATAATTAGTCACTGCGAAAATGATGATATAATTACTACCGGTATGTTTTATTCACGTCGCGTATTATTCGAGATTTCCTCGAGGAGCGACAGAATAATATCCAACTGGTGGTGTTTATAGCTCCTGAGCCAGGCCGCATGTGGCTGTGCGTGCGCGATTCATTCTGAATAAAAAATGTGTGCTCCGGGACTTTTTACATTCATCTTCATATTTTAGACATGAATTCGAAAAATATGCTACGCAAGAGGACACTGCGCCGTAAGGAAAATGTTGATGGGTACGAGTTAGTTGTTCGAACTTTTGAATGATAATCAACCGCGTCGCTAATAAGTCGCAGTGGATGCGGTGTATAAAATTACGAGTTGAAAAGAAAGATAATCAACTGTATACCAGGAAAGATGCGCAAGAAACGATCGAGGATCGAAGGTGCGTTAACGCTAAATTCATCATTTCATTCATAATTCAAGATGAACAAACTCGTACGAGAAGATAAACAAGTGTACGACAGACGATACTGATGCGATCTACTCTTTCTTTACACAAATTAAAATAATCGTAATTGTCGAAATTTTGTACGTTTTCACACAACCTATATCAGGACGTGTATTATTTAGAAAACAAGCAAATAAAGGGTGGCGCACCCGATGCAACGAGTGTTCCATTCGCTAGACGGACCGCCCCACATCCTCCGAAATTCCTAATTTCTCGCAAGAACCGTTGCATTCCTCTCGGTCCGAATGGCGCAGAATGTTTGTTATGAACAGCAGAAATTCATTGACTTTCATAGCGCAGCGGTAACCGCATTAGAAAGAATAAACGGTCGGTGTTCGCGATACCATAGACGCCGGGTAACTGCGGGCTGACACCGCAAAGGGCTACCTTGTTAAATGCTGCAGGCTAAAACGACTTACGCCCGTTTAATCTTGAACGCGAATTCTGCGGTATCTCGCAAGGGGTTGTAATTCAGCGTGGCTCGTTCTCCATTCTCGCTCGGCCAGCTAACCTTCTCCCGGCATAAAGGATGAAATGAAGCCGAAACACTGCGTCGCCTCGCCCCTCGCCTATTCTCTTCGCGCCACCGGCGTCGAGAGTGAGAGAGATAGGGAGAGAGAGAAAGATGGAGAGCGAGTGAGAGAAAGAGAGAGAGAGAGAGAGAGAGAGAGAGAGAATGAGAGAGAGATGACCGCGTATCTCTGCTTGGCTACCATCGCCTCCGCCTTAACCTCGAGTACCGCAAATTCTACCAGCCTTTATCCTTCTCTTTTCAGCGTACCGAGAGACCGATCCTCGAGCAGGCTCCGGCTTGGCCGGCTGTTGCCTAGAAAGCGTTGAAGAATTCACCCGTTATTGAATCAATATTGTGCAAACCTATCAGCGGCATAGTCCCCTTCTTTGTCATCCGTCAACACCCCCACGCCCCAATTTCTTTTCTCTGTCTCTCCTCGGTACGTTCGTACGTTCGTGCACACGGCCACGCTGACTATTTTTTCTTTTTTCTTTACCCCGTCCCGGCATCGCCCTCTTTTCACTCTTTCCCCGGTGCGTTCGTGCTCCTGTCGGCATCTATGGACTCTGATATGACGCCGGTGAAAAGTATTGTCTACTCGTCGAGCTATCGATCCGTGTGTAAATATTGAACGTAGGAAGGATCCAGGGGTGTCGGGGGATGAGGGTTCGGGTCCAGGGATGGGGGGGACGGTGGTGTGGAAAAACGGTGCGCGCGAGGATGGACAAAAAGAAAGGCGGGGGGAGGGGCGATGGGCCGGGAGAGGTGGAGGAGAAGGGAGGATGGATTGTCCTCGTTACGGAAACCCCGAACGACTACGTATAGTCTTTCGAATGCAGATGAATTTAATGGAGTATCGTTCGCTTCGGTACGGACGAGAGGACACTTAGGTTCAATTAAAGGAAATCTCTTTGGTATCGCCCGCAAGCCCTGTTTCTTTTTATCGATTGCTGCTCCGCGAAACGCGATCGAATCGTTATTTTCTTTCAGCGTTACCCTGGTTCACACGACACACCAGACCCATACATATGTATGGACACGTATAGAGAGCGAATTACCTTTCATCCGTGATTTATGATGTTTTCCAACTATATGGAAATTTCCGTGGAGGTCTGGCGAAATGTGTTTCAAAAAGTAATCCACTCTGATTAGAAGCGCCGGGGAAACCGATATTTTGCGATCAAACTATATACACGCAATCGTACATAATCAATCGTCTATATAAATCAATCTACGCAAGATGTTCTCGCAGGAATGATAAAAAGTTGCCTAACGATGTAGGCGTTCGAAGAAAACTTTTCCAGCGCGCTCATGCTGGTCTACAAGCTGGCGGTAGTTATTTCGAACACAACGTATGTAACAATTACAGTTATCTTTAGTAGTAAATAGAGCAACTTTCGTCGGTAATAAACGTGATAAACCTGAATTATTTCGACAGCATAGTTCTGCAACTTTGCTAGTAAATATCTCTTGACCGAAGCACTCGCGAGCATACTTTCAAAGGAAAGATTTGTTTCACGGTGCTAAATTCCTATCTAAGGGTCGTCGATTTAACCCTGAAATACCCTGCATAACCTACTTTAGTAGATATTATCATTATTTATCGATCGATAAATAACTAAAAAACAATCAAGTCTGCGCATTGTATGCGAAGTTACGTCGCGTGGCAGAACGTTGCCGTTTTTCTCGTCCGTTGAGCGGGAATTGTGATTCCTTCGGAAGCTGAATAAGGCAGACTTCTTCGTTCATCCGAGATATTTCGTGCTTTTGCGTTTCGAAGTTTCCATCGACGGTGTTATTAAAAACTTTCATCGGAACACGAAAATTTCTCCGGTACCGTGACGTGATAGACAAGTTTTCATTTGATATATTTCTCCTGAAAGTGGCAATTTTAAAATTCCTGGAAAAACATAACGAACTTCTGTAAAAGACAGCTAACGGAAGCGCGTTTCGAAGCAGGTTTTATAATGAATCGAGGGTGCACCGAGAGTTGTTTACGATCGCGACTGAACACATTTGATGTCGCAGTTTAACGTGCTCCACTGTTAATATCGGAGACAATATTCATTGCTTTTTACGTATTCGGGTGAATTCATTGTGTGTCACTCGTGCCAATCGAAATATTCGCAAAAATGTTGTCAGGCATCGTGCGGTAGACTTAATCACAGCAAACACATGAAGCCATCATCAGAAATTGAAAAAGTTAGTTTCCACATTTTAAAGTTTTGATTGGTCATAAAATTAAAATTTATTCAATAAAATTTTATTGAAGAAATATTGGGTTGGCAACTAAGTAATTGCCGATTTGTTCAATGAAATAAAAAATTCTTTTTTTACTTGGAACGAAGTTTAATCTGTAATGTATTTTCCATTTTGTTCGATGACCTTTTGCCATCTCTCTGACAACTTGAAAATTCCACGCTCGTAGAGAGTCTGATCCTTTTCGGCCAAAAACTGAGTTAACACGTTCCGTGCCGAGCTTTTTTTACTCGAATCTTCACACTTTGATATTTTACTAAAACTTGATGTATTACGTGCAATTATTAATTCTCGTACACATAACAACGTAACAAAAACTTATCAACGCTCATTCTTGCGGTGGAAATTGATTCTTCGGTTCTAAATTTCTTGTAAACAATTTGTTCAGTTCACTAAGTAAACATGCAAGCGTGTACCATCGATGGTACACGTGGCACGGAACGTGTTAAGTGAGATTTTACAGCGTCATCATCATTCAAAGTTTTACCACGAAGTGAGTTGTCCAGGGATCGAAATGAGTGGTAATCCGATGGCGCGAGGTCAGGGCTATATGGTGGGTGTAACATCAATTCCCAACCAATATCCATCAATTTTTGCCGAGTGGACAAAGACGTGTGCGGCCTAGCATTGTCCTGCTGGAAAATGACACCTTTACGATTGACCAATTCTGGTCGCTTTTCCGTGACCGCTGCATTCAATTTGTCCAGTTGCTAACATTCACGGATAATAAAAAATAACATAATAATAATAATAATAATTTTATAATATAACATTTACGGATATCATAAAAATGGGAGTGAGAGACATCTATAACTGAAATCGGCAATTACTTAGTTGCCAACCCAATACAATGGTTTTAATTTAATAACGTTGTTTTTAACACTATTCCTACCGACACTTCACGTATACCTATTCCTACCGCGGCCGGTCAAATGACCGGTCTTTCACAACTTATATTTTTCAATATTAAATGCAGACCAAAAGCCAGTTTACCAGTATAAAAATATATTTTCTTTTATTCAAGAGTACATAATCTACATTTTATTCTTTTTCGTCGCATTTTTTACAAATAGGCTTCTCAGATGTACATTTTCCGCACACGTACTTTTTACATTTTAGTCAGATTTTGTTCGTGTTATTATCTTCACAATACCTTATCTGACATGTTTTCCGTTCACGGGACCCTGTATTTGTACTTGCGATGGGCATTGGTTGATTTTCTTTGCCGAGCTCTTGTTGGTATTCGATGGCAAGTTCTTCTGCCAATTGGAATAGAAAGTGGTTTCTTTATATAACACCCATGCATTTATCCCGGCTAAATCCAAGATATTAAAAAATATTTGCAAAGGCCATCTCCGAAATTTAGATTTTACCGAATAATTTCTGGCCATTTGATCGGTCACATCTACGCCAAATTTGGTGCTATTATACAATTGAATTGTTTCCGGTGATCGGGTGTCATTTACTTCAACTTGTACGGAGTTGTGCATTGAACTGAGAACTAGAACTTTCTTTCTTGGTTTGGCTTTGTAAATTGTCAACATACAATTATTTGAGCGATAGAGTTTGGTTGAGAAAAGTGCCATGTCGTCGTTTTTCAGTTTTGCCAGTCTTGGTAGCTCTTTTCTATTTGCTCTGATTGTCCCAATAATCGTAGTTTTTTTTTTGCTAAAAGTTTTGTTGCTAAAGGTAGGCTTGTAAAAAAGTTGTCTGTGGTTATATTTCTTCCACATCCTACATACGATTCTGCTAATTTCATAGTGACGAACTCTCCAAGAGGAACTGAGGGTTCTCTACTTTCATCTTTTCCCAAATATGGAAAGCCGTTTACGTACATCGGATGCTAACCAAAATTTTATACCAAATTTGTCCGGTTTATTGGGCATGTATTGAGTGAATCTACACCTTGCTTTCGTTGGAAACAATTGTTCGTCAATAGTAATATATGGTCCTGGTTTATAACAATTTTGACTGTTGTCAATAAACTTGTACCAAACTTCGGAAATCATAGCGAATTTATCGGTTTGTAACCGTTGGCTTCGTTGATTTCTGTCGTCAAATCGAATAAATCTCATAATCTCCGTAAAGTCATGTCTACTCATAGTATTTGAGAAAAAAGGCGGGCCCCACTTTTTATTCCATAGAAGTGCTATATCCATATTCTTAGCCTCATATGCGCCGCGTGCATACATAATTGCAAAAATGCATATAACTTTGCAGTAGACAGTTCCCATTTATATCCCAACACTCTAAATGCCTCTGCCTCTGTGCACTTTCTTATAACTATTACAAAAATGTATAAATCGTACTACCGGTCAAATGACCGGTCGTGGTAGGAAAGACAGACTACAAATATTTCTCAGAAAATAAACAATAAAAAAAATAAGTGAATATTGAAAAATGTATCATACATATATATGAGGAAAAGTCGTAAA
Source organism: Megalopta genalis (assembly GCF_051020955.1). Lineage (NCBI taxonomy): Eukaryota > Metazoa > Arthropoda > Insecta > Hymenoptera > Halictidae > Megalopta > Megalopta genalis. The sequence goes on from NC_135027.1 coordinate 5,113,511, forward strand.
GTTTAAAGGCGATTCAATTACGTTGAATGTAGGAAATTCCAATTGAAAATTTAAAAACGGTCATTTGACCGGTCCTGGTAGGAATAGTGTTAAATCTAAGTAAAATTATTGTGAGGCCTCGGTAACTAGGGGGGGGGGGGAGAGCACAGTAATTGACACGCTTACCCTGGTACGAGAAAATAAGGCGCGCGTTAAACTAGAGCAGGTAAACTCGACTAATTTCTATATACGGTCCAATTCGGGTCCAAGGAGCGGCAGCACGTCGCGTCGCGCAGGGCAAGAGAGAAAATAGGGTTGCGGGCGTAGAGGAGGTTGTGGGCGGTGCAGTTAATCTTTCCGGTCCACTAGACGGTAGGAGAATCCGGCAATTAGTTCGTATCCACTGCATTGTCTTTCCGCCGCTCTCATCCCTTCTGATACTTCATACAAGCTCTTCCGGTTGAAATCTCGTGGCTGTGTGTTACGCAGAAGGCAGATAATGTCTTCCTAACTGTATGTAATTAACAGGTAGCGTGCCATTGTTGCCCGCGTATCCGCATGACGGTTTTTCATTTCGTTGGGACGACTTATCCCCACCCCGTTCTCATATCTTTCATGTTGGCCGGGTTGAAAATAAAAAAAAAAGAATGAAAAAAAACATTGAAATTATCCTATGTTCTGGTAGCGTCGGGGAAACGGGCATTTCAACGAGTCACGGGAAATTTAAGCTTGTTCGTACGAGTGCGGAAACTTGTTCGTAATTATAATGAACGTGTCGACGATAATTGATGGTATTAACATGCTCGAACCGGAAAAATTATTCGAATTATCGGGTGAACGGTATTTGGCACTCGATTCGACAGAACGAAGTGCCAACACGTGCCTGGAATTTAAGGCTCTCTTGTCTGTGTGATTGAAAGCTTCTGATTACACAAATGAAATATCGCAAATTTCTAGTCCGATTTTGTTTAAAAACGAAAACTCAGGACTACCGAATTATACGAAAAAATGTTTTTATGTTGTTCAGACATTTTTATAACTTTATCACTTTTCCATATTACAGGTTTTACGCTGAAAATCAATCCTTTTGAGGATCGCGTTCATCATTTCGCAGATGAAATTTACCCGTTTGCAAATTAAATTCACTTATTTGTAATTGTAATTACTTATCTATAATTCGTATTAAGATTAAAAATTTCACAATATTTCGCAAATAATTGTTGAAGATTAATTATTTCTGACGAAATTTGCCTTGTTCTATAAATATATAAATTAACTTGATCTTCAAACAGGTGAATATAATTTGCAAATAGATTAATTTTGAGTGTAAAGAGTTGAATACTTATATAATATATAAGAGGATTAATTTTTAGTGCAAAACCTGTATTGCCGTTGTATCTACTTTTACGATTATAAATCGCAGTATGGTTTAAAGCAGGAAGTCCGAAGTTCAAACTAAATTCTATGATAACAACAGAAGCGACGCTTGGATTTCTGTAGATAACGTTCCTAAATATTGTAGCTATCCAATCTGAAATTTATGTGACAGTAGAGTGTGTCGCGCAAAAATGAAAATATTTCAAGATTTCAATCAATGAAATTGAACGGTTTTCTTGGTGTGCACACATGGTGCTAGCCATCTCCCACATTTCATATTAGTTTACGGAGGAAATCCTGCAAAGTAGCGGTTTCGCTTCAGATAGCATCAAAAGGCTGAGATACGTACAGGGTGTCTTCGAAATCGTGTTGCAATCAGCAAGATAGCGACTCTATACTACTGTGATCAAAAAGTAAGGTGAAATTGTCAATTAAAACTCCCGGACATTAGGAAGGCAGGCAATTGTTTTTTTCCTAAGTTGGTAGGACTGTCTGTAACAATTGCCAAGCGTCTGTTTGTTAAAAGGTTTAATTATCTCCGAGTTACACGTGTTTTAGTAAACGACCAAAAGTGAATTTTTCGATTTTTACAATGGGTGATTTTGTTGAGCAAAGAACTTGCATCAAATTTTGTTTGCGGAACGAATATTCTTGTGCGGACACGTTGAAAATGTTGCGGAAGGCCTTTGGTGATCAAACTATGGCACAAAAAAACGTTTATAAGTGGTACAACGAGTTCAAAGCGGGCCGAGAACGCGTTGAAGACAAACCGCGCTCTGGACGACCATCAACGTCTACCGACGAGGGCCACGTCCAAAAAATCGAAGATTTGGTGCTTGAAAATCGTCGATTGACAATAAGAGACCTCGCTGATAGTGTTGGAATATCAGTTGGTTCAGCCCAAACCATTTTGAAGGATGTTTTGTGTCTCAAACGCGTCAAGTCTCGATTGGTGCCATGTCATACTGCATTGGTTCTTCGCGACTTTTTTGCCTAAAACTAGACTCATATCGTTCCGCAACCACCGTATTCGCCTGATTTGGCTCCGTGCGACTTCTGGTTATTCAGCAAACTCAAAAAGCCAATGCGGGGACGCCGTTTTGACACGATTGAGGAGATAAAAACCGAATCGAAGAAGGTCTTGAAGGCTATACCGGAAAATGACTATTCCGACTGTTTCGAGGACTGGAAAAAGCGTCGGAAACAGTGCGTTTTATCGGACGGGGATTACTTTGAAGGGGATGAAATTGATTTGGAAGAATAAATAAAGAATTTACATTTTATAAACAAATTCACCTTACTTTTTGATCACAGTAGTATGTAAAAATAACACGAAAAAGAGAAATAATGTTATGTATTTTATTTCGTCGCCTCGTTTACCGGAAAATCAAGTTTGCAATTCGGTTGCGATGGTATACATAAAAACGTTAATGCTTGCATAAGTTGTAAATTCGAAGTCGAAATCCAACCAGAAGTTCGGAATAGTCAGGTGTTGTTAAAAGTTTCGTTGGAAACCACGGACATTTCGAAAAGTTTCGTCGTAGGTCGTAACGATCGAACGCGTTACGTGTTTGCGAAGCAGAGCAGGCCGAAGAGTAGCAGTCGATTGAAAAAAAATCGTGCGTGAACGATTCGAACGGCTCATTCGAAACGGGAAAGTTGATTCTTCGGTCGACCCGCGAACATCCACCCTTCCCCTGAATGTCAACATCGCCGTTTTCGCCTCCCACTACTTTCCTTTGTTGATTTTTTTTCACCCCCCCCCCTCCCCACACCCCGGCCAGGCCAAACCGACACAGTTTGCCAACGTTTCACCGCACACGCCATTATAAAACGCGCCTCTGTTTGTTTCTCGCGCATTTCGCGAATCAGTATTTTTCACAGTTCCCTCGTTCATTTGTTACCTTTCGATTAGCCTCGACATAAATTACATTCTGCGCGTTCGACCGTCAACTATCGAACAACATTTATTCTCTTTAAATCGTTCAATCCATCTATTATCAATATTTATGTTTAGGTGCGCAAGGATTATATATAAACGTACCGGTACGTTGGGAAATGGTGCGTTCAAAATATACAAATTAGTGATCCCTATGCCACGCGTACAGTGACTCGCATTCGAACACCTTTTGAAATAGAATAACTTTTTAAAAGTGCACGAAATGACTCGTATTTTTTGAGATGTTAGACGGATCATTTTTGCAATAAAATCTGCAATCAATTTGCAATAAGAATCATATTTTCAATTGGTTGAAATGGAAAAAAATAAGAGTTTAGTGTTTTCGAACGTTTTTGTCCGAGCCTGTAACGAAAATTGAAAAAACGCGTTTTGTAGATCTCGGTAATTTATATGCATATTGAAAATTTGTTCGAAATCGGTTGACGTTGTTATGTGCTACAATCAAAGATCGTGATGCTAAATACAATAAATTCTCCCTAATTGATTCTCAGCTTGGAAACAAAAATGGACAATTTGGGAGGAGGAGATACGATTATTCGAGCCTTGCGGCTCGTTTTTATAGTTGTTGCCAATCGGTAACTATAAAATGTATCTATATCTTTTACTTCCACTGATATTTTTTTTTATTTAATTTATTTAAGGTCGCGTATGCTTAATAGCAATTAGCGACCACTTGTGACATAACATTTTTACATTATTTTCTTAATCTGGGCCTCCTAAGTTACTATATAATTTCGCTAAACAATTTGGCTTCTTTTAAGTACGACATAACTTTTGCTGCTTGTTTGTAGTTGTCCAAACATTCTTTGATGGTATCGGGCATTTTTACTTTTTTCCTGATATTATTATACGCTGGACATTCTATTAGGATGTGCTTAACTATAACCTCAATGTTACATCCACTGATATCCTACTAATCATATTTGTGGTTCTTCCCACTCTTGCTCGCCGTGACCCCGGCACAGTAGACGCAGGGTTAAAGAATACACGGATTAAAACACAGATATATTAGAGCTACACGTGTATCTCGAATAGAAATTTAAAACCCAGGCTAATATGAATCCACAATATTTCAAGAATTAGAATACGAATAAAACTTGTCCCAACGGAACGTTCTCGAGTATTGCACACTAGGATGAACCTTAGTTACTCACAGTGGAAATCTTTCTAGGAGATTTCTCACGCCGCTCGCTGAAATGGTTTCTTTAGGTAAGAAAATAATTCCTGGAAAGGATAATCGCGGATAAAAGGGAGGGACGGCGCATCCACGTTACAGTTGCTGCATGAATGAAAAGATTTTTAATTATGGTTAAACGTTCTTCTTGTGCAGAAATGTAAGCGGTAATGGCTCCACGATATAATTTGTTCAACGCAATAATAACTAACCGATACTTCTGTGCACCCGCATATTTTAATTACGCGTGTTACATTTTATGCATCCCATCGAAAATGGCAATTCTTTTATTTTTATAAAAAACGTTAGAAAACGTGAATTCTCTATTTAATTGTCATCTCAATCGGTTGCAATTTGGCCAAAAATGTTGTTAGGCCCTTCGTCTAGTAAATTAATCCTACTATCTCAAGAAAATTCAAATCACTATACATTGCCATAAGCCACAGTATTACTTTATAACGACAGTAACATTGAGCTTACAGTTAAGCACACCCTAATAGAATATCGAGTGTACAACAATATCAGAAAAATAGTAAAAATGCCCGATATCATCGAAGAATGTTTGGAGATCTATAAAGAAACAGGAAAAATTATGTCATACATAGAAGAAACCAAATTGTTTAGCGAAATTATACAGTAACTTAACACTTTATCGTCCGGTCGTGGTTGAGGCTGCCACTCAGTAAGGACTGGCTTAGCCGCGCGCGCATTTGCTCCCAGTACCGGCTAAATTTTCGCTATTCATTGCGTTGTGCTTATTCCTTTAAAAATAATAATAAATAATAATATAATTATTATAATTATAATTCATAAGGATATGGGGAGGTCAGCATACAGGAGGTCAGCTACTAACAAAACAGTAAAGAAGCGAAAACCGTCGATAGCTAAAAGTCGATTAATAGGCTATCGGTCGATAAGCATTGGCAATCGAAAAGCCGATTGATAGGCTAGCGATCGATAAACATTGGCAATCGAAAAGCCGATAAATAGGCTAGCGGTCGATAAAGTGTTAAGAAGCCTAGATTAAGAAAATAATATAAAAATTTAATGCATAACTATTGTATATATTACACTACATGAAACCTTACAACTGGTTATCCCACAAGTGGTAGCTAATTGCTATTAAGTAGATGCGACGTTAAATAAATTAAATAAAAAAAAGTATGTATTATAAAGTTCATCAGTTAAAAAACAAAATATTTTAGAACATCGAGGACGATTTTTGCGCGGCTGCGACTCCCTTCCCTTTGGAATAAAATGAGATGAGAATTTCTGGACAATTAACGATATCAGTAGCATCCCCCCCTCTTATCTCCGGCCCTCTCCTTTTCTCCCTCTCCGCCTGCTTCCCAATTTTACACGCAAGCGAGACTTTCGCGAAAATTCCGCTGGATCGCGGCTGTGTCGTACCGCGATAATTGTAATGGATTGCTGAGTAAAAGACCATTACGGTAGTTTCCGTCTGCGCGAGCGAGCGGCGCCGCGCGTTCTATGCCCCGCGTATAATACGATCGACAGAATGGAAAATACAAATCCAACCCGGGATGGTGGCGCCGACAGAACGGAAAGAAACAGGAGGGATGGGGGGAAGTGACAAGAGTAGGAGAAAAACAAGTGAAAATAAATTCAATCCGAGGACCATGATTCGCGTGCGGTTCGGTTCTTTCGAATCGATGCACGCCGCGGCTTCCTGTCGTTCGCGCTTACTTTTAATAGAAATAACATGACCAATTGATCAAACAGCGGCCGATCAGCCGTGATACGTTTGTACAACAGAGCGACGCTCGCTGCCGGGATGAAACACGTCGAGGCAGAAAGAGAACAGAGATCATCGCTCATTCGAGATATCGTTCGCGGCTGTGGTCACTACACCGGGCTTGATGGAGAAGCACAGAACAAAATACGATCCGCGAACAATGCTCGCCGAGGAAAAAAACTGCTTTCTCTACGCTGGAACACGCGGATGATCGATAAACACATTTCCAGTCTTCGCGGTTCCTTTGGTTCGTCGTCGCGTTGTGTTCCGATTAAAAGGCAAAGATGTAGGTTACGCTCACTCTTTGATGCGTCGAAATTGCACTCTCGATACAATAACTAACTTGTCCGTTAACGTTGCGTTAACCTTTTGCAATCGAGTGGCGATTGGCGCGACCCCGAGGCACCAGTAAAAATTGTCTACGCCATGATTCAAAATAATCTTGATAATATCAAATTTGTTTCTATTTAAGAAAATGTTAAAAGCGCCAGTACGTGCCAGTTGACTCAATTTCCTATGCACAAGTTGCATCGAATCATATAAAATGGAAGTACAGCAGGTCAGAAGACACGTTTAATGACACATTAACACGTTCCGTGCCACGTGTACCATCGATGGTACACGCTTGCATGTTTACTTAGTGAACTGAACAAATTGTTTACAAGAAATTTAGAACCGAAGAATCAATTTCCACCGCAAGAATGGGCGTTGATAAGTTTTTGTTACGTTGTTATGTGTACGAGAATTAATAATTGCACGTAATACATCAAGTTTTAGTAAAATATCAAAGTGTGAAGATTCGAGTAAAAAAAGCTCGGCACTGAACGTGTTAATGAACTATGATATTCACGTAATTCAACTATGTTCTCATTAGAACTGAGAAATAGAACGATTATTCTTAAATATCAAGTAATTGCGAGTCATGTAATGTGTGGTCATGCATATGACTATAATTTAAATTGTCGAAAGCGGCAGAATCGTGGAATATTACACATACGAAAATGTGAATTATTTTACGCAATTTTTGCGAAACGTGAAAGTAGAATTATAATGCGTTATAAATATATCATACATTTTTATTCGGCTCCTCTACATACAACTAAATGAAAGCTATTATGAAATTAATTGAAGCACCAAATGGCATGTTGCGGACATCTCGTACAAGAAGGTTATTTTCATAAAGAGTATCTCATTACAAAAATGCTTGGAACCGTATACGTTCATTTGCCTTTAGACCGTCTAATAAATTAAATTTATTTCCCTCGAAAAATGATTAACGAATCTATTTTGTAAACAACCGTGCCACATATTGCATAGAACAGTTCTCATTTGTAGTTGCATTTGCAGTTCTCATTCTGTAGTCGTAACATTTGGCATAACAGTTTCCGAAGAAAGAGATATCCCGCAATCGATATGAATTCGGGACAAAATATTGAAAGCGTACCGCCATCCACAGTTATTGTTGAATCAAGGTTTCCGCTACGGCAATATATCAGACTACGCGGGTTTTCCAAACTTCGTACGTTTTAGAATTATATATGGTTATGATTATCACAGATACGGATTTATTATCTCAATAAATTTTATTAAAATCGAAAAAGGTCACTGAAGGACACCTCCCTGACATTTTTAGTTTGATTAAATGATCGACGAATACGATTAAAGAAATCGATCGATCATATTAATCGTTAATTGAAAGAGACAATTAATAATTGTTGATTCTTCAATAATGGTATTGCAAGGATATTTTGATGCAATTCCGTTTGATAATTGACAAAGAATTGTCTTTATCGTGTATATTACTTTATTATATTTTCGTATTTGAGAGGAGTATTCTCGCTTTAGTCGCGTAAATCGCAACTAACAGTTGAAAGAAACGCATCTTATTCGTTAATTTCGATTAAATTATTATTGTTATATTATTATATTATATTATATTATTATATTATTTATAATATATAATAATATAATATAATATAATATAATATAATAATATAACGATAATAATTTAATCGTTAGTCGTCGATTAATTTTTTGCTTAACTCTGCTTCCTAATCGTATCAACGTATAATTCAACAGAAAAATATATGATTTGGTAAATTGAAAATCGCTAATTTCAAATATTCATAAACGGCACCTACAATAATTTTATAATTATTGTAGTGCTGAGTTTAAGACAGTAGAAATTAATTGATTAGTTTGCGAGTTCAGCAAATATAAAAGCTGTCCTCCTTAGATACATATATACGTGTCAAAGTTGTATGGTATCTCTAGTTTCGCAGAAAGTTTAATCGTCTCTCTAGTCAATTCATTAAGATGTGTTCCACAAAGCTTGTGCGAAGTTATCTGTCATTTCACCTAGTGGAAGATCACTGCTGGAATATTAATATGGTACAAAATGAGACAGTATCTCATTTTACTGAAAATGCTAATTATTTACAGTCATTTATAATTCACGTCCTATTATCATTTGTTAGTCAAATTGTATATTTGACATCATTACATTTACAATGAATAGTTCATAAATTTGAAACAAGCACGTATTCTGATTAACATAATCATCATGGCAGTTTTCCACAGCAAGTTATTAATATGAAATGACGAACTGTTAATCGTAATTTCCAAATCGCGACGCAAGATTATCTCATTTTACTAAAAAATTTCAATGATCGGTTGGATGATCATTGTAGGCACTGAATGAATACAATCGAACAAAGTATAGTTAGTTTCGAGTAATGTAAGTGCCTAGACGACTTAGGAATACCAGGACGTTTGTTGATGGATAGGACATCACTATTTTCACCATCTTCAATCATGATCGGATTAATAATCTTTCAACAACAAAAAATGAATGCTATTAATCATTCTGCTGCAAGTACTATCTGCACAGATTATGGTATGTTCGCTATCAACACTTATTGTTAGAGCGCCTCGTCAACAACCTCAAGAATTTCATAAAATTAAACTATTTTATTCGAACAAATGAAAGATGAAAAACTAAATTGTACGACATTAATTACTTTTTCAACATTCTTACGTCTTGCCGATCTTGATAAAATTAGGGAGATACAATAGATTAACGAAAAAATTAATTTTCAAATCGGAAGAAATAATAATTATTTGAATAGTATTTTAAATTCATTGTCACGCGCATACAGGAAAATAAAAATTTTCAGAACAAGCAAATTTGATTTCGATCAGAATAGTTTAAGATAACGGAAGAGCTTGATTCGCAAGAAGCTGAATTTGCTCCGTGGAACGGTGAATATGATTTAGGAAAAGATGAATTTGGTTTACAAGAGGATGAATTCGATTTGAAAGAAAGTGAATATAATTTGCAAATCGATGAATTTCGAGTGCGGGGGGGGGGTGAATTTTATTTGCGAAAGGGTGAATATATAATATGTAAACGGATGAATTTAATGCGAAATCTGTACGACAAACCTGATAGTTTTGAGGACACGTTGAAGAAAGGAACATTGTTCTACGATTTCTAAAAACAACTGTGGTCAACCATTTTTATCTGCACGGAGTCGAATGGAACTTTCGTCCGGTATAAGGAAAAAGGGGAGCTTTCGACGTATAGACGGACAGAGTCACGTAGTATTGCAGCCAGAACGTGCTTCAATCTTCGGTAGAAGTACGCATTGGCGTGCAACCCGCGAGGCCGATTCTTCCTCCAAAGTTTCCGTGAGAATTTTAACCATCGCCACCCGACGAACTTCCTCTAGAAAATAAGAACGATCGAGTGAGACGCGATCCGAACTTCCGCCACTGATTAACGCTCTCCCGGCGAAATTATAACGAGTCATTTCCGTGTTCGCCGAATCAGCCTACTTAAGGATGCTGGCCGATCAAGGAGAATTTAAATTACACGAATTTAATTATTGTCTCCGGCGGAGCCGAGCACTGTTCCCAGACAAGAGAAAGACGGGGGTTTTCTTTATCTTCGAGAGAACGAAAGTCACGTTGGACTACGTTCTTGGGTTCTGGATGCGGCGGAACTAGAGAAAAGCATTTTCTTCGATCATTCGCATGCAGAACTTTCTTCGAACATTACTTTGGCATTAGACGTGATATGCAAATTTTTTCGAGGGAAGCCCCGCGATTTAGTATACCTTTCACTTTTTGATAGGTGTTATAAAACTGCAAACGTGACGTGCGTTCGCGGATTCTAATATTATTAGACACTAAACTTACTCATTTGTTATTTTAACATTAAACGTACCGAGTACTAGAAGCGACTTATCCGTCTCATCCGATCAAAGTTGTAAGATTGGATTTACTCAAACATTGCGAAATTCTTATTGTAACATATGCTTAAATAAGGAAGTTTAGCCCATTATTTTCCAGAAGAGTATCATTGTAATTTCAATAATTCTGAAATAGGAAATTGGAAAGCGGTCATCCGACCGCCAATGGCACGCACATATACTACTACAAAAGATCACGAATTTTTCTAGCTATAAGCAGGAAGTAGCATCTCTATTTCTTGCACATTAACCGCCATTATTTAAATGTCATCACAGTGCTACGATGTAAAAAAACAGGGGTTTTTCTTAGGCGATCAAAATTTGTCGAAATAATCTTGGCAGAAAAAGAAAAAACATGGGTCATAATATTCTTATCTTCGAACTAAACACAGTCGGTCACGGCACATGTTTTCGAATCAGCAAAAATAACGAAGATATCTCAGTGTGCAGGATAAAATAAACGATCTGCGTACATCGAAGAAGAAAACACTTTTTCGTTCGTGATCTTTCGCATTTTCGTCAGACTTTCTATATTTGATTTCAGAAGTCGGTTTTACATTTCGAGCATACATCTCTGTGAAAAATTTCAGGAAACCGGGAACTGTCAATTCGGTGATACATTACCAATTCTCATCACGTAATTAGGTTACACCACGAATATAACGAGCGATAAAAATACCGTTCCCGCTTCGGCAAATTTTCCATCCCGAACGTGCCGCGACGACGGTGCAATGGAGGCAATGTCGGTTGACGGTAGATAAGGAGTGGCAAAAGGCAGAAATGAGAAATGCTAATGGCATTCCGTTCTCACCGCTATCATCTTTCACGGAGCACGGAACCAGGGTGGACGAGAGAGGGAGACAGGAATCGAGAGAGAGAGAGAGAGAGAGAGAGAGAAAGAGGGGGAGAGAGAGAGAGAGAGGGTGGGGGTAGGGTGGCGTTTGCACAGTCGTAAGAACGGTGCAGCAGCAAGGTATTGGGGGGTATTTTATGCAAGGACTCGCGGTTGATACCGCTCATCTTGAATATTTTATGTGACGCGTCTGGAATAAGGTTCGCGGCTCGCCTACCTACCCGAACTCTACTGAAATCGTACACTTTCGCGCGAAACTACCTTATTGTGATAAATGCACCGTGTAATCCTTTTTCGAAAAACTAACTTTGTCAGATTCTTTAATGAAGGTACTTGATACTCGAGAATCATTCGACTAAGAATCTCGAAACTAAAGGAAACAGCTTTCTACAATATCATCGACCTTCTCAACTACAATAGAACTTCCTCAAATGTCGAAATTCCTTATCATCCAAATATGTTGCGCATGCAATCACCTTTTCAAAAGCGGTAACTTTTTTAAAATTGGACTAAATGACTTAAACTTTTGTTTAGACGATAGAAGGACTAGTCTAATAGACGATGACTAGAATACTTCTGTTTACTTTTGCTGTCAATTGGAATGACGAAAAAAGCAAGCAAAGACTCACGTTCTTCAACTTTTTATTTGAGCCTACAACGCAAATTTAAAAAATACGTATTGTAGATCACGTGCTGAAAATTTCATCAATTGTGACAAATTGCAATTGTTATTAGACTGCGAATTTTATGTATTTATTATAGCAAGGATTAATAGGTGCAATTTAATCAGTTAGCTATTGTAATCTCTTTGAAAAATGTGCAAGTTACTGTAATTCTACTATATATATTTGATTGTCTTTATATTAGGTCTAAACGCAACACTTTTAAAAAATATATGATTTAATAAAGAATATCAAGCATATCTTCTTTTTAATCAGGTTGCTGTCTTTCACGAATATACTCGTCACGATGAAATGACTACATTCCGTGTTACGACGAGTGTACTCGTCAAAAACAGCTAACTGGTTGAAGCAGAAACCAGATTGCAAGAGTTGAAGAATGTCGATCAATTAGAAACTGTTACTGTCAATCGTTGAAAAGTAGACTTCAAGCTGTTTTGGAATGCATTGCTTCGAAGCTTTCCGTTAGAAGCCGATTGGAATACAACTATTTAATCAAAGAATATTAAAAACTATCAACGGGGTGACACAGCAATTTTCTCCGAGAAATTAAAACTGGTATTCGTTCGAGAGGGGACACGAATGCAGATTCCCTTTCAACCTCTTCAACCAGTCGGGAGATTCGGTTTTCTGTATCGGCGAAGTAGCCGGGAAGAAGACGAGCCTCTTACGGAATTATTCATTACGCCTCCCTTGCCCCTCCAAACAGCGAAGCCGTTTCATTCGCGGCACTTTTCATCCCCCTTTTACCCATTTCGCGACGCTCACTTTTCAACTTCGTCTCCTAAGCCCACGCAGTCTACTGAAAGTTACACCGGTCGGTGGGAAGGGGCCAGTTCGCGAGAAAAATTGAATAGTTAAAAATTCATTTAAAAAATCCGCCATCGAGTTTACAGGACTCGTGAAACGTCAAGCTTCGCGGCATTTTCAAACAGTTCGTCGACAACTTAACAAAGACGTGGTTTAACGTTCGCTGCTGCGTCGCGTCGATTGATTCGATGGTCGAATTTATTTATTCGACGGACGGCAATTATACTTGAAAATTCGAGACTTCGATTTTGTCGTTTAGTGGATTCATCCACTCGGCCTCTTAACGCTTTGAAAACAGGTAGAAGTGTTGGGAAAGTAATTATAATATAATATAATATAATATAATATAATATAATATAATATAATATAATATAATATAATATAATATAATATAATATAATATAATATAATATAATATAATATAATATAATATAATATAATATAATATAATATAATATAATATAATATAATATAATATAATATAATATAATATAATATAATATAATATAATATAATATAATATAATATAATATAATATAATATAATATAATATAATATATTATATATAATATAATATAATAAAATAACATTGCTTTGCAATTTTAATTTAATTGAATAAAATACTTTCAATTTGATAAAACTTTTCAGGTTTTTGGCACAATCGTCAGACTTGTAACGAAGATTTCGTGCATAATCTATTAAATGTGAATGTTGATCATAACTTCTGAATCGTAACGAAAATTGGTTCTTCTGTTGACAAAATCTAGGAATGAAGGGGAAGAAAGACATAGGGGAAACAAAAATTGTCTCGTTCCGTTACGGGCATTACTGAGGACGATTTTATAATACCTTATAAAAACCGTATAAACTGTGTTAAATACGAAATCGTGTTTCATTTTCAATGCATACATAACAGTTTCTACCGCGAGGGAATCGAATAACGCGAATTTTTCTTTCGACAATCAAGCGAAAGCAAGTTTAAGAAGTGATTTACAGTTTTGGAATGGCACGTGTACGTGACAATAGTCGCGCGTCACGAGGTTAAAGTATGTTACATCTAGGAAAGTATTGTTACATCTCGCACACACCGTCATGTATATGCAAATTTCATAGAGGCGAAAATTTTGCTAAACTCGTTCGCGACCCTATTTCGAAACGTTGAAAATGCGGGATTTATCGCAAGACCTGTCAAGAAGTAATCATATTAATAAAAACGCAATGTTTTTCCCACACAGAGAAATATGATGCTTTAAAAAGCTTACAATTTCTTGAAACATAAATTCTTGTACTAGTGCTAATAATTCGTCGATATGTTAACAATCAGGTGTAATTTTAATTAAATTATTTTGTTTGTTGTACCCCGCGTTATGTGTATTACTACATTCATATACAGAGTGTTCAGAAAGATTGGGACCAAGTTTATGCCATGTATTACTGAGATCAAGTAGATGGAAAAAGTTCAAATAAACTAATGTTCGAAAAGGGTATCTTTTTTTTAATTATACAAGCATTGATTTATAAAAATTAATGAAACATATTTGAAAGAGTTCGACGAAAGGTAGGCAATTTTCGAGCATTTTTTACAACTGAACTGTGGATTTTTATGCAAGATAGTGAAGCTGCATAGGCTTTATTTCGTTCCATAATTATTTTAATAACTTGAAACTAGTCTCCAAAGGTATCTTTAAATTCTTTAAATGTTGTCGTTTAAATATTTATTATATTTTTTTAGTACAGCATTTTCGGACATGAGTATATATGATCCTTTTTCATCTATTTGATTTCAGTAACACATAGTATAAGTTTGGTCCCGACCTTTCCGGACACCTTGTATACGATGTTCTCGTACTTAACAGTATGGGGCACAAGAAAAATGCAGTTACTGGAATGCGTGTAGCGTGGATGTGTCTGGCAAAGGCTTTCAACCGCGAGAATAAGAGTTTGTCGATAAAAATCTGTGTTATTGTTACGTGTTGCGGACGTCAAAGTATATTGTGGTTTTATTGCTGGAAAGTTGTTCTTACAGTCGACCTAGCGCACATGGTCAACGAGTATTCGAGTCCGAGTTCTCGCGGCGCGGGTGTTGTAAAATAATTTGGTTCACCGAGCCGCACCGCGTCGTGGTGACCCCTCGTCTCGCCTTCATATTTGACATAATAATATTGCAGCCGTAGAATTATCATTTCCGAAAAAAATAATTTTATTATCATAGCGGAAGGTTCCTAGGAACCCTTTAAATTTCTTCAACTCTAATAATATCGAAAAGTTGATGATTTCACCTGTTCATTTATTTAAAGCTTAAATGTTTACAAGATGGACATAATGCGGCGAAAATCCGAAAGCAATTTGCAAAAATAACAAAACGTAAATACATTAGAAAAATTTAACAACATTGTCATCTTCTGCTCAGTTTATTAAACTTATTAAAAGAAGAGGTCCATTTCTTAATGTCATTTCCGTTTTTTACAATTGTATTTTTGCTTAGGTATTTTATTATCTTTTCTTGTATCAAAAGGTTTTACCTGTGAATAAACGAATGAAATGACAAAAAAATAAAATAAAATGAAACAATAACGTTCATTGCCTGGAAAGTGTTAGTTCGTTAGATAGATCAGAAGTGATTCATTTATTCGAAGAAAACTTCAACCTCTTTGTAGAGAATATGTTGCACAATTAGCTGAACATTTGGACATCTATCAGCAATCTTCGTGAACCTAGTTCTTCTAGTGAACAACACATGCAATTGATCTTCATCAACAGTATCCGATCGCTCGATTTTCAATAGCTCGGAAGACGAATGCACGTTTTATTCATTTTGCTTTTTTGTCATTCGCGAGCCCGAGTTTATTCATTTCTTCTTTCTAATGTCATTTCCGTTTTTCACAATTGTATTTTTGCTTAGGTATTTTATTATCTTTTCTTGTATCAAAAGGTTTTACCTGTGAATAAACGAATGAAATGACAAAAAAAGAAAATGAAATGAAACAACAACGTTCATTGCCTGGAAAGTGTTAGTTCATTAGACAGATCAGAAGTGATTCATTTATTCGAAGAAAACTTCAACCTCTTTGTAAAGAATATGTTGCACAATTAGCTGAACATTTGGACATCTATCAGCAATCTTCGTGAACCTAGTTCTTCTAGTGAACAACACATGCAATTGATCTTCATCAACAGTATCCGATCGCTCGATTTTCAATAGCTCGGAAGACGAATGCACGTTTTATTCATTTTGCTTTTTTGTCATTCGCGAGCCCGAGTTTATTCATTTCTTCTTTCTAATGTCATTTCCGTTTTTCACAATTGTATTTTTGCTTAGGTATTTTATTATCTTTTCTTGTATCAAAAGGTTTTACCTGTGAATAAACGAATGAAATGACAAAAAAAGAAAATGAAATGAAACAACAACGTTCATTGCCTGGAAAGTGTTAGTTCATTAGACAGATCAGAAGTGATTCATTTATTCGAAGAAAACTTCAACCTCTTTGTAAAGAATATGTTGCACAATTAGCTGAACATTTGGACATCTATCAGCAATCTTCGTGAACCTAGTTCTTCTAGTGAACAACACATGCAATTGATCTTCATCAACAGTATCCGATCGCTCGATTTTCAATAGCTCGGAAGACGAATGCACGTTTTATTCATTTTGCTTTCTTGTCATTCGCGAGCCCGAGTTTATTCATTTCTTCTTTCTAATGTCATTTCCGTTTTTCACAATTGTATTTTTGCTTAGGTATTTTATTATCTTTTCTTGTATCAAAAGGTTTTACCTGTGAATAAACGAATGAAATGACAAAAAAAGAAAATGAAATGAAACAACAACGTTCATTGCCTGGAAAGTGTTAGTTCATTAGACAGATCAGAAGTGATTCATTTATTCGAAGAAAACTTCAACCTCTTTGTAAAGAATATGTTGCACAATTAGCTGAACATTTGGACACCTATCAGCAATCTTCGTGAACCTAGTTCTTCTAGTGAACAACACATGCAATTGATCTTCATCAACAGTATCCGATCGCTCGATTTTCAATAGCTCGGAAGACGAATGCACGTTTTATTCATTTTGCTTTCTTGTCATTCGCGAGCCCGAGTTTATTCATTTCTTCACAGTCGGATCACAAGTCTAAAGCCTTCTATTATATTTCCAGTGCTTCTTTTTTAACGGAAATATTCGATATTAGGTGCCGACCAGTGGATTAGGTCAAATCCATGCCTCGTTCGCTAGACCATGTAAACGTTATCGACTTCGGTATCCGATTCCCATAGGTAGAATTCGCCTGCACATAACCTGTCGATTCGAAAGTTCGGCTCCATTAATATGAAAATGGCGGATGACAGGCAGTCAGGTTGCAAGAAAACCGGTCGTATCGCGACCGAGACGTCTCGATGACGGCGGCAAGGTCGGTATAGTGGAAGGTAGCCGGAATAACAGTGGATATATCGCCGACGTCGTCGGTATTATAGCAGGCAAACAAAATATCGTGGCGTAACGGGACATGGGATACGGTGCTCAGGGTCCCAAACCAGGAAAACTCGACCGAGTGCTCGGGCAAACAATGACGACGAGGCCAGTATTGTTCTCCAAGTAATTGAATCCAGCCTACCATCCTCCTCCGTCGCCTCCTCGCTCCGACCATCCGATCTTGCCCGTCGAGCTTCCTTCTTCTTCACCTCGATCGTCTCTCTCTCTCTCTCTCTCTCTCTCTCTCTCTCTCTCTCTCTCTTACTTCCGCTCTCCTTCATCAATTGTCGTTACTTTCCCGCTTCTCTTTATCCTTCCCCTCTCATCAACATCTCCAAGGTCCTTTCCTCGCAAAAATTTCAGGAAATTTTCCTCCCGTTCCACCCGCAATGATATTTCTTAAGAAAATCGGTCTTCTCTCTTTCTCTCCTCTCTACCCTGGCGTATCCACCTACCCTACTTTATCGCGATCATTCACCCCCCTCTCTCTACGTTCTATATTCCAGGAGGACAAAACGGCGCCCCTTTGTGCAGCTCCAACGGCTTAAATGTTGCAGTGTTAAACTGAGATTTCGAGGAAAGGCTCTTACTTGCTGATATGGCTTTTGTTAATGTTGTCCACTCTATGCGCTTCTAGCTCGAGTATGGAAGCTCTCCGAGTGTGTCCATTAAAGCAGGAATATCTCCGACTCGCGACAACCCTTTCTTCTCGTTGAATGTCGTTGATTTCTTGCCGATAATGTTCTCCGAATCGATGATAATATTATATATTTTGAGTCGCGAATATGGCGATTTCTTTACTGCATACTTGTTTTTTTATTGTTCCGTCGCGTCGCGAGGAATCTGGTCGAACAAACGTGATCGATCGAACCTGCATCATTTTCGAAAACTATGTAGACGAAATTTCAGATTTTTCCCTTCTCTTTTAAACGTATAGAAACTGTCTAACTTTATGTAGACAGTTCAGAAGCCAATTAGTGTAGGAACATTGATTATAATTTGGTTGAAAATTGGATACAGAGTACAAACACATCTTCATAATATATTTTAATATTAGTATTAGTTATTATTAATTAGTATTAATTATTTTTTCTTATATAATTATAATAGAAATTGTGTGCTTCGCAGTATTTGTGACAACGTTATTTTGTTGCAGCTAATTTGCAGAATCCTTACGTACCTAAATTTTCAGATTAATGGACTTACACCGATTGGTTTCTGAACAGTCCATATATTCCTTCAAAAGTTAGGTGCGACAGATATTCGAGTGACTACAAAAACAAATAGTGAACGTAAACTGGATTTACTTTGTGTATTTTTCCAAACATTTTAGATTACTCAAGGCAAAAAAAGATTTATGTTTTGAATGTGATTTTTTGAAAACGATCCCTTGAGCAACACCTAGAGACAAAAATCACGACTAATTCGTATTAAATGGCTATTGTTCGTAGAAGTTGCAGAAGTATATCGATATAAATCGATATAAATTCCAATTCAATATAGAATAGTGCAGAGTCAGAATTGTAATTTCAGTCGATTACTGGAGTCTAGATTTATTTAAAATGAAGTTTTAAATCCTTGGTGTTAGTGTGGTATACTGTGCAAAAAGTACAACCGGTAAGTCTTACGGTAAGTCAGACACGTTAATGGAATCCTGTTCGGTAAGAAGTGTGCGAACATTCAAACTCGATTTCCTCGAAAGAGTAATCTTAAATGAAGATGTCACCTGCGTGTTCTACTGCCATACCGTGCATTTTTATGCAAAATAAAAATCGTTCAAGCTAATCGTAAGAAATACAAATTTGATGAAAATGTCTTTTCTCTTTTAATAATAGTAACGTGTTGAATATGAGCCGTTTATTTTGAAAGTGGCATAAGTCACTTTTTTAAAAAAATCGAGTTAATGGTAACACTAATTACAATTGAACGATATCTTTTTATTTAAAAAAAAAAAGTGACTTATGCCACTTTCAAAATAAACGGCTCATATAGTGTAACAATATCCTTAAAGTCGTCTAATGTTTTCACACTTTTGTATTTGACCCACCCATTTTCTCATAAATGCACAAGATTCGCAGTAATAAGTTATTACTAGACTGAGGATTTCATGCATTTATGACAAAATTAAGTAGATGCAGTTTAAAATAGTGAAAAGGTTAAAAGAATTAAAAAATGTCAATACGTTATTTTCAATCAATTTTTATATTGCATAAAAATATTGTTATTACCACTAATATTTTAAATCATATTTATTATAATCATATTTTACACAAGGTTATTTATACCCTCTTTCGTATAAATATAGTTATCGAATATATATCCATGGACTTGGTTGATTATACTTACACAGCAAAATCTTTCCAAAGAGTTTTTAGCACCAGATCAGATTCGAGAATGAGTCAAATTAACCCTAGAAAGATAACCATATGACAACGTACGTAAAAGATAACCATACGCTTCAGAGGCGCATGCTTTTCTAAGGCGTCAATTTTATACTAACAATGGATATTTATTTAAGTTAATCT
This sequence comes from Megalopta genalis, assembly GCF_051020955.1. Classification (NCBI taxonomy): domain Eukaryota; kingdom Metazoa; phylum Arthropoda; class Insecta; order Hymenoptera; family Halictidae; genus Megalopta; species Megalopta genalis. Next base: position 5,133,343 of record NC_135027.1, read on the forward strand.
AGTCATTTTAAAGGTTTGGCATTATTGTAAAAATAAAATGCATTTATATTATATTTTTTTATATTTTAAGTAATTTTAAACTTAAATCACTAGACCTCTATGAAAAATTAACAAAAATCAACAGTCTTCGCAGGCGCCTCTGCGACGTAGGTTATCTTTCTCGGGTTAAGAAAACCTTTAGATTAGCGACAAAATTAACATATTCCATTAACGTACACCAAATTGCGAATATTATTCCTATCTATTATTTGATTAGAATTTAAACAGAGTCAATCGTAAACAACTCGTAAATTTGTCGACGATCGAATTCTGAAATAACAAGATCAGGAACGGCTGGCTCGAAATTTCCACGGCGACGCAAGAGAAACGTGCATATCGGTTAGAAGCATTCCGATGCTTCCCCCTTCCCCGTTCGATATGGAGTTCTACTCAGCCGGAATTGCGGGCGGATATTTTAATACTTTCTTTACGTACTCGTGCCGGTAAAATGGCGATCGTCTGTTCATGATAAAGTACTCCGCAAATGTCCCCGGTCCGCGAGCATTCGGTCCGTATTAGTTTCCATAGTAGGCATGGAAACGTCTACACAGCGCAAATATGACACGCCAATATCAATATCTGTTTACGACATTGGGCGACGCCAATGTCCGGGGTTAACGTTCCCCATACGCAGCCATTATTTTATATGGATACTGTACACTCCGCGGCCGTGTCTTTTTCCGCGTATCGAGCACGTTTGTCAGGAACAGTCCTCCATTTGTATTTTCATGGAAAACAACCCTCTCGTTCCTTTACCAGTGTCGCTCGAAATATCAACGATACAAGCCAGTATTTCCGTGCCACGGTTCTAATATATTATTATCGTCCCGGACAGAATATATTTTCATTGTAACGTCCTTGTTTCCTGCCAGTTTCCGAGAGAGATTTCGCAGCGTGGAATAATCTTCCCGTAACAGGAAGCTGACAGACAGACAGAATTCGAGATTGTTGTTTCACTGATATCTTTTGTATTTAAATGACTTTTTCCTTAGCTCCCGGGCTCGTCCTATTAATGCATTGCTTTAGTAGGGCGGCTCGAAAAATGGCGAGTTTCGTATCTTCTTTGTATGCATCGCGAGGAAGCATAATTTCGCAGAATTCGGGCAAACAGTAATGGAAACTGTGCGCGTGTATCGGTGCAGTACTTTCAAGTAACTACGTAGCTCTTGATACAGCGTCGAAACTTCGAAAATTCTAAAGAATAAGCTCGCAGACTGCAAAAGCTATTGGCACAAGCGATACGTATTTGTATATCGATTTTCTCATTGTCCATTCAGGTCAACTTTTATTCGAATAAATCGTTCTCTGCTACTTTTAGAAACGGTGCAAGTCTACCTAAAACATCGACGCTGAAAATAGATCGAACCGTTTCGATCTACCAATTAAATTCATATTTTGTAATCGAATTTAACCCGAGAAAGATAACCTACGTCGCAGAGGCGCCTGCGAAGACTGTTGATTTTTGTTAATTTTTCATAGAGGTCTAGTGATTTAAGTTTAAAATTACTTAAAATATAAAAAAATATAATATAAATGCATTTTATTTTTACGATAATGCCAAACCTTTAAAATGACTAGATTAACTTAAATAAATATCCATTGTTAGTATAAAATTGACGCCTTAGAAAAGCATGCGCCTCTGAAGCGTATGGTTATCTTTTACGTACGTTGTCATATGGTTATCTTTCTAGGGTTAATTTGACTCATTCTCGAATCTGATCTGGTGCTAAAAACTCTTTGGAAAGATTTTGCTGTGTAAGTATAATCAACCAAGTCCATCGATATATATTCGATAACTATATTTATACGAAAGAGGGTATAAATAACCTTGTGTAAAATATGATTATAATAAATATGATTTAGAATATTAGTGGTAATAACAATATTTTTATGCAATATAAAAATTGATTGAAAATAACGTATTGACATTTTTTAATTCTTTTAACCTTTTCACTATTTTAAACTGCATCTACTTAATTTTGTCATAAATGCATGAAATCCTCAGTCTAGTAATAACTTATTACTGCGAATTTTGTGCATTTATGAGAAAATGGGTGGGTCAAATACAAAAGTGTGAAAACATTAGACGACTTTAAGGATATTGTTACACTATATGAGCCGTTTATTTTGGAAGTGGCATAAGTCACTTTTTTTTTTTAAATAAAAAGATATCGTTTAATTGTAATTAGTGTTACCATTAACTCGATTTTTTTAAAAAAGTGACTTATGCCACTTTCAAAATAAACGGCTCATATTATATATAAGTATATAGTAGTATAAAATTGACGCCTTAGAAAAGCATGCGCCTCTGAAGCGTATGGTTATCTTTTACGTACGTTGTCATATGGCTATCTTTCTAGGGTTAAATACCGAATCTACCGTAATCGAATTTAAATTCTGAATACATTGTGATTGAATTCAAATTCTGAATATATTGTAATCGAATTCAAATTCTGAATATATTGTAATCGAATTTAAATTCTAACCCTATTATAATTGAATTTAAATTCTTAATTTGTCGAGTTGCGAGTTTGTTACATTGTTTATCAATCCAAGCAACTGCGATAGTTTAGATCTAAAAAAGCGAATCGGTCCCTCTAACGTCTCAAGAGAATTCGAGTCGTTCGGTTCGACTTGAGAAAAAGTTCTGCCGCTTGAAAGGGTGTCCCATATTTTCCGCCGCGGGCGTGGGTGCGAAATAGGTGCCGACAGTGCAGGTTAATCACAACAAACAGTGTTCCTACGGCAACGGGCGGAGCTGTTTCCTTTTTAACGATATAAATAGATCGGTCTAATTGTAAACACAGGTAGCGAAATTTGATAGCCGGTCAACTGCAGACGACCGAGTCCTCTCTGTCTGTTCCGTTCAGCACGGGCAACGTTCTCCTCGAGCAAACAAAAGAATGTCTACACGGCAGCGTTCTACACGCCCTTGGCAAGCAAAGGGCTGCCCGTTCCCTAAGTACCCTCGACGCGTATAATCCAAGCCGGTAAGGTTAGGTCCTCGTCACGGTCTATTACACGAACGCAAGAACTTCATGTGGCCCGCGTGTGTGCTCCCAAGCTATGTACAATTGTTAATCGGGATCATACAAAGGAGTGGCCACCAATGACGTCACGGCCCGGCACCGCGCGGCGTACAATGACGACGGGTGCCCGGGCCGGCAACACAAGCTTCCTCGATATTATCACCGTTCGTGCTTAATGATCGCGTACGCCGTATATGCGCTATCGAGTGCACACGCGTCCCTGTCATACACGAAGCTAAATTAGCCCCCTTATCTGGCCACTCGTCTCTCCGCTTAATCACTTTTTCTTTCGATGTCGATTTCGCGTTTTTCTCAGCCTTTTTTCCCCACCTTTGTTTGGAAGTCGTTAGGATACACGTTGTTTCCTGGAAACGATTCTTGACTATCGACGGTGATAGCGCGGATGATTCATACGCGAGCCAGCGAGATGTATCGCGGCGCGTTCGGCGGCTCAACATCAGAAAACTGTGCTAACGAACGCGGATCTCGAAATTATTCAGTATTTGAACAGCGCCGTTTCAATTTCCTTGAAATCTGCACGGAATTTACCACGGCGGATATAGCATAAGTAAATGTAGTTCGTAATGGGAAACTTTCGCGGATAATGGGATATAACATGATTTGCAACGCTCGCGTTTTAGTAGTTTGTTGTTGAAAGCTCTATGACATCGGTGTCACCTATACCTATACCCCTGTCCATAAGTCAAGCAACGCTTATTGTACATCAGCGAATGCAGGTAGAACGATCTCTTGAAGTTTTATCAATCTTGTCCTGCGTAGCGAACGATAAACTTCATCAATATATTCGTTACGTTCGAAAATAATCTGATTCGAATTAACCCTAGAAAGATAACCATATGACAACGTACGTAAAAGATAACCATACGCTTCAGAGGCGCATGCTTTTCTAAGGCGTCAATTTTATACTAACAATGGATATTTATTTAAGTTAATCTAGTCATTTTAAAGGTTTGGCATTATTGTAAAAATAAAATGCATTTATATTATATTTTTTTATATTTTAAGTAATTTTAAACTTAAATCACTAGACCTCTATGAAAAATTAACACGTTCCCTGCCGCGTGGGGCGTATACGCCCCACGCTGAACTTTCCGTTCAAGCCATTTGGTATTATCATTGTAAAATGAAGAATTTTTTAAAAATTCATTATGCAGTCAATTATGGACATCTTAATACTATTGCTGATGCCCTCATTTAATCGTGGGGCGTATACGCCCCACGCGGCGTGATGGGCAATTTTTCTTTACTGTAACTTGTTTTAACTGCATTTCTCTTATTCCGATCAGTCATTTATTCGCGTGTCGTTGACACAATACTTACTGCTTCACTGAAGCTGGGATTGATTTATAGTTCTATAGTACTGTAAAAGTTGTAACATTCTGCGATAGTTGTGTGGATAAACCACACTTATGTTTGCCATGTTTTAACAAAGTTCATCGTAACATCCCTTTGTAATCGCATACAAACTTGAATTTAACTAAAATGTTATATTTTAAACTAATATAGGCATGATAAAAAAAATTATATGTGAGGATGCAACTCGCTTGGCATAATAATGATCAGCCAGGTATTTGTTAAAGTAATTCCTAGAAAAATAAATTTATTGGTTTGCTGTGTTATGCATGTTAAACTATACAACCTTTCCTTGATAATTATGATTTTTGCACTATTTTAATTATTGTAAAGCATACGCCAGAAACAAAATAATACAAATGTAAAGCGTGGGGCGCATACGCCCCACGCGGCTTGAACGGAAAGTCTTCAAAAAACGGTCTGGCAGGGAACGTGTTAACAAAAATCAACAGTCTTCGCAGACGCCTCTGCGACGTAGGTTGTCTTTCTCGGGTTAATTATTGCAATCTGAATGAACTTTTAAAATATGTTTTGACTCATTTTTCCTTTATCTTGTTACGATTTTTGTAATATTTTGGACAATCGATGCCTCAAATTCTTAAATGTGCGCGAAATGATTCTCATTGAGGATCCAATGACTTTATATAGAGCAACAGACGCGCTAGTTGTTCGCCACAGTACTAGCTACGTAGTATCATAAATTATTGTCATGGTCGATGATGCATTTGTCGCACGTTGTAGTAGATAACTGCACTGGTAAAGATGTCATAAATTCTGACCAATGCATTTGCATTTATCTTTATATCATGACCTGGTGTAAACATTAATATTAGCATTAAAGTAAATACGCTACAATTAGTTAAGAATTTGTCGAACAAAATTGACGATATTTTCACCAATTCCAAATAAGGTAATGGAAAACGCAAGTCATTGAATTTCCTGAAAAAGTGCACAGATGTTTTGATCAAACTAATGAAGTATTATCATCGAATCACTCATTGTATAATTAAAACATTCTGTATTCCCACGGAGAACTAAAGAAATGTCGGACTCATAATTTCCCATATCTTTCATTATCATACCTTTTAGTTCGTGAACGACTTTCCAAATGCCGATACTAGTTCTAAATCATCTTGTGCAAACACTAAAAAGTAACAGTTTCTAATTTTCCCGTTGAGAGTATAATTAAATTCATTTATCGCCGAATCTGTGTACAATCACGAACTTCCGAGCGAACAGGACACGCTATCAACGACTGCATCAATCTATCAAAAGCCTTATTAAATGGAAGTCACGGAAACGCGGTAATCGGTTGGTTCGGGTCTAAAAACTGAAAAATTGCTGTAAAAAATTCGGTACCATGGTCGCATTAACAAGTAAGGTGACCGGGCGTATCGCGTGGAAAAATGTTCTGCTCCGATGTGTCGCAGATTAGTCTTCCATGGAAGCCGCGAACCCGCAACTTCAGCCCCCTCTGGTTGCATGTCTTATCGACTCGAAGATGCAAATTTAGAAATACGTGGCGACGTCGTGTCTAGTGGCTCCGATGCACGCGACCTTAACATACCGTACAAAGTACCCGCGGATAGATATTTTTGTAATTGAAACTAATCGATCGTGATGTTTGCACGTTACGCGGCAGGGGATAATGGTTAGCGGCTTGACGATCGAACGATGGACAAACAGAAATATGGACAGCCGAGAGAGGTATGTATTTCCTTTTGTCGGCGGGAGTCTCGTGGCTTCTCGGAAAACGTAGCCAACGGTTTAATTAATTAATAACTTCATCCATTTACTCACGCGGCGATTGATGGCCGGCAAGAACACGAGAAATCCATTTGAATTACGTACCTGAAACAAAAAAAACAACGACACGCCGTTAGTCACCTGCGAATTAACGAAATGTACAGTAGAACAGATACTACTGGCTTAACTTATTCTGCAGTGCAACGTTTGCACGTTCTGCGTACTGACTTTTTACGGTAAAATGTTCCATTTGTTATACTTTATTCAAATTACCGCTAGGTTTGGAAGGAGCACTCTTTACGGAAATCTATCCGTAGATAGATTTACGCGTGTACACTGCACGAACTAGTTTACTAATTTAACCCTTTCGCTACTACAGACCACTATAGTGGCTTTCCATATGGTGCCACTGAAGTACTACGGACCACTATAGTGGCTTTCCATTTGGTGCCACTGAGGTACTACGGACCACTATAGTGGCTTTCCATATGGTGCCACTGAGGTACTACGGACCACTATAGTGGCTTTCCATTTGGTGCCACTGAGGTACTACGGATCACTATAGTGGCTTTCCATATGGTGCCACTGAGGTATTACGGACCACTATAGTGGCTTTCCATTTGGTGCCACTGAGGTACTACGGACCACTATAGTGGCTTTCCATATGGTGCCACTGAGGTACTACGGACCACTATAGTGGCTTTCCATAAGATGCATTATATTGCATAATGTTATTTCCTCTCATACTGTAAATTAAAGAGCGCATGCTAAGACGTTATAAAATACCCTGGAATACCCTTTATTTATAAATACCCTTTGGAGAAAAATTTTTTCGTTCGAAAAATTCATTCAATTCAAACAGCTTAGGTTCTCCGCCGACTGCCGCGGAGTACCGACTTCCGCTGACGATCGCCGTCGCGTAGCGTGCAGTGATGTCGCAGCGCTCTGTTCAGCAGAAGTACCGCGACGGAGAATCCGCCCGTAGCGAAAGGGTTAACACTAAACCTACCGCGGTCAAAGTGAAACCGCTTTCTTATTTTGCAATTCTGCAAAGTTCCGAGACTCTTTCGTGGAAAACGCTTGAATAAGTTATATTATTGGAGCAAGTTTTATAATAAAAACTTTACAAACAGGCTGGTTAATAAATAAATCGCATGTGATAAAATATACAGGGGATCCGCATTCATCTTTTCTTCACACATGACTGACACACCATTAACGAAAACTCGACAATTTGCTGAACGACAATATTCATAAATGGCCCTAACATTAACACGTTCCGTGCCACGTGTACCATCGATGGTACACGCTTGCATGTTTACTTAGTGAACTGAACAAATTGTTTACAAGAAATTTAGAACCGAAGAATCAATTTCCACCGCAAGAATGGGCGTTGATAAGTTTTTGTTACGTTGTTATGTGTACGAGAATTAATAATTGCACGTAATACATCAAGTTTTAGTAAAATATCAAAGTGTGAAGATTCGAGTAAAAAAAGCTCGGCACGGAACGTGTTAATATAGTAGCTACCCAGCCTATTGTCAAGCCTGCCTTGGGCTGGTCTGCTTGCTTCTGAAGTACGTTACGCGAAACAACAATTTTTAAAGATTATCAGCTAAATTGCTAGCGGTAACAATGCAGCAAATATTATGCGCGTGGTAAAGATTTTGTTGGATATAAAGCAGAGATAATATGACTGTATCGAAACAAAATTTGTACCATATGTTCCGGTTAGATACTGGATAGATCTAAAAGACTACGAGATATTATTTTTACTTGCCAGGAAAAACTTGGCGATTTAGCAAAATTCCTAGATGTAGAAATCAATAGAACACGTTTATCAATTTTCAAAATTTAAGCGATCTTACAACAAACATTGTATTTATATAATAACTGTATTTATATATAACTATATTGTCTTCTTAATACTGACGGCTAGACTGAGGGTCTCTAAAAATCAACTTAAAAGCGTAAACATTCTGTCAGTGATGATGGTTTGACAAAACGTATTAAAATCTGGGACACATTTTAATACCAGTTTTGACAAGGAATTGGTAAATTTAGCAAAAATTGTAGGTAACAATTAAAATTTACGTTCCTCCATTAACACTTTACGATACAAGAATTCGTAAATGAAAAATTTCAGAGATGCTTCTCAATGTTCCACCCTTCTTTCAGAGCAGCAGGATTTCTCTCATGAAATCCTCGCCGCAAGCCTTTGCATACAGGTAAGATGATAATTCGTTTGTGTGGTAGATCAAGGAGAAATCAATTATCGAAATATCGAAGTTGCGGGGCATCGCGTAGCAGTATTTCGATATTAAGCGCCTAGGGAACACAGACAGCTGCAGCTTGCAGAGAGGATAGATCGGCAGAGAGGCGAAAGGAGAGCAGAGAGCAAGCGAGAGAAATACAGAGAGAAAGAGAGAGAGAGCGACAGACAGAGAAGAGAGAGAAAGAGAGAGAGAGAGAGAGAGAGAGCGACAGACAGAGAAGAGAGAGAAAGAGAGAGAGAGAGAGAGAGCGACAGACAGAGAAGAGAGAGAAAGAGAGAGAGAGAGAGAGAGAGAGAGAGAAAGAGAGAGAGAGAGAGAGCGACAGACAGAGAAGAGAGAGAAAGAGAGAGAGAGAGAGCGACAAGACAGAGAAGAGAGAGAAAGCGAGAGAGAGAGAGAGAGAGGGAGAGAGAAGGGCCGAACGTAGGAGCGCGCCAGCTAGCAATATTTCGCGTTCATAGCGTTGCTAAGCCGCAACTAACCGCCTTGTTAGGAAGTTACTCCTCCTCTCGACCTCCACCCTCATCCTCTTCCACCTGCCAGCTCTTTCTCTTCCGGTTTCTGTTCCCTTTCCGCTCCTCCCTCTATTCCGTGCCCACTTGTCCTCTTCTCTCCCTACAGCTCTACTCTGTCTGCGCACGTATGCTCCTTTTCTACTGCATATTAGATTTTTTCATTACCTTTGTCCGGCCCCGATTTGTACGTTTTCCACGGCTACCTATTTCCCCGTTTCACGTTTATTATTTCTCTCGCCCCGCTTTTCCCTCTGCCCTATTGTTCCCCTTTCGTTTGTCATTTGTACTTTCACCTTTAGCAGCTTTTCTTCTCCGTACCCTGGATTTCCTTTGTTTGTTTCGCTTTTTCCAAACCAGCACGCCAGATTTCAAACCGTTTTACCCGATCCCCTGTTGCATTAGAATTATTATTCCCTACGCTTTGTTCGTTTCCACGCTAATTGCCCGCGAATCTCCGGCACCTGTCCGATCCCATCCGCGCCCTGTCTCCTTTTGCCTCGCGTCGTCCATCTTCTTCGTACCCTTTCATGTTTCGATGTTTCCACATCAAGTTAACTACCTCTTTCTCTACCGCCGGCTTCACGCTCCCGCCGGATACTAAATCATAACTTGAGAAATTCACGTGCCACGCGTGGAACACCTTTAAACAGCTTAGAGGAAGCTCGCCATAACATGGGGATACTGCCACCCATGCAAACCTTTGATAACGAAGTACGTGCTGTGTCTAATCCTTCTCTCTCTCTCTCTCTCTCTCTCTCTCTCTCTCTCTCTCAGAATCTCGCGATTCCAAGGAGATGGATGAATCTATGCAACGCGGCGTACGTTTCCGTAAAGTGCCCATTTAGAATTCGGGTTCATTATCAATCCCGGGAAACAGCGAATTCTGATTATTTACCGATTCCCACGGACCTGATTTCATCGTCGTAAACAATCTTCCAAAACTAACGAAGTCTTCAATCGAAATAGTTTTGACGATCTCCGATCCCACCGATTTCGGTAGCATTGTTTATATACAGTAGAAATGGTCACGTTTTATATTTTATATCGCTCACATATTCTTTCCAAATATGTATAACATCGACGATTATAGTATAAAATCGAAATATGTACTTATGCGAATGTACGTTAAAAGGGGATCATTTCTGTTTGCATCTTTGTCATTAAAAATCAATTAATATTGCTGTATGTTCAGATTGCTTCATTTACGAAGATCCACCATGATCTATGCATGATTTTTGATACGAATTTAGCGTAAACGCAAGTATCGAATGTCATAATATAAAACCATCAAAATAATAGTCAGACTTTTTCGCTTCGGTCAGCACTGAAAGTACTGAAAGAGTTAGAGTTTGAAATGAAAATATTTATTGTAAAAACTAGAGACGAACGTAGTTTTTAAAATGAATGGTTTCGCACTTGTTCTAATACGATGTGTATACCTCTAATGTGACTTGAAAAATTTCCAAATCTGTTTCATGCAATTCTCTCTACTGTGAGATCATATTTCTCTCTTCCGTTAGCTCCTATATTCCAGTGTAGCCTTTTTTGTTACCACCGCCGCTTGTCGCTAGGCTTTTTACAATCCGTTTTGGGACCTGGCCCGGGCCACTCTTTGTCGTTCATAAGCACCTGCATTACGTGGATTAGCATCTACTATACTTTCGTATGACTTTTGCATAGCTTGATGTTGCCTTTCCCAATGTAATATAGTACTTTCCGTGTTGATTTAACCTGCAGTCCGTTTCGCGAAATATATGCAGCATTGAAACTTCCCCAGTTATTAAAATTTCTTCGTGCAACTTTTGACGCGTATGTGTTCACAGACGATGGTGCTGATAGAATTACGTAGTAATAAAGCAATATCGACTTCTTGAAATACGCATAATCAATAATTCATTGTAATTCTGTGTCTTCTTAATTAACCGGTGAACTCTTAAATTGCGTTATAGAAGCTTGCAGCTCGATGCACGAGAAAATTAATTTTTTCGTAATTAAAAGCAATTGCTGTCCATATCATGATTAAGATATCGCATTATCGTCGGTTTCCTCGTTCATAAATGGCTTCGAATGAATCGTTACGAAATTAGATCGTTCTCGAAAGTGCGATAATATATAAATATAACAGATGCGAGACTATCGATTACCGATATCGTATCACACACATATTATTAATACTTAACAATATATCAACGATATCGTATAGTTTGGTCGAGACGCATTTTACTTATTGTTGATCGTAGATTGTATATGATAAACATAAATATGTGCACATTTAAATCAATCCACATTGTCTTACGAAGGTACATATATCGACGATATTAATAAAAAGCAAATGGAAATTTGATCCTATAGTTTTATCAAGATACCGTTTGTAATCGGTACAGACAGAAATGAAAATCTTTGATTAAATAATAAATTCAGCATACTTTATTTTATCTCGATCACCTTAGCTTCGAAGTTCACATTTCTCTTAACGATATCCCATCGATATCATCGACATATTTGTCTTTGTTAACACTAAGTTCACCGAACGTATCATTTTTACGGGGAATTTATTCGATAAATTGGTTTCATTTAGCATTTCATTATAATAAAAATTCCTGAAAGCCTGAATAAGTATTTGCTTGTTATTTTCATGTAGCAACACGAAATAGTTGCTTCCAGTGCTCCGTAAGCCCAGTGTTAAAACAGTGAGGATTAATTAAAATGTGCACATATTTATGTTTATAATACACTCTTTATAATGTACAATGTAATTATGTAATATGTAAAATGCGTCTTGATAAAACTATACGATTAGTATTTTCAATTGCCTTGGCGATATCTTATCGATGTTCTCAATATTTATCGGTGACTGTTATCGGACCACTAATCTATACGGTAACATTCGTTTTAATGAAAAAAGAATATCGCTTTGTCAGAGAATTTCGACAGACTTGCACACACGCGTATAATAATCGCGGAATTTGCGGCAGCTCCCCAACATCATTGCGATACATGTTATATTACGAGGTCAATGTTTCATCTTCAGACCGTACGTATTCGGAGGAGTTCATCACCGGCGAAAATGGAGTAGAATTACAACGGGCTCGTTATAACGGAAGGTCACGTATTTAATAACGTAGCGTGTATCGGCCGAGATAAATTGGATAAGACACGTATCAAGATTTATGCGGCCAGCCGAGATACTCCATGGACTAGAACGACCGATCCTTGACGAAACAATGCGTCCGTCGCCTAGGCGCTTGCCAATTCTCGTCGAGTGTTCCGCGAAATTTTCATCGCGATTCGCATCTCGTCGAATGTATACGATTCAAATCGATACGCGGGTAATACAGTGTCCCTTCCGCGGCAACTTCGTTTAAACTTTCCACGGTAACCTGCGACATTTCAAGCCACGCCTCGCATATAACGATATTAGATACGGTAGCTAGCGCGCTACGTTATTATCTTGTTATGAAACCAAGCACGGAGTTGCAGTTAGTTGGCGCTCTGCAACATTTTCAATGACAATCTCTCGTTATATCTAACGGCGCAAACCGAACGAAAATATCGAAAAGAAATTTCTACAAGGGTCCTCGAAGCACACTCTCACGAGCTCATTTTCTAGGTTTCTAAAATTACATTTGTTTAACCCTCCCACGACGTTTATAAAAATTTATAGTAATAGTGTTCGCCTCCCATAGGCCCGCTTGAAATCTACGTATCCTTGGGAACTACAGTATATAATGCGATGTTTTTAAGCTTATTATATGAAAGCATTTATAATAGTTTATATGAGACAACAAAAGAAAGTAAAAATGTATTAATTAAAGTAGGCGAGATCATCGAGTTGCAGTTAGTTCGCGGTCTGCAACATTTTCAATGACAATCTCTCGTTATATCTAACGGCGCAAACCGAACGAAAATATCGAAAAGAAATTTCTACAAGGGTCCTCGAAGCACACACTCACGGGCTCATTTTCTAGGTTTCTGAAATTACATTTGTTTAACCCTCCCACGACGTTTATAAAAATTTATAGTAATAGTGTTCGCCTCCCATAGGCTTGAGTAAAATCTACGTATCTTTGGGAACTACGGTATAATGCGATGTTTTTAAGCTTATTATATGAAAGCATTTATAATAGCTTATATGAGACAACAAAAGAAAGTAAAAATGTATTAATTAAAGTAGGCGAGGTCAATCAATTTGAATCCAATAAAGTGACAATATCATAATAATTATATTCTTACATGACTATACCGATTAGGAACACTCAAATTTTCATATGATCTGACGTATCAATAAGATTTTGCAATTAGTTGTGGTCGCAAAAACTGTTTTCTGAAATTTGGTTACAAATCTTTGTTCTAACTAGATTAATGTGATACCTTATTTGCTTATGCATATAATAATACTCACAAAAGTGAAAGTAAATATTTTTTAGCACGGAAACAAAAAATTTTCGGACTGCATACTTATACTGTATAAGTATGCTTAACGAAAAAAGTTTGAGATGAAGGATGGTGAAAGATACTACCAAATCTCTTTCTGAGAATATTATTAATAAACCCTCTTTTCTTATGTCTAATCCAAATTTGTCTATTTAGTTTCCTTAATTTAAATTTGAATTCAAATTTCATACGGTGTCTTTCGCCTCCCTTAGGTAAAGATAATGTGAATTCAATTATTACCGATGATACAGATCTCGCTTCCACGTTGTCATAAAGTTTATGATATTCAGAAACAGATTCCCGAAGGAAGTAGCGAAGATGGAAGTTAAAAGTGCCACGGATATCGTGTTTCTCGAAGTAACGATTAAATAAACATCAAATGTCCCGTCGAATTGTACGGGTCAGAACTTTGTTTTCTTCAATCGTTTCTCCGCTTGCAACTTTCTACTCTCGATCTTGACCCGCTCTTGGGACAACGTAGTCCTTCGGTCTTAATTAAGAAGTAATTCACCGAGGGGATAATGTTTAACGCCGAGCCAAGATCAAAGAGAAACGGCCATGAGCGTCGAGGGTTTCCGCGCGAAATACGATTTCTTTGAGAAAGTTCTACTCCTGATTCGATTAAATTCAAATGATACACACCCTTTGACTACGGGATCCAATTATTTCTGACGCTAGTCGTAACCGGACCGACAATTAACGGTACGAAAACTTGTCTGTCTTCGAGCCGTTTCCTCGGATCTTCAATCTCGCCCCTCATGTTTATCCTTTCGGCCAGGCTTTCAGCCAATTTTTTATCAATTATTTATGCGTATCTTTGTTTCTCCTAAATGTTACAACGCGCTTCTTTCACCACGAAGTCGAGGAAATTTCGTGATAACAGTGTATTTCACATGTAGACATAAGTTTAGACGAATATAATAATTTACTTCAATTTTTATGTAGTAGCTTAATCAACATCGCAACAAAAAACTAATTCAAACGAAGAAAAACAAAAACAAAAGTGTTCCTAGGCCTTTAAAAACGCAATAACTTTTTTAAAACTGAACTAAATGACATAATTTTTTTAGGTGATAAAGGGACTAGTTTACTAGACAATTACAAAAATGCTTTTAAAAAATACCTCTCTCTGTCGTATATTTCGATATTAACACGTTCCGTGCCACGTGTACCATCGATGGTACACGCTTGCATGTTTACTTAGTGAACTGAACAAATTGTTTACAAGAAATTTAGAACCGAAGAATCAATCAATTTCCACCGCAAGAATGGGCGTTGATAAGTTTTTGTTACGTTGTTATATGTACGAGAATTAATAATTGCACGTAATACATCAAGTTTTAGTAAAATATCAAAGTGTGAAGATTCGAGTAAAAAAAGCTCGGCACGGAACGTGTTAAATGAAATATTTACTATTATTATTTAAAATTCTAAACGTGAACAGGGGAATATAAAAGAAACATTTGCTCGAAGTTATAATTGCGGAATAAGTGAGATTTGGTTAAACTTGTGAAGGAACCAATTAATACAAATTTTCTCGAATAACATAATCGAATAACAGCATTTGCAATTTATTGTTAAGAAATATGACCGCGAAAGTAAACTCGATCACAGTTTACCCAGAAGGAAACGAAGAAAAATAAAATCACTGGTGACGTTTCGTATTGGTTGATTCGAAAGGAACAAATCTGGAGAAAGAATCTCGTCGGTCCGGTTGTCTGCAATTCGGTTCAGATATAATTTTTATTTATTTACACAAGGGTCGGGCACCCTTAGCCTGACACAGGATCGCAGCGCAGGTTGGTTTATATTTTATTCATCCCTTATTGAATTCGAGCTCAATCTCATGAAAGTGTCTCTACCGTGGCCTTCGGTCTCCCATTCTCTTTTTCCTCTGTCTGTTCTTTCTTGGATCGTTATCTGTTCTCCCTTTCCGTCTCCCTGGCTTCTTCGTGGATGGGTATTCCAATCTCCCTATGTTTCCGTCTGCCTCCGCTCCCCTTCGTCCTCAACAATCCCTTGCACTGCCAAGTCTCCGCGATACTCTACGACGTTCTCCTTCTCTTTAAATCTGTGCCCGACATCTTCGCTTTTTCACCGCCCGATTGTTTTCAGGCCCGAAACCAGAACTCTCCACTGATCCATCAGTTCGAATCAACTAGGACGAGAATAAAAGGGAGATAGAGATCCAGCGAGCCCCGGGCGAGACAATTAATTTGTAGGAAGCGCGATGGAGTACTCGTGTGTGCCGACAGAATATTTTAAGTCCACTGGATTCTGTTCTAGCTTCCAAACTATAGTAATCTCTCCCTAATTCGCGCTCAGATCGCGCACGAAAAGGACAATTTGGAAAGAGAAGGTACGATTATTCTACTCTTCCCAAATTGTCCATTTTTGTGCACGATCTGAGCGCGAATTGAGGAGAAATTATTGTACACGTTTACACAGTTTTCTTATCCCCTTACTGTAATTTTATTGTAATTAATAATTTGTTCGCATCAGAGCTAATAAATAACTATGATATTCGGTTAGGAAGCCTTATCTCCCTATTTTGTAATTGTATTATATTGATTATATTACACTGTTATGTTATACTAATTTTTATAAGTTCACGTTTACGGTTTAATCGTACGGCAAAACATGTCGGGGATGTTCATCGTTGTTAACTCGCCACTTCAAACTTTTCAAAGTGAACAATCTCACAGCAGGAGAAAACCGAAGCTATCGAATTACGTAACTGTTAGGTAATTATTATGCGGGAAATTTCAATCGTAATTAAAACCGCACGAACTTATGGTTCGACCAATACAAGCCCCGGATCCCGCCGACTCATGCAACGGCGCGCAACGTGTGCTTTAATCAGCGCGGAAAGACGCTGTTTCCGCCTGAATATTTCATCGAGCCTCCCTTCTGATCTTTAATTCCTTTATCCTCTCAAGGCTCCTTAACCGCCGCGATTCTAGCTACGCCCAGACAACGACAAATCCCGTCTCCTCCTCGGTCTATTTGCCGTTTCTATGCACTCGAGTCGTTCTCGCCTTGCAATTTCAGGAGTGTCGAGGCAGCACTCGTATCCAGACGCTATTAAATATTGAGAAACCCTATCCACCGTCGTCCAACTATCGGTTCAATCTCTCCTCTTCGAAAGAACCTTCCGAAAATCTTGAATGAAACTTCGCCCGCAGAAGTTGCGAAATGGAGCTATCGGCCGGCTAGAGTGCTCCGCGGATTAGATGGTTAATTGGAAGCTGAGGACGGGGAAGTTTCTATTACAGAAACTGGCCAAGTTATTCCGATATTCGAATCGAAAGGGAAAGTGAAACAGACGTACGGAGCATGCAAGGCGCGTCGCGCGGAGCCAATAATTCTGTGAACTGTAACCTGACGACTGCAGCCAGCACTAATCCGTGGAGTATCGTATTTATGTCTGAGTATCGGATCAAACACTACAGTCTAGACGGATGTGCTTTAAACATCTAGAACGACACTTCTCTACACAGTATTTAATAACCAGTTTCGTATATCGCGTCGAACTACTTTCAAGGCGGCTAAGCTCTGTTTAGAAATTCTACCGAATTAACTGGACAAACTGTTCGAGTAGGAAAATTTGTTCCGAAAGCAAAATTGCACAGAATTAGATACTATAATCGAAAACAATGTTCGCGTTTCAGGAAATACATAATTAAAAATCGATGAAATTCTTCTGCAAGCAGAATGAAAGAAAACGAACGTTGCATAGTTAGCAGTTTCGGAGTCAACAATTAAATTGACTGCGAATCTTTGCGCAAAATAATTTTCTACCCGAATCGCAACACGCTGAAATAAACTAAAAGTTTGCGTCTTTTCGTAATAGGTCTGATTTGTTGAAATTAACGTAACAGTGTTCTCAAAGACCTTTGAAATGTTCGCTCAACTGAGAAATAAAAATGCTAGGCAACGGTTCACAAATTACATCATGTTGCAACATTATTATAATCGATTTTGCGTAAAATGGCTCGTGTACCGAATTACAAAATTTCCAGAAAAAAGAAAAAGAACAGAAAAAAACATGTGCTCAAGAAGCATCAGAATTTGCTCTGAACAAACGCAAAATAATTTTCTACCCGAATCGCAACACGCTGAAATAAACTAAAAGTTTGCGTCTTTTCGTAATAGGTCTGATTTGTTGAAATTAACGTAACAGTGTTCTCAAAGACCTTTGAAATGTTCGCTCAACTGAGAAATAAAAATGCTAGGTAACGGTTCACAAATTACATCATGTTGCAACATTATTATAATCGATTTTGCGTAAAATGGCTCGTGTACCGAATTACAAAATTTCCAGAAAAAAGAAAAAGAACAGAAAGAAACATGTGCTCAAGGAGCATCAGAATTTGCTCTGAACAAACGCAAACTTCATCTTGGTATCGCAGAGATGCCTTCGATAAGCGA
The DNA here is from genome assembly GCF_051020955.1 of Megalopta genalis. Lineage (NCBI taxonomy): Eukaryota > Metazoa > Arthropoda > Insecta > Hymenoptera > Halictidae > Megalopta > Megalopta genalis. Next base: position 5,151,187 of record NC_135027.1, read on the forward strand.
CAACCGGTCTTGTGTCTGAAATAAATTTCACCGCAGTCGATTCCAATGAACTGTAACGAAGGAAAGGCCTTGAAACGGAAGGCACCGGCACAATTAAACCGTTTTACGCAGCGTGGCGAGACGCTCAAAAACCGTGCGAGGGGATACCGGTACGCGTATACCCGGGGATGAATGTGTTTTGCTTCTCGCGGAAAGACAATTCGAACGTCTATGAGAGTGTAGAGGAGGTGGAACGATGAATTTAAACGGACAAACCAAGAAACAGAGAATGGAAGCGGAAAAGAGGAGGAACGAGGAAGAAAAGGAAGGGGTAGTGCCATCGAGTAAATCGGGCGGAAAACGCGGAGATATTATACAAAGAGTGAGGAAGGGAGATGAAGCAAAAGAAAAGGAGAGACGAAGACAAAGAAAAAGTGATGGAGACAGATAGATAGAGAAAAGTGAAGGAAGATATACACTGCGTCTCGTTACTATAAAACCAGCCAACATTTCTCAGTTTTTACACGTCCTAGTTAATATGATGACGAACGAAGCATGCCATATTTAAGATTACACCGAAAAACGATACTTTTCTAAAAAGAGATCAATTTTATTCGGCAAAGAAAAAGGAAAAACGGAAGAAAACTAATTTATTCTTGTTCCATGATTATAGAACCAACAGAATGGAACGCTTTGTTACACAAAAATTCAACGGAAAATACAACGAAATGAAATTACACTGATAATTTAGTAATGCGTAAGTCCACCTCTATTTTCAATGAATTCAAATGTTCGATTTCGCATACTTCCGATCAGGCTTTGTCCTACCGTTCCTTGTACCTCGTCGCGCCGCTGTTACGACTGCATTTTTCGATTCAGATGTGTTTCGACGTTTCTTTCGTTTCTTTCCGGTGCTTTTTCTTTCAGAGTAAACACATAATTTGCCCTTCCAGAAAAATGCATTGTTTCTCGACACGATTTCGAACACGCGGCATGCCTCGTTCGTTGTTACATTAACTCCAATGTATAAAAGCTGATATTTTTTGGTGACTTTGTAGTTATGAGAAGCAAGCGTAGAGAGAAAGGGATGGCGAGAGTGAGATAGAGACAGCTGGAGAAAGAGATAGGGAAAGATGAAGAAAGGGATAGAAAAAGGGGCGGGGGAGGAATGAGGATCGGGACGAAAGGGAAGCGTAAGAACACGTTAGCTTTGGTAGGACGACAATGTTCTCAGGCGCATCCTCGAAGAGTGCTGCTACTGGATGGAATCCGGGTTCCCTTAATTACAACGACCCTCTTCTCTCCCATTAATAAGCGGCCTAAACAAACTGCCGTCATATAAATACTTGGATTTCTACCTCGTCCACTCTCTCGTACAAGCAGCTTCCTTCTCCGTTGTCGTTCCTCCTCGGTCCCTCTTCCGCCCCACCCAGCCACCCCCCTCCTTCTCGCACTCCCTGCCCTCTTCCCTATAATTAAATTTGCACTGCGCTTCGTGAGTTTGGCTCCTCCGTTCATTTAATCGGACACCGGGCGTTAGTATAATTAAAAGCACATCTCTTTTGGAATTCACCTCGTCCAAATCTCTCACACTCTCTGTCCCGTTCCCTGTACACGGGTTTCCTTCTCTGTTTCTCACGTTTCTATGTCTCACCCAGCAGCTCCTCCTCCGCCCACCCCAGGCCCCGGCCGACTACCCTCTCTTTTCTAGATGAGCATCCTCTTGTTCTCTAATTGCGAGGCACTCGGCTGTCTGTACGTGTTTTTGGCGTTTCTATGCGAGGAACAGGACCGTTCTCCTCTGTAAAACGATCTGCGAGCAAAGTAGACGCATGCGAACCGTTTGGACGCCGGCTCGTTCGCGAACGGCGGGGTTAGATGCTCGTGGAACTTGTTTCGACCCGGCTACGTGCCGCATTTTTCGCTACGGAAAGGAGAACGGTCTCTGGATTAGAAAATAATTGAGCGACGGTAATGGACCCCGTACGCGTCCACGGACAGTACAAATTTTCATGAGCCAAACAAACAGAGAATTAGAGAGGCGATTTGTTCTTCAACGCGTCGCATATGTGCGACGATCGCGATTCTTTATTTCGCGTAGAAAACGCCGAATTCATTTTACGAATGTCACTGTTCAAGATTATAACATATAATACGATGTTTAGAAAATTGGGGTGAGTCGGGAAAAAAAATTTGGTATAACATGTTTTTATCCGAGGCTCCGTTCCCGAGAAAATCGACTTTAACCCCTTGTCGTAGTCCGACTCGTCATGAAAATTTCTAGTAATAACTTATCGAGTATAGATGTTATTCTGCCCCGTAAAATTGGAATCAAATTCTAATCTCTCGTCACCGATATTTAAGCAATCTAGTAAATTCAGGCACACGATAAGCATCAATTTTCTTCCCCTTCTAAGAAATTATTGCAATCGAAAAATTTCTAATCGCAGTAACTGCGAAGAAAATGGTATGTCGAGAGGTCCATGTTTGTTCACCTATGCGAATAATTTAGTTATCGTCTATTCTTCTACCGGTTGTCTCCGTCCGCGATAGAGTAAAAAGAGGTAATATGTCCGATTCGATAAAAATGAAATTAATTACGCCCGAAAACAAACCAAAGGCACAGGAATTGGTCTCTCCATGGTAACAGGCACCACTACCCTGTACCAGGAGCGGGGTACTTATCGAACGAAATACTTAAAATTCGTCGTTCGATATCTTTTTTTTTTGTTTCGATCAAAGCTATTCGTCTCGTCGAAATGTCGAGTAGAACAGCTGCTAAAAACCAAAGGAAAGCCGGGAAAGAAGGTAACGATAGGACAAAAAAAAGAAAAGAAGCGAGTATAGCTGGTTCAATCGTCAAAGGCAACGGTATCGCTAATTTCCTACGCGCACAGTAGTCACGCCGCATCTCGGCTGCCTGACGGCCGCATTGCCGCGCTGCCGCCTATCGTTAACGAAATTCCCTTCCCGCAGCTGGAAACAAAGCGTATTCAAAGCAACGACCTGTCGTTTATATGCATATAGCTCGGCCGTTCGTTGTCTTTAAATGTCTCACGGTGGAATAAAATACTGATACCCTTCACGCTGCTATCCACAGGGCTTTCTCTTCCCCCATTCTGGTTCACGGGTTGGCGTTACGAACCGATGGATGCGATGGCTGGAGTACGGGGAAGAGAAGAGGCCGCGTCGCAGCGGGTGGATCGTGGAGATCGAGAGCAAGAGAAAGAGAGAGAAAGAAAGAAAGAGAGAGAGAGAGAGAGAGAGAGAGAGAGAGAGGAGGGGCGGTAAAAGCGGAATTCGTTTAACTGGCATCGAATACATTTCTTTCGACGGTAGACGTCAATTAACCGTACTCTATTGAAATTGACGTTAAATGTGAAGAGACAAAAGAAAGAGAGAGACGGCAAAGAGGAAAGAGAGTCGAAACACAGGATGAGTTTACTCCGTTCAATTATGCGAGTCAAGTATACACAATGGCTTGATCAACGTCACGTTTCGCCACGGTTATCACGCCAATGTATAATAAATACTTCGCTTTTAGCCCTTCCATTTCGCATTATTCGATTAATTTATTATACGATAAAATCTGATATACTCGTACGTCGAGTGTGTTCGCAATCAGCGGATGTTTCGCGAAAAAAAAAAATGTTTTTCGAGTGGCTTTCAATCGATTAAACACGCGACAATATTTTCTGCCGGGCATACATTTTTATTTCGCCCGGTGTCGGTGCAAATGCGACTTCGATGACGAGGAGAATCCGAACGTTCGGAAATAAAACATTACGGCCCGTTGTGCGTTGCAGCTACCCACAGCCGTTACGAGTCAGTTTATGTAATAAGTGTGACGAATACTCTGTCGGGTGAGTCATTTGAACACTTCCAGTGGAAATAACGAAAATATTTTCTTCGCCACTTAGTCGTAATTTTCTGCCCGTACAGTGTCGAATATAACCTGGTGTACTAAACGAAAACAGCACGATTACGGTATACTCGCATAAATCAAACCAACGGACGAATGATCGAAGACCCCTTATACGAAACACTGTGGGTACAAACGGATAAATTTTTCAGAAAAGAGAGGAAATTCTTTCGAACTTTTGTAAATTGTTTACAAAATTTGATGTTTACTGGTTAAAAAACGTGCTTGAACATATTCTGATGGCAGAGAAAATTATTAGAATATATCATTCGTCTCTGTTTGCAAGTACTCTACCCTCCAATTCAAAATAGATCTAGATAACGCTCATAGAAGACCGTAATATACGAGTATTTTTCCAATACGTACTTTTCACAGTCACCTGCCCATAAAACGGTTAATTTGTTCCATATTGTACCGAAACCGTGTTAAACGAGACGTGGAAATAATGCAAATCATGGGAATGTGTTCCGTGATGTATCGGGACCGTGTTTTCGGAGTATCGTGTTGCATCGGAACCCCGTTAAACTAAATTTAAAAGTAATGCGAATAAGGGAATTGCGTTCCGTGTTACATCGAAACCGCGATTTCAGAATTTCGTATTTATTATGTATTTACATATTACATGTTTACGACTGAAATGAGAAGGTGAAATACAAAATATGAAAATCATCGGAACAATGCCAGAGTACTGGTACATTAATTGTCATCTTATTAAAATCATTGAAACATAAAACAAGTTCCTATTTAATTCCTGTTTCTCACGATCGATGCAGAAACGCGTTTCACAGTAATTTCTCTCTAAAAGATGGACAATTTGGAAAGAGGAGATACGATTATTCGAGCCGTGCGGCTCGTTTTTATAGTTGTTGGCAATCGGCAACTATAAATCGTATCTCCACTTCTCAAAGTGTCCAATTTTGCGTACAAGCTGAGGGTCAATCAGGGAGAATCTATTCTATATTCCCGACTTCCACTGATATTTTTTTAAATTTAATTTACTTAATGTCGCGTCTGCTTAACCCGAGAAAGATAACCTACGTCGCAGAGGCGCCTGCGAAGACTGTTGATTTTTGTTAATTTTTCATAGAGGTCTAGTGATTTAAGTTTAAAATTACTTAAAATATGAAAAAATATAATATAAATGCATTTTATTTTTACAATAATGCCAAACCTTTAAAATGACTAGATTAACTTAAATAAATATCCATTGTTAGTATAAAATTGACGCCTTAGAAAAGCATGCGCCTCTGAAGCGTATGGTTATCTTTTACGTACGTTGTCATATGGTTATCTTTCTAGGGTTAATAACGATTAGAGACCACTTGTGATAGCAACCAAATTGTCCATTTACATTTGTGCACGATCTGAGCGCGAATTAGGGAGAATTTACTGAATTTTGCTCGATAATTCACAGTCTAGTTACAACGTCCTTAATAAATTATCACACGACAAACGATATTTACTGCCCACATATCCTGGCACTTGCACTTTTCTCTACGTACCAAAAATACCACCAGCCAGTATTACCATTAATTATTTTCAGAAGGAAATTGCACTAAAATTATATACTTCGGTATTACCGTTGGCACGTGAAGCGTTTGCAGACTAAAACGACGATATCTTTATTTCGGTACTTGCATCGTCTTCAACAGAGAATTATTTTCAAGTGAACTATATAAACTACAAGGATAAAAAATCAACGATTGAATGTGCACCTTCTCGAATAAACAATATCGCGTACAACAGACTACCACGAGTCTGCAAAACCTAAATCATAACGGCATTAGGACTCACGGATTTCGCTCTCACGAAAATCTCCGTCGGTCCGCAGAGCTGTTTCCCGACTCAATAAAACAGACATCGACCGCCGAATTAAACGACCATTAAATCCGGACGATCGTGCGAGCCTCGCGTGTCTCTAATTCTATAAACGATAAATCCTCCAGACCGATAGGAAAAGGGAGCAAGAGGAGAAGGGGGTGATGGTGGTGTTGGTGGTGACGGTGGCAGAGGCGGAGGCGGCGGAGGAAGAGAGAGAGAGAGAGAGAGAGAGAGAGAGAGAGGGAGAGAAAGAGAGAGAGAGAGAGAGAAAGAGAGACAGTGTGAGAGTGAGGGGGAGAGGGTGGAGGGAAGGAGGAGGAGGAGGAGGATTCAGACCGTGCAATTTCCAGCTGTTTCCGATCTCCCACTTCGTTACCGTACTCCCTGGAACGTTTTAAAGCCAGCCTCCTTCAGACTACGTCGAAAATGCGATTCGTTGTACGCGCAATTAGCGGAAGGATGGTAATTAACCACCAACGATATCGCTCTTCGATCACCTCGTAACCGAAAAGGATGCGGGTTTGAAGCAAACGGTAACGGTTACGGCGCTAACCTGGCGCGGCGGATCCCGGTCTTCTCGAGGCGTGGAGACGCGGCTTAAGGCGGTCAACGAAGCGTGCATCCGTGAGCAGAACCGAGCCGAGCCGAGCCGAGCCGCGTTGCACCGCACCGCACCGCGCCGTGCGTGTGTAACCGTGAACGTCTGCGGCCCGTGTGCGGCCCGTGTGCAGCGTTCCGCGTGCTCCCGTCATTATTACGTCTTTCAAGATTACCGCAATTGCGTTGATAAACGCACCGGCACGAATTCAGCTCGGTGACTCTTCCTAAATTGAGGCTTCCCTTTCGCCGCGGCATCGGGGTTTTCTTGGTTGAAATAATAGACGCACGGATCATGTGTATCGGAGAGGCTACAAGGCTGTGTAAAATGTATTTAGATTGCGCGTTGCTCCTATCTGTCTGCGACTCGTTTTATTTCAATTATATAAGGACAGTGTGTAATAGATTAAATAAAAAAAAAAAAATGAAAAGAGAAATAGGGGACGTTATGTTCCGTTCGCGTCAAAGAATGCGTTCGTCGCTCTACTGTATCATGTTACAACGATGTGTAATACGGTACTACTAGTAGTTATTGTTACGATGTTACACGTAATACAAAAGTCATCCAAATTGTTGATTAGAAATAAGGAATTTCGTTCCAATCGTTGGATCGATATTTTTAGAAAATGTTCGCTTCGCGTGCTTTTGTCTATATCTTATTTATACGGTTGCGACTCGCTTCTGAAATTTTTGAATCATTGCGAGTTCAAATTAGGTGTGTCGATTCCTAAAAGAAAAAGAAACAAATTGTAAATGTTAATTGTGAATGTAAATGAATTTAATGGGTGATAGTCCTTTGTTTATAGAGCGTCGTTATATAATTTAGGACGTGAATATGGCAACGGAAATACAGTAAATTCTCCCGAATTGATCGCTCAGATTGTGCACAGAAAATCGTTCTACTGTAAAAACTATAAATAAAAAAAGCTATAATGTATAACAATATTATAATATATAAAATATATATAAAACTATAAATAATAACTATAAAACTATAAAAACGAGCCGCGAGACTCTAATAATCGTATCTCCTCTTCCCAAATTGTCCATTTTCGTGTACAGTCTGCGCATCAATTAGAGAAAATTGACCGGAGCTGTCAGCTGTCGAGAGTAGTCGCATGAGAGAGAATGAGCGAGCCTTGCAGTGTATCGAATTGTCCCTGTTATTCATTATTTATATTTACATTTGTATAAACAGTTATTTCGTGTTCCATTATATATTTTCGGTGTGTTCGTGTATCATGTTCATGTTCATCATCCTATTCTATCCACAACAATTGCATAAAATGGTTGCTGCGTTCAATTTAGCTCGCGCGTCTAGTTAAGATCCGCGAGATTGACGTTCCAGAATTAATCGTTCTGTAAAAAAAAGAAAAAAACTGAATTCGTCCTACTTCGTCACCGTCTCACGCGGAGTATAACAGCATTATTCAGCACCTTCAGAAGTCTCAAATAGCACGAAAATCAAATTCGATTTACCAACCGAGACGACGCGATTCCTACATACTTCTTTCTCTGTTTTATTAATAATTATAATTAGACGTATTCAACTATCGCCAGCGTAGTTTCCTACGACACTTGCGATTATTTATGACCGAACGTCATCGTGCTCCGTTACAGAATGCATGGCAGAAGTCAATTATCCCTACCACATTCGACGAACCTATGATAACAACGCGACTTGCATGATATATATGAATATATATGTACGGCATGCCGCAAGTATAAAGAAATAACGGGCGCGATAAAACGCGCAAACGAACGCCACGGACGGAACACACCGTTTTCAATGCAAACAGTTCGGCTCGTCAGCCAAGAGGAAAATTACTGTCCGACCTGTGGGTGGATGGTCCCGTACACGTAGCTATAACACGCGCATAGAACGCGTCAACGTCCATTGATTCTGGCGTTATTTGCTTTCTGAAAGGTGGGAAGGTATCATCCGTTACCATCGTCGCAGTTGAGTACTTATCCCGACGCGCGTATTTCCCAAGAGAGTAACGCGGCTCCCACGAGCGTCTACGTTTGTAGTCGAGCGAACGCGTTCCAATGAATTCCTAATTGAAAAATATGCCGACGTACTTCTATCCGGCGAGCTAGCCGAGCCAATGGCGTTGCCAACTTCTTAAAGAAATATTTATCGCATTTGTTAACGTAAAAAGAAGGTGTTAACGTTTCTGAATATTATAATACATCTCCACTAGTTTCCAACGGCTGTTTTCTAGCCATTTTTATTTCTATCGACAGGAATTAACGTGAACTGGAACCAACCAAATATTCTTATTTTTTATAGAAAATAGCGGCGATCATGGTCATCGTGGGACGATTTGAAATTCGTCTGTGATCCAAAGCAGCCACCAATTTTAACCCGAACTATTCTTAACCCTTTCGCTCCGAACGACGGATATATCCGTCATCCATATGAACACTCGCGGAGCCGAACGCCGGATATATCCGACATGCTGGTAAAATCGCGACCTAATTTTTGGACTGCACCGCCTCTTGTTACTATTGCGTGAATCTTTTGACGAAACAAACAAACGACAGTCCGAAATAAACGACACACCATTCAAGTTATATTTGTTCTACCTGCATTTCCCATTATTATTGTGTTACATGTCATAAAGGGATAGAAAATCGAAAGTACTAACTTTAGGACTAATTATTATGTATTATGTTTTGTATTATGAATCTTATGTTTTATTTTATTACTGTATATTATATATTATTTCTTCACTTTTTCCATTGTTAATGAAACTTTTTTTACCTATTAAATAACTTTATACCTTATGCAGAAATTATAACTATATTGTTTTAAAGAAAAATCCCTTTTCTTCCCAAATACACTATCCACGCGCAATGTGCACAATTTCGGCGGGTGGTTCCGTTCAGGAGGGGCGCTACGGCGGACTGAACCGCCGTAGCGAAAGGGTTAAACGTCGTTATAACGTGCATAAATAAACGTTATAAGTGTGACTGCAAAAGGCGTTATTGTTTCTCCGCAACGAAGAATCCCAGAAAAAATTAAACAAGGACGGAATTTACGTTACAATACCTCCGTAATAGGCTTCCATTAGATAAGGTGTCGAGAGACATTGCCAAACGGGATTCGTCCCGAGAACATAAGGTGCGAACCCTGGCTCATTGAACGCTGTGGTCGCTCCCCAAATAAGAATCTATTAGCGACGTATGCCCAGCGAATTAAGCTAAGTAAAGCTTTCGATATTTTGCGAGGTTTCTTAATTTGCCCACGCAAGGAGGAGGCGAGCTGAAAAGTTTCCACTCTCCCCGTCAAGGGAATCCACGCTAATCAGTAACGGAACGAGGAAAGTCTGGAAGGAGAACTTTTAAAGGCGAACGCGAGAAAATTCAACTTCATTGATGGCAAAAACGCTCAAGAACGTGTTGCCAAAGTACTTAACGAAGAGGAACTTTGGGACGGCAACAAAGACAGGCAGCGACGACGGTGACGGCGGCGACGGCGACGAGGACAGCGTCAGGCCGACGACGACGACGACGGCGACGGCGACGGCGACGGCGACGACGACGACGACGACAGGAACTTGCCAAAACCCTCTTGTAAGAGGGCTATGTACACCGTTCCCCATTAAAACGAAATGCTGTTTCGCTATTCGCGGTGCACCATTAGGTGTATGGAAATGGCGCATAACCCGGACGATAAGTGCGGAAGGGGTTGAGAAATGAGGAAGTTCCCCCTCGGTAACCGTCCCGGTTCTTCGGCTTATCTTGGGTGACTCGTCGACATACATGTCGTCCTTATCTCCTTCGTACCATATTACACGCTATATACAGCCTTGGGTGGCTATCTTTAAGTGAGAAACCTAGCACGAGCTTACAATGGAAGGCCGGGTCGCGTTAGGCGCAAGGCGGTGGCGCTTAACTTTTCAGCTGATTAGATTTTTAGCTGGCCGTATTTCACCGTGCCGCGTTATCCACTGTCGAAACCCGCCGATGAATCAGGTTTGATCGCGAAATGCTTCTAGTTCAGACTGTAAATCGCACTGTCCGCTATTAACTGATAACGGAGCGTGACATAACACAGAGAAAGCATCGTGGGCAATAATTGGTCGTACGATATTTTGCGCACGCGTGTGCATTGCGATTCTAGCCATGCGTTCAACTCACCAATTGCTGTGCCCTTGGTTTGTTTTCGGGCATAATTAACTTCGTATATTCATCGGAGAAGACATATATCAAATACTTTCGTTCTTTTATTTTGCTTATTCTTGAATATTTATTCGGACATAAATTCACTTTATATTTATCGAATAAGATGTATTATCATTTTGTTTATTTTTTAAGAACACATTTTAACGTCTTGTTCGATATATATGAAGCTAATTATGTCCGAAAACAAACCGAAAGCACAGCAATTGGCCACCCCCACAGTAACCGGTTCGCTTGCCCTACGTTAGATTTCAGTAATTTGTTGAAGCGATACTCGAATCAACGCTAGAATTCAAACGTAAACGAAAGAAAAGATAAAAGATAAAAGATTGAAATTGTTTTCTTATGTTTCAACAATTATCCAATCACCTTCCCAAACGCTTTGAATATTCTTTTGGCATGGTGATTGCCTTAAAACGTCCCAAACTTGTTAACGTAATCTGTGTAAGCTTTCAGTAGTATTTTGTTCGTCCAATAGTTAATACCTTGATAATAATACGTTATGCAATGGAAGTCGTTAGTACTGCTTGCTCGCTCGTCGCTTCAGCTATTGCGGAAATGGTTAAACGGAGTAGCACGTGGTGCAAATCGAGTAAGACGTGCCTACTCGAACTCCCGCTCGGTTTCGCGTAGATAAGGAGAACTATGCACTTGTACGATACAAAGTCCGGTTAGGAATATTTGTCCGACCTCGCGCTACACTTTCAAGAGTAGATTATCTGGTCCAAACTCCTTCGTTATCCGTACACGAAATTATTACCGTTTAGGCATCCGTTGGTTGATAGAAATACGGTGAAAGCTCAAGTACACTTTTTTCGAGTGTACCATTTCAATTCGACTTAACACTTTGACTGCCGGTGAATCATATAATAATACTTATAGTGTAGGTCCAAATGGACCCAAGCCCCTTTGCCCGAGGGATAATATCATACAGCTTAACCTTTCAATTTTAGATGTTTAAATAAGATACTTCAATTTGATAACATTTGTATAATGTATAATTGGAATTGAAATCCAATGTATTGGTTGGATGAGAATACAAGTTCGGGTTTTTTTTACAGAGAGACAAGGTGTAAAGCGAGTGGAGGATTCTTCTCGGTCGAGAAAAACGCCTTATTACAGTCATTTCTCACGGAAATTCCAAATTTCGGGTTGCTGTGAATTTCCCTGTGTTAGTGGCCTCCGAATTGCCTTCGAATCGCGGCATATGGCCTCCGAATTGCCTTCGAATAGTGGCACGTGGCCTCCGAATTGCCTTCGAATCGTGTCATTTGGCCTCCGAATTGCTTTCGAATAGTGGCACGTGGCCTCCGAATTGCTTTCGAATAGTGGCACGTGGCCTCCGAATTGCCTTCGAATAGTGGCACCTGGCCTCCGAATTGCCTTCGAATAGTGGCATATGGCCTCCGAATTGCCTTCGAATAGTGGCATATGGCCTCCGAATTGCTTTCGAATAGTGGCACGTGGCCTCCGAATTGCCTTCGAATCGTGTCACGTGGCCTCCGAATTGCCTTCGAATAGTGGCACGTGGCCTCCGAATTGCCTTCGAATAGTGGCACCTGGCCTCCGAATTGCCTTCGAATAGTGGCATATGGTCTCCGAATTGCTTTCGAATCGTGTCACGTGGCCTCCGAATTGCCTTCGAATCGTGTCATTTGGCCTCCGAATTGCTTTCGAATAGTGGCACGTGGCCTCCGAATTGCCTTCGAATCGTGTCATTTGGCCTCCGAATTGCCTTCGAATTGCCTTCGAATCGTGTTACGTGGCTTCCGAATTGCTTTCGAATCGTGACAAAAAATTAGAAATAAAAAACTTAAGTCCTCGTTTAGGTGTAATGAAATTCTCGAAAGTGATAATTGTATGCGATCATCGCGGATTATCGTAGTTGGGTGGCTCGAGAATATAACCTTGAACAATTATCAACTACATCGAATTCATCCGAACTGAAGAAAGAGAGAAAAACAGAAAGAAAGAGAGAGAGAGAGAAAGAGAGAGAAGGATAAAAAAAAAGGAATTCCTTTCTAGGAGACGAGTTTCGAAATCCGGGTAATTTATTTTGAAGTGTACCCTGGTCATGAGAAAACCAGGAGGAGACGTCGAGACGGTTTTCCGAACTTTCCGGCAAAAACTCGACTAGAGAATGGGGGAGACGGTGGTTGAACACGATCAGTAGCTCGAGGTGACATACTTAGGATGGATCTAGTTCTGCGGCGTACGAACTGATACTGCCATTGTCATTGTAATTTCACGGTCGAGTACACAGCCGGCTCGAAGGAGGAACCGAGCCAACCTATCCGCCGAGTTGTGATCGATGATGTGCGTATACCTGAAACTCCCTTGACAGAGGGGGACTGGTTTCGTGTTGACAACGGTTCGAATACGAAAATTCGTAAATTTTGCAATCCGAAGAGAACAGGTCTGACAACGCAATATGCTATACGGAAATATTGAGTTTCACATTTTCACCTATTTATTACATTTATGGTAATTTGAATCTTTCTACATTGATTACGTAAAATACAGAATTACTTGCAGCTCGTTCGGAGTATCTATGATATTTTTCATGAATTTGTGTGCCGACGAAGTCATTTCCAAATAGTACATCAATGGAATTATGTGTATATAAATGGAATATATAAATGGAATACAATGGAATTAGAAAACTGTGTTTTCGATAGAAATGAGTCTAACAATTTATAATGCACTGTCTTTCAAGATGGTCATTAAGATGGACCAAGGTTAACATGTAATTAGAAAAAAAAATATTTTGATTTGCAAAGAAATTTATTTCCATTATTAATCATTTTATTTGAAGATAACATTCATACTTGCTAACATTCTTTCAATGCATTTATTGTTTTATATTTTACCTACATGTATAATGCACGCATAAGCTATTGCCATCGTATTAATTTTTTATTAAATTAATCGGATGAATTAATCACACGCGACGATTAATGCACTATGTAACCTGAAATTACTTTCAGTTTCAATAACAATTTTGCTTCATTGTTGGTATAACAATCTGTTTCGCATGCGTTCAAAGGATTATTACGTCGAAATGAAATTTTGAATAAACGTCTACGATTTCAATCATAAACGGAAATCACAATGGTGGTAACCGTTCGAAAATGATTCGTATTAACTGCGATTTGAACACAAGCGATCCAGTTATTTGAGTTTGATTAACATACTAAGCTTATTGATCGCGGTGGATCCACGGAGCAAGTGAAACCACTCAGGACGTCGATATTCCACTGTGTGGAATTCAGTTCATGGTGAAGGCTATCCTCCGGAATGTGTTTAATTGAAATTACGCAGCGCCTCCTGTCACTTCGCCGCTATAAAGGGACATAGTAAGGAAATGTTTTTCATTTATGCGTATCTCGATTTAATAAAAAAGAACTGAATTTTTCAACAGACAGTAGTATTCCAACAGTTCGAACATATTCGTTTTCTAATCGGATTGCGCGAATGTATTTCCAATTGTTAATCGACGCCGTTTTCCGTTAATCACGGCTGCAATTGCGTCGCCCCATTATTGCCGGTAATATTACTTTGATTAATTGGCGAAATCGCTTTGATTTGTGATGGATTGCAAGCCGAGTGTTTCCGTAAACATATTTACACTGACACATCGCTATTTTCCCTGCTCGACGGTACTGCGTTTTCTTCCCCCGTAAACATCTCTAATTCGCTCGAAAACAGATCGATACGCTGTAGTCTTCAATTTCTTTTATCGAAAACAAATCTTCTCAACGCGAGTGTTTAAATTGGACGGGAAAGATTCTCTGTGGAAATGCGAACTGAAATAACAAGCTGGCTTCGAAATTTACATTCTCAGAAAGAGCTAGCATAAATAATAATTTTTCATCGAATCTCTTGGTAAAAATTCTTTTCATAATATTTATTAATATCGATTCATGATCTTCGGATCTGATGCTTTGCCTCAAACTTTGTTGATAAGAACAAGGAAAGTAAGTAGTAAACAAGATGGAGTAAATCGTTGGACAGTTCCAAGTAAAAAACGTATGAACAATTAATTTCTATCAGCACTATATTATATCTATTTTGTTCGTGGTGTGCACAATATATATATGTCGATTATTATAATGATTAAATTCGTATTTGAAAATTTAATAAAATATCGTTACACGTATTGCACACAGCTTGCGTTATCCTAGACAGAGTCAGAATATTCAATGAAAACATCCTAGGTGCATTACCATTAAGCTCGAAGATTTTTTAAAAGCACGCTCCCCAATTACATTGAAGAACAATTCGTAGCTGCAATTTATCTATGAAGCAGGTATTTCCACAGATATATGGTTTCGAATCGATTCTAAACGAACGAAACACGTCGATGTTATAAATGTTATAACAGGGTATTTATGGAATAAGTAAGCAAGGCATGTATGATGTGGTACGACGAAATCGGATTAGCTATTTAATGGACGCTATCAAGGGCCGAGAGTAAGAGAAAACGGTGCCACGTTGATGGCAGAATCAAGCAGAAAATGCCAGTCGCGCACAGTGTACACGTAGCAAATGAATCGCTCGGTTAAACGCTGTAATCACGAGGCTCCCGCGATCACGAATCAGGACCTGTGATCCGCAGAACGCATGTAAACGTACGTGATTACCTACGTGAGCCTGCTAGGTACACACGCTAAACAGAGTACGAAGACAAAACGAGCAAATGAATCCGACAGAAGACAGGGAAAAAGGAAGGAGGGAGAAGAGGAGTGAAGGGGACCGAGAGAGAACGAGAGAACGAAAGAGAGAGAGAGAGAGAGAGAGAGAGAGAGAGAGAGAGAGGGGGAGTGAAAGAGAGAGCGAGAGAGAGCGAGGGAGTGAAAGAGAGAGCGAGAGAGAGAGAGAGAGAGCGAGAGAGAAGGAGATGGAGAAGATTCCATCGAGAAGGGATCAAGTGGCCCGATATTGAATATAGCACGGAAGAGTTCACGGCGGACAATCAATGCAGCGAAAATTGAAACTGATCGCCGATGAATTCCAGATTTAACAATGTTTCTTACATTCTTACAATGCAGATCGTGCGTGCCACAGGAATTTTGGCAAAGCAACGTTTACGATTGGCTGACATTCACTGCATTTTCAGAACAAATACACGGTACGGTATCGTCCTGTACACATTGAATGGACGCATCTCTGCGAATGAACATTTTGTTGCATTCTATGAAAATGTACCGTTTATCGCACAAGGAGTTAGGTTGAGATATAATTGCTCGATTTTTCAAATGGAATAACTTTCTTTATGTTGGTACAACTGACATGAATTTTATGAGATGTTAGTTTTCTGAGTATGCAATAAGTTCTTTTTGGAGATTGCGATTGGTTGAGGTGACAAATAAATGAAAAAATGCTATAATAATGAAAAATATACTAGAACTGTAATAATAAGAAATGCTACAACTGTGAAAAAAGATATTAGAACTGTGTTCTACTAGACAGGTGACTCTATGTAAGGCTGACATCGAATAAAGCTTTTCGAAAAGGTACTTCATTGTGATGCATTTTTAACAAGCACGTCCGCTTGTAGCGTTCGATATAGCGATTGATGGGATATAAATCTCTAGATGCGATACAAAAGACAATGGGTCTGCAATACGCGTTCTCCATGGAATTGCTTATGGACTCGGTGACCCTGTAAGTCAATTGATGGCTCACTTT
Source organism: Megalopta genalis (assembly GCF_051020955.1). Taxonomy (NCBI): domain Eukaryota; kingdom Metazoa; phylum Arthropoda; class Insecta; order Hymenoptera; family Halictidae; genus Megalopta; species Megalopta genalis. Next base: position 5,167,385 of record NC_135027.1, read on the forward strand.
CGCCCCCACAACTGTGCAATGAAGCCATGCATGCAATTTCTCGTTTGTCAACCGTGTCACCGGTCCAATATAGTTCACCCACATCTGTTGATACGACGCGTAACAAAAAGTCAAAAATAATCTAACGAACTGTACGAACACCGTAATCTGTTCAGCACTGTCACCTCGCCTGAGCTTCTTAAATAAGGATTGTCGATATATATATTTATGTTTACTGAACACTCGTATTTTCTTCAGTGAATGTCCACTGTATTTAATACAGTGGATCCTCGATAAATAGAAAACCTCTATCAGGCTATATATTTAGAAATAATTATTTTAGGAGAAATAAAAGACTGATGTATATCTTCAAGCAGAATAAAATACAATATAATACTTATTTATATACCTAATTATATATTTTATTTGTCTACCTGAACGACAAAGCAGCAATACGAATACAAATATGTATAATATACGCGTGGGGTAGTATCTACCCCGTGAAAGTTCTCTTGAGGGTTAATTCCGTTCCGTTCAACTATAAGAATCACTACAAAACGAAATAAAACATCCTTGACTCGAACCATTTACCACGTGCTAAATTACATATTTTACCAGTATAATTCAATTTCAGGAAAAGTCTGACCTCTACAGATCAAAGTTTACCTCCTGGTACATATCAATTAACCGATCCAAGGGGATCGTCGGTTCTACGATTTATTTCTTTACGAGTTTGAATTTGATGAACTTGAAACTATCTTTCTTTACACGTTCACAAGTCTATAGATCCTACATAGATAACACGAATTTTCGTTCGTTGAATTCCTGCGTGTTGTTCGATATGCCGAAACCTCTATAACACGAAGACTTTTTCCCATCCCATAAAGTTCGAGTTATCGAGATTCAAAGATAAAAAGACTAAAAGAATAAAAAGCTATGTTGCGACGGCAACACCGAAGGTCGAACGTCTCTGGCTATACCTTGAGCAATTAAGCAATATACCTGGGACAGTAAAAAATGCATCCGAACGAAAATATCTTCCGACCCGACGAACGGACAACACGACTCATAAATTCCATATTTCACAAAACGGAAAAATTACAACCCGAACTTTCGAACAGTTTCCCACTCCTCATTTCAAGTTCCTTCCGACACACTCACCATCCACCAATCAACAAAAAAACCGAGGGGACAAGCGGAAGGGCACCTAGGACGTTAGTCAGAACTCTTAGAACTCCCAGAACTCGTAGAACTCCCAGAACACTCGTAGAACTCCCAGAACTCGTAGAACTCTCAGAACTCTTAGAACTCCCAGAACTCTTGGAACTCCCAGAACTCTTGGAACTCCCAGAACTCTTAGAACTCCCAGAACTCTTAGAACTCTTAGAACTCCCAGAACTCGTAGAACTCCCAGAACTCTTAGAACTCCCAGAACTCTTAGAACTCCCAGAACTCTTGGAACGCCCAGAACTCTTGGAACTCCCAGAACTCTTGGAACTCCCAGAACTCTTGGAACTCTTAGAACTCCCAGAACTCGTAGAACTCCCAGAACTCTTAGAACTCCCAGAACTCTTAGAACTCCCAGAACTCTTGGAACGCCCAGAACTCTTGGAACTCCCAGAACTCTTGGAACTCCCAGAACTCTTGGAACTCCCAGAACTCTTGGAACTCTTAGAACTCCCAGAACTCGTAGAACTCCCAGAACTCTTAGAACTCCCAGAACTCTTAGAACTCCCAGAACTCTTAGAACTCCCAGAACTCTTAGAACTCCCAGAACTCTTAGAACTCCCAGAACTCTTAGAACTCCCAGAACCCTTAGAACTCCCAGAACCCTTAGAACTCCCAGAACCCTTAGAACTCCCAGAACCCTTAGAACTCCCAGAACCCTTAGAACTCCCAGAACCCTAAGAACTCTTAGAACTCCCAGAACTCTTAGAACTCCCAGAACTCTTAGAACTCCCAGAACTCTTAGAACTCCCAGAACTCTTAGAACTCCCAGAACTCTTAGAACTCCCAGAACTCCCAGAACTCTTAGAACTCCCAGAACTCTTAGAACTCCCAGAACTCTTAGAACTCCCAGAACTCTTAGAACTCCCAGAACTCGTAGAACTCCCAGAACTCGTAGAACTCTAAGAACGCAGACAGAACGCAAATAACGCATCGCTAAGACCATAGCTGTACTGTAATATTAAAGTGGACATAAAAACAACCAGCGACTTCGTTCAATTTAGTTCCATTTGGAAACATCGCGCACATACAAGCTATAATAAGTCTTATTAGAAAAATATAAAATTAATCGTGCTCGAAAGCAAACCAAAGGCACAGCAATTGGTCGTGCCACGGTAACACGGCTCCAGTAGCCTCGTAAAAATGGGAACGGAAGAAGAAGATTTTGAAATTCCGACACAAACGTAAACCACTGTAAATCGACTAACACGATTTAACCTATGCAATTGGGCCCGGATTATACTTCCAAAATGAGTTCAAACAACGCTGCCAACGGCAACTTGCCATTACCCTGTGACCGTGCGTCGATGTTGAAGCTAGAATTTCACGACCACCGGTAATTGGACAAATTGTTCGTCATGTGCAGTGCCGTGCGTGCCACGCATTCATTTGGGAAACTTCTCGTTGCGATGCAATTAATTCGAATGAACTGTACCGTCTCTTCCTTTCTCTTTCACTCTATCCTCCCCTTCTTCTCTCTCCTGTCGCACGTGTAAACGTGTGCACATACATAACTCGTATACACACGCGCGCGCACACACATACATAACAAACACACACGCGCAAATACGCACACAAACACACCCACACACTATCTAGGGTTGGTTTCCTCTTTTCCTACGAGCGTCTGCATCGATTTCGCGCGTAGGATAAACCTGATCACGGAAAGGCTCGACCAAACAAGGGTTAGGAACATCGTTCCAAGTTACGGGCCGCTTCTCTCGAAACTTCCAGCAAACTTTAGGAGTTTAAGAATATCAAGGTGTTACAGGAAAATCGCGTGTTTTGCCGGCGCCCGATATCCTTACTTATTTAGCGGAAGCTTTACGGGCCGATAAATTACCATTTCGGGGAACTTGAGACGTTCTTATTGTATTAACGCACGATCGACTGACAATTTCGATGAATTTGTAATTAAACGTTGCACCTCCTCGGAGTTACTTTGGAAACGCCGTCTGCTACACCTCTTTTAAAACGGAACTACTTTTTTCAAACTAGACCGAATGACTTGAATTTTGTCGAGTTGTTGAAAAAGATAGTTGACTAGGCAATGAATAAAGAAATGGTTGCGGAAACTGCAGTTGATTCGAATGATGAAAAAATCGTATTTTTAGTCGACATTATTTACAAGATACAGAAGCTACGAAGACATTTCTTTCTTTCGTTGATTATTTTGTTAAGTTGAAAAGAATGCAGCAGTATTTTTAAATTCCTTACATATATATTTCCACCGTTTTGAATTTGAACTATTCATTTTCGTTATAAATGCATAAAACCCGCGGTCTAGTTACGAGCTGCAAACAATTAAAAATACAGAACGTCGGTAATTTTTCACGACTTGTAACTCCGCGTCAATCGATTTCGATGAAATTTTCAAAATATATATGAGTTACGAGACATTATTTTTTGATTTCGTTTCCGTTTCAACCGATTGCTATCTTTGCAAACATTTTTTGACACATTGCCTAACTAAACTGGCCCTTCTTACGCCTAAAAAAAGATTCAAATCGTTTGATATAATTTGAAAAAAGCAACTTCGTTTTAAAAAGTGTACATGGAAAAGTAGCCCAATTTCTTTATTACCATGTATGCAAAGATTGATACAATTCAGGTTTCGAGTTACATAAACCTTTTATGCCAGAAAAAATATGGACTATAGAGGGTTAATAAACATAAAAACAATTACCCTTGCGTTCCTTTCAGTGTGGAACAGTTTGTGCAAAAAGTGAACCAAAGAAATTAACAAGCGAAAAGTATCGGCGCAGTGTTTATCTTAAATCTTGAACAAGTATTGTTGCTTCTTCTGCAAACTTTCAAAACGAGGGTGCAATTATTTTTGCGATAACGTTGCGAGCAGCAGACATGGCATTCAGTTCAGAGATTCATGAACGCTAGAACCGCATTTACGGGAGCGCAGCGGAGCGCGATGTCATGCGAAAACTGGGTTAGGTAATTTATATCGTCCATTTCGTTAGATGTCTGCGTTGCATCTTACTATGTTTCCGTTGCAGCGCCGAATCGATATTACTTTGGTCGTTCCCGTTTTCGTTTTTATTTTCGCGTCGATGTAGGACGTTTCGGCGAAGGGAACGGCGAGCTTAATGGAAGCTTGTCATTTGTTTGCAACTAGCGCGGCTGCTTGCAGCTTGTGTTTACCATGCGACCAGCTACGAGTGATCAATCTTTATTATTTTTCCATGCCACGTTCTTCCTGTTCGCTAATACGGTAAGAAAATCATAATTGCAAAGTGCTATCTACGTATAAAAACACTGTTCATTTGATAACTTTAATTCCGAATATCTCGAAAAGAACACATTCTGGGGGGGAAATGTTAAATACAAAAGTTACTCGATTTTAAGGGGAAAATACAACTATTTCATTTATTTTGCTGTTGTTGATCGCTTTGGACTGTTAATTGGAGGGTAACTGTGCACATCCTGCAGAGCAGGCTTTACGTGTCGAAAACACACACCAATGGAAAAATGATATGATTTTATAAAAATGATAAAGAAATTCAATATTGAAACAAATTTCTCAGTCGACTAAGTATCCTTGCAAGATGAAATCTGATTAGAAAATGTTTCGTGCAAAAGTTTATTCTGTCCTCGCGTAGTATAAAAATCTGCAAATAAACATATGTAAAGACACAAGGTTACCCTATAAATAACCTTCAGTACTATCCGTAAGGAAAGTAAATAGAATAGTTGTATTTCCCCCTGAAATCGAGTAACTTATGTATTTAACAATTTTTCCGGAAATGTGTCGTTTTCGAGATATTTAGACTGACAATATTCAAATGAACACCCCGTATAATACAAAGTCACATTTCCACAAACTGTAGAATGTAGCGTGTACCTCTGCAACTGTGATTACCGACAAACACCGACTTCTCGGACCGCCACCCACATCATGCTAACTCGCTTGAATCCGTGTAGGAGTATACGTCCTCTTATACTAATACTACTTAATATTTAAGACCGAAGTTCGGACACTAGCATAGGACGAGAGGGACACATTTCTCCGTCATGGCACGAGCGATTCGGCACGGTGGTAGTGGATACAATAATTCGAGAGATAACAATTCATGAACAAATACACAAGTTGGTCGAGAATTCACTAGACTACTCGTCATTTAAATATACCCTGGAAAAAGTCATTAATTTTTCAAGTGGAAAGAAAGTACTTGGCATTTTAGAGTGAGAAATAAGTTTGAAAAACAACCATTATTAAAATATACTATTAGGGAACACTGACAAATATTAACACTTAAACACTGCAAATGCATTCACTAGACTACTCGTCATTTAAATATACCCTGGGAAAAGTCATTAACTTTTCAAGTGGAAAGAAAGTAATTGGCATTTTAGAGTGAGAAATAAGTTTGAAAAACAACCATTATTAAAATATACTATTAGGGAACACTGACAAATATTAACACTTAAACATTGCAAATGCATTCACTAGACTACTCGTCATTTAAATATACCCTGGGAAAAGTCATTAATTTTCCAAGTGGAAAGAAAGTAATTGGCATTTTAGAGTGAGAAATAAGTTTGAAAAACAACCATTATTAAAATATACTATTAGGGAACACTGACAAATATTAACACTTAAACATTGCAAATGCATTCACTAGACTACTCGTCATTTAAATATACCCTGGGAAAAGTCATTAATTTTTCAAGTGGAAAGAAAGTACTTGGCATTTTAGAGTGAGAAATAAGTTTGGAAAACAACCATTATTAAAATATTCTACTAGGGAACACTGACAAATACTGTTTAACACTTAAACATTACAAATGCATTCACTAGACTACTCGTCATTTAAATATACCCTGGGAAAAGTCATTAATTTTTCAAGTGGAAAGAAAGTAATTGGCATTTTAGAGTGAGGAATAAGTTTGAAAAACAACCATTATTAAAATATACTATTAGGGAACACTGACAAATATTAACACTTAAACATTGCAAATGCATTCACTAGACTACTCGTCATTTAAATATTCCCTGGAAAAAGTCATTAACTTTTCAAGTGGAAAGAAAGTAATTGGCATTTTAGAGTGAGAAATAAGTTTGAAAAACAACCATTATTAAAATATACTATTAGAGAACACTGACAAATATTAACACTTAAACATTGCAAATGCATTCACTAGACTACTCGTCATTTAAATATACCCTGGAAAAAGTCATTAATTTTCCAAGTGGAAAGAAAGTAATTGGCATTTTAGAGTGAGAAATAAGTTTGAAAAACAACCATTATTAAAATATACTATTAGAGAACACTGACAAATATTAACACTTAAACATTGCAAATGCATTCACTAGACTACTCGTCATTTAAATATACCCTGGAAAAAGTCATTAACTTTTCAAGTGGAAAGAAAGTAATTGGCATTTTAGAGTGAGAAATAAGCTTGAGAAACAACCATTATTAAAATATACTATTAGAGAACACTGACAAATATTAACATTTAAACATTACAAATGCATTCACTAGACTACTCGTCATTTAAATATACCCTGGGAAAAGTCATTAGTTTTTCAAGTGGAAAGAAAGTAATTGGCATTTTAGAGTGAGAAATAAGTTTGAAAAACAACCATTATTAAAATATACTATTAAGGAACACTGACAAATATTAACATTTAAACATTACAAATGCATTCACTAGACTACTCGTCATTTAAATATACCCTGGGAAAAGTCATTAATTTTTCAAGTGGAAAGAAAGTAATTGGCATTTTAGAGTGAGAAATAAGTTTGAAAAACAACCATTATTAAAATATACTATTAGGGAACACTGACAAATATTAACACTTAAACATTACAAATGCATACGAAAGAATTTCATAATTATTTGAAACAACTATTTCAGATAATTACTCCAAAATACTTATAAAGTATCAAATAACACGTTATTTCAGATGGACGCTTGGACATAATTACGAAACGAAATAGCATCAAAATTTGAACTAATATTTTAACCTTCCATATGCACTTACCGGGTCATTTGAACACGATGCATTTAAATCGTCACCTAATTACTCAACTTTTGACAATTAAATCAAACAAATTGCTGTTACACTAAAGGCCTACGCAAAGTATCTTCAAAGATACGTTTTTGAAAAATCTCTGCGTAAAACTGAAAATCGTCGTAAACATCGTCGATTATATAGTTGTGTAAATCGTTCGTCGTCCGAGGGTTAAATAATGTCATTTGAAATGTGCCCAAGTCTGCTTGTAACATTGTTATGTCAGAAACAGACTTACTAGAATAGATTAACAAATTCATTCATAGAAATTAGTGTTTGTTCTTGCATTCGTTGCTGGGGTACAACTACAAAAGATTCGTTGATATAAAAGACCTGGTTGGCTATTTCCCCACGTAAGGAATACTTATTTAATGAATAAAATTGCATCGCGAAAAAGACTGCTATAAATCCAGTTTTCAAGAAACCGTGAATTGAAGGAACGGAGGGTATAGAATAGAACTGCTTGTTTTATTCGTCCATGGAGGGTGTAGTTCCATTCAAGGTGCCGTTTTTGCTCACAATATGCTGCCAAAAGAAGGGACAGTCGCTGCGGCTCGGCTCGGCGCGGCGCGGCGCGTCGCAGCACAGCGGTGGATAGCGATAATTAAACAGTCTCTCTTGAATGTTATAATACGCGCAATTTGCTTGAGAAACGCGCGTGCGAAATTACGCACGGTTCGTAGTGGCCGTGGCGTTCTCGGCGTACTGCAAAGGGAAAATTAACGAAATTTCATTTCCTCGAATTCAAGCGATACAAGGCGCCGTGTCGGCCGCGGACTCGATGAAGTCGAGCTGCTGCTGCACAGCCGGGCGACTTCTATTTACCGTTCGAGACAGTTATTACATCGTTATTCCGTCGCCATGTCCAACAACGCCATATTAAATTCCCATACTGCATTGTTTCCATAAGACTTCAGTTACTAATAGTAGGGTCCGCCGCCATTGTGTGGACACCATTATTTTTATAGATAGGTCGATGGACAGGCTAGAGCCTCGAGCAAGAAATTTCTTCCCCCCTGCGAACCATTTTATATTGTAATCAGCATCGTTTCTCCTTAGACTTCCCTTGGTTTTCAATCGCTTTGATTTTGTTTTCTTCATTCTCGTTGATTTATCTGAGCATGAATTCATGATTAACACGTTCCGTGCCGAGCTTTTTTTACTCGAATCTTCACACTTTGATATTTTACTAAAACTTGATGTATTACGTGCAATTATTAATTCTCGTACACATAACAACGTAACAAAAACTTATCAACGACCATTCTTGCGGTGGAAATTGATTCTTCGGTTCTACATTTCTTGTAAACAATTTGTTCAGTTCACTAAGTAAACATGCAAGCGTGTACCATCGATGGTACACGTGGCACGGAACGTGTTAAGCCTTGTATCTCTATTGTGTAGTAAATATTAATAGCTAGACCGCGGATCGAGATGCAAAATAGAAAATGCGTGTGTTGCAAAAAGCAAGGGCGGCGTAGAAGTTTCGGTTTTTCTTGAATAATTATAATGAATCGAATGTAGCATATCGAAACAATCGGTTGCGTTCGATGATGCAGATCTTCACACAAAATCAAACATTTTGTGCATCGATTGCAAGAAGTAGGAACTGCATATTGTTTTTCCTTTTAGTTTACTATTAGTTTACTATTGTTTACTATTAGTTTACTATTGTTTACTATTAGTTTACTATTAGTTTACTATTGTGTAGTAAATATTAATAGCTAGACCGCGGATCGAGATGCAAAATAGAAAATGCGTGTGTTGCAAAAAGCAAGGGCGGCGTAGAAGTTTCGGTTTTTCTTGAATAATTATAATGAATCGAATGTAGCATATCGAAACAATCGGTTGCGTTCGATGATGCAGATCTTCACACAAAATCAAACATTTTGTGCATCGATTGCAAGAAGTAGGAACTGCATATTGTTTTTCCTTTTAGTGATTCTAATAAGTTGTGAATAATACAATATATAGGATAGAATTCGTAGATTCTTTTAGTATTCTTACTGTGTTTGCGTTTTGACCACTCATTCCTATCATGAATTCATAAAATCCGCAGTCTAAACTTGACATATACTCTGAAAGATTTCACGTAGATACATTCTCGTAATTTCAGCAATCGTGAAGGAAAAAAAGAAGAAACCGCTGTATTTCGGCTGATTTGGTAGTTTTAATGTTAATGAAAATGATTTTCATTTTTTGGTACATACTTAGAACCAATGGGCGAGATTCGCCCACTGAATTTGTACCATGTACATTTAAGATTTTTATGATTGGATTTTTATAAATTGTGAACAAACACACAAATTCACTTATATTCGAACAATACTACACACATACATATATTAAAATCATATTGTGCAAGTGCAAAACACGATGGAAATAATAAATTATAAGAATTAAACGAATTCGATTTATTTTATGGACTTATGACGCTGGATTCTTATTCGAGTACGAAATTATTTATATGAAAATTATATCGTGAACGACTAAAATGCGATTAAAACAATAAATTCGAACAATGAAATCAACTGAATTTATTCTTCGGAGTTATTTCCCGCAAATATGCGACGCTGGGTCAATCTGTCCGAAACTGACTTATTCGCAACATTATCGAAATTTGGTACAAGGGTTAAGAACACATTGAGTACCTCTGGAACGCTCGATATCGTATCGAGAAAGCAGTGAACAGCTTTGAGTTAGTTTTGGAAAATTCTGTCTGGAATGGAGGAGAACCATTTTCCCAATGCTTCACCCTCGATTTTATATCGGTCAATCGTTAAATCGGTAAGTCGTGGGAGGGTGAGCTCGCTTTACTATGGAACAACCTCGAGAGCACGGTCAGTTAATTCCGAAACGCGTAGCCTAAGCGGAGGTTGCAGCGTTCCCCGGGAGCGGGAATGCGCACCGGGGCTTAATCAAATTCAAGATTAAACTTCGGAGTTTCGTAAGTCGTTCCGCGCCAATATTTGTCGGGGAGCGGTTTTAATTTCCATAAGTACCGTAATCTCCAAGTTTCCCCTACCTTTTTGCCTCTCCTCCACGCGTCCGTGCGCATTTACTAATATCGTTAATAACACGTGTTCGCGGGCATGCTTTCGTGTTCGTTCAATGTCTAACGAAATATTGCCGTTTTTATTAGGTCTCGCGTATATACGAGAATTATTCATTTCGTCGATTCCAACGGTGTAATAATGATTACACTGTCGCTTTACAAGGATTAGAATCAAACAACACAGCTTCCTTCGTCAATTAAAAACTTGATTAATCGTAAAAAGAAAATACAAATGTCATTGGATCTTGCTAATTGAAATGTTCTCTTGCATTTTAAAAATCTGCATACACCGTAAATGCATAAATATCTGCAGTCTAGTAATAAGGATACCATATTATCTGCTTTGGTTTTATAATATATTGACTCGTATCATTTTCAATCATGTGTTTTGCTTTAAGAGAAAACTCTCTGGATCTCCTCTCTGGAAGAGAGAATGATGATAAAACAGATCAAATATTTCGGTATTTTTTTCAATACTTCCGTTTTTTATCTTTAACGGCATTCCGTATCTTTTGTATCTTTCCAAATCGACTATATGAATATTTTAGATGATTAGAAGTTCTGTTTAATACGTGTTACATGAACAAACGCTCATATTCATTTGAGACTGCGTCGTATGCGATTATTAAAAAAAGACTGTACATGTCTCGGTTGACAATTGCATATCGTATATGTAAATACAGTAACTTGGTATCTTACGGTTTTATAAAGAACATAGTCAGTTTTTCGAAACAAATATAAATATCGAATCATTTGACGAATGCCATTTATACCAAATTGAATTTGGAATATCAAGCAACATACTAACCGAACTTGTTTAGAATTTGTTTCGCAATAGCTCTTGAGTTTTCTCGTCGAAGAAACACTACCGCTCCGTTTTCTTGGAGTATTTTTCATTCGTAGCTTACAGTTTTTTATTTTCAGAAACAGAAAGTTACTAATATTGCGAGCTGAAGTCTCCTGAAATAGGGAGCATCTGTTGCCAAGCTGACTTTAAAAAGATTCGGGAGACCCGTGCCCTATTACTTGTTCGGTAGTCCAACCTAAATCTTGCTTCTATATCGCCATGGCAAAATATATGTGAGAGGGGCACTCTGTTTGCAGGATCGGTCGGAGACAGTAATATTTTACGGTGCATTTGTAAATCGGTCGTAACAGTACATCTGATTAAATTCTTTACGCTATAAGGCGCACCTGGTGCCCGATGAAAGATCTCCGTAAAAATGAAATGAGCGGCAAAGAAATTGCTGTTACGCTAGATTTATATTCTTGCACGTTCAAGTCGTAGTTTTTTTGTTCCTGCGCGTTTCACTTAAATTTAAATAAAACAAAATAACGCGGAAAAATACGATGTTACGAGCGAAACAAATGTTCGCGTATCGCGGCGCGCACTTTCAAGAGACTTTCGCGAATCTACTATCGCCGACGCGAATACGAAATGGGAATAATTGCGTTATTGAAAAACAGAGCTACATATCTTTCCGTTGTGACAAGTCCTGCGGCCGCATGAAAGCGATAGAACCTTGCGGTATACCTAATAATATCTGAAACTCGAGTACCAGTAACTCGAATCGATACTGGTGCAGCGTAAAATAACATTGACGATGTGAATAAGAGTGAAACGTAAGACAGTAATGCACGTCATTTATAGTGCAATCCACTTTTTTATCCTATTGAAACTTAATAATAGACTGACTGTTACCCTGTATGTATGTACTTGATTCCCAGACTTGAAACAAGAACAATATGGAACGTTATACTATGGACACACTTTTACCCGATCGTCAAAACGGAACCTAATATCTGCGAACTTTGTAGTGTCCGAGACACTAACGAGCACATTTTAAACAACCGCGTTAAATACAGGGTTAACCCTTAGCAATCGGAAGATTTTCGGATAAATTCTTTTAAGAATAGAAACATTTAGTATATGTCTTGTTCGATAAATATAAAGTTAATTAAGCCCGAAAACAAAGCAAAGGCATAGCAATTGGCCACCCCAAAACAACCGATATATCGGAAAAAGAGTTTGTATAATACAGAAGTACGAAAGGAATAAATCTAATATACGTTTTACACTCAAGATTAATCCTTTCATACATCATGTTCACTTTTCTGCGCTCGAAATTAATTCTCTTGTACATCGAATTCACCTTTTCGCACTACAAATTCATCCTTCGTAAATCATATCCACCTGTTTGCACTTCAAATTGGTCGTTTCGCAGGTCTTGTTCACCTTTTTGCAACTGAAATTTACGCTTTCGCAAATTAAAAATTCACTTGTTTTTAATTGTCTGTAATAAAATTCCAATTAAATTGAAAAAGAATCAACGACATTTCACAAATAATTATTGAAGATCTACGAAGAGAATAATTATTTCTAATCCTCGTATTACTTTACAAATAAGTAAATATACAAATTAACATTGAAGCTAAAAATTGCATAAATGCGGTGAATTTTGATTTGACAAAGCGTCGAATCGATTCGCAAAAGAGTGAATCTTATTCGAAGGAATGCAGAACGGTGAACGCGATGTGGAAAAGAATTAATTTGACAAAATCTACGTTAGTTTTCAAAATCGTTGAACGTATACTCGTTGCGATCGTTGGAATGCGAAGAGCGCTGGAAGCCAAATTGGACTTCGCAAGCAATAGTTCTTCTCGCATAAGCTCTTTTTCCTCTGCAATCAGACCCAAAACTGCGTTAATAATGCGGAGAGGGACGGGTAAGTGCGCGAAAGCACAAAAGTAGCTGTAATTATTCGAAATTTCGACGCAATTGGGAACGGAAGCGTAGGGCGAAGAACGGTAGCAGAGGGAGATAGTGGATAATTTCGGTTCTCGCGCGACAAAACATCGCGGTCGACCCTTTGCGTAATTGGCGGCACACTGCTGTTTATAGCGCCACAACGAACCGTGCGGCCGGCATTACGTACGACCACGCACACGCTCGCGAGGATGTCCACCGTGCGCTGATATACCGCCGCTTTCCGCTCCATCCGTGTATTTATGCAGTTGCAGACGTTTCTGCACGCCCGACGGGGTAAACACGTGAACGCGGTTCACGCAGTCCAGGCGGTTCACGCAGTTCACGCAGCCCGCGTAGTCCGCGCGGTTCACGCGAATGCCGCGGAGATACGTGACACCGCGAAAATGAAAGCTTCTCCTCTCTCCTCTGCCTTTTCTCTCTTTAATACGCACGTATCGGGTAAATAAGTTAAGTTATGGAAATAAGTGACCCGGAACGTGCGGAACGCTCCCTGTGCAGTGCAGCCTCGAATGACGCGTTTCGATTGTGCACGGATTTTTTTCCTTGACAAAATTTCGACATTCATTTTGAAACAATTTACATATTCAGCACGCCTGTGGACTTTCTTTAGCATGCCGAATAGAAGCGAAAAAATGTATTCGAATTCGTCCGTGCGGCAACGAATTCAAAATACGTGAGCAACGGCTCGTTGTGGAAGAGAAATCGAAAAATCAATGTGTTCTTCACTCGATCGTGCATCATTGTGAAGTATTTGTTTAGATGAGAAGGGGTGTTTTTCAACTGCGAGGATTTTTATCCACACGGACGATTAAAACGCTATTGCCGAGGGCAGAAGAAAATAATCATGGTGGTAAAGGGAAAAACAGATAATATAAAAATCATTCGAAGACACATCGAATTCAATGACATAGATTTGTACATTTACAGTAAACTCGAATAGGAACGAATGTCATAGAGAGCTTTGAAATGTTTCGAAGTTGTTTTTACTAAAATTCTAGCGACGCTTCTTCTAACATTATGAAACGATAGAAATCATAAATCATATATCCTGAAATCATATAAATCTCCCTTATTGTTAAACATTTTTTCTTGTTTCCAATATGAAACAATTTAAGCAGGGCGTCTTTGGAAGTGGATGGCTTTGCATTAAAAAAATATGTCGAAAATGTAGAATGAAATTTTTCCATCTGTGACTATGCTTTCAGAAAGATTGAATTTTAAAGTTCGTCGTGAATGCGACCCTTCGTATATACAGAGTGCCCTGTGGGTGGAATAATCGGGAGGGCATGATTCTGCAGAAAAAAAAATTAAAAGAAAATATAGAACAAAATGTATTCACATGAGGCAACGTTGTTGCGAAAACAGAGTCTGAAAATTAATCGAAGGCTCGTGGAATCGAATAGGGATCGCTTGGCTTCGTCCGATCATGATCAGCCGATTCTACTTTTTGTAGATATTGTATTAGGTCGCGTGAAATTGACGGATTTTCGAATTCATTCTGCTTCGCAATCAAAGCAATTCGTCTCGAATGAACAAATTTTGTTCTACATTTTCGTCTTAGTTTTTTATGTAGAATCATGATACTCCCGTCTGTAGCGTCAGTTATACGACACGCCGTATAAGAGGTAGAAAGGCTAAGTCGTGAGCAGACATGTTAACCTGTACCTAGAGTTTCTGCACTCAGAATTCAACCCTTTGCAAGTCATATTCACCTTTCCTGAAATTAAATTCAAACCTTTTGCGGGTCATGTTCACCTTTCTTTTTTCAAATAAAATGAAAATGCAAATTTAATTCATTTCGTGGACTTCGTGAAGGTGATGAACTCGAATTTAAATGAACTTTTTAGATATTACTACCTCACTTTGACAATATATTTATTTAAATATTTCTACTATTTATAGGTGAATGGAGATGCCTCGAATCCTACGCCGAAATTGCGCAAAAAATATTTTTGCATACCGGCGTATTCCGTAGAAATAAAAAGATGTCAAAACCCTCATTTTTTTAAATATAAACCACCGGTTGTTGTCATACTTTTTAAAATACTATTATAGAGATATTATACAAATATTTTTATTATATTGTATCTTATTATTGCATTTGTATTATATCGTAAAAAGAAGGATACAATAATACAAAACTTTTATATTTTCCAAACTCTTTGCTATCTTCAAATTGTTGTGTCTCTGAAGCTCTGTATTGTACATACTTCTCACAGTACTTCTAAAGGTCGAAAACGACCGATAGCACTATCGACGGTCATCGAAGCTATCGATAACTCGCCACCTCTACTCAACAATAAGAACTGGAACATCAAGTGATCCGATCTAAGTTAGCAGACCTCTAATTCTGAGTGCGGATCATGTGGCAAAGATCGCAGCCGATACGAATAATGGTGTTGAAAACACACCAGGCAAGCAACACGTGTGCAGCACGTTGCGTCGATACAGGGTTTGTATTCAGGGGATCTACCATCTATTTCTCGAACGAACTGCTGGGTAAACGAATGCAAAATCAGGAAGTTATTGGTAGGAAAAGGGATGCAACGAGCGGGAAACTGGAGTGTATACCGAGAAACCTGGAAAGAGAGAGAGAGAGAGAGAGTGAGAGAGAGAGAGAGAGAAAGAGAAAGAGAGAGAGAGAGAGAAAGAGAAAGAGAGAGAGAGAGAGAGAGAGAGAGAGAGAGAGTGAAAGAGAGGATGGCGGGGAGATGGAGAGAGTGGAAGAGAGGGAGAGAGAGCAGAGAGAGAGCAGAGAGAGAGAGAGTGAAAGAGAGGATGGCGGGGAGATGGAGAGAGTGGAAGAGAGGGAGAGAGAGCAGAGAGAGAGCAGAGAGAGAGGTGAAGATAAGGGCAAGAGAGAGGATATTCAAACACTGATAAGAGACTCAATTATCGAACTATCACAGGGAGGCTCGTTCCGTTTGCATTTCCAATTATTTGCTGGGAAACGGTCTGCCAATACCGGGTACTCTCGATAACGCTGCCCTCTCGCTTCTCGGACCGCCTCGCCGGCTTTCCACAATCTCTTTCCCACTTTCCCGCTGTTCGCAGCCTTCTCGCTCTGTGACAATCCATCTGACTTGCTCGCACCACGAGCCTCTTCCTCTCGCATCCGGCCGCGCCGCGCCGCGTGTCGCTCGCTATTCCCTGAGGCATGTGACTTGCACACACGTCCGTACACATGCACGCGCCTGCACGTACACGCGTACGCACACGAGCGGCGTGCTCTACGTTCAGGGAAAATGGCATATAATTACAGCGAATCAGATTAGCGATTTGTAATTGCACGCGTCAAGAGAGATTAACGGATCGAATTCGTAATTCGCCAGGCGTTGCCTGTCCACGGTGAACTTTTTTTATCGGCAGAGAGGCTTCTGGCTGGCTAAAACTCCGATATGCGTTCGAATGAAAGATACTTCAGCTTTTCGGCGTTTAACCCATTGCGTTATCACGGGTCAAGCTCGCGATGGTAGGTTTCGTATATGATCTAGTCAATTTTTCAATATAATTATTCCCTTATCAAAATTGTTGTTAACCAGTTAGCTGTTTTTGACGGGTTTAGCTGTTTTCACAAAATGTTGATATTTTCTTCATGGCAGGTATACTCGTCAAAAAAAGAAACAGCTAACCGATTAAGAAGGATATGCAGGGTGTCCCAAAAATGTCTCGCAATCCAAAAGTGGCGGGTTCCTCAGGTCATTCGAAGCAACTTCTTCCTTTACAAAAATTTTCTCCGAGGCACCGCTAACGAGTTATTAAAGAAAAACAGTGACCAATGAGAGGCGAGCTCAGCTGGCGCGAGGCGACCGAGCCAATGAGCGGAACTGGGCTTCGTGCGCTGGTTGGCTGGGTCGCCTCGCGTCAGCCGTACTCGATTCTTATTGGTCACTGTTTTTCGTTAATAACTCGTTAACGGTGTCCCGGAGAAAACTTTTGTAAAGGAAGAAGTTGCTTCAAATGATCCGAGGAACCCGCCATTTCCGGATTGCGAGACATTTTTGGGACACTCTGTATATTTTGACATTTTTGATTCAGTTATATATTTTATAAAAGTGTTATATTTGATCGAAATATGAAGAGAATTCAGTATACACAGTATAATTACGGTAACTACCGCACTCTTCCAAGAGGTTGCAACAGCTAATTGGTCAAAAACGAAGACGTGCTAATTAACGTAGCTGTGAAAAAGATCACAGTGTAAAGGGTGAAACTCATCGACTAACACTTTTCGTAATGTTTCTCGATCTGAATTGTTTTCGATGCCGATGTGGTTAAAAGCCTAATACATGTAGACAAAATTCCAAGTATGTATCCGAAATACTATTTCTATGATTTGTCGTTTTTGAAACATTTTTTAAATTGTTTCGTTCGCAATAGAAGTTGAAATAATTCTCTTCCTTATTATTGATTTATCTTGTCAATCTGTGTCACCTCTTTCTAATTGTAACACATAATCATTCATTCATAGCCTCGTTTATAAAATGCCAAGGTAAATCGAATAAGCAGATTCTATCGAATAGACATATATTCATGTACATTATTGAAATATCCTAATATTATGCAGTTCATCTGCACTTTGTGAGTCAATATCTAATATCGTGCATTTTAGAATAAATTTATGATTCAAGTAACGTGCATGGATCTATATCGTACATTATGCCTATCATACCTGGTATCGTAAATCTTTGGTATATTTCTAGTTCATTCGTGTATATCCTGCATTTACATTTATTGTGCACCGTGGTTATCGAAGTATTCCGACAGGAAAAATTTGAGATTGCATTTGCATAAAAACATCAACGATAATTACGTGAAATCGATATCAAACTTCGTATCCCGAAAATACATTCTTCGAAATGTATATTTACGTGGCAATATTTTAAATCTCTTCGGATGCAGCAGACGGACGCAGCCGATTACAAAGTGTTCGTTCGTTTTAAATTTACTAGAAATTATGCAGCCGGTTTATGTGATTGAGACTGTAATCGTGTTACATCCCTCGGAGGAGACTAATTAATCCCGAACGAAAGGCTATCAGCAATGACTGAAAATTAGAAAGGTATATTTGGTCGAAATTCACAGATATAAGCTCTGGTATTACAACTATTTTAATGAATAATTACAGACTACTTTTCAAATAGAGGAATAGGTCTCTGGACGCTCACGGATGGTCATAATAGCTATCCACTTTATTTCAATCACGCCAAGCGCATGTCACGAGAGTAGCAGAAGTGCGATGGACAATTATTGTGATCGTCGATGTACCTCGGGGTCTATATAATAAGGTATAATTACATATATAAACAAAATTGCAAACAGTGCGTACAAATAAAGGTGTCTTTAACGAACATCTACTGACATTGTGACATTGCTTTTAACTCGTCAGTAGACTGTGGATGTTATGCATTTCTGACAAAAACAGGTAGGTGCAGTTTAAAGCAGTTGCAAGCTTAAATAATTGCAGGTAACGAATATACAATTTTCAACTTGCTAAAGTAACTATAAAAAAAAAAAAAAAAAAAAAAAAAATAGAAATGCCTAAGTGACTTTAAATAAAGGTCACAATGTAGGGTAGTGAAGATATTATAGAATATAAGGTTTTTTTCGACAGTTGTCTAACTTCTTTTTCAAATGTTTGTTACTTTTGGGGAGATTGATCATTGATGCATAAATAAATAATCTTTCTGTTGATTCTGAATGTATTCGTATAAATATGCTCCTATAAAATCGCGCGAAAACAAAAACTGTCAACAATTATTCGTATTATTATTTGAATAATGCTACAATCTCTATATTCGACATAATAAAGAATCATTCGAATAAATGGATAGAATAATTTATGAGGAATAACGAATAATGAATATTCGACTAAAACGAATTCATTCAGACGATTATCTAATATAGATATTAATTCGAAACAATTCAATCAATGTACAACTTTGCTTACCACTGCTACAACAGATTCGTTTGTCTAACTTTTACCTTTTTTTTTTTAAGCAATCAGTGATACCGCTCGATAAAACATCAACCACTAAAATTTAACGTTATTCAACCATGGTCGTCGGGAAACACACTTTCATCATTCAGTAAAGAACAAACTCATAGAGCTTCATTAGTTTCTATCATTAAACAACAATTTCGATAAAATAATATGCAAACTCCTTACGTTTTGTCATCGACGTATCGCTGATACCGCTTGTTAAAAGTTTGATATTTTTGACCAATGCGTCGCAGAGATTTCATAGTATCGATTGAACCGAGTTTACGGTCGTCAACGGGGATCGTGAATTTGACAGTCGGCTCCATTCGACGCACCATCGAGTATTTCGTCGATCTAGCTGGCCAATGTACAGTTTTGTAGAATTCGTCGTAATGAAAAATGACTTTTTACCCGGGCAAAGTTTTTCGCGTACCGTTCGACCGGATGTAACTTGATCGCACAACGAGGAATATCAGAAATTAAACGGAAATCTTCATACATGATATCCGAAATGAAACGTAGGTGGGCCACAGCATACAAGAGACTAGATATTTTTGTTTAAAAGAAATCACGACCGGCTTGAACAAATGAGCCGTTTATTTTGAAAATGGCCTAACTCCGTTTTCCAATTTTCTGCCGGTTACCATGGTTAAATGTAGAGCTTCATGTTATGTATCAGTGAAGCACTTCAGGTTGCTTATATTCAGAGCAAATACGATAAATTTTTCACACATAAGTTTTCAGAATTAATTAAATAACTGAGCCGTGTAGTTTGAAAGTGGCCCAACTCCATTTATACTTGCATCAAGATATTTACTATTGATAATGTCGAAAAGCAGTGATGAAGGTAATTTCAACTAATTAGTATTTACAAGTTAACCTAATTTTTGGGACAATTGCGTTAGTTGAATAACCTGTACGTTTAATTAATGTAAAACTTAAAATTTAATATTAAATTTTAGAAATTATTTCACCCATGAGGAAAAACAGAACAAGACCATTGATTAGTTCAGATAGTGAAGAAGAAATAGTAACTAATAATTTTTAAAAAAATCGAAAAAGAAACAGAATTATAGAACAATATTCGTCTTCAGAGGATGAAGATCCGAATAACAATGGAGAAAAAAATTGATGCATCATACATCCAAAAAGTGCAAAAGATTAAACGGAATTCAGGAAAAAAAGATATTGCACTGAAACCGGAAATATATTGACCTATTACGATACATACCACCAGAACATCATGATTTCTTCAAATCACTTTCACACGCACAAAATGTAGACGAATAGTAAATTGTTTTGTAATAAATTTATGTTTGTAATTTTCTATGTTCTGTAATTAAAAAATGTTTTGAATCGCATAAATTATGTTTCCGAAGTGTTTTCAAGATATGTAAAACAAATTCAGTATTGTTTTTTTCAATTTGAAACATCTTAAATTATGTTGAATGGATTTGGGCACCTTCAAATTTTATAATGAATCTGGCTGTTAATTTTGAAAGTGGCCCAACTCCATTCTTGATAAGAAAACGCACGTTATTTGCTTAATAATTGCCACTATTTTAACAGGAACTTTAAATTTAACATCCTCAGATACGCTTAAGCGGTATGACTCATCAGTATCCTATACGTATATTTTTAAATTCATTGAAACGCAAAACTTTAAATATCTCGATTTGAAGATAAATGGAGTTAGGCCGCTTTCAAAATAAGCGGCTCAAAGATTCGATGTACCAAACCAAGAAACTTTAAAAATACTTCTAATTCTCGTTTCACCGAGTGAAACCACAAATGATATGACGAAGGAAACGTCCTTGAACTGTGTAAACTTGCCATAAATCCTTGCAAAACCGTGTTATTAATCAAACAAATAATAGAAACAATTTGGTCCGTCTAGATCGTCGAAATGCCCCACTGTGCGAGGTCGCGGAAAGAGCTTGCCAACGAGAACGATTGGCGTGTATCCATAGTAATCGGTCTCTTTGCGCTTATGACAACCGACGAAATTAATGAGCCGCTCTCGAAACGACGACGGAATAAGGACAGAAGAACGCTCAATTGGCCAACGAAATGTAGATTACCTGAAATGTCAGGGGTGAAAGAATATAGATCGGTTCTCGCGTTAGCACGCGAGTGTCTCATGTCCGTCGGCACGCATTGCTGAGCAGGAGGAAGTTTGCAATCTGCAGAATTTTCTCTGTCCCCGTTACTGATGAAATAAGTGGACAGACCGACCTTTGGCTGAGATAAGTACAGGGGTTCTTGCGTGAACACTCTATACCGCGGCACGCTATGATTAATTAGTTGAACGGACATTGGTGTTCGTCTTAAGTACCTTCTGACTGCGTCTAACAGCTTTCTATTGCTCGTACACTTGCTCCCCATGAATTAGCGAGTCTGGGATTAGTAATAATTAACCCTCGTAAGAAACATGACCAGACACCCACGTGCGAAACGAACGCTGGATTGCATTTGCTCTACGATAAAAAGTCTCTCCCGCGTGATGCGAAACGAATTGTTACGTGAGTATGACACTTCAATTGTTTCGTTCTATTCTGTCTCGACACTACTCTTTTTTACCGGAAACCTATTAACCCCTCGCGCTGTAACATCGTGTCAGGCTCCCTTGAAAGAATCCAACTCAAAAGAATCTATTACGTTCAGGCATTACTCATCTTTTTTTAAAAATCGAAATAGGATTCAATTCGTCTGTTATCCATCGACAGAGTCGATCACACAGCGTTCGAAGACTGTTATTGTACAGATTTAACCGATTGAAACAGTTCTTAAGAACTTTCTTTTGGATAAGAAGCACCTAAAAGTCGGACTATGTCAGTCTAAGTTAAGGTCCTTGCCTAAGTATCCAGTAACGAATAGATGCTGTAATAAACGAGATTTTAGAACGAATGTAGTTCGTTACAGGATACCATACTGTATTCATTTATTGCGGTCTGGGATTATACGAACATACTGACAAAACTAATTCAGTAAAGCTCGTTGTCAATTGCGGTAACATCATTCAGGGGATGAAATAACGATCACTTCAACGAGCATGTATCCTATGTGTACATTCACCGTACAGATCACTGCATTTTCTAACATAAGCATACATACCTATTCACGTTTTACAATAAGAAAAACAGTATTTGAAATTATCCCTCCTTAACACGTTCCGTGCCACGTGTACCATCGATGGTACACGCTTGCATGTTTACTTAGTGAAGTGAACAAATTGTTTACAAGAAATTTAGAACCGAAGAATCAATTTCCACCGCAGGAATGGGCGTTGATAAGTTTTTGTTACGTTGTTATGTGTACGAGAATTAATAATTGCACGTAATACATCAAGTTTTAGTAAAATATCAAAGTGTGAAGATTCGAGTAAAAAAAGCTCGGCACGGAACGTGTTAACCTGATCCTTAACCGGAAGCAACATTAAACAAATCATCGTTAATATACGTAAATGTAATCAGTTCAAAATTCATGCGACCCTCTGTTAGCTCATCAAGTTTGCAACGTTTCGTCACAAATGTACTCGCACTTACTAATTTGGAAATGTGCAATATTTACTGAAGCGATAACTGACAGTAATTGACAGTCCGATTAAGGGTTAATCTCGCTTATCCGCCGACCCTCGATCTATCCGAGCGATTCGCCTCCCGTTTAGGCTGGTCGATCGGGATCCAGTTTTATCAAACGGCTCGAAAAACCCTGAAGAAAACACAAACGAAACTCGGAAGTTCAGACGAAGGGTGCAAGGGGGACGAAGGGGGGATAAAACGTTCTCGCTTTCGCGGGAGTAAAAATCATGCGGAATTACGCGATCGGTGCGCCGGACGATTTGTCGGACGCAGTTAAGAGTAGGAGCGAACAGAGCGAGAATGGGAAGAATGAGTCGAGCGGGGAGCGAGATCCCAGGGGTGTACGATGATCGATTGAAACGTTAACGAAATAAAGCGGCGCGTCAGTCGCCGCGGAATCCGTCGTCCTCTTTCTGCCCTCTTGCGCGTCCGCTCGGCGGTGATTAAAATTCGCGGAGGGGAAAAGCTAGCGGCCGGTGTGGAAGTGCAGGCGGTTTGCGGACGCGGACGCGGACGCCGATCCCGACGCCGACGCCGACGCCGACGCCGACGGAACGCTGGTCGAGAAGTCAGTGTCGTCGCGTCGCGTCGCGTCGCGGCCGCTCGACGCCGCTCCATGTCGCGCTGCGTCCTGCGTCGCGTCCCTCCACGGGGCCACGGGACATTAATCATGCGAACTGACGGGGAGTGACATCAAACGCGAATTTACAGCAGCGCGGGGGTAGAGAACCGTTCGATTTCGTGGGGAATGGACTGGGCAAAATTTGTCAACCGATTCTTCCTGCCTTCGCTCCACAACAAGAGATTCGTTATTGCGTATTAAATCAAGGCGATAAGGCGGCCCACTTTGCAAATAGTTTCTCCTACACAGTTGAACCTCCATTATATTGTTACGAATTACGACACTTCTCCCGCGTCGCGGCATTTTATTTACAAAAGAGAACACGAACTATAATACAACTGGATTAGATTATGTTAGAGATCTTTGAATTAGATGGTGTTGATCGCTCGACGGTCCGATCCCGACTCTTCGATTGTCCGTTGATCAAACACCCCCGTGGCAACCCCTCTCTTCTATTTTTCTTTATGGAGTTGCTCACAACAGGGCAGTTTCACATTACAGCGACTTGATTTGGACAAGTCGCCGTAACAATATGAACACCCGCCACGCGAACCTTCTGTTATTTTAACGTTCTTTTATGTAGGGTGTTCCCGAATAACATGTACAAGCGGCCAGCAGGCGATTCCTTATGGAAAATAAGAAACATAAAAACAATATGGTTTTTCGATTTTGGCTTAGTTTTCGAAATCGTCGAGTTTGAAAAATTGCTCCCTGTTATACGGCTAAAATGCGATTCGCCCGCCGATGTATTGTAAACGATGTTTACAGGACATTTATAAGTTACTGCGTTGAGGAAGGAATGGAAAATGGATTTCGTTAACTTTATCATTTACTGTTAATCGCAGAATTGCTGAAATTGATTGCCTCGCTCTCGTATGCAAAGTTATGCCCGCCTAATTACAGATGCATGAGCTCTAGGTAACGTGTTTTCAATTCTCGAACTTTATTTATTTTCTAAAAATTCCACTTGAAATACAAAAATTAGAAAAAGTGTGCGGTTTATACTTATTTGATTTTTTCAAGCAAATGGGATGTATAATTGACCAAAGTTTATACTTCTCTATGCAGGCTAAGAATGCGTGCAATCGAATCTGTGTCAAAAATGAAAGTGCATTTTGAAAATTCATTAAAAAATAAAACGGACCTTTATACAAAATAAGAACTTCGCTCAGCAATTGTATGAAACAAGAGTTCAATAAAAATGTATTTGTGATAGCTTTAATCAACGGAAAATAACGAAACAATATTCTTCAATTCCTCCAATGTTTTCACTGTTCTATATTTTTCTTGTCAACTTTTGCAATAAATGTATAACATCCGCAGTCTACGTATCAGTTACCGAGATCTACGAGATTAATCATTTTGTCATTCCGAGTAACAGCAAAATTAAAGACAGGTATTTCAGTCATTGTACGGTACACTAACCCCTAAAAACATCTCCAAACGATGGGTACGATTACGGTAATAAAATTATGGTAATAAAATTATTACTATAAAATAACCTTTAATTAAATATATTCATAAATTTTGATACTAATATTAAACAATATACTATAATAAAATTCATTTACAATAAAAATTAAATTAAAACTTTATTTCCTATAATAAAATTTAAAAAAAATTTAATTTATTAGTACATTTAATTATGGTAATAAAATTATTACTATAAAATAACCTTTAATTAAATATATTCATAAATTTTGATACTAATATTAAACAATACACTATAATAAAATTCATTTACAATAAAAATTCCATTAAAACTTTATTTCCTATAATCGTTACACTAACCGTTTTACGGTACACTAACCCCTAAAAACATCTCCATTTAATCCAGTTTTAAAAAAAGTTATTCCGTACGAAAGGTATACAAATACTTTTTGGAGCCGCTATATGCACCGCGACCGGTATTCAAATCTGGTTAAAAGTTAGCCATTTGATGGTCGGCGTGCGTGCGACCTCGCATTCTTGAATCCCCTATTTTTTCCGTGCTTTATCAACGTTAAATTGCACACTGCGAAAACAAAGTTAATATCTGGCCTAATACGCGGCGGCGAAGAATAAAGCGCGCAACGCTCGACCGACTTTTGTATCGCGCCTCGATCTCTCGACCCTCCTTCACCACCGACAAAGCCCGATCGCGGGACTTCGAGAGCCGAGTTTTCACGCGCGACCGCGCGGTTACGAGCACGCGATCCTAGAGAGGGAGGGCACACGTTCCCCGGAATCCGCGCGGGATCCGGAGTATCCCCTCGTTACGCGACTTTGCCACTTGTAATCCAATTTCGACGGTAACGCCGGCGATTCATAAGTGCATATACAGTCGCGCGCTTAAATATTCGGGCACCCATTAAAACGGGATAATCTTTCCAGAATTTCACGAAATCACTCGAACTTTTTTTTCGAGTGGTTGCATGTGCTGGCTCTGCGAGACTATGTTTCAAACATTTTTGGCTGAAATTGCAATCGGTGGGAACGACGAACAGAATTAACCCTAGAAAGATAACCATATGACAACGTACGTAAAAGATAACCATACGCTTCAGAGGCGCATGCTTTTCTAAGGCGTCAATTTTATACTAACAATGGGTATTTATTTAAGTTAATCTAGTCATTTTAAAGGTTTGGCATTATTGTAAAAATAAAATGCATTTATATTATATTTTTTTATATTTTAAGTAATTTTAAACTTAAATCACTAGACCTCTATGAAAAATTAACAAAAATCAACAGTCTTCGGTTTATGGGAACAAATCCCGTAAAATATCACAAAAAATAGTGTTTTATCCTTACAAACTAGTAGACTATAATATAATCAGTGTAACTATATATAGTTATACACTATATATAAACTATAATATTATAAAAAATTTCTTTAGAGACAGTCATGACAAACGTCTTTCTTGTGTTCACCACAAACTGTCTTTTTGCATTTGGCACAGGTCATCTTTGACATTCTTTTCTTTTTAGACGTGCAAAGACTGCAATAACGCCTTTTTTTGGCTGAGGGTTCTTCTTCATCATCTGTGGAAGCCTGTACAGCAGATTTTGGAAGAATATTTTCAATGTTGCTTCGCACATGCCTTGTCAAAGTGGGTGCTTCCAGTCTTTGCGTCATCCACGGTGCAGTCAGTTGTTTATTTCGCAGGCGCCTCTGCGACGTAGGTTATCTTTCTCGGGTTAACAGCATTTATACCAAATATTTCGTACACATCTATTTTTATCAAATAATTGTTGCAATCTTTATAGGCGATCTTAAATGTGTCTTTTGCTCCTTCGGTAAAAACAGTGTTAAGAAGTGATGTTTTCTTTGGACTTTTTGACCTGGAACGAAAAATTTAAACAATGTTTCACTTCACTTTCTAATTCTATTCTAAAATGTTAGCCATTAACATTAGTCCAGGGATCTCTGTGCAAAATAAAAATTATCTGCATCAGTTGCGGACGAAGAAGAATTTACGATGCATAGCCAGAACGCATAGTCACAATAAATAAATGGTCGGAAACGTTGAATTACGCCAATACGTAATCAAATGTCGATAGATTTTGAAAGTGGATTTTCTTCAGTGCAAAACCTGGTTTGAAAAAATTGTGTCCTACTTTCTCTTTCGTTGCATCACGAATTACAATCATCTTACGATCTAATATCTGGCAGTAGTTATCTGTGCTAAACGAAAATACACACTTCGACAATAAACAGCGCAGAAAGGTTCGCAAATTGGTGGAAATAACATTTATCATTTTTCTGCTGAAGGAAATGTAAAAATATTATAAGTTTGGACTTTTCAGTGATACAAGATGTTGCATCTCATCTGATAGGCACAGTAAGAACAAATTCAGCAACAATTTTCTTCGCGTACAAATAGATATTCCAGGATTATATATTACCATATTGCTTCATTGTATGATTTAAGGGCTATCACATCGCAACTTAATTAATTCAACACTCTACGACGAAATGCATTTTAGGTTTGTATCGAAACTGATGGTGGTCGCCTGCAGCAATTCTTCAGAAGCCAGCTAAAATATCATTGCAGCACAAAGTAAACTATGACTTGAGAGCGGGGTCACGCAGGATAGATGTTTATGCGACCTTTGACTTATTTCAGTGTGCTGAATTCGTCCCTGCTGTACTTTCAACATGAAACGCAACACTCCGTATATCATGGATTGTAAATGTCAAAATTAATATTATTTTGAAACTAATTCCTTGCGATGAGCATCCGTAATACATGTGAAAAAGCACAGATTACTTCATAATTTAACATTTATAAACATTTGGGAACATTTTTAAATTGATAAAAATGTTCCATTCGATTTTACACCAACGGATTGAAATTCCGTATTACATAATATTAGGGTAATTTATGCATCGAATTGTAGGAAACAATAATAAAATCACTGCATGGCTTTCATTCTGCACTTCAACAACATTCTAGTAAACAGTGCGTTGACATCGTAATTATCTGGTTCATAAATTTTGCAAACGAAAGGAATTGTAGTTAGCAAAAGGGTAAATTAAAAAAGTTTTGTTTACTGTATAATACAAAAATTAGGTTGAAGACAAAACGATTCATTTTGATATTAATGAGTAGACTATATGACACTATATAGACTATATAGATCTTGATGTAAACTAAATAATGTAAGCTAAAAATTGTCAAATTTAACTGTAAGGAACATAAAATTCGATGACAATGTCTTTCCCCTTTCGGTTGTTGTATTAAGGAAGAAATAAAGTAGCAATATCCTTAGATTCTTCTAATGTCCTCATAATTTTGTATTTGGCATGATCAAACGCATAAAGTCTGCAGCTTCTTTATGAGTTAGTTGCGTTATCAGATATTGATTATACTATTACTTTGAAATATATATGGACGCTCAAAAATTCATTGACATTTTTATAATTCCAAGTCACTATCATTTATCAAACAAGTAATTATACTATCGCAACAATTCGTACAACTAACTATTATAATACTAGTATTATAACAAGATAAATTATATTTTATACCTAACAACATTTATTCGGATCTCAAGGCTAACTTGCCCGTGCTTATCGCTAACCGAAAAATTTGCATTGTTCGACGGTTGCAATTTACGAGCAACTTACAATTCGTAACTTATAAGTCGAAGAAAATAAGGACAGTGCGGGATAAGGAGGGAACCGGCGAAGAGAAGGGGAGACGTAGTAAACTGGATAGTAATAAGAGAGCGACTAATCTCGGTTAAGAAGAGTAAATAATCAAGCGGAGTGAATGACTGGCAATTTAATCAGACGCTGGCCAAGATTTTGAATTAAGCGAG
Source organism: Megalopta genalis (assembly GCF_051020955.1). Classification (NCBI taxonomy): domain Eukaryota; kingdom Metazoa; phylum Arthropoda; class Insecta; order Hymenoptera; family Halictidae; genus Megalopta; species Megalopta genalis. The sequence goes on from NC_135027.1 coordinate 5,195,943, forward strand.
GGTGCCCATTTAATCTGGATAGCAAATTCAAGCTCAGCCCGGCTGCTAATTCCCTGGGAAAAATTCATTTTACATTTTTAATTTCTTATTTCGGCTCGATTCGCCTGTTCGCGCGCCATTTACATCCACCGTTCCCGTTTCATTCAACCCTTTTCGACGAAACATAATGCTTTATCAAGGGTGTCCGAGACTCGACTAGGAGCTGGAATGGCTGTGCTTCTCCTTTCTGGGTCACCAGGTAGCTGAATTACAGTTCAGTTGAATAATACACGGAAACCCGTGCTTCCAGCTGCGATACGAGTCGAAAGACATAGCCGTAGTTTTCTAAGTACGCGATTTATCAGCTTAAAGAATTTCGTTCTCCGAGAGAAGGATTTTTCAAAATTTCTTCGCAGCGCGTCTTCTATCATCGGCTTTATCGCGATCATCGTCCAAGGGTGCAGGGATCAATACAGTACTGTTACATTCGAAAAAGGTGAAAAACGTACAGGACAGATGTCCCAATTACTGTGTCGCTAAGGTTATTTTTCGTTAAGCCAACTTTTTGCTTTGTCGGATCTGTCATTAAATATTTCAATTTTTGTTGAATGAAAATAAGAGTGTATTTCGATTTTTCAGACATTTCTGTGTCGTGACTTCTGTTTCCGTGACAAGCAAACGTGTATCATTTGTGCTAGACTTCGATCAAATTAACAAAAATGTCAAGCCATGCTATAGGATCTGTTTCTGTTTCTGCATGAACAGTTGGAATCTTTGCCGAGTACCGAATGGTATAACTTAAAATCTCTGCCCTTATTTGTTTTCAATAATGAAAAGAGGTCGGATTGCCCGGAAGGAGAAGCATAAATAAAATTACATCGTTAGATTCTGATTTGGATACTGATAAATATAATCTTAGTGATAAGATACTATTGACGTGATTGTTACTAAGCTAATAAGCTCGATAATTATTCTTTAAGAGATTATTCAAAGGAAGTTGTTGTATTATATTAGTCAAGATGTTTGTTGAATTATGGCTGAAATTATTATTATTAAAATGAGAAAATTTATTTTAAAAGTTCGCGTCAATCTAACTGCATTTAATTAGGAAAACCAAATATCTCCGTTACTTATAAGATTCAAGATTGACGTGATACTATTGTTATGAAGATACTATTGACGAGATTTTACGAGAATTGGTCATGGAAGAAGAAAGAAATGTTGATGATACTGAGGAAGCTACAGTTCAAATAAAAGATACGAAATGGACCGATCAGAGGCACGAGCATATTTGAAAAAACAAACAACTTTTTGTCCAAGCTGTCCTGATCAACCTCAACTTTGCAGAGAATGTTTTAATGTTATACACTGCGAATAATTTTTTTAATAAACCATTTTTATAAGAATTCAATAGTTTCATTACCTCCTGTAGAATATTCGTCGAAATATTTTCGGAAATCCTTTGTAAGTAGTCAAATCAGCGTCACCCGAATTACGGGTGACGTGGCCCGATGAGAACTTTTGCTGTCATCCGAATACGGGTGTCGCGGCAGTCAACGTGGTAAATATATCGACTTAAAAACAAAGTGACCGACTTAAAAACAAAGTGACTTATGCCACTTTCAAAATAAACGGCTCAAATACAAAATGTACAAGTTGATTTTGTGTTCATACGTTTATTTACTTTCTCCCACGCGAAGATGCGATGATCTATCGTCGTACTGCATGAACATTGTTAAGCTCTGTGTACGTCATAACCATGTTGGCATTCAATAGTTTCATTACCTTCTGTAAAATATTTGTCCAAATATTTTCGGAAATCCTTTGTAAGTAGTCAAATCAGCGTCACCCGAATTACGGGTGACGTGGCCTGATGAGAACTTTTGCGGCAGTCAACGTGTTAAATAATTCTGCAGTTGAGAAAAGACACGAATTCTTCTTGAAAACAATTGCGTGAAGTTCGCTTGGGATTTCTGTGTCGAAGTAAATGAGTAATTCTATTGGAATGCGAGCTGCGTGGATAACATCGTGGAAGATAAGAGCATGGACAGATGAGGAGGCGTGGATGAGAAGCGTGTAATTATTGGCTGTACCGTCGTCTTGCTGAACATTTGCAGGACGACAACGTCTGCCATGGTCGTTATATAGCAGACGATAGAATTGCTCGAAGATCGTAAACAATCGGGACTCGTTACCAGAACGGTAACTCGATAGCCGTCTCTTAATGAGCGTTTTTAGCGCGTTCCCGAAGAAGTATTTGTACAAAACTGCGCAGCTAATCGGAGCTTAATTAAATAAGGAAGGACGAGCTACGCGGGGTAAGAAAACAAACGAGTTGCCAGGTAAATAGACGTTAACGAGGCCTTTGTTTGGGCCTACCTTGCCGAAAAATCGATAGTTTTTCTCTGAAGCAACGACTAAAATTGCTCCGTCCCGCTGACGAACTTCTGCTGCCGGAATTTTAGAACTTTCCCGGCGAAGATTTAGTCGAATTTGAATCGCCTCGAACGTAGAGCATGTTTCACTCTTGAAAGTGATGAAGTGTCTGCACATGAATGTTCACTCCATTTCTCGTGAATATGCGGTTTGGTAGTGAAGTTTATACGTTTGTAAATTAATATCATTTATTACGGCACAGCAATTGCGGAGTTCGGTTGCAGTTACTTGTGGAAAACTATTAATTTCGAAATATAATATTACTAGACATTGTTCGCTGAACTGCGTGCTCTATAGGCAGTGAAATGTCCGTAGTATTGATTTAATCGGCATCATAGTCCGGAACGCGTTATTTTGTCGTTAACTCAAAATTCCTTGTCATAGAAAACTTCGGAATAACGTAATTTCTATGCTGGCAATTTCTGCGAACTGGTGGACGGAGAAAAAAATCAAAATTAATCTTATAAGCCACTAAACGCATTCACGAGAAAAAAGTACGCAAATGGGTTACGATAACGAAGAAATTTAATTTGTTATCTAAAATAAATGTGCGTAGTCGCGCGATGAATAAACGTAAGAAATTAAAAGAATGGTGGCATTTTCAAGATGTCGTATCTTCTCTTCACCCGTCTTTTTGAATTTCTCGTTTAATTGTAACGTCGGCTACAGCGTCGGGTGTAGGCGAAGGTACGTGTATGTTTAATTTGCCAAGTATAACAGTTTCATGGAAAAAGCTGGAGACCGTAGTCGCAGAACACGCTATTAAAAATTCAAAGCGTTCTAACTTCGTCAATCTTGAAAATTTAGCATTGCGGTTTAAGAAAGGCCTATTCGAAAGAGAATACTTTCTTTAGAAAATGCGACAAGAGAAACGATTTCTGCAAACTTTCACAAGGTGGAACACCCTTTTACGTTCAAAGTTTCAACCGCTTTCCGAATACTTTTAGGAAAAAGAGATTTCTTAAAAACGATCCAGTGTTTAAAATTTATCGAGTTTTTACGATATCAATTAGCAAAACTGTTTAATTTAAGCAAATTGGCGTGTTCAACATTTAACAGGACTTTCAATATTTCCTGCGGTATTGTTTAAAAATTACAACCAGAAAATCTGAAAAATTCGTTGTGTTCGTATTCTCTTTTCTCTTTAACCATAACAGTTTTCATACTGTCTGCACATTTCCCGTGTATATTATTTTACATAAATTTTAATTGTATTATAATATACCGAATGTTTGATCCGAATATACGGCACTATGATTATATTTAGTCGAGGAAGTTATTGTTTCTTCCACATTTGGCATTTACAATGAGTCAGCAGCGAATGTATAATATCGATAACACGTTAGCCAATTAATTTAAACCAGCTATACGTTGCCTGGCCGTGTTTTATACATCGAGTGATCTCGTTAAAACACAACGTGTAATACATGAAGTGAATTATTTAAATCAATCTCCACAAATAACCCCGGTACGGTTTACTGTACCAAGAGATATTTGAAAAGTAATATCTTTTAGACAGTAATATCAAGCCTTTTGGTAATATTTCGCGACTACTGAATTAATCCAACAATAATATATAATATAATTTCCCATGGGAATGTGTTAGATCATTTGTAGCAAGCATTAGTCTGTGAGACACTTGAATCTCAATAAAATTATACGTTATATATATATTCTACGCTATATGTATGTATATATACGCCAATATTTTCTCCGATCTTAGATTTATTATAAAATCTTGTCAGCGCATTAATCCTTTGTAATACAATTTGTCTCGCAACAGTTTTGATTAGCACTTCGTTTTTAATAATGTTGAAATAAAGCACTTCGTTCTTAATAATGTTGTTAAATATTTGTTTCTTGTACGTCTTCATCCATTTGCATTCCTAAATTGTGATAATATAAGATTCAAATTTCGTTGCGATTCAGAAGAAATAAGTAACATTCATATTTAATAGATGATTTACGAAATCTTCACTATAAGTCCGAGATCGTTAAACATAAACATGTAAGATGAATAAACAAAGTCGTGATTAAAAGTTCTAATAACCTGTTAAGTACGAATGTTATTTCGTCCTTTTTAAGTCTGAATAAAATCCTGTTCTCTTGTCATCAATATTTAACCCTTTGCACTGAAGTGGCACCATTCAAATTTGTTACATCACGTTTTAAGATAATTTTTATATTAACAAAGTTTAGATGTAAAAAATTGTTGAGAGTGTAACTGTTGCGCGAGTCCCAAGAGTCAATTTCATATGCATAAAATGCATTTTATCGTATAAAATAAAACTACCATAAGTAAGAAAAATGATCATATATTTACAGTTAAAATAGCTTCGAGTGCAAATGGTTAAGCATCCAAATAAACCTAGGCCCGCAATAAATACAATTTTCTTCTTCTTTTCAGAAATGATTACAATCGAGAAAGTTCTGATCATTGCAACTGTGCAGATAATGATACAGCAAGGAGTTGACGTGCATATCGTTGGTAACTTTGGAATGGGATACTTTTCGGTATCTCAGTAACGGTACCGAAGGTAAAATTCTTTGGCCAGTACAAATGACTTTTGTAGCAGTGACGTCAATGAATCCCGGATCGAATGCATTTCGCAAGAGATTCCTCTGTACCTCAGTTTCTCGGATCCTCGGATCCTCAGTTGCCGCTCTGCTCGAGAGGCAAGGCGAACGAGCGAGGCGTGGGAAGTGTAGGTGGTCTCGGGCAACGTCTGCCCCTCGATTTCTGCGGACGATAACGGGCCGTTGACTCTGCTCCACGTGCACGGGAGCAGAAAGGGCACCGAGGTGCCGGCCGGGTGAGAATTCGGCGCCTAATTTGGGAAGGTTCGCTGTAAGGGTCTTGCTCGAAAGGACGACCCGATAGAACCAGATAACGCGAGCCGTGAGCGCCGCCTACTCGTACCTCTCCCACGATCTTTTTCAAAATCACGGAGTCATTATCTTCGAAAACCTTTATTTTATACCCGAAACGCCGGTTTTTATTCCGGTTTCGCGTTGAATGCAAGGAGCAGGAGGATAGCTACCACTGTTTGTATTTATAATTGTATCACAGGATAATTCATTTCTGCACATATTTGCAAGCTCGTTAACGACCAGAGCTGGATAATATTTATAGAGAGAAGAATATTTGAAACATTGTTTGAATAATAGATTCTTAAAAATTCCGATAAAATGGTATGTCAAATACGACGTAAAATTTCAGCGAATAAGATACTTTATTTTGCAGCATGAAATAAATATTTGATTTTGATAATGTGAAACGTAAAATAAAACAATTCATTTTGGTGATCTGAAACTGAAGGATGAGAACAAATAATTCATTTTGATGATCTGAAGCATAAAGTAAAATATTGTTTATTTTAATAACGTAAAGCATAAAGTAGAATACTTTCCAATAGATCTCAACGTGAAAATGAGTTGTGAAAATGATTAACGTAACGTAAAACGAGAGTATTTATAAAACGAATATTTCGAAATGAAATTTATTGTATCCAGAAGTATTCATTGAAGAACCATATGAGAGATATATGTTTATAATGCAGAGGAGAAGTATTTCGTCAAATAAAAATATTTTATTTGATGACAGTAAATTAAACAAATAAAATATTCCGAACTATGGCACAGATGTTTTCAGTGTTTTTCAAATAAAATACTATTTGAAATATTATCATAACATTTTATTTTACAACGAATAAAGTATTCGATTTCTCAAATCTTCGAACAAATAAAATATTTCATTTTCAAAAATACGTGCATGGTCTGAAATAAAATATCTATTTTCTATTTGCCATTTAAAACACTATTTTACCCAGCACTGGTAACGACTGACAGACTGAACGTTACGATATGTTTGCGCGTGTTCGTATGTATGCTTGCGTGCATCTGCGTTTTTTGTCTCTGTGTATATTTGTTGCGTGTTTGATGCGAGTTGTCTAGTTTAAATTGTTCGATAGCGTTCCTGCCTCCTCTGTAGATTTCAACATCCTGCAAAAATGTTGACTCGGAGCACCGAGAATTTGGCCGCTACAATCAATATTTGAATAAAAAATATGCGCGACACAAAGGGAGTGTCCCTCGCTGTGCTTTCAATTTTTTATTTGTATCCATTACGACCGAACGGTGATTTGTGGATTAATTTTTATTCGACGGTCTATATTTCCTTAAAACCATTTGACGATCAACGACGAATCATCGTTTCGTCGTCAATATCAGTTTGTTAGCATGGACAAACTTTTTTTATGTTAAATGTATGTCTAACCTGAGTCGATTTCCGTTTGTATCCATCTACCGTTAAGATATAGCAGGAATATTTCCAGAATTCTTACCTGAAACAGAAAGAGAAAAACACGTGTAAATCATAAGACTGTGTAACGATGAACGATTGGAACGTAAGAAAGAGATCTGCTTCACATGGCTGCGCTAATTTCTATAAATCTATTGTCACAGTTTATCGCTCGCAAGTTTCTTTAAACATCTAAATTTTCGTTATAAATTCAAATTAAAAAAATCAATCGTTCGTTCGTATCGTTCTTTTATTTTGTTGTCATCCCAACCGATTGCAGATTTCACAAAAATTGCTTTACTCACAGTCTAGTGAGTTAGTCTCATCGCCTTAACCCCTTAATGCACAATTTAAAAAAAAAAACCGACCAAAAAAGATCAATTTTTTTTATCTAAGAAAATACATATTTGGACCTTAATTTCAATAAATATGTAAAAAAAATGCAAAAATTACTAAAAATTCAATAAAAATAGTGGATAAATAATTATAGTGAATATTGAATCGCATTGCAGATCGAATTTTGTACCCATCGTACTGTTTTTCAATTACCAGTTACTATTTTGAAGGGGAAGGAGGAGACGAAAAAAAAACTGAAAAATATTTAATTTTACCTAAATTTGTAATAATATAATAATAATATTTATTAGCTGAAAAATATATAATAAACTAAAACTATTCAAAATTTTCTTTTGTATGGTAAATTTCAAAACAAGGTGCAGCACATAGTCCAACATTCCTTATTTCAACATTAAAAAACATACCTTTTATACACTAAAAATCCAATTTACTCTCTATAAAAATACACCATAAAACAAAAACGTTTTTATATGTTGACACTAATAATATTTGTAAAAAATAAAAAACAATTGTCTTTGAAGAAATTCACTTTGATAACGTCTACTTTACTTCACGACTTGCTCACGAATGATACACTAAATGTTCATAAGTGCCATCCTAAAAGTGCATATTTTATTGCTGAATAAGCAAAAAATAGAAAGATAACGGAGATAACTGGAGAGTAATAAATAAATTAGTCATAACAAAACTCACAAAAGTGCCAACGCTAATTAGATACGCAATAATGGATATAGATAGATAGAAACAATTACCAGGTCAGAGATGCTTATAAGCGTCACCCTAAAAGGCCATATTTTATAATCCCAAATAAACAAACTTTACAGCTTACAATACAGAATTACACGATGAATATCAATAAATTGAATGTTTTCCTTGGTTTTTATTAAGTTATTTTTACTGCCCGGATATATTCGAATCTGAACATTTTAGCGACATAAGTTGCGACGCCGACCGTATATATACGGGTCTGCACATTTTGGCCGGTTTTGCACGCCCGTGTTAATACGTTTCTGCGCGTTAAGGGGTTAATAAACATTCGAGTCGTTCGATCCAATTAAAAAATTTTATTCGTTTTTAAACTTTGTTTCTACTAACTATACGTCTACTGATCGAAATACGTATGTATATCGTTTCTAATCGTTTCTTCGCGTGTGTTTTCCAAAGGCGATTTGATAGAGATATTAACATACCTCTCGTAGCGACAGTAAATTTCCGATTTAATTTGAAGTCCCACAACGTCATGGATTATTCAAAGAAAGCTAATAATTCATCTCACAGAGCAATTTACAGTTTCAGGCGAATTTCTTCGGGGCCACGGAAGGTACGATGGAGACATTGAAAGTCAGGACGCAGTATCGCGCGAAAAACGATCTTCGTGTATCGCTAGGTGACTCGGCAGTCCCAGCACGCTCGTCCGTGTTCGCCGGAGAAATCACGAAGGCCACGCAGAAAGAAGCAAACAAAGAAAGAAATAAGTTTATCGCGCACCGCCGCGCCGGCTGTACGTTCCGCTTTCCGGCGGGAACCAGGAAAATATAATTCGACTCGACACGGGATAACCATACGTTCGCTTGACTTCGCGTGTACGTGGGATCATGTTAACTCCGAGTCCTGTCCAATTTCGAAAACCGAGTAGTTTCGAAGAAACTAAGGTATTTCGGAGAATTGTATTCGTCAATTTTCAGCATTCGCAGGAGCACGCTGCTAACCGATCGCTGTTCCGCCGGGCCAAAGGTCAAAGGCGACAAATGCAAGTACAATTGGTGCTTTTACTCATTTCTAAATTCACTATATAAAAAGAAAGTTTAACCTAGTAACGAACGATCCGCAATGCGTACTTGTCCGTAGACTACAAATTTTTCTGCAAAATTGCGAAACATGCAACGTACCGGCATCAATCGACCATCTATCTTATTTGATCATGCCCGAAACATAGTGTGCTACGTGAAAAATACAAAATAGGAAACACGCCGAAAGATAACCTTGCGAGGATAAAATGTACAGGACCTACTGGAATTGATTTAAAAATGCCAGAAGTCACTCGAAAAAAATTTAAATGAGATAAAAACGTATTTTGTTATTTACTAACTTGACTAACAATAAGTCGAAAATAATGTAACGATGTCTTCAAATTTGTCCATTGTGACACCACAGTTTTGTATTTGATCTGTTCATTTTTGTCATAAGTGCATAAAATCCGCAATCTATTTTTTTATCTGTAACTATAATAATTAGTATATTATATTATATTATTATATTATATATTATATTATATATTATATTATATATTATATTATATATTATATATATATAATATTATAATATATTAGTATCGAGTCATTTCTACCTTTAACACTATGTTTATGGTGTTAATTACGATAACGTTATTATAAGCATTTTAATTTACGATTGTTGAGATTGTAATCATACATTTATGAAAAATTTATTCAATAAATTTGTTGCCTCGGACAGATATTCTACTAAAAATGGCTAGTAATGCAGATGGTCTTTCGAAGTTAAATATATTTCTAATAAACAGAAGATCTCACACACATTCTTCAAAAGTGTTGTTAAATCGATGATTTTCCGCCTTCGTCAGGTCAGTTCTCGTGTCGATATCACAAAATTTCTACCTAACCGTACAATTTCCATGATTAGTTTACTCTGCGCGGCGTTATCCAATTATTATCCGTGATATTAAATCTAATCACGTCATGAAATAATTAGAATTCATAATATTTCTACGGAATGGGCAAGAACGGGCAGCTAAAATCGAATTAGATGTAATCTCTCCTACATATTGTACACGTACCGTACTTGTGCAGTTTTAGTGCAACAAGTGTACCAAAAAGATAGAGCTTATAATTAGTATGGTAATTTTGATATTAATACAACGTTGTAATATTTCTTGTCTCCTGCTTAACTAGAAGGAGCGATCTATGATTACGAATTATTTACTGAAACGTACTTCCCTGATTACTAAACATGTTCTCCCAAAAATTGTATGCCACGAGACAAATGATAAATAGTACAATAACGATACAGTATAATAACGATATTTCCGTGCGCTCTTGACTCCGCCATTCACTTATTCCTTTATTTCTTTATGTTTTGAGACATTGCACGTCGAAACAGACGCTTATATCGAAAATATAACACTGTTCGTTTGAGAACATTTATCCTGCTACGTAGATACTTAATGTGATTTTTTTATTTCTACCAGTCACAGTATAGCTTAACCCTTTGCACTCGAGGGCTCCGGAGCGGAGCCATTTAAAATTTGTCTTCAAACTCGAGGGCTCCGCTACGGAGACAATGCAAATAATTTTCAGTTTTTACCATAAGAACAAAAACAAATCGTAAAAATTAGTTATAGGATGTTTCGCTGTTGGTGACAAATGACGTTTGTATCCATAAACAATTAAAAAAATAATAACATACAACGATGACTTTTCTTTTAATGCTTATATCATGAACTTACATGTGAATATGATCTTTTCACTAAAATGGCTTCGAGTTGCTGGTAATATGATTCAAAAAAAACTTCGAGTGCAAAGGGTTAACATACGTGATTATTATGGTTAGATCGCTTTATTCAAACTCAAAATCCTCTCTTAATAACTTCAAATGTTTCAATTATTTAAAAATAACATGCCAGCGTGCTTTTATTTTCTTGATGTTCTTTCCATTTTGTATCTCACGTCACCATTTTTCTCATAAATGCATAAAACCTGGAGCCTAGTTATGGTCGAACCACTGACACGTATACAAGATAGTAATCGAATGTCTTTGTTATTTTTGCAGATATTCAGAACACTCATGCATATGCACATAAATAACCAGACCTACAAAACGCGTCACTTAAATGCTTCGTTTTAGGTTCACACGAAAGCGTTAAAAGATACAATTTCTTCTTGTCCCTTCAATCAAAAATTTTGCAAAAATTGTTCTAGCCATTGTCCAGTAAACCAGCTCTCCTCTGATATCTCAAAAATTGAGGTCATCTTGTCCAATCTGTAAAAAAGTTAAATAATGTTCGAATGCTTTCGTGGATCACTGAACATTGTGCAATCGAGAAGCATAAAAATTGCACGGTAAAAGAGAGTAACAACAAAGTCGAAGATGGACGTTACGTGGGAACAGTAACCGGCCGACATTCATATGTCAACCGGACGGCGAGAACCGGGTAATGTGAAAACGCTCTTAGGTCTGTTTGTTAAGCCAACACAAGAAATTCGTGTGAGATTTATGGGGCGTATTGTGTGCTCAACATAAGGTCACGAGTGGAGGTGGGATTACCGGCCGTGTGACACGTACCGCGACCATTTAAATAATTAATTTGCGAGAAACACAGTAATTTCTCCTTAATTCGCGCACAGACTGTGCACAAAAATGGACGATTTGGAAAGAGGAGATACGATTATTCGAGCCTTGCGTCTCGTTTTTGTAGTTGTTGACAATCGGTAACTGTAAAAACGAACCTCGAATAATCGTATCTCCTTTCCCGAAATTGTCCATTTTCGTGCGCAATTCAACCGCGAATTAGGGAGAAATTACTGTAGACACGAAAGGGTTTGAACATTCAACTATGTGCACGCGCTTTTGTATTTAGAGAAGACCGGGGACGATTGCGACACTTCGACTTTTAACCCTTAGCGGACGACGACTTTTTCGGCCGAGTCAGGTAGCAGGACGAGGCGATTTTTGCAAATATATCGAGTGTCTCATACGGTACAATAAAATGATCTTACATATAAATATTATCTTACAAAAACGTTGTGTTTCATTAGTTTATCTATATTCACACTTTTATGAATATGATTTTACAAAAATTATGATTTGTAGTTTCGTTCGATGTGATAGTTTATAAAACATTGACCAAGATGCATTCTTGGCTTATCTGGACATGTATCGCAGAAACAGGTCGTCTCATGTCTTCCCTCTGGTTTGTTTCGACTGGAACAAACTTTACAATCTTTCTTTGTGCCAGTAACAATTACACGCAGTTTCTCGTTTAGACGAATTTCGTCAGAGTTGGATGTCGAACTTGAAGATCTATCTCGTGGTTGACAAAAATCTCCTCTCAATTTGTTGATCAAAATTTTGCGAAAGTTCAAACGTGTAACTGGCTGTTCGTTTCTCTGTCTTTTTACATGTAGAGAATGTACGAATTGATTAAACAAATTTCCTGTCCCCGGAAAAATAATTTGCGCCACCACTTCAGGGACTTTCACATAAAACAGTAGGTCGGATAACGTTGGAGATAACGAAATCTAACATAAACACCGATTATCGCCTCTCGCTCGCCGTTCGTCCTGCCGCGCGAAACGCCGTGGCGACCGAGGGTCGCCTTTCGTCCGCTAAGTGTTAACCCTTTCGCTCCGAACGACGGATATATCCGTCATCCATATGAACACTCGCGGAGCCGAACGCCGGATATATCCGACATGCTGGTAAAATCGCGACCTAATTTTTGGACTGCACCGCCTCTTGTTACTACTGCGTGAATCTTTTGACGAAACAAACAAACGACAGTCCGAAATAAACGACACACCATTCAAGTTATATTTGTTCTACCTGCATTTCCCATTATTATTGTGTTACATGTCATAAAGGGATAGAAAATCGAAAGTACTAACTTTAGGACTAATTATTATGTATTATGTTTTGTATTATGAATATTATGTTTTATTTTATTACTGTATATTATATATTATTTCTTCACTTTTTCCATTGTTAATGAAACTTTTTTTACCTATTAAATAACTTTATACCTTATGCAGAAATTATAACTATATTGTTTTAAAGAAAAATCCCTTTTCTTCCCAAATACACTATCCACGCGCAATGTGCACAATTTCGGCGGGTAGTTCCGTTCAGGAGGGGCGCTACGGCGGACTGAACCGCCGTAGCGAAAGGGTTAAACACGATCGCACGCGAACCATCGTATTGTTACAACGACAATTATTGTACGAGATTATTCGGTTACAGTGGTTTCGATTATGCAACAAGGAATATCCGAGTTATTAATAAAATATGGGAAGCGGGTGAAATGTTTCGAAGGTATAACGGAAAAAAAACCGGTATTATGCCGGTACTTTAAGTTTCGCGGTACAAGTCCTGCAAGTGACATCCTCCTGCAAGGATTCGCGTCCGGCTACATTCCGCGGCAGTAAGAAGTTGGGCCCGGAAAGAACGCGGAGGCAAAACGAACGGGAGAACACGCAGAGGCGAGAGGGATAACTTTATCGGTTTGTATCGCGCGATGCAGCCGACGCGAGGCGACGCGACGCGCGACGGTGCGACCGGCCGAGTGTTATTTTCGCAGAGGGCAGACGGAATTCGAACGGACACGCGGACGCTGCACGCCGGACGCTTGGGCCGCAACAACGCTGGAGCAACGGCATCACGTTTTTATCGAAACGATGCGATGCCCGGAGACGTCAGCATAGCGGTCAGGTAAAGAGGGTCTGGCGTATACGTGAGCACGGACCAACGAGCCCGAGCCGTAACAAGAGAGGCGCGATGTGATTTGTGAGCGGCTGAACCGCTTCACCGTGATTCCCATCATTCCGTGATGCATCGCTGCGGCACGCATCTGATGACACAGCTACCTCGCTTACGTGCCTGTCTATTCCTGCCCGCATCACTCCGGGACATATGCCTACGCTACTTCATGCCAGCCGGGCTCAATGGAGACGATTAACGGAGGAGTTCCCGGAATCTGGAGCTTCGATTTTTTCAGATCTCTGCTCATGGGACAGCTATTGGAGCTGGAACTTACGGGACACTAGGGCGCCCGGGTTACCCATGAGATACTCGGGTAAACGCTAATTACCCGAGAAAATGTTCTCGTTTGCGGGACGTGGAGAACATATTTCTCAAATTAAATTAAATAGCAGGTAAAAAGAATCGAATCTGTAACGCATTCGCGGAGAGAAAATATTTAAGTAATTGTTAACTAATAATTAAATTAATTGTTAATTAATTAGTAGTTAAAGTAATTGTGGTATTCAAATTTTGATTAGTCACATTTTGTCCGAGTGCTCAGAGTATCACGTTTTAATAGTTATGTTTTTTTATATAGAGAGAAAAGACGAAATTAAATGAAAATACTCCATTAACCAGTTAGCGCCATTATATCAATGTGCATAACAATTTCGAAAAATAATGTGACTTATAAATTTGAACATTATATAGCACTCGTGTCATCTTGAGTCACATCGAAAATGAACGTTATAGCATTGGCGTCTGCAAACGCGTTAGAACGATATGAGAAAATAATTTTTTATATTGTTTGTCCGTTTCTCATAAATTTTTATGAATAAATAAGTAGTTTGTGTTTTACTTACAATTTTCAAGTACAGTAAATTTTCTCCAATTGTCCCTCAGTTCGTAAACAGAAATGGACAATTTGGGAAGAGGAGATTCGATTATTCGAGTATCGCTCGTTTTTATAGTTGTTGACAATCGGTGACTTTAAAAAATGAGCCGCGAAGTTCGAATAATCGAATCTCCTCTTCCAAAATTATTCATTTTTGTTTACAAGCTGAGAGATAATTGGAGAGAGAATTTACTTTACTTTTACTATTTACTTTACATTTATGTTTTACATAATGTACATGTAATTCTCGAATAGAATAGAATATATATTTCCTTCTCGAATAGAATAGTATATATGTATATAGGATAAGTCGTTTATATAATTGAGTTTATTGCTATAATATTAGAGGTAGAAGTAGAAGAGTAGTGACTATTGTTGTAATTGTCGCAGAATATCGATAAGATATCGTTAAGGCGAAGGTAGAAGTCTGATTGTAAAATGTTATTAGGATGCATTTCACGTATTTTATGAAATTTTATTTCGATTAAATTATGCACATATTTATGTTTGTAACAGATAATTTACAATTAACAATACGTAAAGTATATCTTAACAAAAGCCTCACAATTAAGCCTCCGAATTTGCCTTAATAATATCTTACCGATATTATATATATATATATATATCGTTAAATCGTGCAATTCTTCACTTACACATTTTTTTCTAACATCGAGCGTAACAGAGATACCCCGCCAACTCAACACAAAATGGACACCCTACATGTGACTGAATGCCCATAAAACTATTTCATTTGATTCGTAAGCATGACGCGCGAAGAACAAAACGGTTTTCCATATTCGGCGAAATTCCTCCACGTTCCAATGTTACAGGGCCTATCACGAGAACGTATAATGAGCGTGGAAATCGAAAACGAAGAGAAGGGAGTTGTGAAAGTGGAGTAAGAGGAAGGGAAATGCATTAGTTGGAAGGAAAGCGCGTCTAGGGCAACGCCGTTTTATCCATTAAGGCTGTACAGGAGCGTGTAGCCCCGGGACAATATTGTGTTTTCTTGCAGTTCTGTACCCCATGCGGGTAATCACGACGTCTCCGGTATTTCTCTCTCGCCCCCGTGAATGGCCGTTAAAGCGGTGGAGAAGTTGACGATCACGAGCTTCGATCAGAACGTGGCGTCGCGCCGTTCTACTACGGCCAGAATATACGGGTGGAAACTTGTGGTCTGCCTTGGACTGGAAATAGTTTCCTGTTTACAGAACGACAGCTTTGGCTGGCATTTTCGTATTAACCCTCGGCAGGTTCCAGTTCGATTCATGGCTAACAATTATTCCTTTCCTTCTCAACAAATCCAATGCCAACATGGT
Source organism: Megalopta genalis (assembly GCF_051020955.1). Lineage (NCBI taxonomy): Eukaryota > Metazoa > Arthropoda > Insecta > Hymenoptera > Halictidae > Megalopta > Megalopta genalis. The sequence continues at coordinate 5,211,718 of NC_135027.1, forward strand.
TATGACGTACACAGAGCTTAACAATGTTCATGCAGTACGACGATAGATCATCGCATCTTCGCGTGGGAGAAAGTAAATAAACGTAAGAACACAAAATCAACTTGTACATTTTGTATTTGAGCCGTTTATTTTGAAAGTGGCATAAGTCACTTTGTTTTTAAGTCGATATATTTAACACGTTGACTGCCGCGTCACCCGTATTCGGGTGACAGCAAAAGTTCTCATCGGGCCACGTCACCCGTAATTCGGGTGACGCTGATTTGACTACTTATAAAGGATTTCCGAAAATATTTCGACAAATATTCTACAGGGGGTAATGAAACTTTTGAATTCTTATAAAAATGGTTTATTAAAAAAATTATTCGCAGTGTATAACATTAAAACATTCTCTGCAAAGTTGAGGTTGATCAGGACAGCTTGGACAAAAAGTTGTTTGTTTTTTCAAATATGCTCGTGCCTCTGATCGGACCATTTCGTATCTTTTATTTGAACTGTAGCTTCTTCAGTGTCATCAACATTTCTTTCTTCTTCCATGACCAATTCTCGTAAAATCTCGTCAATAGTATCTTCATAACAATAGTATCACGTCAATCTTGAATCTTATAAGTAACGGAGATATTTGGTTTTCCTAATTAAATGCAGTTAGATTGACGCGAACTTTTAAAATAAATTTTCTCATTTTAATAATAATAATTTCAGCCATAATTCAACAAACATCTTGACTAATATAATACAACAACTTCCTTTGAATAATCTCTTAAAGAATAATTATCGAGCTTATTAGCTTAGTAACAATCACGTCAATAGTATCTTATCACTAAGATTATATTTATCAGTATCCAAATCAGAATCTAACGATGTAATTTTATTTATGCTTCTCCTTCCGGGCAATCCGATCTCTTTTCATTATTGAAAAAAGATAAGAGCAGAGATTTTAAGTTATACCATTCGGTACTCGGCAAAGATTCCAACTGTTCATGCAGGAACAGAAACAGATATGAATTAACAGCGCACGCTTCCTATAGCGGCACGGGTGGCCTGTAGGAGATTTTGTTTGTAAATACGCATGGCAGTCAACGTGTTAAGGGTTTGCGTTTTAACACGTTTAAAAATATGGATGCTAACTTTCGAGAAGATTTTCTTGTATTTGTTATCTCAGGATACTGATATTTTTCTCAGTATAAATAATTTCGTACAAACATTAAAAAATCACCACTTTTCATTGCGGTAAAGTGACTTATGCCACTTTCAAAATAAACGCCTCATTTAACACGCTCGGTGTCGTGTCGATCTCACATGTGTAACGTTACCTTTCAGCTAGTTTTCGAAGTTCACGTTTTCTGTAATATATCGAACAAAGTGGTTGCCAGCAGGATTTTTAGAATACGAAAGAGTTAAACTAATATATTTTATATATTTTAAATTTCTAATTTCAGTTTAATTAATTCAATGACTTCGACACAATCACCACGATTACCGGCAACGTGACTACCATTGCCCATTGGCGCGGGCAATAAGGGTGAACATTTCTCTCTTATAACCTTAATTTGAACGTTACCAAGTATATCATTACTGACAATTATTATTTTTATTCTTCACTTATAGTTCATTGCCAAACGTTTCTGAAAAGTTACTTCGAACAATCGTGTCACCTCGTGTTTTGATTGTATCGCGATTCTTGCTTAACCCGAGAAAGATAACCTACGTCGCAGAGGCGCCTGCGAAATAAACAACTGACTGCACCGTGGATGACGCAAAGACTGGAAGCACCCACTATGCCAAGGCATGTGCGAAGCAACATTGAAAATATTCTTCCAAAATCTGCTGTACAGGCTTCCACAGATGATGAAGAAGAACCCTCAGCCAAAAAAAGGCGTTATTGCAGTCTTTGCACGTCTAAAAAGAAAAGAATGTCAAAGATGACCTGTGCCAAATGCAAAAAGACAGTTTGTGGTGAACACAAGAAAGACGTTTGTCATGACTGTCTCTAAAGAAATTTTTTACAATATTATAGTTTTTTTACACTGATTATATTATAGTCTACTAGTTTGTAAGGATAAAACACTATTTTTTGTGATATTTTACGGGATTTGTTCCCATAAACCGAAGACTGTTGATTTTTGTTAATTTTTCATAGAGGTCTAGTGATTTAAGTTTAAAATTACTTAAAATATAAAAAAATATAATATAAATGCATCTTATTTTTACAATAATGCCAAACCTTTAAAATGACTAGATTAACTTAAATAAATATCCATTGTTAGTATAAAATTGACGCCTTAGAAAAGCATGCGCCTCTGAAGCGTATGGTTATCTTTTACGTACGTTGTCATATGGTTATCTTTCTAGGGTTAAGCAACCGTCGTTACCCGATTCTCGACTACTTCACTTGCAAGATCTTCAATCGAGGTTTATTGATTTCTGCAGACGGTGTACGTACACGTGATATTCTGACGCTCGAGCTGTCTTCGATGCAGGGGGGATAATAGAGAAATTGCACGGAGCAAAGCAGACGGATGAACAGACAAATGGACGGACGTACTGACAAGTCAGGGCGTGATCATCGTATTGTTCGATACCTCAATTTTCCGTACTGTCTCATTCACGACGCAGTCTAATTACCCCCCGAGGCTTACCGCGTGGTTTAAACATCGGCACACATTACACGAGCGCGGGCGCGACCGCGCGCGTGTCTGTACGTAAATGGAAACCGCGATATGCGAGGACCGGGATGGGAGAGGAGGAGGGTGAGAAGAGGACCCACCCTGGCAGCGTGGGAGGGAGAGGCCGGGCGAACATATGAGAGCTCGATGAGATAAGGTCAGGCGCAAATGGCAAATTTCACGGGAAATTTATGACGTTTCATGGGGTCGCGTAATTATCGTCAGATAGAGAATCGTTAACCGTTTACTAACATATGGAAGGGATCGATGCCGTGCCTACGTTAAACAAACACCGGTAATGTATACGCGAAAAAAGACCGGCGAACGGAGGAATGTTTATGCTATCAGGGTAATTAATAGATCGCGGATCTTTACGCGAATTCCCGCTTCAATGGGTTTTCTTGTAAACATAAGGGGAAAGCTAAAATTTATTTACTTCTGTACGGAGTTTCTCGTGGTTCTAACGCGAGAAAAATTTTCTCGATCTTTCTTAACACTTCTTTTTTACTAGAAGTTTGTTCAATAGGCATTTTAACACTATGCCGTCCGCAGATCTTAGATATGATTCTTTCATTTGACGCCGGCATAATAGCTTGGAAATTTTAGATTTAACAAAAAATTTCAAAGATGGCGATAATATAAATTCCTAAAATTAAGATATGTCATCCAAGAATTTTCGTACTTAATTCTTAGTTAAATAAGCACAATGCTATAGTTAGTTTGCTGCCTTTTAACATCCAAGAAATATAGTTCAAATGTTATTTCAGTTTTCTAAAATGGCACCAAAGTGATACCACCGGCATACAACAGATAGTTTTTTGCATGGCACCAGCGTGGTGCCACCGGACGGCATAGTGTTAATTACCGCGTTATGCCTAAGCTCGATAATTATTCTTTAAGAGATTATTCAAAGGAAGTTGTTGTATTATATTAGTCAAGATGTTTGTTGAATTATGGTTGAAATTATTATTATTAAAATGAGAAAATTTATTTTAAAAATTCGCGTCAATCTAACTGCATTTAATTAGGAAAACCAAATATCTCCGTTACTTATAATTCAATGATAATGAATTATAGGCAACTCTGAACGAAAAAGTATACCAAACGTGCGAAATATTTTTACGCAGCTATGTTTTCAAGAAGATCGGTTTTTAATATTCACTGGGTGCACATGTAATGCGTATACCTATAATAATAATACGACAATATAGCGAGCATTTGCAAGAAGGAAATATGGAACGTTATAAAAATACGCGTTATACTATATGTACGCACGAATTACAATTTTTCGAAGCCGTTTTTCTCGAACATGAACATTCGTATACGTAAAAACTGTTACCGTGTATTATTGATTTTTTTCACCACAGAATCACTCGTTATTCGATTCCGCCAGAAATACTATACATTAGTATCCGCGTATCCGTGCGGCAACGTTCCAATAATCACAGCGCATTCAGCGGTATCATTTGCATACATTGAAAAATCACGCATCTTTATCAAATAAACTGGAATTATTCGTTCCAAGGGATTTCCGCAGAGAAAATGGTGACAAAGTGCCGGGAGAACGCGGACAAGTATAACCAAAAATGTTCATTTTCCACAGGGCCCAATAAGTTTTCCGTTAATCTGGAAGCTGCACGGGAAGAGCCTCGCGCGGTCCAGACGTCTTTGCATTATTCTCGGGGAAAGATTCGTAATACTTAATCCATGAATAATGCAACCGGTTTCTCTAGTAAAATCCCGCTGCCACATACTTTCAGTTAATCTGACAGTTCGAAGTAGTTTTCAAATAGTTCTGGCGGACGTAAGTCAAGTTGAACTCAATCTTCGCATTATCCACTTCCAGCGGGTGATCATCGTGCCGGTGCTGGGCGAGAGACTTTCCGTGTACGGAATCGATACGTGACGTAGCCGAATCGTCGGAATTAATAACGAGTAGTTCCGGGACCGACTGAAGCTACGCGGAATCGCTGGAAAAAAATGTAATCGCGTTCTCGCCGAGCCCGCGCGAGCCTCCGTTGTTCCCGCGATTTCCCATGAATTTCCAACCGAGCCCAGTAAATTACAACAATTGTTCTCCCTTTGAATATGGCTGGCACGAGGAAAAAGCAAACGACGGAGCGTGACAGCGTTTCCGACCGTCAACCCGACTACAGCCCGTAAAATGTTTTCCACGGATAAATGTCGCCTCGAATAATGTGTTTTATTGTTGTAATCAGTGCCGGTTGACGTCGAAAACCATACAGACCTTTTTAGACGCAGAGATACAGAGAATCGGTTAGGATAAAGTCGCCTAACACGAGACTCGCATCTTTCGCCGTTTCGTCTGATTGTCGGCGCCCAGATTTAATCTAGCGTCGCATCGTGGACGATCATATTTCTAAAATACGTTGCGAAAAGCTTTTTTCGAGGAGTTCGATTATATTACAAATATACCTGGAAAATGGTAAGTGCACAGATATTTTCAGAATAATTTCACTATATGGCAAAGTGCATTCGATCAAGTTTAAGATTTTACTAGTTTATACACAGGGCTAGAAAAGAAATAGATTTTTGAAAGTAAATTGACTATCAAAATGTTTTGATCTTCTCATGTAATACAGAATTTAGCAAATGAACTGCTTTCGAAACGGTAATTACATATGAAAATAGCATTTTAACCCTCTACGGGCCGATCTTTTTCTTAAATATGAAAAAATTTGTGCAACGGAAAATCTATTACTATAAACCTATATATGCTAGTTAAAAAAATATTTAACAGTTTGAACAACATTATTATAATTAATTCAATTTGTAACTTTGAAGTAACAACGGCTTACAATGATTCCACTTCTGTGCATAAATGCTTAAGCGTGAAATTCCATAAAACAGTTTCAATTTGGCGTTAAACATTGATGTACGTTGCATTTGGAACTGGTTGCCAAATAGTTTTTTGTGGTTCTGAATTTTCCTCATCCGATGATAATTCGATACTAAATTCAACGTCGCTGTCAATAATATTTACGCGTCGTCTGGTAAATGCTACTGGATGATCATCATCGGACTCAGAATCTAATAAAGAATCTTCGGATCTATTACCGCTGATGCGTCTAATTCTAATTCCTCTTTTATTTGTATATGATTTTGTATCCATATTTTGGATATTTGATATATAAATTTGAAAATAGAAGAAAGCACAACTATTATCCTAGATACACTCGAATCTACCACAATATCCCAATGTAACCTGAAAGTTACAAAACTGTATCATATACAAATAGTAACAACATGATTATTGAAATGCAAATAAATAAATTGTTATTGATATACGAACCCAGAGCTATTATATACGCTGTTTTTTATTTAGTAAACACCGACAAGAGCACAAATAATTCCAATTGCGCAAAGATGGTCCCTTTGGTTTCTATTTGCAGACAACTCGCAAGGTATTTATTTTGACATTTCAGGTTGATGGTGCGGCCAACCGTCATCAATATTGTTATCGGTTATTTCAGAGGCATTATATAATTAAGACGAATACATCATCTTGTGAAAGAAACTAAAACTATTCGGTAAAATGTGGATATATTAGCTTGTGACTTGAAAGTGACATGGGCCCATAGAGGGTTAAATATATTTAACTACGTAATATTCATTAATATCGAAACAAATTTAAATGCGGGTAGTAATATCTCATTTTAAGAGATCTAACAGCATCCAAGATGCTTTGAACTGTGACCTCGAATCAGCCTGCTTTCGCGACACCCGGATCAAACTTCCTAATCGTGATTCGATTGAAAATTCGCAGATCGAGATTTCAGTGTGAATTCCGACAACGTAAACGAATCTGGTGATAGCCCGCGCCGCTTAATCTATGTATATTCTTCGTCCGTGGCGTCTTGTTTTCCCAGCGGAGGATCGGCTGAGGACGAAAAGAGATTCGTCGGAGCAATTTCCTCGCGAAACAGGGATACGTTCGTCGTCGCGGTTCGAGTTATTCGCATTCGAAGCGAATATACGCGATTTTGTGTATTCTCCCCCCCCCCCTTCCCCCGGCCTCTTGTATACGTGTGCACGGTTTCGTTCCATTGCAGGTCCACACATACAGTAGGTACTCCGTAGGAACGAATGAAAGGAGTAGGGGAGCCCGAGAATAGAATGTATATTTGGGAACAAATACAATTTGAATGAATTAGCAGTAAACTGGAAATGGGCAATTGAGGGTTACCTGACCCGAGGGTTGCCGCTACCCCTCCGCCATCGCCTTCGCCGCATCCTCTCGCTCACTTTCACTTGGCCCGACTCTGACTCAACCGTCTCCGTCTTCTTCCTTCGTATTCGTATTTAGCTGGTACAAGTAGGTTATCTCTCGCAGATCCGTTGCTCCGTCGCACTCGGTTCCCCGTCCCCACCACCATCCCCCCCAGCCGATCTAAACGATATTTTTGAAGGCAAATTCCGCCCCAACAAGGGGAAACATTGTACTTCGAGTGGTTTTCTCCCGGTTACTTTTCTACTCAGCACGGAACAGCCTCGCCTGCGCGCCCTTTGTACGCTTAGCTCGGTCTTCTCCTCTGAGTCATCCACGAACCAAATTTCTGGGCGCCTAGAACGAACGGGTTCGTTACAGATTTTTACATCTCGCGAGGCTTTCAAGATATTCACGGGTTCCAAGAGTTGCTTTTTTGGGTCCTCGACGTATGTAATGGTCTTGAAATGTTCACGAGGATTAATTTCTGCGTTGTCGCGTTCTTGCGACGAAAGTGACGCAACTTGAACCTCGCGGTTTTTCCAGTTATGAAAATGTCGTGGAAAGCCTTCTCGGACAATTAGGGAAATGTTATTCGTTCGGCTTGGTAATTTGGTCGGTACGCGAGCAGTTACGTTGCTTTATCTGATCTACAGTCGTGGACGAATAGATGCATATGTGTTGACACCTTTCGAAAGGAAACAACTTTTTTAAAATTGAACCAAAAGGGGTTGGATTTTATTTGGAACGTTAGTTTGCTAGACAATGTGTAACAAATTTGTCATAGAAACTGCAAATGATCGTAAAGACAAATAAATAACGTAATGACTTTTTTTCTAACTTTTCTAACTGAGTTTAGAAACTTATGCAGCGGGTGAGGACACCTTTTAAATACAATAACTAGACGGCGGATTTTTATGCAAAGTAAAAGGTGTCTGCATTAATTGCAAGATACATTTATCGCATACACATTAAATTTTTTCATTAATAATTTTAATGAATTGACTGGAATACAGTAGCGTTTTTAAATTCTTTAAATTGGTGTACCGTTTTGCATTTAAGCTACTCATTTTTCTCATAAATGCATAAAATTCGCAGTTTAGTAATAAGCTTTTAAAAATTGGACCAAAATTTTTTGCTTTATTTCTTGAAGTATTTGGTCGAAAGTTGTGAAAATCTGCGATTTCCGCAATCTTTAATTGGTTGTAGCTCATAGCAGTCGAAGAAACCTAACGAATGTATGTATTGTTTAAATTTTCGTTACATGCTGAGATAAGACGGTATAAAAACATATATCCGTTTGTCATTTCACCCGATTGCGACGTCTGCAAAGATTTTGTTATGAATTGTTTAACAAATCAGTCAGTTCGGTCCAATTTTTGGAAAATTATTAATTAATTTTTCATATGTCAACATTCGTCCTGAAAGCGTTAAAACATGTCCTCAATCGCAGTGGTGTGAATAATTGTAGACTGAAAGTGACTGTTACATTTTTAGTGATATTTAAACAGAAACTTAACAAAAGATCATGTTTGTATATTTCTACATTAGAAATAATAGAAGATAGAAATATACAACCACTATATTTTATTAAGTTTTCGTCTAGATATCAGTAACAATGTAAACGTTCCTTCGAGTATTTAATTATGCACACCACTGTATTTGTCCACGACTTCGAGCACGTTTCGTTATTCTTAATCAATTCGATTAACAAAGCTAAATATCTTTTAAATTTGACAGGAGTTGTATTGTTGATAGCCTGAAACTGCTTCTTGAATTCGAGTTGTTCCCTTAAATTAATTGTCACTAAATTAGTTTTCAGAATACCGCGCTGTTCTCATAAATAATCAATAAATCTCGATATCGGTGAACTCCTATCAATGAAAACATAGTCGGTGAAGTGATTGCAATCCAAAGCAATCCGACTTCTATGTCTTGATTCGTTAACCATTCGATCTACCAAATAGATATCGATCTCCTAAATGCTGTATTAATCGTAGCCAAAATATATTTGCCTCATTCGATGATTTAGAAGCTATTTGCGTTCGCGTGTGCGAATATAGAGTTGAACGAATTATCGGTCATCGCCCTCGCTTGACGGTAATTCTATGATGTTTTGAATACGAACGAACATCAACCGTTGACAAACTTGTTTGCTGAGTTTTTAAATGACTGTTCCTGATGATGGATCATCATCCGGAGGAAAACATCGCGACAGAGCAAACAACGTCGGAAAAAGGAACAGAATACCAGCGGTAAGAAAACCATTTATCTAGTTTCTTTGTGTCTCACAGAGAAATCTCTGGCTACGCTTGCTGCACAGTTGTAACTGTATTGCTACCTTTTGAAGATTCCAAAACGTACCAGGATGTCAAGCCACGGGAATATTGGAAGTACAAAAGGCATTCGAAATGTTCAACCTTTCTGAATTCCAATTCGACGAAAGGAATATTTTCAATATTCAATCAGCGCGGTGATTTATTGTTCAGCAAGCTAGTATTCTATTCTAAAGTTTGAAACTAGTATTGTAAAAGTATTGTAAAATTTGATATTTTAACAAGAGTATACGTCTTATTAAATTAGAAATACATATTATAGTGAAGCGTATAACACTGTGTTTGTATCGCATTTGTGTTTTATTTAGTGCATACGACACATAAAAAAGAAAAGAAAACTACACCAAAATTAGAGAAGTTAAAAATAAAGAGATAAAACGAGAATAAAAAATTAGAAATTTATAAATAAATAAAATTAATATCTAATAAATATATATATATAATAATAATTATATATATATAATAATTATAATATCTAATAATAATATCTAATATATATACATATATATTAGATATTAATTTTATTTATTAGATATTATTATTAGATATTATTTATTATTTATTAGATATTAATTATATATATATATATATATATTTATTAGATATTAATTTTATTTATTTATAAATTTCTAATTTTTTATTCTTGTTTTATTTCTTTATTTTTAACTTCTCTAATTTTGGTGTAGTTTTATTTTCTTTTATATATATATATATATATATAACCTTGATACAATAGAAATTTGTACTCTATGTCAGTGTAACACATTGTATGTACGTTAGAAAAGCATGAAATACTGGAGAAGGAACGCGGAGATCGGCATCGTTCTAATGAGCTAATTAATTTTCAGCGACACTGTTATCTCTTTTATACACGTGCACACTTCTATTCAATTACTGGACGATGCTATCGATTTTTATCGATAAACGGAAACACGGTAGGCTACGAGGACGTCGCGTGAATAGCATTATACTTCCGAAGCTGATCAATACACGCGGAATGCAAAAGAGAACAACCTTCGAAGCTTGAGTAAGTGCAATTTCACAGTACCCGTCTAAAGGTAGGACAGAAAATATGCGCAAAGTACCTGTGGGTGATGCTACCAGGCGCCGAATTCTGTTTACCAAAGGCTCGGGGGAAGTGCAAGCTGGAAAGAGGTGAAGTTGTTACGAGCCTAGGAAAAAAGTAATCTGGAAAATACCGTTCACAGTACAATGTGTCTCTCCGTTTCCATGGAATTCCCAGTCGAACCTCTTGCGATTCTTACGGCTGCGAAGGTCTGCGGACTTTCGACGTGTTCGAAGCGTTCGCAACATTGAAGATATTTATGCACTTCGAGGATCTTTTTTGGAATATTCGACGTTTTTGAGATTCGCCAACCTGTTGATGACACTTAAAGATTTCAAGACGTCGAAAGTATTGAAAATTGTAATTAATAAGGTTGTGGCAGTTCGTTTAAGCGTTAGAGTTTGGATCAAACCCCTTGGTATACAAAGATACTAATTGCTCGTACGACGGCCATTAACACGCTGAAAGCAAGCACAAAGAGGAGAGGAGCGCGGCACAGCGTAACGGCACATAATTATATACAATATATACAAGATAACAAGGATGTCTCTTAGACACAACATATACTAATTATACTTTGAACTGTCGCTGGTACTAAAGTGCAGTAGCGACTATATCATTGCCAACAAAAATTGTATAGCGAACCTTTCCATGATTTAAAACACGATTGATATTATGATTGCTGCAGATATGGGAAGTATAGATTATATTAGTAGTTTATTAGAAGTAGTTTATTATTAATCTCTCAAGATTCTCCAACTTCTTGCATTCTAACAACGAGTCAGACTCGTGACGAACATTTCATGCATAATCTACTAACTATGAATATTGATCATTTCTTCTAAATCAGGAGTGACGAATTTCTCCACCAAGAAACATATGACCCATACCACTATTAGGCCGGTTCACCCACTCGCCGCGCTATAACGAAAGAAAGCTGGAAGCGCGACGCTTTGCGACGTGTCGTTTTTGTGATTTTTTTTTGCGACATATAAATAGATAGCTTATGTTAACACTAAACCTACCGCGATCGAAGTGACCGCTTCCTTATTTTGCAATTCTGCAAAGTTCCGAGACTCTTTCGTGGAAAACGCTTGAATAAGTTATATTATTGGAGCAAGTTTTATAATCAAAACTTTACAAATTCTGAATAAATTCGGTCTTCTCGCTTTTGTGAAGCAGTACATGCCAGTTAGTATTACTACTTGGTAGGTTTAGCGTTAAAGTAGTGCAATGATATTATGATCGCGATTTATGTACTTTAATTGACCATTATTAAGCCGATAAGGGGATCAGTAAGTAAAAACACTGGTTCTTTATGCAAAATAAAAATCGTTTGCATCAATTGCAAGGAGTAGAAACTAAAGCTTAACTTGAGAGCTGGTATGGAGAGGAATCGAGGGGAGGTGTGGAGGGGGCCATACTTCGGTGGCTCAGCGGAAAAGGCGAGTAAGGGGAAGGAGCCACCAATTGACAAAATTTAAAAAAGATGGTTTGTTTTCGAGCATAATGAATTTCATATGTATCGAATATAACACGTATTGAATTTTGTGTACTTTCATTTCGTTAATTTTTTAATGAAAAGATGTATCATTCTTTTATTTTATTTTTTAATAACAAAAGTGCAATATTCTTTCAGTTTGTTTATTTTTTAATAAAAAAAAATGTAGTACATCTTATTCGATAAATGTAATATTAATTATGCCCGAAAGCAAGTGAAAGGCACAGCAATTGGTTATCCCACACAGTAACCGGCTTCATTACCCCGTACTTGTTCTCATACACGTTTTCTTGCCTGCGTGTCCTTTCGAATTTTCGTATTTCTCTTTCGTAACCCTACGAAATTCTCTCGCTGTTTGCTACATATCACTCCGAACTGCACTCCGTAAACTGATTTTATCGTGTGGTTGTGTACTGGTTGGCCTGTTCTCCGCGATGGCATGTAGAAGCTTGCAAGCGTGTTTGGTACGACACGGTAACCGTTCAAATAGGGTGACATAGTTTATTGGTGGGAAGGTTGCCTTTTCGATTAGCGTGTTGCGTGCGATGTTCAGGCACCAGTGGTTGGGATTTTTTTACACCCTTAAGTCCTACATCCGGAACAATCTTCCGGCTGCAGCGCGAAGCGTCCGCATTAGCATCTGGCATTATAAAAAAACATTCCTGCCCGATGTTTCTAATTCCATCGTGGGGCGAAACAATCTCTTTTCCTGCGCATCCAGAACTCTGTTTCGCAGCGGGACAGTCCCGGTGATTTCCAGGGGACAGAGTTTCCGAAGAAAGTTAAGCCCGCCGCGCGTCCTTCAATTTCGGATTTCACATAATTTATCCCAAACACGGTGCCAACTTCCGCGAGCCAAGTTTCCCCTCCCCAGAAATTAGTAGGTGTCCCTAGCTCTGCTCGCAACCGTCTGTTGACATTCTCTGCGCGAAAGGCAACGTTTTAGAAGCGTTTCTGCATCCGTGTCACGAAGCTGCGGTGAACAGTAAAGAAAGTGGTAAACTCGCCGATCTTGCCTCTTTCGGGATTAACGTTCCAGTTCCTGGCAACAATTACGCCCTCCGTGTTCAGCCGACCAACCAACACTTATGCGGACATCTACATGGATGATCTCTCCGTCTCCCTCCATCGCGCTACTTGCGCAACCCTCCAGATTACCTTTACACAGGCTGATCCTCGCAAACACTCGTCCAAGTAGCCGGGAGAACCGGATTCTCCTAACTTTCGAAATTTCAACCAAGTTTCGCGCTGCCTCGGACGAATCTTCAACCGCCCCATCATCCTTCGTCCTCCAACTTAGTCGTTGCAACTGTATCGGTTTAGTCGACTGGAAACACTTTTGCGCGTCGAGTTTCCGATTGCGTACAAATACAGCAAGGACAATGCTCGCTAATGCAATTCTAAGCATCCAGACGAAAAATTAGCGAGATGGAGGAGTCGGAAAGAACGAGGCGTCTGTTGCCAGTGGCTTCTCGTTAGTGGCATTTCTTATTATTTTTCCTCCGCTAAAATCGATATATCTGTCAACACGTTAAGCATCGAATATCGATCCCAATAATTTCAAGAATATCGAAGCCATTTAATTAACGAAAACTAGATACACACACACACACATAAAATTTACCGTAATAAACATTAGTTTTTATTCTTTTCATTTGGAATATCTTGATAACACTCAGTTTATCTCAAATATATCATCGTAAACAAATTTTGGGGACTAAACTAGGATTAGTATCACTCGAATGTGACCGGTCATTTTGAGCGGCTCGTACTTTTATTGTTAATATTGTTATCGATATTATCAAATTATCGATGTCGTAAATATTTATCGAAATTATGCCCGCAACTCCGCACGGTTTACAGCTCGAACTCAAAATCAACCAAAATGTTATTATTGAGAAGACGTTTCGGACCATTCTCATTTTAAAACAGCCTTTCAGTGAATAATAAGACAAATTGTATCGACAAAATAATTGAAATATGCTTTTAAACTATAAACATAAATATTCAAAATCATGATTCCTATGAAAACAAATATAATGGTGAAATTATCACCCGCTTGGTGGCCGGCGGCTCATAGGTTGTCGACGCCTCGGTTAGAGCTTTCAGAGATCGAAGCTAGGTCCGAAGACTTTTCTTTGATTTCTTCGTGGCTAAATATGGCGGAGTTACTTTATTACGCGTGCAGTATGAGCGAAGCATATTTTCCCTGCAATAAAGCGCCGTAAGCCGAGGATATTTAGAGTACTGTTCGGCCAGCTGATAAACAGCTGCACGGGAAACGTGCTAGGAACCGTGTGACCGGTACGGTCCAGCATGTATTACGCCTCGACCAAAAATCGCGCCTTCACCCTTCTGCCAGGACGCGGAAAATGGAGTTTCCTTTTTAGCGGGAAACCAAACAATCCACCCACGCGTCTCCAGAGAGGCAACGCCCACGTCTCCCGGGCACAAAATAGTATAATAACAAAGCGGACCGACAAATTTCAGGACGATAGACTGCAAACAGACACAGCAAACATAGCAGACAGCGCACGGAGTATCGACAGTATCAACACTGGGAAGTTAAGTAAACTGTGTTCTGATCCAGAGTTTGTAGTTTCTTTGCATCCATCGTCGCCTTTGAACCCGCGGCCAGCAAACAACGGGTCACCCAATTTTTGCGTACACGCCTGAGGATGAATATTCGAATCGGAATCTTACGATCTAATTTGTAACTGTACGTTCTTCCTAAACGAGTATGCGTCAAGCGTCCCAGTTACTAGCTCAATAGTAATTAAGACGTGTCATAGTCGTTAAGATGCAATGCGTCAGTCGCTCGCGCAACGAGTGCGTGACATTGGGTGTAAAACACCTCTGCGGGTCACGTCACGAGTATATTTCATTTGCATATGAATGTGCCGGTTGGTGCCCGTAATTTTCTAAGTAACTATTTGCTATTGAACGGCGCTATTCTTGTTTGTCAAATTCTGATTTTAAACAATTCTTTTTCTACGCATCTGCTCCGTCACGTTTACTTTTTCATTAACAGTAAACCTACCAAGCAGTAATATCAACTGGCATGTACTGCTTCACAAAAGTGAGAAGACCGAATTTATTTAGAATTCGTAAAGTTTTGATTATAAAACTTGCTCCAATAATATAACTTATTCAAGCGTTTTCCACGAAAGAGTCTCGGAACTTTGCAGAATTGCAAAATAAGAAAGCGGTCACTTCGACGTGTATGAGAACAAGTACGGGGTAATGAAGCCGGTTACTGTGTGGGATAACCAATTGCTGTGCCTTTCACTTGCTTTCGGGCATAATTAACATTACATTTATCGAATAAGATGTACTACATTTTTTTTTATTAAAAAATAAACAAACTGAAAGAATATTGCACTTTTGTTATTAAAAAATAAAATAAAAGAATGATACATCTTTTCATTAAAAAATTAACGAAATGAAAGTATACAAAATTCAATACGTGTTATATTCGATACATATGAAATTCATTATGCTCGAAAACAAACCATCTTTTTTAAATTTTGTCAATTGGTGGCTCCTTCCCCTTACTCGCCTTTTCCGCTGAGCCACCGAAGTATGGCCCCCTCCACACCTCCCCTCGATTCCTCTCCATACCAGCTCTCAAGTTAAGCTTTAGTTTCTACTCCTTGCAATTGATGCAAACGATTTTTATTTTGCATAAAGAACCAGAGTTTTTACTTATTGATCCCCTTATCGGCTTAATAATGATCAATTAAAGTACATAAATCGCGATCATAATATCATTGCACTACTTAACGCTAAACCTACCAAGCAGTGATACTAACTGGCATGTACTGCTTCACAAAAGCGAGAAGACCGAATTTATTTAGAATTCGTAAAGTTTTGATTATAAAACTTGCTCCAATAATATAACTTATTCAAGCGTTTTCCACGAAAGAGTCTCGGAACTTTGCAGAATTGCAAAATAAGAAAGCGGTCACTTTGATCGCGGTAGGTTTAGTGTTAACATAAGCTATCTATTTATATGTCGCAAAAAAAAATCACAAAAACGACACGTCGCAAAGCGTCGCGCTTCCAGCTTTCTTTCGTTATAGCGCGGCGAGTGGGTGAACCGGCCTAATAGTGGTATGGGTCATATGTTTCTTGGTGGAGAAATTCGTCACTCCTGATTTAGAAGAAATGATCAATATTCATAGTTAGTAGATTATGCATGAAATGTTCGTCACGAGTCTGACTCGTTGTTAGAATGCAAGAAGTTAGAGAATCTTGAGAGATTAATAATAAACTACTTCTAATAAACTACTAATATAATCTATACTTCCCATATCTGCAGCAATCATAATATCAATCGTGTTTTAAATCATGGAAAGGTTCGCTATTACATATTGATCGCGGTAGGTTTAGTGTTAAATTGTTTGTACCCGCTGGTTGATCTTATTACCATCTAATGCTCGCTAAATACCGTCGAACGTCGTTCAGATGTAACAATTCATAGAAAAGGAACAATCTTTTGTTACAAAGCTTACATTCGTGCAAACAGTAACAAAGCTTTCGAACGCGATCCTCGTCCGTTCTTAACGTTTTATACATCGAGTGAAAGAAACACCTACTCGTTGGTGTCGCACGGTAAATAAGAGTTGGTAAATAAATGTTCTAACCCATTTTAAATTTAGAAACCACGACAATCCAAGCACAAGTGGATTCGTACGTAAGGAAAGTGCATTTTTGCTTTTCGTTCCCTGTTTCCGGGGTCGAACGAATCGAGAAAATCGGGAAGATATTCTTGGGCATCCTATCAGCATTCAGGGATTTCCGAAAGGTTCGAGCGGGGAATGCAATATTATCGAAATATAATACAAAAGGAACTAATAACGAGAAACTCTGGACGGAACGGTTATACTATACCGAAACGATTCTTTTGTATCCCGACGGGGGAAGGAAAAGGGCAAAGAGTCAGCGATACGAAAACCGTGGAGGGACCCGGAATGGAAAAATTCGTGATTCCCGTGTGTTCCGTATCGGTAAGCTCGATCGATGGGAAGTCATCGAGATTCAGTTAGCATAACAATACTCTCCACGACACAATTCTCTCTTCTACCGATGCCTTGCCGGACGGTGTCGAATCAATCAGAGGCACGTTCGAACGCCGCCAGAGAACCCAGCCGCGAAACCACGCGACAATCGATATTTCAGTCCACCTACGTGCTGCTCTCGTGAGGTATACCTGTCCTATGCGGCCTGTATACATAGATACGGGCCCTACCCAATACACCAGCCATACATATGTAATCCTGTCTGGAGGCATGCGGAAAGTCGTAAAGACGCTTCCACCGCAATAAGATTTCGGCTGAAGGCAAAGCCGACGGCCGACCGATAGAATCGAGCGTTCCGCCGAGTTGAAACGGCTAGCATGTTTTTCTCGATTCTATTGAACGAGAAACGCGGGACGCGGAACGGCGAGAAGTTAAACACGGGATGCGACCACGGAAAAACACACTGATCCTTTATTATGGACAGACGCAACGTTTGCCGATCCCGATCCCTTTTCTGAATTACATTCAACGTAGATTCTTCTTGAAACGTAGGACTGGTCGGACGTGACCAATTGCTGTGCCATTGGCTTGTTTTCGGTCGTGATTAACTTTATATTTATCGAATAAGATATGTTACATATTTTTATTCTCCTATTTCCTTGTCCATTTTTTGAACAAAAAGCGCTCGTAAATATAACTCACAAGGACAACGATATACAAATCGGTGCTGGAACTGTTATTTGACAATTGCGGCGTTATCAATTAACAGCTCGAAGACCTCGTAAACCGATACAGTAAATTCTCCCTAATTTTCCTTCAGTTTGTAAAGAGAATGAACAATTTGGGAAGAGAAGATACGATTATTCGAGGCTTGCATTTCGTTTTTATGATTGTTGATAATTGGCAACTATAAAAATGAGCTGCAAGGCTTGACAAATCGTATCTTCTCTTCCTAAATTGTCCATTTTTGCTTACAAGCTGAAGGAAAATTCGCGACAATTGTACCAAGACTGAAAAAAAATGAGACTTGCATCTGCTCATAAGACTCATAAACATTGGACAACTCAGAATTGGCAGTCCAATCGTATTCTTCTGATGGATTCCGACACGTGAGACGCCGTTTTGTAGAACATTTGCAACTACAGTGCAATTAACCAATTTCTTCTCTATTTTAGTGTTTTGTCGCACGATGGTACAAGTATTGTACGTTTCCAGAGAATGTAATTATAATCTTAATAAGAATCGCGTAGGTTAATTTCCGCGGAACTAATAACAAAGACGTTTGTTGCGACGGCGACACCGAAGCTCAAACGTCCCTAGCCATCCCTTGAGCAATTAAGCGATATACCTGCGACACTAAAAAATGCACCCAAACGAAAATACCCTTCGACCCGACGAACGGACAACACGACTCATAAATTCCATATTTCCCAAAACGGAAAATTTACACCCCGAACTTTCGAACAGTTTCCCACTCCTCAAGTTCCTTCCGACACACCCATCTCCAATCAAAAACGCTTCATTTCCTCCACCAAAACCCACCATACACCAATCAACAAAAAAACCGAGGCGACAAGCGAAAAGGCACCTAGAACGTTACACAGAATCGCTAGAACCAACAGAATCATTAGAACCACCAGAACTGTTAGAACTCGTAGAACTCTAAGAACGCAGATAACGCATCGCTAAGACCATAGCTGTAATATTATTAAAGTGTACGTAAAGGCAACCAGCGACTTCATTAAACTGAATTCCATTTGGAAACATCGCGCACATACAACGTTAATGAGAGCAAATAAGGAATATCTAGAGAATGTAATATCGTAGCCTGCAAACCTGGAGTAAAGATAGTAATAATTAGAATTAAGATAGTAATAAACAATAAAGAGAGGCTCTATGATATAGACGCAGCGAGGATCGAAATATTCAAAATATACGGGGCGGAACCTGAGAGGGTGGAGCGTCGAGCCGAGGATGAATCTACTTGCAAAAATAAGACGACAAAAGGCTTGTTAGTTAGATATCTTATTTTCGAAAAAATCGAGAAAATTCGATCGAGTTTGTTATTAAATAGAATTCAACTGGCGCGTCTGTTCGTAACCAGCTAATTCTACTTCCTCTATAGAGAAATACTACTGCTCCTGACGCTGACGAGTTTTTACGCTTGATTTTCTAAAAAAAACACGGCATTAAACCAAAATTATTTTGTTTTATTTCTTCTTTCCATTCATAATCACATTTTGTATAATAAATAGGCTGCGAATTTCTTGTTGCGGTTATGTAAAATCTGTGTGAATGAAACACAGAAACAGTAAAAACATTGAAAGACTTTAAGAATATTGGTTATATCATTTTTAACCTATATAAGAACTGTTTTCGACCTGGAACATCTCTTTAATAATAAAATAATAACTTTATTCATATATGCGGGCGCAACCCTTGTTGCATGTACAATTGAACACTAACTCATATCGCACTTAAATATTTAGCAATTTATCACAAATACACACATATGTAGCAATGTAAAAATTCTTTGAAATACAGTGTGCTTTCAATTGATGTCTCAAAGTCGCCATTCAATTGCAAAGGACTAAGAAAAGAAACGAACTTTGATTCAACTTTAATTCGTTGCAATCGAGGGAGACTATACATATTGCGTTAAGATCCGTAGAATAAGCTATAGACTGTGATTGTATTAACCCAACTATGCTATTAACGATGCTTACAACAAAATTCTGAGTTTTATTCAGCAATTTTTCAAAAGATATTTTCAAAGATATTTCTCGCAGACATTTTAGCCCCCGCGTTGTTCCCAATTTAACAGCAATTTATCTTGTTTACTCGGCGAAAATTTAGTAATTGAGTGAACGATTTAAATACTTTGGGTCACAATGACCCAGGACGGACAGAAGCCGCAGTGCGAGGATCACGCGATAGATATCAATAAGATATTCCTCGTAAGAGATAAATTGAATGAAAACAACACGAATGGATTTAGTCGTGCGCGTCACTGTCGAAGAAATAATTCTCGAATAAATGTACCCGACTGGCCCTGGAACATCCGAACATTCTCGTAGAAGCAGGAATGAACACGTAGACCCCGACCAAGCGCAGCAGAATTCTGGTTCTTCGAGGCTCTCTTACGGATTTATGGATTTCATTATTGTCGACCGTGGTTGGTTACACCGTGTGACTAGGACCGCTCACCGACACGCTCCGCAGGGTGGTTGAGAGGACTGACAGGGGTCTGGTAGGAGGCCAACGCGGCGTGGAGAGGGCTGGAGGGCTGTCTAAACTTAAACTTGCTGCCCGTTTGCATTTTATGAGCAAGCAGCAAGTTTCTACGGGCCCGGAGGAATCCCAGCGGCATCCAAACCGAAGCCCATACATTCATCCCCTTTCTTCTCCGCCTCCTTTTCTTCCCGCGATCCTCCATCTCAATCTTCTTCAGCCGCCTCTCTCGCTCTTTCTCTCGCGCCCTTTCTTTCACCCACTCTCTTTCACTCTCATCCTCTCTCTCTGTCTCGCCATCGGCCATTTTCTAGCCGCGGCAACCTCTAACAGCCAACATACTCCCGTAGCTAGCTACCAGAAACCCGGCAACCCGGTCAAACCACCCATTACACCGGAGCGTGTAACTTGAATTACCTTTCTGTTCGGTTCCTTCTCCCTACCTAACTGAATAGTGTAGGTGCCGGGTATTAAGAAATGACACCGCTGAATCTTGGGGCTTTACGTCAACCGTATGTTACAACTTCTACCAACAGTCTTGTTCGACTGTACGAAAGAATATGATCAAAAAGTTGACCCATCAGGGAAATGGGAAATAATTTCCTATAAATGAATTACGAATCTTCGTGCAATTCCTTCGTCTTCTTCTTATTATTATTTATTTATTTATTTATTAAGTGGGAAATAATTTCCTATAAATGAATTACGAATCTTCGTGCAATTCCTTCGTCTTCTTCTTATTATTATTTATTTATTTATTTATTAAATGGGAAATAATTTCCTATAAATGAATTACGAATCTACGTGCAATTCCTTCGTCTTCTTCTTATTATTATTTATTTATTTATTTATTTATTAAATGGGAAATAATTTCCTACAAATGAATTACGAATCTTCGTGCAATTCCTTCGTCTTCTTCTTCTTATTATTATTTATTTATTTATTTATTAAATGGAAAATAATTTCCTATAAATAGATTACGAATCTTCGTGCAATTCCTTCGTCTTCTTCTTCTTATTATTTATTTATTTATTTATTAAATGAGAAATAATTTCCTACAAATGAATTACGAATCTTCGTGCAATTCCTTCGTCTTCTTCTTATTATTTATTTATTTATTTATTTATTAAGTGGGAAATAATTTCCTATAAATGAATTACGAATCTTCGTGCAATTCCTTCGTCTTCTTCTTCTTATTATTTATTTATTTATTTATTTATTAAATGGGAAATAATTTCCTATAAATGAATTACGAATCTTCGTGCAATTCCTTCGTCTTCTTCTTATTATTTATTTATTTATTAAATGGGAAATAATTTCCTACAAATGAATTACGAATCTTCGTGCAATTCCTTCGTCTTCTTCTTTTTATTATTTATTTATTTATTTATTTATTAAATGGGAAATAATTTCCTATAAATGAATTACGAATCTTCGTGCAATTCCTTCGTCTTCTTCTTATTATTATTTATTTATTTATTTATTTATTAAGTGGGAAATAATTTCCTACAAATGAATTACGAATCTTCGTGCAATTCCTTCGTCTTCTTCTTCTTATTATTTATTTATTTATTTATTAAATGGGAAATAATTTCCTATAAATGAATTACGAATCTTCGTGCAATTCCTTCGTCTTCTTCTTATTATTATTTATTTATTTATTTATTTATTAAGTGGGAAATAATTTCCTACAAATGAATTACGAATCTTCGTGCAATTCCTTCGTCTTCTTCTTATTATCATTTATTTATTTATTTATTTATTAAATGGGAAATAATTTCCTACAAATGAATTACGAATCTTCGTGCAATTCCTTCGTCTTCTTGTTATTATTTACGCTTGACCCAGGCTCATCCTTTCATTTCTTCACACACAACTCATTCTACCCCTCTTCTTTTACACTCTACTTTTCGTAACCTGTTTACTATTTTTTCATCCGCATAATACCTCCTCTAAAGTATAATTTTCTTTTTCTAGACCATAACGATCCTCTAACCGCTAACAGATGCTCCAACGTAGCCCTAACATTATTGCATATTTCGCATCTCAGAGGAGATAACAAAGTCTTTTCCCCTCTTACGGTATTGTGCAATATTATTACCCGTATTACGTAGACGGTACGAGCGTGTCGACAGACGATAGAATAATCAGAAAATCATATCACTCAGCCGGCATAATTGCGTCGCATGTGCCAAGCAATATGTCTACAAAGTGAGAACACTCTACCATACCTAACCAAATGTAATAAATGAATCATTAGGAGAGAGCAGTTACCTTTAACATAGGGGTGGTGAACCTTCATGCTTGAAAGCACACATGTTCCGCCATCAGTTAACGCGTTCTTCCACTAGTTCACATCATAGAATTGCACCATGCATGTTAACATGTATACTATAATACATCTTACAACTTATAGTCGACGGAAAAAGTATTCGCACACCTTTCAAAACGGAATAACTTTTTTATAATTAGGCTACGAAAAAGTTGCAATTGGTTGAGATGATAGAAAGATTAAAACGCGATGTTTATCCGACTTTATTCTCCGGGCCTACAACGAATATTTATATGATGCATTTTGTGGTAACTTGTATACATGCTGAATATTTCATTGGTATCGCTTGACGTTGTTATGAGTAGACCGCTGATTTTATGCATTTATGATAACATTTTGTAGGTGAAATTTAATACAACGAAAATATTTGAATAATTGAAATGCATGCATGTATTATTTCCGAATCACTGAAATTATTAAAGGAAAACAAAACTTTCTGTTCGTCTCTCATGTTTGTTGTAATTAACGAAGATCATTTTTATTTCGCATAAAAGTCTAGACTCTGGTTGAGAGAAAATTGGTGAAAATAGCAGTTTATTCACAAATTTCGACCAAAAACAGAGAATTACGTAACCTCGACTATGTGTGAACCGATTTCAATAGACTTTTCAGCATGCTGTATAAGTCACCGAAATCTAAAAAGTGCATTTCTTAAGTTATCGTTACAGGCTCCGATAAAAAAGTTGAAGAAACATCATCTTTGAATCTTTTTATCATGCCAACCGATTGCAATTTTTGAGAACAAATTTTTAGCCATTGTCTAATAAACTAATCCCTAGTAACATCTAACAAAAAGATACTAAAATCCGTCTAAATTAATCTAAAACTAAACAACAATTTAAATCGCTTGATCCAATTCTAAGAAAGTTATTTCGTTTTAAAAGGTGTACCAATACTTTATACATCGACTGTACGTAGCATTCGATGCTTAACACGTTCCCTGCCGCGTGGGGCGTATACGCCCCACGCTGAACTTTCCGTTCAAGCCATTTGGTATTATCATTGTAAAATGAAGAATTTTTTAAAAATTCATTATGCAGTCAATTATGGACATCTTAATACTATTGCTGATGCCCTCATTTAATCGTGGGGCGTATACGCCCCACGCGGCGTGATGGGCAATTTTTTTTTACTGTAACTTGTTTTAACTGCATTTCTCTTATTCTGATCAGTCATTTATTCGCGTGTCGTTGACACAATACTTACTGCTTCACTGAAGCTGGGATTGATTTATAGTTCTATAGTACTGTAAAAGTTGTAACATTCTGCGATAGTTGTGTGGATAAACCACACTTATGTTTGCCATGTTTTAACAAAGTTCATCGTAACATCCCTTTGTAATCGCATACAAACTTGAATTTAACTAAAATGTTATATTTTAAACTAATATAGGCATGATAAAAAAAATTATATGCGAGGATGCAACTCGCTTGGCATAATAATGATCAGCCAGGTATTTGTTAAAGTAATTCCTAGAAAAATAAATTTATTGGTTTGCTGTGTTATGCATGTTAAACTATACAACCTTTCCTTGATAATTATGATTTTTGCACTATTTTAATTATTGTAAAGCATACGCCAGAAACAAAATAATACAAATGTAAAGCGTGGGGCGCATACGCCCCACGCGGCTTGAACGGAAAGTCTTCAAAAAACGGTCTGGCAGGGAACGTGTTAATAAAAAAGTGTTGATTTATAAGAGAGACAAATATGGATCGATCGATGAGACCGCGTATATACGAGCGACAGTGTGGACGCTTGGGTATCCTGCGAAAGAAGCAAGTAAGAAACAGAGTTGCAGGAGGGTCAGGACTGATCTCGTTTGTAGCAGAAACTAAACTGTTCGATTCTTCGGCCGTTATTTATGCTTCTTCGGGTCTTCATATTTCTCACTCGCGCGGGGATGATGTATTATCAAGGATCGATGGAATCTCAGAAAGTCGAAGCGGGATACGGGATCGGATGTAACGTCGATAAAATATTAACCCGCGCCGGAGGGCCGTGGAATTTCATTACGCAAATTCCACGCGCGCGAATTTTCTTCCGAGAAAGAATCGTGAAATAATTTACACCGGGTTCCTGGGGACACGTCGCACGCAGACGGCGGTCCCACTCCGAGACAATAATACCGAACAGAATTGAGTCGGTATAGATGTTGGAATATGCGAACGAGCTAAGGCAGAGTGCACTATTCAATAATTCAACAGCGATAGTAGATCTTCTCGGCGAGAGTTCTCTCGCCTCCTGTCTTGTTCCCGATCTCTCGCGAACAACTCGTCGAACGTGGCCTCTCTCGACTTTCCTGTCGGTCACGAGCGGCTACGAGCCTCTTCGAACCGATCCACGATACAACCGATACATGTATGCATAATATAGAACACTGTAAAAAATTCCTTTTCTTCCGCCGATTCTCTTTCGAGAGAAGATGTACCGTTGACGATATTCAGATTAAAGACTTGTTGAGTTTCGGTTCGTGAGTCCTCGGGGAGAACTTGGCATACTACGCTAGTAGGCCGGTATACACCGCGTGCAGAGCTAGGTGAAATAGTATTTTAAATGGCAAACGGTAAATAGATATTTTATTTTAGATCGTGCATGGATGCTTGAAAATCAAATATTTCATTTGTTCGGAAGAACGTATTATACTTCTGGGAATCAAATATTTTATTGGTTTTATAAACAATTTTTAAGGTAATATTTTAAATAATACTTTATTTGAAGAACACTGAAAATATTTGCGCCATAGTTGGGAATATTTTATTTATTTATTCATAGTGTAAAATATAATTATTTTGGTAAAAGATGCACTTCGTTGTATGCGAATAGCTGTATTTAAAAAGACAATAATTTGCAAATATAATTCCTTATGTTACGTTAATTATTTTCACAATTTATTTTCAGGTTAAGAACTATAGAAAGTATTCTATTTTATGTTTCATGTTGTTAAAATAAAACATGTATTTTCATGCCTTAGAGCTTTAGATTGCCAAAATAAAAACTATTTTGTTTCACGTTTTACATTATCAAAATGAAATATTTTATTTTCCGCTTTAGCTGTGGATTATCAAAATAGAATATTTCATTTATTGAAATGTTATGTACTGTTTGAAATACTGTTGCATTCGAGTTGTGAAAAATCGATGACGATTTAAAATAATATTTAACATATTTTCTCTATAAATATTGCCCAGCTCCGATCATTTTTAGTAATAATAATTTAATAATAATTGATTCTAATAATACGTGATTATTTATATCTTTAGACAGAGATCATTTACCTGCATGAAAAAGACCACTCTCCACAGACAAAATTCACAATGAACTGCTTACCTGTAACAGAAAAATATGTCCTATAAGAAAGAGAAAAACACACGAATAAAAGCAAATCAAATATATGATTATACGACAAATTTGTTTATTGAATCGACTATTATTTTAATACGAGTTTTGCATTCGAAATTAATTCTTCTGTACATCATATTCACCTTTGTACACGCTAAATTAATTCTTCTGTTCGTCATATTCAGACTTTTGCACTCCAAATTAATCCTTTACTTCAACTTCACACATTTACAAACCATCAAACTCCAACCGATCACTTATTTGTAATGACTTGTAGTAAAATTTATATTCAATTACAGAAATTGAATGTCATTTTACGCTTAATTATTGAAGATTATGCTTGCAATGAGATTTGTATTATTTTATAAGTAATGATAAATTCATGTCACCCTTAAAAATTGAATACAAGGTGGCCAATTTACTAAATTCATTTGCCAATAGGCTAAATAGGCCAATATATGTATAGGCCAATAAGCTAAATTTATTTGTAAAAAAGTGAATTTCATTTGCAAAAAGATAAATATGAATAAAAGGTCGAATATGATCCACAAAAAGATTAATTTAGAGTGTAAGAAAACTATCTATTTCAAAACAAAAACTACTTTTTCATTTTATCTTCGATCGATTCGGTTGAGTTACTGCACTAATTTCGAAATAACATCGTCATTCATGGAAAATTGTTTTTCTTAATTTGATTTCGGCTACGAAGACCCAAAGTTTAGTCTTTTAATTAAAGAACGCCGTACATTTTCCATGGAAGAACGGCATAATTTCTCAGAAAGCGAAGGTCTCGCTTAGGAAATCGATGCAAGGTTTCTGTGTATTAATTTACCGCGGCACGAAACCCGTTGCCGTTTTTACGATAAAATTTTCCTGGGAACGGACCGACGCGACGGCGCGGAAAACTGACGGAAGACATATCGTATCGACTTTCTCGTCGAGTCATCGCATTAGCCTGTTTTCTGGCTGCGGTTTTACTTCGTGATTTTACTGAATATCGCTTTCTCGTTAATAATCGTCTTAAGAGATGTTCAGCTGGCATTAATACCGTCGTAAGTAGGCCACTTACTGTCGATAGAATGAGAAAATATTAAAAGGTAAATAAATAAAAGCGCGTAACTCCTTTTTTTATGCTCATCGATCGTTAAGTAATTGTTATTTGAGGATGTTACCCAACCCTATCCAGATCGGACTTGTATACACGGTGTCCCAGTTTTCCCGCCAAACTTTGCCAACACGTTTTACAGGCAGAAACAAGAAAGTAGCGCCGTATAAATATGTACGTTCATGAACGCATTCTTCAATGATCGTGGAAGAAAGGCGAGATAATAATGCAGTAGCTGGTCTTCCTTCCAGCAAGGAGAAAACTATTCAGATTCGTTTACGTAACATTTCAAAATGTTTCCCATTCTTGCGAAATCTGCAAAGTTCGCATCTACGACAAATTGAATTAATCGCGTTAAGAAATTTTTGTTGATTCCTTTTCGTACAAGCGAATGAACCACGAAGTTTTTCTAATTATTCTTGTCGCATGTTAATATTTGCACAGTGAACATTTTCATCGAAGGCTGGTAAAGTATCTGCGATGGATTCGCATGCAAAGATACAGCTTATATAAGTGGATTCGAGACAAATAACAATTCAGTCTTCCACGACATCGAAAGAAAACCTAATACGTTCGTATTCTGTATTTGGCTTGCATCGTGGTCACGGATCTTTATGCGAAATAAAAACGTTGTGCATTCGTTCCAAGGGACATAAACTACATAGACATTTACTCCCGTCTTGAATTACGTTAACCCTAGAAAGATAACCATATGACAACGTACGTAAAAGATAACCATACGCTTCAGAGGCGCATGCTTTTCTAAGGCGTCAATTTTATACTAACAATGGATATTTATTTAAGTTAATCTAGTCATTTTAAAGGTTTGGCATTATTGTAAAAATAAAATGCATTTATATTGTATTTTTTTATATTTTAAGTAATTTTAAACTTAAATCACTAGACCTCTATGAAAAATTAACAAAAATCAACAGTCTTCGCAGGCGCCTCTGCGACGTAGGTTATCTTTCTCGGGTTAATGAGTTATAAATAATATAATCGAGTTACTACATATTTTAATAGTTCACTGCTTTGCGTTTCATTTACTCAATTTTGTCTGACATGCATAAAATCTGCAGTCTACATAGAAACTAAATACACGCGAGGTAAATATGAGCTAGTTATAAGTTGTAATTGTTTAACAAAGCATTAGCGAGTCCTATTACGTTTACTCCCAGAACATAATTGCGTCGTATGACGAGGAATACTTGAGACATATTGTATGCATAGTATTCGCAACGTAGGATTTTTTTTCATAGATTATCGATAACTGCCAATAACGCGACGAAGTCCGCAACAAAGCAGCATATTGTTGTCACTCAGAAAGAAACAAATTTAACCCTTTGCACATTTTAACTCTAGATATTTTTTCCGATCTTGAATATTTCTACTTCTTCTCAATTTTTATTCTCTATTCCACGTAAAACTAAAGACTTGCTCATGAATTTTTAACAGTTTATCAAATACAAATGGCAACATGAAAATTATTTGAAATTACATGGTAATTTTTATTGATGTCTCAGTGTCGCCATTTTCTACGTTAGCGTAACGAAATGAAGACGCTTAAAACATTCTGACAGGCGAATTTCGCAATCCTTATTTACTGGGCAACCGGCGACAGTAAATAACGTAATGGAAGGAGATCGCAGTGCAAGGGGTTAATAATAATTTCATGCAAATTTTAGGGAACAAAATTCTTCTGAAATAGTTCGTTGTTATCGTTTCATCAATATCTGATCTTCGAGATGGATCGAGGTGGAGGAAAAGGTCTCCGAAAAAATGACAAACAACTGCGACCGCACCGGTTCGATAAATACCTGGAATAGCGAGGCTCTTTCCCACGGTTGACATTTGTTATCGACTGACAAGCTTCACCCCGTCGCGCGTCGAAACGTTTATCTTTCGATGCAGTAGCGTGGTGTTGGAGTTAATTTGTACCCGCAGATCGAGTATCTACTATTATCTCAGGCGAAATTAGTTTTCCCTTTCAAAAAATGCCGCACCCTAGATTCCGCAATTCCGTTCCTAACGATCTATTTGGATAGGATTGATACTCGATCTTCTGTGTCCTATGTTTTCCTACAAAATGTAGTACGTAAAAATGTTTTGTTTCTGCCACGGTACGTATGAAGCAAAAGTGGCGTGATTTTTGATAGAGAAATAATATTTATTCTGTATACTTAAACTCTATTTGAAATTAAAAACAAAATAACCGTAAAACTACTTTACCTATACCATAAAATCAACGATAAGTATCTCGATTCTTTAAACACGAAATATTTATATTAAAATTCAATTATAATTTAGATTTTTATTTGAATTTCTGTACGATGCAGGAAAGGAATGTAATCTCATAGTTTGGATCATTGTTTTGTCTTCACGTATTCTATAATTATCGCGATAGTTTCATACTACCGATAAACAGTTTCTACATAATCTGTTTCTACATTTGAATCTGTTCACAATGTCAATGAAATCGATTCGCGTCGTATACATAATTTCATGCAACAATGGATTGCCACACTTTCAATCGAACCAAACGGATTTTATTGAAATGAAAAAGAAACCAAATTAAATTGACGAATACCATGACATCCATAATTTATATAAGTAATTATCTATAGTCTGTTTCTTTTTTTAAAGAAGATACCTAAAGTCATAATAACTGTGAACTCAAGTCTTATTACTGGATTGCGAATTTTATGAATTTTTCATCAAAATGAAATAGTAATAAAACTGCGAAAAAAGTGTAATCGAGTTAAGAATACGTAGGAACTATTTTCTACTCATTAAGAAAGAATCAAATTTCTATTCGTCTTCTGATCGGTGCCAACTGATGCAGACAATTACTATTTTGCATAAATGTCCGCAGTCTACTCGTTACTTCCGACTTGCAACATGAGAGTAGAATGGACTTCGATGAATAAAGTGAAACGTTATTATGATTTTAGATATCACTAACTACCGCAGACATCTTTAGGAAAACATATTCCAGTTTACAACTGTTACGAATATCAATTTCACGAATCCGGTGTCTGTATTATCGTTCAAAAATCAGAACACCGGTTGCCATTCGGACGAATGAAAGCATAGCTGCGAAAACAGTCTGCAATATGTATACATAAACGTCGAACAGATCTCGATCGCTTTCACGCTTCACTGACTCCGAAAGAAAAACAGATCCTTGTCCGCACCTCATTCTCGGTATCCCTCGAGACTAGTCGCCAAGCAACAACGTTGAGGCATAGTATAAGATTCGTATCCAATGTAGAAAATGAAAATGTTCATTACACATTTTTACCAGAAAAAGTACTATAATATAATAATACTATAATATAATAATACTATAATATAATAATACTATAATATAATAATACTATAATATAATAATACTATAATATAATAGTACTATAATATAATAATACTATAATATAATAATACTACAATATAATAATAATATTGTTGGAGATTCTTTGGAGAAAGTGAGCTCAAATTCGTCACTGTTCTAGATTTTATCTTTAACTAGATTAAAATCGAAGTTACAAGTACATATCAGTGTACTTGTAATTTATCAGTGAATATTATTAGTAAATAAAAATTGCGAAATTCGCCTGTCAGAATATTTTAAGTACATAACAATGTACATAGCAAGGTACAGGGTAGCCGTCTCGTTGAATCGAGAATAATTAAATTTGATTTATTCTTCAAGCGCGATAGTTGCACAATTATTTATACTGTTAGAAAGGGTGACTGAGAGGTTTGGTATACACGTTATAAAACGCATTTTAAATATTTTCATTGCAACAATTTGTAATGGCTACAGGACAGGGTGATCCATTTTATCATCGCTGGCTGCGGATCTTCGTGCAAAATAAAAATGCTGTCCTTCAATTACAACAAGCTACAGTAAAATAAAATTTGGTTGCCGTTTTTAATCCCTTGCGCTGTAAGTACGAGTCAGTCTTCTGATGAAGATCTCATACATAATCTATTAAACATGAATGTTGTTCATTATATACTAATAAATTGGATCAAGATTTTTTTTGTTATCAAAATCTTGGAATGAAAGTAACCTAAGACATACAACAAATAAAATTTATCTCTCGTCTATGGAGGAAGTTGTTGAGAATGAAGAACTGCTAATTAACGCAGTTGTGAAAGAAATTATAGTGCAAGGTGTTGATTGAAAATATTGTAACGATATCCTTAAAGTCTTCAAATATTTCATATATAAATATTTTATGTATAAAGTCTTTCAAATATTTTCACTTTGCGTTCACGCATTCAATTTATTCATAATGCTATATTGATCAGATGTCACAATAGAAATTTCAACTGTTTATAATCCGTTCAGTTTATTTCCTACACTAACTTCTATTGTTTCCTGATATAACGTTATTATTAGATGCGCACACAGTATTTTCTTCCTAGCGTCAAATTTTGACGGTTCTCGTAACAGCATATCTGTACTCCTGCCAAATTATCATGAATATTCGCTACTTTCCACGTGAACGCATGACATAGCTTGTCTCAATCTATCGTCCGCTGTATCCATAGTGTCTTTCGCGTACGCTTGGCTTCGAAACCAAGCTACAGTGGCCCACAAAAGCGTTCGTACATCTTTCAAAATGCAATAACATTTTTAAAACTCAACTGAACGACTTGAATTGTTTTAGATGGGAAAGGCACTAATTTACGTGACGATGACTAAAATGCTTTTTTTTTTAAATTTTGCATTTACTTGGAATAATAAAAAAGGTAAAAAAACTCTCGTTTTTTAACTTCTTCGTCTCAGCTTATAACAAAAATTTAAAGAATGCCTTTCGTAAATCTCAGTATCTCATACGCATGCTGAAAATTTGATCGAAATCGATACCTATATCGCCTACGTTGAAAGATTTCAAAAGCTGTAGTTCCCTTCCAGTTTTTCGTTAAAATCGTGATTTTTGACATCGTTAATTTATTGTAACTCACAACAACGTGAACCGATTTCGATAAAATTTTCAGCATGCGTATAAGTTACCGAGATCCTACGAGAGGCATTTTTTAAATTTCCGTTATGGGCTCAGATATATAAAAATGTTAAAAAGTCATTCTAAGCCTTTTGTCATTCTAAGCAATAGCAACATTTTGAAAAAGCATATTCATCGTCCAATAGACCAGTTTCGCTATCATCTAAACAAAATTCAAGTCGCTTAGTCCAGTTTTCAAAAAGTTATTGCGTTTTAAGATAAGGATAAAATCCGAAATTTGTTCTTCGAAACGTAAGATTTCGCTTCTTCGAACAGAATAAACGTCGAATCCCCGCGAAGCAACGTTCAGGATCTTGGAAAATGTTTCGCGCCGATGCAGGAGCCAGGAATGGCCAGGATGGTTCACACGAACAGTAGAGTTTTGAACGGAACGGATAAATCGGGCGTGCCTCACTCCCAAAACTGGCTGTGGTTCAGTTCGCCCGATTGATTTGACTCGAAACCCGAATATTTCCGAAACCATCAGTGATTTCTCGTTCAGTTTGCTCGAATTGTTCGGATTGCCGTCAGAATTGACCTGTCCACTACACTCGCGCTTGTAACTTATACCTAGACTGCGGAGTTTATGGGTTTCTAACGAGATTGAGCAGGTGAAACACAAAACAGTCGGAAGATTGAAGAACTTTAACCCTCTATAGCAAGCGTCGGCAACCTATAACCCTCCCGGTCGCCAAGCGACCAATTTGACAATTTTACCATTGGACAGCAATTTCTCCCTAATTCGCGTTCAGATTGCGCACAAAAATGGACAATTTGGAAAGAGGAGATATTATTGTTCGAGCATTGCGACTCGTTTTTGTAATTACCGATTGTCAACAACTATAAAAACGAGACGCAAGGCTGCTCTTCCCAAATTGTCCATTTCTGTACGCCATCCGAGCGCGCGAATTAGGGAGAAATTACTGTATTTCTCTTCATAGTAATTAGAATTATAATATCGAATTTTTATTTTTGAAGTTTAAAGGCGTATCGCAATTATTTTCTTATTACGACACGAATACACGATAAGAAAGAGAAACTAGCGAACCTGACATTTTCCATGGCGAGAAATGATTTCAAAACCTAGCAGACAGATGGTTAAAATAGAACAGAAAGCGACGAATCGAATGTGGTTGTTCCCCGTGTATTCCCACGGCATTAGAAGCAGATCTTGAATCATGCTGAACAGCTATGCGGAGAACATAACACGAAGAAATCGGGACATCGGGAGTCAAGGTGGAAGAAGGGAACGCGTGTTAAGGAATGTAATTGCGTTCGACAGAGGGATGACTATCAACAGATGGTGTTTTAATCGTGACACTCTGCCTTCGGCGGAGGAAAAAGGTGGCCGAGAGGGTGGATAGATGGAGAAACATAGGCGAATAAGAAAGGTGAAGGGGCGAGGGGGGGTTCAGGAAGAATGGTATAGGTAGGGATTACGATCCTCCTGACTTGCCGTTCGAGGATCGGGGAGGAGAGGGATGTGGGAAAAAGAGGAAGGAAGAAAGAGGAAAAGAGGGAAGAGGAAAGAGCCAGCGGGACACTGGTGTGCAGCCGGATAGTAAATGATTGTCGATTAAAGTGTCCCCCGTCCAAGAGCGGGCAGGACCAGCGACTCGATTGACAAATGGTTTGCGAAATCTGCATTCGCTGCGAAGTATTCGTTTGCCAATTCGGCTGGAAGTCGCGCGCGTACACGTACCCGGCCATTTGTTCGTTGTCCGCTCTACCGTGAACGGATGGAAGAAATAAAAATGCATAGTCTTGCTGGCTCGGGGTTCGTTTGTCTGCCTTGATCCTGATCTTCGCCGATTCTTGCTCGACGACGATCGATCGGCACTCGTCCCATCCTTCCGCTAGCCTTCGATTATCGATGGGAACACTCTCGATACGGATAGCCGCTGAAAATTTTCGCTGATCGTTGACAAAAGCGACACGGTCGCCGGGAATCTCAACTTCGCGGATATGGAATAATTACTTTCGGCGAAAAACTATGAGATCCTCCTCCTTCCAACGCATTTTGCCCAGTTGAAATATTAACCCCTTAATGCACAATTTAAAAAAAAAAACCGACCAAAAAAAATCAATTTTTTTTATCTAAGAAAATATACATATTTGGACCTTAATTTCAATAAATATGTAAAAAAAATGCAAAAATTACTAAAAATTCAATAAAAATAGTGGATAAATAATTATAGTGAATATTGAATCGCATTGCAGATCGAATTTTGTACCCATCGTACTGTTTTTCAATTACCAGTTACTATTTTGAAGGGGAAGGAGGAGACGAAAAAAAAAACTGAAAAATATTTAATTTTACCTAAATTTGTAATAATATAATAATAATATTGATTAGCTGAAAAATATATAATAAACTAAAACTATTCAAAATTTTCTTTTGTATGGTAAATTTCAAAACAAGGTGCAGCACATAGCCCAACATTCCTTATTTCAACATTAGAAAACATACCTTTTATACACTAAAAATCCAATTTACTCTGTATAAAAATACACCATAAAACAAAAACGTTTTTACATGTTGACACTAATAATATTTGTAAAAAATAAAAAACAATTGTCTTTGAAGAAATTCACTTTGATATCGTCTACTTTACTTCACGACTTGCTCACGAATAATACACTAAATGTTCATAAGTGCCATCCTAAAAGTGCATATTTTATTTCTGAATAAGCAAAAAATAGAAAGAGATCGGAGATAACTGGAGAGTAATAAATAAATTAGTCATAACAAAACTCACAAAAGTGCCAACGCTAATTAGATACGCAATAATGGATATAGATAGATAGAAACAATTACCAGGTCAGAGATGCTTATAAGCGTCACCCTAAAAGGCCATATTTTATAATCCCAAATAAACAAACTTTACAGCTTACAATACAGAATTACACGATGAATATCAATAAATTGAATGTTTTCCTTGGTTTTTATTAAGTTATTTTTACTGCCCAGATATATTCGAATCTGAACATTTTAGCGACATAAGTTGCGACGCCAACCGTATATATACGGGTCTGCACATTTTGGCCGGTTTTGCACGCCCGTGTTAATATGTTTCTGCGCGTTAAGGGGTTAATCCTTGCCTCGATATACTCGAATCAGCGTTAACTGGAGTATATTTTCTGTCAAACGTTTAGCGCGTTTTCGTTGAAGAAATAAAGTGTAGCGCACGTAGAAATTGTTTCAAATTAAAGAATGAGTAATTCTGGCAGCGGACGTATTGTTTGAATTAGGTACACGAAATGCAAATCGCTGTAAAAATGTTCGAACTTTTTATTAATTTATTATATCTTCAGTTGACGCGGACCTGGGCATATTGGGAATAACATTATTTGGAATATTCTTTCAGACAACATGTTATTCTATTCCATCGTTATTTCCATGCCTGTGATCACTCTTGAGAGATAACGTTACTTGAAACATTTTTAACATGTTATTTTATGTTATAATTATTCGAGATGATCGTGTAATGCTTCTTGGAAATTATATGGAGATCTAATTATTAATTTCGAGTCTGATTTATATTCTGACATCGTCACTGACATTTCTGTGTCTCTGAGATAAAACGATCGATCTGACTATATTAAATGATTATCCGATAATGAGGCACATTTTTCTGAAGAATAACATCCTTCTTTCGTCTTCTGCACCTGCCGAACGATTATTTTCTTTCGCGACAATAATAGATGTACCCCGACAAAAATCTCTTAACGATAAACTTTTTGAGAAAAAATTTCATTCAAACGAAGTAAAGTCTTTTCGTTGCACATTATTTTGAAGATTATTTCTTTCGTCATGATCGAAACAGAAAAATTAAGAAATAATTCACCATTTGAAACTGCTTTTCGTTCAAATGCATCGATATTATTTTTATTTTCAAATAACAGCATTGAAAACAACGGTTCGACATAAACTATTTCAAATTGTTGTTTTGTTGTTTCAAATTGTTGTTTCTGTCTGGCTAGACATACATTTGTATGAATGCTCGTTACAATAATCTCTGTCATAATAATCTCTCTCTCTCACTCTTATAATAATCTATGACAGATCCACAGAAGTTTAAAGTGTTTCCAACGACTAGCCGATAATTTTTACATTCCACTTGTAAGAAGTGCAAACCGGCAAAGCATCCGAAAAATGGCATTTCTACGATCCTACTGTAAACTCGATACACATTTAATGAAACGTCATAATTGTTTCAATGTTCTAGGATCGAGCGTACGGTGCTCTCGGCACACCTAATCTCGCGGAACCTGAATGAACCGTTGCGTTCAACACATGTATTTTCGACTTCCACGAGTAGCCACTGAACCGTGCAGTGAGTTCTAGCTGCGCAGAAATTAAGTTTATGAATATTTGAGAGTGAGCCGGTGCAATTGCAGCAAACTTTACGTATGCCGAGTTAATTGCATTGTGAAAAGGAAAGTAACCAATAAAAGTGCATTACAGAACATCGTGTATTTGAAAATCGTAGCGTGCACGTCACGGTGTAAAATTGCACGTCTTTAGAAATTGTTTCCTCTTTTTTTTATTTTTTTGCGAGATAACGGTTTTACACGTCAAATGACAAACCATTGTGCCCGAAGTCGATGTGTAAAAGATAATGTCCGGATACATCCTCCATTGTAGTGCGAAGCATTTCACGAACGAATATTGTGGCGGCGGATCGAAACAGCGAGGATAATACAGCGTATAAACGTTAATACTCGGGATTGGAAATCGAACCAACTGAATGCGCCCCGTCTGTCCGACTGATGATTTTTCTATGAAACCATCCTTCTGCCTTGAGTATCGGTTTATCATTGCGGGGCATTGCGGTTTATCTACCGAATTCTACGCGGATACTGCGCGCATATCTATACCTTGTCAAAATAACCATACCTATGTGTTTTCATCAAACTAATCCCTACGAATTGATCATCGTGTTACGAAAGGAAGAAATATTTGTACAAGTTTCACGCGCAGAATGTTTCGGCAATTCCGATTTATAAACCCTTTATTGTTCGGTAATACAACCTTGATATAACCTTGTAAAAATAACCGTACCTTTGTGATTTCATCAAACTAATCCCTACGAATTGATCATCGTGTTACGAAAGGAAGAAATATTTGTACAAGTTTCACCTGCAGAATGTTTCGGCAATTCCGATTTATAAACCCTTTATTGTTCGGGAACGTTCAGTAGAGTTGTGAATAATCTTTACTAACAAGAAAACTTTATTCTTCTACTAGCTATTAATAATACATAATGTGTATGCAATTTATTAATTAATCTCAGTGAGTAGAATTATAGAAACTTTATAAAAACTGTTAATACAGAGAAATGTACCAATGATAATCAATCGCACATTCATATGAAAACAATATATAAATTCCATAGTATATAAATAAAATAATAAATAATATATAATATATAAATATTTATTCTGGAATAAATGTTCGACCGATTGAGAAATCGTACAAGGTTCTTACGAGGCTTATGGCACGTTTAGATTATTCAAACGCCAAGAAACATATAAATTAACAAGGTTTAATAGCATTTTTATTTCTTATTATAACGAGCGATCTTTCATTTGACGAAGAAAATTTTCCTTTCATTCTCATTTTTGTAAAATGATCTACGAAAATGAGAATTTGCAGGCAACCTGTACGTTGCACAAGAATCTGCAGGCCGATTACGACGTATCAGAAAGCTCTGTTTGCGGAAGAACGATTAATCAAAATTTTGTTAAGAACAGCATCAGTGTGATCTCGTGTTTCGATACAATGTCCGTATATGTACCAGACCGTGCGGAGTGCGTATCGAAGACCGATCGGAAAGAGGAGCTTTCTACTTTTCACCACCGAGCAATGAGTCAGAAAGGTGAACGTTCTAAATTGTGCTCGGCGCGGGCTGCGGAACGTTGAACTTTCACCGATATTATGCTCCCATTACAAACGGAAATTTGCTTCCTCATGGTGAGTGAATCGTCCGATTATTTTTTGTCTAAACCCGAGAAAGTCTCATCTGAGCCGATGCTTTCACGCTGATGGATGTCTAGTCTTGATGATCTTTCTGCACGTGAACACGGTCGGTCACGTGTTTCAATCTGATTCTCCTCTGCAATGTTTCGTAATATGCGAGACATTTTCGGAGGGTAAGTTTTCTAGACGAAATTGATGGACAGATTGCAGTTAGGCGCGCACGCTACC
Source organism: Megalopta genalis (assembly GCF_051020955.1). NCBI lineage: Eukaryota > Metazoa > Arthropoda > Insecta > Hymenoptera > Halictidae > Megalopta > Megalopta genalis. Next base: position 5,249,766 of record NC_135027.1, read on the forward strand.
ACTTGTTAAGTTCGAATTCTTTGAATTATTCGATGCAACGAGCGAAGCTGAATGTTTTAAAGTATTATATAATACTGCAAGTTAATATATATGTAGAGAGAGAGAGAGAGAGAGAGAGAGAGAGAGAGAGAGAAAGTGATTAAATAAATGAGATTATTATTGTTAATCTAGAGTTTGCGATTTTAAGAAACGAATAGGATTTTTATTTAAACGAAGAATTCGTACAATTCGTGAAACCATTCGAGATATATGAATTACAAAATATAAACACAATTTTTACTTTATAGCTCTACTGAATGAAAGGAATGATTATTGTTAATCTAGAGTTTGCGATTTTAAGAAACGAATAGGATTTTTATTTAAACGAAGAATTCCTACAATTTGTGAAACCATTCGAGATATATGAATTACAAAATATAAACACAATTTTTTCTTTATAGCCCTACTGAATGAAAGGAATGATTATTCTTAATCTAGAGTTTGCGATTTTAAGAAACGAATAGGATTTTTATTTAAACGAAGAATTCGTACAATTTGTGAAACCATTCGAGATATAGGAATTACAAAATATAAACACAATTTTTACTTTATAGACCTACTGAATGAAAGGAATGATTATTGTTAATCTAGAGTTTGCGATTTTAAGAAACGAATAGGATTTTTATTTAAACGAAGAATTCCTACAATTTGTGAAACCATTCGAGATATACGAATTACAAAATATAAACACAATTTTTACTTTATAGACCTACTGAATGAAAGGAATGATTATTGTTAATCTAGAGTTTGCAATTTTAAGAAACGAATAGGATTTTTATTTAAACGAAGAATTCCAACAATTTGTGAAACCATTCGAGATATATGAATTACAAAATATAAACACAATTTTTACTTTATAGCCCTACTGAATGAAAGGAATGATTATTGTTAATCTAGAGTTTGCGATTTTAAGAAACGAATAGGATTTTTATTTAAACGAAGAATTCCAACAATTTGTGAAACCATTCGAGATATATGAATTACAAAATATAAACACAATTTTTACTTTATAGCTCTACTGAATGAAAGGAATGATTATTGTTAATCTAGAGTTTGCGATTTTAAGAAACGAATAGGATTTTTATTTAAACGAAGAATTCCTACAATTTGTGAAACCATTCGAGATATATGAATTACAAAATATAAACACAATTTTTTCTTTATAGCCCTACTGAATGAAAGGAATGATTATTCTTAATCTAGAGTTTGCGATTTTAAGAAACGAATAGGATTTTTATTTAAACGAAGAATTCGTACAATTTGTGAAACCATTCGAGATATAGGAATTACAAAATATAAACACAATTTTTACTTTATAGACCTACTGAATGAAAGGAATGATTATTGTTAATCTAGAGTTTGCGATTTTAAGAAACGAATAGGATTTTTATTTAAACGAAGAATTCCTACAATTTGTGAAACCATTCGAGATATACGAATTACAAAATATAAACACAATTTTTACTTTATAGACCTACTGAATGAAAGGAATGATTATTGTTAATCTAGAGTTTGCAATTTTAAGAAACGAATAGGATTTTTATTTAAACGAAGAATTCCAACAATTTGTGAAACCATTCGAGATATATGAATTACAAAATATAAACACAATTTTTACTTTATAGCCCTACTGAATGAAAGGAATGATTATTGTTAATCTAGAGTTTGCGATTTTAAGAAACGAATAGGATTTTTATTTAAACGAAGAATTCCTACAATTTGTGAAACCATTCGAGATATACGAATTACAAAATATAAACACAATTTTTACTTTATAGACCTACTGAATGAAAGGAATGATTATTGTTAATCTAGAGTTTGCAATTTTAAGAAACGAATAGGATTTTTATTTAAACGAAGAATTCCAACAATTTGTGAAACCATTCGAGATATATGAATTACAAAATATAAACACAATTTTTACTTTATAGCCCTACTGAATGAAAGGAATGATTATTGTTAATCTAGAGTTTGCGATTTTAAGAAACGAATAGGATTTTTATTTAAACGAAGAATTCCAACAATTTGTGAAACCATTCGAGATATATGAATTACAAAATATAAACACAATTTTTACTTTATAGCTCTACTGAATGAAAGGAATGATTATTGTTAATCTAGAGTTTGCGATTTTAAGAAACGAATAGGATTTTTATTTAAACGAAGAATTCGTACAATTTGTGAAACCATTCGAGATATATGAATTACAAAATATAAACACAATTTTTACTTTATAGCCCTACTGAATGAAAGGAATGATTATTGTTAATCTAGAGTTTGCGATTTTAAGAAACGAATAGGATTTTTATTTAAACGAAGAATTCCTACATTTTGTGAAACCATTCGAGATATAGGAATTACAAAATATAAACACAATTTTTACTTTATAGACCTACTGAATGAAAGGAATGATTATTGTTAATCTAGAGTTTGCGATTTTAAGAAACGAATAGGATTTTTATTTAAACGAAGAATTCCTACAATTTGTGAAACCATTCGAGATATACGAATTACAAAATATAAACACAATTTTTACTTTATAGACCTACTGAATGAAAGGAATGATTATTGTTAATCTAGAGTTTGCAATTTTAAGAAACGAATAGGATTTTTATTTAAACGAAGAATTCCAACAATTTGTGAAACCATTCGAGATATATGAATTACAAAATATAAACACAATTTTTACTTTATAGCCCTACTGAATGAAAGGAATGATTATTGTTAATCTAGAGTTTGCGATTTTAAGAAACGAATAGGATTTTTATTTAAACGAAGAATTCCTACAATTTGTGAAACCATTCGAGATATACGAATTACAAAATATATAAACACAATTTTTTCTTTATAGCCCTACTGAATGAAAGGAATGATTATTGTTAATCTAGAGTTTGCAATTTTAAGAAACGAATAGGATTTTTATTTAAACGAAGAATTCCTACAATTTGTGAAACCATTCGAGATATACGAATTACAAAATATAAACACAATTTTTACTTTATAGACCTACTGAATGAAAGGAATGATTATTGTTAATCTAGAGTTTGCAATTTTAAGAAACGAATAGGATTTTTATTTAAACGAAGAATTCCTACAATTTGTGAAACCATTCGAGATATACGAATTACAAAATATATAAACACAATTTTTTCTTTATAGCCCTACTGAATGAAAGGAATGATTATTGTTAATCTAGAGTTTGCAATTTTAAGAAACGAATAGGATTTTTATTTAAACGAAGAATTCCTACAATTTGTGAAACCATTCGAGATATACGAATTACAAAATATAAACACAATTTTTACTTTATAGACCTACTGAATGAAAGGAATGATTATTGTTAATCTAGAGTTTGCAATTTTAAGAAACGAATAGGATTTTTATTTAAACGAAGAATTCGTACAATTTGTGAAATTATTCGAGATATACGAATTACAAAATATAAACACAATTTTTACTTTATAGACCTATTGAATGAAAGGAATGATTATTGTTAATCTAGAGTTTGCAATTTTAAGAAACGAATAGGATTTTTATTTAAACGAAGAATTCCTACAATTTGTGAAACCATTCGAGATATACGAATTACAAAATATATAAACACAATTTTTTCTTTATAGCCCTACTGAATGAAAGGAATGATTATTGTTAATCTAGAGTTTGCAATTTTAAGAAACGAATAGGATTTTTATTTAAACGAAGAATTCCTACAATTTGTGAAACCATTCGAGATATACGAATTACAAAATATAAACACAATTTTTACTTTATAGACCTACTGAATGAAAGGAATGATTATTGTTAATCTAGAGTTTGCAATTTTAAGAAACGAATAGGATTTTTATTTAAACGAAGAATTCCTACAATTTGTGAAACCATTCGAGATATACGAATTACAAAATATATAAACACAATTTTTTCTTTATAGCCCTACTGAATGAAAGGAATGATTATTGTTAATCTAGAGTTTGCAATTTTAAGAAACGAATAGGATTTTTATTTAAACGAAGAATTCCTACAATTTGTGAAACCATTCGAGATATACGAATTACAAAATATAAACACAATTTTTACTTTATAGACCTACTGAATGAAAGGAATGATTATTGTTAATCTAGAGTTTGCAATTTTAAGAAACGAATAGGATTTTTATTTAAACGAAGAATTCGTACAATTTGTGAAATTATTCGAGATATACGAATTACAAAATATAAACACAATTTTTACTTTATAGACCTATTGAATGAAAGGAATGATTATTGTTAATCTAGAGTTTGCAATTTTAAGAAACGAATAGGATTTTTATTTAAACGAAGAATTCCTACAATTTGTGAAACCATTCGAGATATACGAATTACAAAATATATAAACACAATTTTTTCTTTATAGCCCTACTGAATGAAAGGAATGATTATTGTTAATCTAGAGTTTGCGATTTTAAGAAACGAATAGGATTTTTATTTAAACGAAGAATTCGTACAATTTGTGAAATCATTCGAGATATACGAATTACAAAATATAAACACAATTTTTACTTTATAGACCTACTGAATGAAAGGAATGATTATTGTTAATCTAGAGTTTGCGATTTTAAGAAACGAATAGGATTTTTATTTAAACGAAGAATTCCTACAATTTGTGAAACCATTCGAGATATACGAATTACAAAATATAAACACAATTTGTACTTTATAGCCCTACTGAATGAAAGGAATGATGACAGTGTCTCTCTTATTTATTATTATTATTTTTCTTGTAACTATTGTTTGTTATTTTCTATTACCTCATTTTTGTCTTTCGTTGATCATAGACTGTGTAAAAACGATCTCGATTATTCGAGAAATAGTGTTTATCCGGCTAGATTGGGTACTTCATGTCGTACAAGAAGTACCGGAAATATGCCTGGAAAATTGCAACTATTTAAGTGTAACTTATGGTATCTTTTAGCTGTTCACTTTATTTTCGCTTATTGAACCATTAGAATTTAATAGAGGTAAGGCTATTTGACGTACATGTGCAAGAGAAACTTTTTAATGAGCCTGTAAAGTCGGTATTATAAAGGTGTCCACAAATTATCATTAATTAAAGAATTTCATGTGCCAACAACATATACCGGTTACGTTCGCAATAATAAAGGCTGGAAATATCGACCGTGTATATTAAATCATTGGAACTGAAAAATTGACGCAGGAACTTGTACGAAACATATTGTGACAACTGTTTTCGTGTATTTCTTAAATAAAAAATAATTTAGTATTCGATAGAACGTGAAAGCAGTTGAAATACACCACTGAAATCTTTCTCTAACCACTGATATATCTCATACTAATTGTTTCAACTACTTCTACCGGTAATAAAGACTATCTGACGAAACAAAATAAGTGTCTGAAGCAGGAATTATTCGATCTTTTCAAATGGAAAATGATGTCTTCACGATAGACTAGATAAGATCGATACTCGACTTAACTATATCATCTTATTCATTTTGTTACTGGCGAAGGCATGTTTTCCATCTGAAAAGATCGAATAATTTTTGCTGCAGACATTCATTTTGTTTCATCAGATATTCTATATTACGGATAGAAATAGTTGAAACAATTAGTATGAGATATGTCGGTCGACGCGCGATCGTTGAAATAGTAATAACAAGAATTCGCAGATTTTCGTAAAAACCAGAGAAACAGCGCGCGCCAATTGTCAAATCTTCTCTGAATGGACGGGCGAAGATCTGTAAACGAAATGGTCGACAATGACTGCATTATATACCGAAGGAAAACCATTCTGCCGCGATCATTTTCACCGGCATGAAGCGGCACGGCGCGACACGGTGTCGCATTTTACATCAGACCGGGGAAAAAGCGACAGCCACCGCGACCGCAACGCGTATCCCAGCCAATGAGGGGGTTCTGCGGCTCGATAAAGTACCGCAAAAACGCGGAAAAATTACATTTAGCGTTTAACAAATTCCACGATAAACGTCTCTGCGGTCCGTACGGTGCAAACGGGCATTCGTTTCCCTCGGTAAAGCGTCAACACTTTCGTCGCCGGACCAATGTCCAGAAAACTTCTCGTTGAATTAACACTCGTTTACCGCACGATTGGAAACTAGGGTAGTGAAGCCGGTTACCGTGGTCTGTGAGATCAATTTTGCTACTTATTGTTTAGTAAATCGGCCAGTCCAACGGCTGAAAATAATTCGAGTAATTCGGTCGCACTTTAACCCTTTCGCTACGGCGGTTCAGTCCGCCGTAGCGCCCCTCCTGAACGGAACCACCCGCCGAAATTGTGCACATTGCGCGTGGATAGTGTATTTGGGAAGAAAAGGGATTTTTCTTTAAAACAATATAGTTATAATTTCTGCATAAGGTATAAAGTTATTGAATAGGTAAAAAAAGTTTCATTAACAATGGAAAAAGTGAAGAAATAATATATAATATACAGTAATAAAATAAAACATGATATTCATAATACAAAACATAATACATAATAATTAGTCCTAAAGTTAGTACTTTCGATTTCCTATCCCTTTATGACATGTAACACAATAATAATGGGAAATGCAGGTAGAACAAATATAACTTGAATGGTGTGTCGTTTATTTCGGACTGTCGTTTGTTTGTTTCGTCAAAAGATTCACGCAATAGTAACAAGAGGCGGTGCAGTCCAAAAATTAGGTCGCGATTTTACCAGCATGTCGGATATATCCGGCGTTCGGCTCATATGGATGTGTTCATATGGATGACGGATATATCCGTCGTTCGGAGCGAAAGGGTTAAAACGGTTGTTCCATGTTATATGGTATCCGAACATTTTCTAGACCGACTGTACCTTACCACGAAATAAAAAACATACGTACAGCGAGGTAACGTCGAGTTCGGTGGCACATTGATATCGGTTCTCCCGTTCGCAAATCAAACGGGGATGCAACCGTAGGCACTCGTATGATTTTCTTCTAATTGGACCGACCGAAGAAAGGCGATTCCTGACATAAATCAGACTGGCAAAGGGAAATTGGAATCGCATCAGGCGCCGGTTTGCTGGTTTTGTAAATCAGCGCGTAACTTAGAATCGAGTGGCAGCTCGGTTGACGGAGCGGCAATAAAGAAGAACGGGATGAGGGGGTGTAGGCGGTGCGGGGCTGGAGGTTGGTAAAAAGAAAACGAAGGCACACCTTGCTCAGAACCGCCCCCAAAGCGTCGAAGTGATAAATCCACCGGGCCGCCGTTCGCTGCTTTCGAGTTTTTAACTTCCGCAACTTTCTTATTTATGTGCGGCACGTACAGGAATAGATTTTGCCCGTTAAAGTTCCTGTGCCGTTGAAATAAACGAAAACTCGACGGATCGATCGCTAAGGTCGAATCGACGACACCTCTCCGCCCACTTCTTTCCGAAGGAAACTTCTTGGTCGGTTTTGCGGAAGAATCATCCCGGCGCAGTTTCCAATTTTCTGCATTTTTTTTCTTTTTTTTTTTTTATCGCGTTTGCGTAGTTTCGCGTTTCGCGTCACGCGCTGCCGCAATTTTAGACATCTTTTCACGAGAAATCTACAGATAGTGACACGCAGCTAGTGTGTTCAATTAATGAACGTCCCCCGACTAAGTGAATATTTCCAGTATTACATAAAAAAACGAACGTTCGCCGTATCTTTTTCATATTGAAATTTATACAGTAATTCTATTATAGATCTACAGGTGTTTTGCGGATGTTATTTTGTAAAAATGTATCGTTTTTATCCAGCCTTCATTTATTAGCCATTTCACATACTTTTCACTAAATCCTGTATTATACCACGACAACATCGAGATCGTCCTCCTCTTCTTTAAATCTATAGACCTATATGACTCATTATAGTCTTCTCTTACAGCTACTCATGCCAATACGAATGTTAATTATAATCGAAAATATAAGTCACATGTTAATTATGTTATAGTTAATTGTAAGGCATTTGATCGTCGATGACGTCGTAGTTAATGGGACACCGCTAAAATAAATATAACACTAATAATAATAAACTTTCAAAAATGAACCTCAAGCGATTAAATAACAATCATTTTAATCCTTCTCTATATATATGACCGTGACTTAAATAACTTTTTTAATGACCACCTTATTCGAGTTAAATTTATTGACTACTGTAAATAAATTTTACCTTTCCTTTGTGTTTTCATATTAATTATTATATCCTCGTATAATTCGTGGAAGGCGAAGCAGATTTTCTTGCAGAACGTTTTTGGCCGAAGTGAATTAAACAGTTATAAAATGAACACGATCGAATTGCAGAATCGAAAATTTTATAGACAATAATCTACTTGCTCTACCACCTAGCCTTTTATGTATTAATTTATATAATTAATAATATCCGTAAAAATTGTCACGAGTTCATGTAACTGAAAGATTTCGTTGGTAAGTACAGTGGCCCACAAAAGTGCAACGGAAATGCAATAATTATCTTAAAACTGAACTAAATGACTCGAATTTGTTTTAGTTGATAGTCTAGATGATAGTTTAGATGATAGTTTAGATGATAGTTAGATCTAGTCTACTAGACGAACACTTTTGTGGACTAGTGTATATTATCTCAGCCAGAAATCGCTTTGTCAAATCGAAGCGAACGCGGGGTGTAGAACGCGTGATATTTCGTCACGTGATACACAATTTCTGGCATTGCTTTCGGCTTTGGGCGAGCCATTTAACGCGCCCCTTGTTTACGATCTTGAAAGAACCACAGATTTCCAAAGAGAATCCCGTTAAATCCGCGTAAGTCAGCCGCGAACAGTGCCCGCTCGAATTTGAATCGCCACGTGGAACGGAGGGCAGAGTTTTACGAGACCGGCACACCGTTAACTCGGCCGAAAATAATGAAATACAGCGAAACTTTAAAGCGTAACTGGAAGAACAAGATTTTACTCGGCTTTATCCATCAAATATCTTCGTATGCAAAACGTGGGGAGAAAATAACCGGGTGGAAGGCGTATCGGTCGGGGGTTAACTCGGTTGAGTAGAACCGGAAGGCGGAGTCACGTAAGAGCGTTATTAAAAACGTGCTAGTAGGGTGGTAGTTTTCGAGGGCAATATGCGGCCGTTTGCTTCCGCGAGCCAACCATCCGACCACGTGGGGTAACACTTCCATGCTGAAAGAGGGATGTACAGTGGATAACAAAAGTAAGGGGACACCATGATGCAGGATGGCAAAATATTGTACATTTAGTTCAAACGTAGGCTCGACGCCGTTTACAACAAAAGCAGAATACATTGTACCGACACTCCGTTTAACAGTTAGCAACAATCGCTGCATTTATGACAAAAGATTCAGTGCCATTTTGTAGGCTTTTTTTATATGAATAATTCTCAGAAGGCAGAAAAGTAAGCGAACACTTCCAATTTTACTGTATTTTTCATTTACAAGACAGAAATTTGAACTTTCTAGTTTCGGTTTCGTTGATCAAATGACTTCTTTGGAATTGATATTCGACAAATAACCAGTTGACTAATTAATATTATTCCGTTTTTTCAGTCCTACATATTTAAATACTCTTCTCTATTGCCTTTTCCGAATTTATTATATAGAAAATATTATCTATAATTTGGTAGTTATAGATCTGTATCTGAAACTATGATCTTGTACAAACATCCGAATTTCAATTATTAATTATTTCTTCCTTGCATTTTTAAGACAGTGCAACTTCGTTCTTCTCTTGACTTTCTCGCTTTGGTTCTTTTAATCAGGAAATAATATAATCGTCTTTTGCGTTCTTTAACACGTTGACTGCCGCGTCACCCGTATTCGGGTGACAGCAAAAGTTCTCATCGGGCCACGTCACCCGTAATTCGGGTGACGCTGATTTGACTACTTACAAAGGATTTCCGAAAATATTTCGACGAATATTCTACAGGAGGTAATGAGACTATTGAATTCTTATAAAAATGGTTTATTACAAAAATTATTCGCGGTGTATAACATTAAAACATTCTCTGCAAAGTTGAGGTTGATCAGGACAGCTTGGACAAAAAGTTGTTTGTTTTTTCAAATATGCTCGTGCCTCTGATCGGACCATTTCGTATCTTTTATTTGAACTGTAGCTTCCTCAGTGTCATCAACATTTCTTTCTTCTGCCATGACCAATTCTCGTAAAATCTCGTCAATAGTATCTTCATAACATTCATTATCACTAAGATTGTATTTATCAGTATCCAAATCAGAATCTGACGATGTAATTTTATTTATGCTTCTCCTTCCGGGCAATCCGACCTCTTTTCATTATTGAAAAAAAATAAGGGCAGAGATTTTAAGTTATACCATTCGGTACTCGGCAAAGATTCCAACTGTTCATGCAGGAACAGAAACAGATATGAATTAACAGCGCACGCTTCCTATAGCGGCACGGGTGGCCTGTTGGAGATTTTGTTGTAAATACGCGTGGCAGTCAACGTGTTAAAATAAATTCATGATTACATTGAGAAGCATTCGAAACTGCTTCACTTAACCATCCAATCCTCCAACACGGTAACGTTCTACGAATAGATCGCATGTGGATGATGGCTGACAATAAATAGTTGTGCGAAGTTTGCCATAAAAACACATAAAAAAATTGGAAGGACATCTACAGGAGGTAGGTCCGGTTAGAGGCGGGTCAAGAGGTAAGAGTAGTACTAACAGCCCTCCCCTTTTAGTACTTCTCGAGAAGTCTTCCCCCTCTAATTCAACCCTTAACCGCCAACCCCCAATCTCCAGCCGCCACTCGGTTATTACTGGTTGGTCTCCTGGGAAGACGTTATTATCCGTGCGGTTCCTTCGCGATGAGTTTCTCCTGGAAGCTGATTGACGGCGCGGAAAACTGCACCAGAGACCGTCTTACGCACCGACTTCCTCACTCTCTTGGCACGGTGTTATCTTATTAGCCTACTGGAATCGATTTTGCCATATCCAAACACAATCTTTCTCGGTATCGCGATATTATTTTTCTATTACATCTCGCCACCGCTTTGTCGCAAACAGGCTTTTAACTGTAATATACATATATAAGGTGAACACATAAAGTGCCCAGTGATTAGGCATCGATTTACATACTCATCAAATAACAAGCCTTGTCTTAATAATTAGATTATTGATCGAACTGGATAATGTTTCCCAAATATTTCTATTGGCGGGAGAACAAACGGCGTTCTTGAATGTAGAATATATGAACAAGCAAAAACGTAATAATACAAGAAAGTTCAGAAATCGTCTGTGCAATGTGTGTCTTTAATAATCCTGCTAAGAAGATAATTTCACTAATAAATCAAAACGCTCAAATCTGGTATTTGGACACTCACCTTTCAGTTTAATTAATGTCATGACATTTATAAATGAAACATCCAATACGTTATGTATTTATTGCACATCGAGTTAGACACTTGTTAAATATTTATCTTAGGAGAGCATAACATCAATTTACAGATATTTAAAGATAATAGGAAAAATTATGTAATTAACGAGGTAAGGGAAGCAGTAGAAGCTGTGAAGAAAGGAATATCGTTGCAAAAGGCAAGCCAGAAACTTTAATTTATAAGTATTGATCTTTCTTATTAATGAGAATATAAATGTTTTTCCCTTTGTAATAAAAATGATTTCCTTTCATTTCATATTTTCATTGTATTCGTTCACTTTACGACTTAGTTCAATCAAATAATTGAACTACAAATAATGCATTTCTGTCCAATCACTGGGCCATCGAAAGGGTCTCATCTTTTATGCAATTAAAGGGTTCCTCTTCGTGCAAAGGTTTCTTTTTTTTTCGACGAATTATCCTCGAGATAATAACTTATTTACGTATCAAATAAACGAAACTCTTATTGGTCTAATAAATGACTTATGACGGAAATTCTTCCCTCAATCGACCAATTACTGAAACATTTGCATCATTTTGTGTGTTAGAGCAGAGAAACGTGTTCTCGTCAATTCGATTATTATAGAAACTGATGGTAAGATTTTGTGAAACTATAGCAATTTGATCACAGTGATTTTCACCTAGGCGTACAACTCGAGGTTGTTTAATAAACCGAGTTTTAGTATCATATTTCGAATTTAACCGACGAAATTATATTTAAATGACCTCAGACCCGACTCCGAGTGTACTCGTCGCCAGACGACGCGAATGGGTTAAAGTCTTAAGCAATATTTTCTTTCGGACACCTTCAAACCTGTGACTTATGATTTTTCTCTTGCTGTTACGTATGCTGAGTGAAAGTCTCAACCCGGTGGACTCGTATTTAAATGACCTCGAAGCCGACTGTGCGAGCACTGATCGTCAATGCGACGCGAACGAGATAATGAAACACTCGGATATACATATTATGTAAAAAAAAAGTATCCGGAATTTCTCGTGCTAAAATCCTGCGGTGCATGTATCAAAATAATTTTTTATTTTTATTGAAACAATATTTTATACGTAATTAGTAGACTGCGGATCTTTATGCGAAATAAATGTTTCCCACGCCGATGGCAAGAAACAGGGGTTAAATAAAAATGCGTTTTCTCTTTTAATAGTCCTCCAAGTTGAAAGTAACGTATGATCGTTGTTAACCCCTTAATGCACAATTTCAAAAAAAAAACCGACCTAAAAAAATCAATTTTTTTTATCTAAGAAAATACATATTTGGACCTTAATTTCAATAAATATGTAAAAAAAATGCAAAAATTACTAAAAATTCAATAAAAATAGTGGATAAATAATTATAGTGAATATTGAATCGCATTGCAGATCGAATTTTGTACCCATCGTACTGTTTTTCAATTACCAGTTACTATTTTGAAGGGGAAGGAGGAGACGAAAAAAAAAAACTGAAAAATATTTAATTTTACCTAAATTTGTAATAATATAATAATGATATTTATTAGCTGAAAAATATATAATAAACTAAAACTATTCAAAATTTTCTTTTGTATGGTAAATTTCAAAACAAGGTGCAGCACATAGCCCAACATTCCTTATTTCAACGTTAGAAAACATACCTTTTATACACTAAAAATCCAATTTACTCTCTATAAAAATACACCATAAAACAAAAACGTTTTTATATGTTGACACTAATAATATTTGTAAAAAATAAAAAACAATTGTCTTTGAAGAAATTCACTTTGATAACGTCTACTTTACTTCACGACTTGCTCACGAATAATACACTAAATGTTCATAAGTGCCATCCTAAAAGTGCATATTTTATTCCTGAATAAGCAAAAAATAGAAAGAGATCGGAGATAACTGGAGAGTAATAAATAAATTAGTTATAACAAAACTCACAAAAGTGCCAACGCTAATTAGATACGCAATAATGGATATAGATAGATAGAAACAATTACCAGGTCAGAGATGCTTATAAGCGTCACCCTAAAAGGCCATATTTTATAAAAAAACTTAAAAAACCAAATAAACAAACTTTACAGCTTACAATACAGAATTACACGATGAATATCAATAAATTGAATGTTTTCCTTGGTTTTTATTAAGTTATTTTTACTGCCCGGATATATTCGAATCTGAACATTTTAGCGACATAAGTTGCGACGCCGACCGTATATATACGGGTCTGCACATTTTGGCCGGTTTTGCACGCCCGTGTTAATACGTTTCTGCGCGTTAAGGGGTTAAATTCTTTTGATGCCTTCATTTCTTTGGTTTCTCTTGTACTGTTGCAAAACCATAGCGAAAAATAATACAATATATTTTCGTTACCGCGCGATCGCATACTTATTCAGAATACAAAAGTTAGAACTGTAAATTATGCTGGAGCCAGAATATATTTGTGACCGGCTGTACCTACTTCGGCGTTTGATAGATATCGGAGAAACGTTGGCGTATGCGAATTCCCTTGGATGGGACCTGTATTGCAGACGATAAAATAAATTTCGATAAAGAAATTTTGATGAATAAATAAGCAACTTGTGTTTTATTTACAAATTCCGAGTACTTCTTTTCACATGATGTATATGATATAATATAGGCGTCTCTTCCTACCGGACGTGAAACTAGATTCGGATCCAATAACCCGCATATGCCGGAATGCAAATTCTTCTTGTGCCACCTTGGATATTTTTGCGTCCTCAAATGACACGTTCTAGTGTGATGTAACGAAACACTTTTGATGATATCTCTCATACGTTCACACATTTACACACGGCATTTACCACGGTAGAAACTAACTTCTTGTATATTAACACGTTCCGTGCCGAGCTGTTTTACTCGAATCTTCACACTTTGATATTTTACTAAAACTTGATGTATTACGTGCAATTATTAATTCTCGTACACATAACAACGTAACAAAAACTTATCAACGCCCATTCTTGCGGTGGAAATTGATTCTTCGGTTCTAAATTTCTTGTAAACAATTTGTTCAGTTCACTAAGTAAACATGCAAGCGTGTACCATCGATGGCACACGTGGCACGGAACGTGTTAATGGTTTTCCTCCCATAGGAAAACAAGATAAACACGAAAAAAAAAATAATAATTTCTTTGAAACAGTTGGTCGAAGAGAAAAGAGCTCAATGACCCAACCGAGTTCGACCGAAACGAAATAAGAAAAGGCTGCCAGCCATTTCCACGAACCATTCATTTCTCGTAGAACCAGTGTCGAGCAGCACCGTCTCGTCTTATCGAATTCCCGGCTTTCTTAATGCACGAAAAATTCGTGCGGAATATCCGTTTAATGGATCAACCCTCGCATATCCGACCGTGAACAGAGAAATACGTGTACGTGACCGCGTCTCGTGTTCCCTTCGTGTCTCATCGTTCCACACATTGTCCCGACGTTCTCTCTCTCTCTCCCTCTCTCTCACTCTCTCTTTCACTCTCTTTCACTCTCTGTTCTCTTCTTCCACACACCCATGGCCAACCCCCCTCACTCACCACCGTCGACCCCCTGGAACTCGTAAAAGAGCCATTCGTTTGACTTACGTCGTTGCCCGTTTGTTATTACAGCACTCGTTACAGAGTCAATTCTGGCACTCGTATTCGCGTGTACCGCTCTTTATGGTCGTGTCTGCGAGCATGGACGGGGGTATGGAGCAGGGAAAGAGACAGAGACAGAGAAAAGACGGGGATGCCCGAGAACGAGCAAGGAACATGAACTGCCTGGCTGGCTGGCTGGTGTCGCGGAAGATGATCGTCAGACGGTTCCGCCCGACGATGTCGCATCAATGTTAAAATTCTCCTTTAAAAGGTGCCTTCAAGAGGTAAGTGTATTTGTCGAGCAGGCACGGCTGCTCGCGCGACAAATTCCTGCCCATCCCGATGAAAAATTAGGCTTCCGCCGCTATTTTGCGATTAGAAGACCGCCTGCGACGCCATGGCCTTACCTGTTGGTCATGAACAGACTGCAGATACGATGCATTTGAGTGAAGGAAAATACCTATTATTGAACACAGCTCAATTGCGATCCCTTCGTGAAACAGTGGCACAAATACTATAATAAAAAGCAGATCGAAAATTCTGTTCGTTTAACACTGTTCTTTAGAAATACGCTCGCACGAACACTTTCATGGAACAATGTGAGCTGTAGGAAATATGCTTATTTGAATGATGTACACGTGTACAGGGTGTCCCAGGTTATTTCGGTATCAGCAAATTCTACGAATATTTTTGTCATCGTTGTAACATTGACGTCGAACGTGAACATGGAAATCGTTATTTTACGAAGTATAATCCGTAACAAACAGCACTGCACAGTTCTGCAGCGCGATTCAATCTCGTAATATGTTCGTCTTTAATACCTTTCTCTCTGGAATTGGTTCAAGCTCTTCTACAGTTTAACGCACTCGAAACGTAGAACGTGAGTTTTTATTAGATTCGCGAGACGTACGAGCGCGTGGAAGAATATCATGGCAGAAATGTGGAACGATTTAAATACAGCAGAAACGTAATTTTTATTTAGCTCGTGGCATTGTACGATTCTTATCAATGACGGTGATAAAATCGGAAGTGTAACAATCGTCCACGATAATAAGGCCAGAAGACACTCCTATGCGCAGGGAAAAGAACATGGAAACGGCTGAAACTCGACAAACGACACGGAGGCATTTTCCGCGTGACATAATATCTATTATGCTGCAGTACAATGGACCAGATACGTTCGCTTAATGTACCAACGAATGGGTATTGCTATTGTCGCTGCATGGCAGAAAGTAATTAGTTCATTGTCTCGATAAATTGCTCGTCGGCCGACGCGCGTTTCGTATGTTAATTAACGAACGTGACAATGCGGGTATTCTACAAGTATCATCGGCGGTTTCATCGTTTCGACGCATTCCGCGGGATCGAAAAAAGAAAGAAACATTTTCTTTTCTCGGACGGTCCGTCCAACTTTTACAAAATACGCGGGAATCCAAGCCGGGTTGTACGTCGAACGGAATTGGAATTTGTTGTCAAAAATCTCGTCTTCATCGTGCGCACACATGTGTATCGTGCGCGACAAAACTCCTTGTTACGTTCCGTGCACCGTAATTCGACGGCTGAATTTCGCAGGGTAGTAAATCCCACTTACGGTTGATCGCGACGATATAGCGAGTCGACGGCTAATGTGAAATTTATAGCTCCTGATTCTCGGTATATGAAGCCTGGATGATATAACGATTGTCGGCGTTTGCTCGGTATACTTTATCAATCATTTCATTTGGATTACGTGCCGTATTTAAGGCCCGAGCTCAAAATTTCTCCCGTATTTGTTGAATCCTCTTAGCATATAATAGCATGTGATTACGTCTGGGGGGCGATTTGACATTGGATTACGAGTGGTCGTTAAAAAAACAGAAGAGTCGAAATTACAGCCGTTTACGAATAAATGTCCGTTTCCCTTCGTTCACAGAATGATTTCGCAATTTTAACTGACAGCGCGTCTGTCCGTGCACGCAGTAACCGAGATCATAGTCCGACATGCGCGTGTAACATCAGTTGCATAGGTAAGCATAGACGCCGAGATATTTCGGTCGCTATTACGAAATCTTTTTAATCCTTTTAGCGCAGGACGAAAATGTGGTACCTAAGCGAGCAATACTGAGTCAAGGCGACGTAATTTGATAAAGTTATAAAAAAAGTTATAAACACTTTATACAAAGTAATAATCACAAACTTTATAATGGAGCATAGCGAGAAATAAAAGTTTCATGCATCAAAAGTATTAAGAAATTTCCCAAATGTAGCAATGATATATCGTTGTTCGACATTATAAGAGTTAAAGGAACGATCCGAAATCACAGACCACCTACAAAATTGTAGCATAAATATTGTTTTCATTCTAATTATTATTATTTGTTTAAAATTTGTGTGCACAAAGGCGAGCATCGCTTTCAATATTATTTCGCAGCGTTTAATATTTTCTATCTTTGTCATAAATTCTTAACGAATCATGTATGGACTCTTTAGTCTTATTTTTACTTGTAGAGCACACTGCCGAAAAATGCGAGACATCCTACATGTATAAACAAGAGTTATGCTGTTGTTCGTCGTCGCTCGAGGATCATTAGACCAAGATCTAGCAGACATTTGTATAATAAGACGCCATCCTAAGAAATCTATATTAATGTAATATAATAATTAATGCAGGAGGACCAAAGATCTATGAAATGTCAGAAAAGTATTAACAGAAAAACGTCTGGAGCTGCGGTGAACGAATCCAAGACTTCTAAATGCAGAACCAGCAACACATGAATGAATAGTAAAAATGAGCGTAAAATATATAAACCATCGGAGAAAATGATGCCAAGCTCGCGGGAATTGCTTATAGAGAAAAGGAATCCATTATCAACAATTGAATATGGACATATAATATTATCGAGTTTAAGACTGAGAAACGGATGCTTCGATACTCGGATATTCGGTCGCGCCAAAACCACGTAGATCGATTATTTCGTTGAACCGATCTATCGAACCGATTCCATATCTTTTTTTCTCTAGATCCACCGACCCGAGACAGCAACGATCGTTCGTAAAAGTTCGCCATCCGGAGAACAAGATCTCGAATAATCCACGAAGCCAGCACGGCGGACCAATACAAACGGAAGTGAAGTTTCGGCCGCGTGCGTGAAAGTTCAAAGCTCGGCCGGGAGAGTTTTAATGGACCGTGCACCGTCGGCTGATTTTTCATCCTAATTTGCGGTGACAAAGTCCAGGAGCGGAGGTTCCTTAGAATCCCGCGCCGGGCAGGCGAAAAGGAGAAAGAAAATCGAAAGGAAAGACGCAAAGAAAAAGAAGAGGGAGGAGGAGGAGGAGGAGAAGAAGAAGAAGAAGAAGCTTAGTAAAGGGACGTAAGAGACGTAACCAGTGGCCGGAGGTAGGGGGACGGAGAAACGAAAACGACACATCGACGGGGACTCGGGAAGATAGTTTTCTTTTGTCGTGCTTGGCCACACACTCCAGACGGTCCTCACCGCCGGAAATAAATTACCACTCGAAATCTCCGAAAGCCTTTTACCCCGGTCGCAGCCCCGACACCCCCGGCCCCACCCCGCCATTCCGTGTGGCTTGAGATCAAGAAGTCGCGAGGAACAATTTTATTGTATCTTTAAGCCTTCTCGAGGAAAACGTGTCACCAGATGGACCGGGAAAGAGTCCGACGAGCGACGGAGAAAGGAGCCATCCAGCCAGAGAAAGTTCGACTGTCGCGGGAGAGGAACAGAAGCGTGTGACGCCGGCGAAACGGCGGTTCTAATGCGATCGGTGAACGTAGCACGTAAAACGTGGTACCTAGCACGATGTAGAACAAGTAGAATGCGTCATAAATATATGCCTGTGTGTCTATACGCGCGCCTGTTGTGTGTGTAGACCGTGTACGTATGTATCGCATCGTTCCCTACGTCAGACCAGAATGCAAAACGTAGACTGCAGATTATAGATTACCGTCTGGCAGAAAAACGACTGCGTGTCACGAACGTCGGAGTCATTTCTCTTTAGAATTGATACACGCCTGACAACCAATCTACTTTCTACAATTACAGCAAAAACCATCTCGCCACGTCATATTGTTCAAACTGATTATAGGCATTCACGGCACCGGAGAATTATCGTGCGCGAAGAGGCTTGCGCGTCTCGAAGATTCTATTAAGAATAATGCGATTCGTCGGAATAATACGCCAGGTTACGAAATACCTAATTCGTCATTTCCTATTTCGTGTCTGCTATTAGAATAGAGTTGTGACCGTTGATTAATAGATTGTTTCATTTGCGAATTAATGGGCCACGTGTTAGATCAATGCGAACGGTATTGCAATGATAGACGAAACTGATACAGTTACGAAACTTCCGTCTCTAGATATCGATTTGGTACTTTTGCCACGAGATATCGTTCGACTTCGATGAACAAAAATAGCAGAACATTCTCAATCGGTCCAAAAAATCTAATTCGAAGCACTTGCTAGATATCGCGCACTCACACAACGCACACATATATCAAACGAAGCCTGTAGTCGCGAAATCGGTCATTTTTGTCGCAAGAATGCTTTGAATAACATTACATCGAATAAAGAACATTGTTATCCTCGTATTCATTAGATTGATTAAATTTAAATCCAATATTTATATCTGAATCTGACAAAAATAAATCAGCAAATAACACTTTGCTATTACTTATGGTACTGTCAAAATGCACTTTTATACCGAATTCTATTGAAATAGAGCGTTGCATCGTTCTATACGTACATTTTATATATACTGCTTCACGAATAAATATGTTCGAAATGTAGGTAGATGATTTGAGAAAATTCTCCGAGTGCGAAGGCTTAAGATGATTTTCTTACAATTAATACGTTACGTTCTATATGAGCCGTTTATTTTGAAAGTGGCATAAGTCGCTTCACCGTAATGTGAAAAGTGGTGATTTTTTAATGTTTATACGAAATTATTTATACTGAGAAAAATATCAGTATCCTGAGATAACAAATACAAGTAAATCTTCTCGTAAGTTAAGCAACCATATTTTTAAACGTGTTAAAACGCAAACCCTTAAATATATCGACTTAAAAACAAGGTGACTTACGCCACTTTCAAAATAAACGGCTCATGCGTCTATCCCTTCTATGCAATAAATAAAAGAAAAAAAGAATAATTTCATCGAAAGCCTTGTCTCCATATTAAAATAACATTTCAACGTTATACCAACGAGGAAATAAACCGGAATTTGCTGTACCCGAGAAGCGTACGTTTTTACGTGTGATAACAATATTGCGGAAAATATGTGCCGAGAGACAAAAGTGGCAATGCGTTCGCAGAAACCAATGTAATTTACGGGAAAAGAAAAGAGTGCGCAGTGGCGCGAAAGACGGAAGGAAGGGAGTAGGAGGTGGAGAATAAAACGAGCACCGTACTGCGGCGGAAAGGGAGTTTAAGACGCGCTTCCATTACTTCATTAGCAAGGCTGAAAGGTACAGGACAATGGGGCGCCCTCGGTAGGTTGACATGACCGAGAGCCGCAGGGTATCTCGATCGTTTCGAATGCCAGAAGCGAAAACGAGACGAGAGTTGCCGGCTGAACCAATCCCTTCGATCCACAAAAAAGTATTACAACCTTTCTTCTCTCGCTCTGATTTACATCAGTTTCATTAAACGAATTTATTACCGCGCGAAACCGTGGACGATTTTACATTCACTATTAAAATGGTCCGAGACTAGAACGAAGAAACTAATCAAGAAAGTACGGAACACGAGATTACTTTGAACCTAACGTTACACAACTTGCTTACACGTTTTCCCTTTTCTCAGCACATATAAATTTGTTCTGAGATTTTCTGAATGGAAAAAGAATGTCTAAAAATTCATTGATCCAACACTTTGATCAAAGTCACATCAAAATCAAATGGATACAAATTGTAAATTAATTCTATTCAATTACCACTATAAGTAAATGATTTCTTAGTTTTAAACTATTCTGAGAACATTTGGTAACACAAATTATTGGTAATTTCAGTGACAGGCATTTTGTAAATTTCATTCCTGCTTCGAATCAATTTCATTCATAGACAGTAATCGTAATTTGTAATCGTATTTCATAATTACTTGAACAAAAATTCTTCGTTTAAAAATAAAATAAAAGTATTTTTTACGATTGTTTACCTTCGAAAGTATCCTTCTAAAAGGAAGTGATAGATAACAGTTCGTGTTTTCCGGAACGCTCACTATTTATCATAAATCCGTTAGGAGATCTTTCGCTCGTTGAAAATAATTGCCTCAGAACTTCCATGAAATAATAAATAGAAATTATTGGCAAAAACTGCGGATCTTTGTGCAAAATAAAAATTGTTGACGTCAATTTCAAGACACTGGAACTGCGTGTCAAAATCTTTCTTTCTGGTAGCTGCAATTATATCGGTACTCTTTTAAGTTCCTTCATTTTTCATTTCTAATTTGAAACGTCAGTCGTTCATTTTCATTAGTCATCGGATGATAGTTTAATATCAAGTCTGCGGATCTTATGCATTTATTATGAAGATGAGCGACAGAAATTTCAAACGGTAGGAAAATTGAAAGAACTTAACAATAACGATCTACTAATTACAGCCGCTAGAAAGAAAAATTTTACACGCAGTTTCTGTATCTTGATCGATTTGATTTTTCGACCCGAACTCAAAGCCGTTAAACAATCAAGCAATTTTCCTAAGTCGACGGCAAGACTACCCGCAGACCACTCTATGTCTATGTTCTATCACACGTTCCTCTGACTCATCCAGCCAACATTCGTCTTCCATCCATTTCTGATGCACTTATTATCCGGATCGTGCCTGTCATCGGGAATTACTGTGTCACGAGTGCAACGATTGTCAGACGTTGTTATCTCAACGATCTGTTATTACTGAAGCGCATTGTGCGCGGAATGCAAAGTGACAGAACGTGAACTCGGCTGGCGCTAAACGAAAAAGCTGTTATTTAAGAACACCGCAAGCAATCATTTCTACGTTATTTTTCCATTATTGTCCACTTCCACTGTACAAACCGTCCAGGATAAAATGCGAACATAACTTTTGTCCGGCGGCGCGTAAAAGAACGTTTCCACGAGTAGGCAAGAGAATTGCTGCACGATTATAAACACAAACATTTTAATCAAGATCAAAGAGAATTCAAACTTTGGATTCCATTAATGCAGAAAGGGAACGCGGATTCATTCATAAAACATTCAGTGAAGTTAAACAGTAGGTTGGTGCATAAGAAATGACTATTTCACGTAGATGGATTCACATTAAAATATTTTTTGCTCCCCCGCCGTTTCATTTGAGCTAAATTCACTAAAGTTGATTGCGTTTTCTCAACTCTTCGTGCAGCGTATGCATACGTACCTCGTCAGCGTATTTTCGTCTTTTGCAATGCATGTTAGCTGGTGTGTATCGGGAATAAAAGCATGCGCGGAAACAAAATATTTATGCGAATTGTCGAGTGTAATTTTGACGAGGACACATTCTAAAAAGAGTTGCGAAAACATTCAAAAATGTTATTACGTTCTTTGCGTTAACTTTGTACTATATATTAGAGAACACATTTTACCGATAACGTAGTCAATATTTCGCCAATGATAACAAAAGAAAATTAAATTTGATGTCAAAAAATATGTTTATTAAATAATTCAATAAATTCTTAAATAAATTATAATTAATAACGTTAATTATGTGTTGAGCGAGCGTTAAATAGTTAATTAACGTAAAATCAACTTTCAGTAGAAAGTTTATGAGTAAATAATATTTCAGTAAATACGTAAGTAATACGTATAATAAGATTATACATTCCAATAGAAATATTACATATTTATTATCACGTATTAATAAATGCATTTGAAACCAGAATTAGATATCTTCATTCTTATATTAAAATTGACAATTCACGATAATATCGTAAGTATCGTACGCCGGCGTACCGTGTACTGTATTTCGCACATGTCGATTGATTTCACAAATAAAAGATCTCGCTAATTGTTCGCGTAGCAAATGTAATTAAGCACTCCTCGTATCACGTTGCACGCGTCACAATAATGATAGACAAACAGAAATATGAACACGCGCATTCGACGCTCGATATATTATTTATTCGCATATTAATAATCGCGACGATATGCGCAGAGAGTTCGTCTACTTTTATTAAATTATTTTAATATCCGTGTAAACACGCACTGCGATATATCATCCGGTAATACTCTTATCGCAAGCCGTGAAGTAGGGAGAATTGGATAGAAGAGGAACATTTTTCACTTCCTGAATGATATACTGTCTCTGCCGCTAGAATACCCTTCTCCTCTTATGCAGATAGGTGGATCGCCCTTCGAATTCTACCAAATTAGAAAATCTGACGCACCCAGGGAGGAAGTAATTTAAATCGGAAAATATAGCGTCGGCCCTATTCTTTAATCTAATATCGGGCGAAATCATTTTTCAGAATTAGAAGGAAAACTTGTTACGGGAAACTCGGTGTTCGTGCTTTGAAAATCCGATTCCGTTGATTCTGGTAATAATTAGTTTTCACCGCGTCAATTAATAATACAATCAAGTTAGAAGTGTTATTTAAGATTTTCTAACCGCAGAATTCTTCCAGTTATTTCAGGCATTGGAGTTTAAATTCTGCCACGAGCCGTTCCAAGCTACGTATTTCGATTCCGTTCGCTAAATATTTGAATCGGACAGAGGGGAAACTATAATATGTGTAGATCCTCTGTAATGCGGGCTCGTATAAACAGTATCGGTACAACAAAACTCGAATTCGCATAATAAGAGTTCAATATAGTGTTTGATAAACCGGACACCCGAATAAATATTATTCGAGTAAATGGAATTCCCATTGTATACCGCAGAACATGAATAGAATTGAGCAGCCGGTGCAGCTAAAGCCAGATCTTGAAGCCAGATTGCTAAACTTACAGATTTACATTTTTCTGTAGATAAGTTCGATCTCAAGATTATCAGTTCGTTATCATTTCCCGTTCGAGCTAGTTCTTATCTTTAGGCGATTCAGCGTCGTGAAAATATATGATAAAATATAACACTGTCGAGACGATAAATTTTATTTGTTGTTAAGACGACAAACGTTCGTTAAAACGAACGTTAAGACTAGAGACAAGAATGGTACAGGTCCGCCACCCTAGCGGAGTACCGATGATCCCGACAGGACATAAAAGCCGACCTAATTTGTAAGAAATTAGACGGAAAAATAGCTGCTGGACGTTCTCAATTTGACTTCGATGAAGCAATATCACCCGGAGAACGAGCGTCAAAGTTTAATCGCGTCGTATTCGTGAACAGTTTCGCGAGGATAAATAACGGCACAGCTGTAGCAAGCTCGTAAGCGGGAAATCGGTCGAAATAAGTTCCCCGTCGAATTAAAATAGCCGGGGTGCCTTCGAAGGAGCCTTATCCCGGCTGGGTACACGATCTCACGTTCGACGGTGAAACGAGGCGGAGTGGTAAAATCGCGCACGTTACGGTCCACCCTCAAAGAGAAAATCACGTGGGAGACATAATAGGAATGTAGGTACTAGCGAAAGCACTATCCAACGGAATTTTCAAACAACATAAGTTAGCCGGCAATATCTGGCCGGCACGTAGAGTGCCAGGAAAGAAAGTGCTGAATGCGATTCCGTCATTATTTTATTTCGGTCGACGGTATTGGAATATCTAGACGGCATCGGAACGCGCCAAACCACTCGTTCTTCCTATCGACCCCGGGAACAAATAGCACCTTTCGCACCCAGCCACTCTCAGCTCTCCATATTAACCTTAATTTCAGCTGGCCCCTGCTGAGAATCTAAACTGGCTACTGTGAACGATCGTTACCAACGATAATTTCGGCTCGCGCTGCGAGGAATTCGAGGTGCACGAGCTGGTAACATTTGAAGGAAACTGGAGGGCTTTCTGCGAGCGAGCACGGAAATCCTTCCGCGTAGAATTAAGCTATTCCAAGCTTTACATTGACTTTTCTAAGTTAGCACGTAGACGTGATACAAGTCAAGCGTGGAATGTTTAACCTGTTAACCGGGGCATTGACTTTTGTTCAATTTGTTTTATAACGGGGACATTTTTCCTTGCCAGTGGGAAGTTATATTAGCATCACCGCGGAACTTTATGCAAAATGAAAACTGTCTACATTCGTTGTAAGAAACAGCAGTTAAAAAAAAATTACATTTCTTCTTCCAAGATCTTCAACAGGGTAACAATAATGTAACAATGATGTAACAATATTCTTAGGTTCTTCTAAAGACTTTGCAATTTTGCATTTTATCAAACCAGTTACACTATAAATGCATAAAAACCGCATTCTAATTATTACGCTTCAAGTGATAAAAAAGATCGCTTTTTAGTTGTTGAATATTCAATTGAAAAAATATTTTTTGATATATTTGGAAAATATATAAATCAAATATCTTCACAAAAGTTAATATCAATCGAAATAATTATTTCGTGGTTGTTCAAATAATTATATAATAGCTTATATATACATACTAATACTTGTATGTATACATACAATATAATATATTGTATTAGCACAAGTATTGCAGCACAATTACACTTATCTAGATACAATGAGAACTAGAGGGTGTAGAACAAAGAAATTTTGTTTGAATTGTGTGTTTTTAATCGACAAATTTAGTCACACATTAAAACATTCCCAAACAGTTATTTCTTTAAACAATATTTCAAAAATGAAATTTTTGTAAGATACAGCTCCTACAGATGATAAAATATTTTACCTATATTTCTCTCTCTTTATCTCTCTCTTCCTCTCTATTTAGCTCACCGAAGACAACTCCCTGTAATACTAATAGCAAGGTAATGTTACTTAACTGTGTTACGATGTTAGAATATCGAAACGACCCCGGTCTTACAGTTCCACCCTGTAATAATTCTTCTTAATTGCTTCGCTTTAAAAAGTTTACGTGTATCGAGAGAAACGTTTATCACTCATAAATTAATCGATACTTGCTAAATGAAGCTTAATAAGACCAGCGAGAATGTGATTCACTGGAACGGCACAATTTTTCATTTACGAGTTTGCGAATCGGAAAACACAACAAATAGTTTTCAATAAGGAAGTTTCCTTGTAAGGGTGCAGGTGCGCAAAACTTCCACAGCAGGAGTTTAAGACGCCGGGGGAATAAAACTTCCCAGGGAGTTTTTAAAACAGTTCCGCGCTTCCTGACGCTTAAAGACCGCGACAATTCTTACTACGTCCTCCATCTACGGTAACATCCGTTCTGGAGCATATAGCGTCAGTTCGCTTCGCGCCAGACTATCGATACTACCGAATTAAACACGTTAACGCGTGTACGGCGGGCATCGGGTCCATTTCGACCCAAAGCGTAAATATTGCTACTAGACTGTTAACTATTTCTGACCGTCAACCCCTTGCGGACGATGATTTTTCAAGGTACTAACAAGGGAACACAGGGTAAAAGTACCTATTATGAAACGCCGACTCAATTGTGCGACTCCTTCTTGAAACAATAAACACAAATAATACAATAAAAAATATATAAAGCATATGAAAGTGGATGTAAAAATTCTATCCATATTTTGTAACACTGTTCTTTATAAACTCACTCGCACAAATACTTTTACGGAACAATGAGCTGTGCAAAAAATGTTTATTTGAATTATATACAAATATACAGGGTGTCCACAGATCTTTTCCGTATCGGCATATTCTACCAGCGTAAATAAAAAAAAATGTCAAATAAACATAGATTCAAGCACGCTTCGATTAAAAATTGTAAGAAAAAAATCCAAAGTATCCTCAGTTATATTTTCGTCAAGAAGGTCCGCCGTTCGGGTGTTAACTATTTCGTATCTTTTTATAATCGATACATTTCATTATAATATGTACATAAATTGTTACTCCGATATTTGAATATTGATAATAAAAGGGTAGAATTTAATCTCGATCGAAAAGACCCGAATAACATTAATATCTAGTAGATCGTGTTTCATCACTTCAGGACGAGCCCGGCGATAAGTTCGAGCGTTAAACGCTCGATTTTAGTCGAAATTATTTGAAACGAGACCAGAAAAAGGAAGCAAACCGAAAACTCGGGGAAATTCCGATCTCCTGAGAAATTGAACGATTTCACGCATGATAGAGGATTCCCGACGAGCAGGTTATCTCGTTTGCGCGCTCAATTAAAGCTGCTTACGATTTTCAATTTCGGTAACGAGGTAGTGGTCGATGGAAAAATGAATTTCCCCGTCGACACTTCGATAGTTCGTAATAAACGTTCGAAAGGGTCCTCCGACAGAACGGGTTCGCGTTTCCCTCCCACTTTCGTCCTCGAATATTCCATGCGATGAGTGTGTTCCACGCGCGATCGTTACCTCTAGCAAAGTGGTAACGTTTTGTGTTTAAATTTTTCCCAATTACAACTGCCGCGCGTTTTCAAGTGCCCTCGACAGTTCGCCGGAGTTTTAACGATCCGGCATGGGAAATTGACTTCGTTATTATCATTGCGGTCTTTCCTACGCGACACGTGCCACCTTACTCCACAGTTTAAACATCGCGCGAATACGAATCGTTAAACGAGTCGATTGTTCTCTCTCTCTCTCTCTCTTTCCGTGTCGATACAATCTAACGTTTTAGCCGTAAATGTCGCTCGAATATTAATCGGTTGAATTTAATGTGGACAGACGAAACGTTATGAATCCAAACGGATCTCGATCTCGGAACGAGCCACGGGTAAACCTATTTGAAAACAATTTCGCATTTCGTTCGAACGGCTTGTTCGGTCCCCGTTATTGTTGCAACGTTCACTTTATCGTATGTACTTTCACTCCGCGGATATTTCATCGTAAGCCTCGTACGCGCGGTGAAGTAGAAGCGGAGAAATCTATTACTGCTTTTGCAGGCCGTACACCAGATGGTTCTTAAGAAACAAAGTGGAAGAAAATTGGATTTTTTATTTATAACGACGGCCATACAGCAACCAGGTGCTGCTACATGTTCAGACGGATGTCGTTAAATAGAGCAGCTGTAAGAACCATTACCGCAGACTTCGAGCTTATACCGCCGTTAACGATTGTTCGTTTGACGCTGTTTAGACCAATGGACCTTGTATAAATGCTCTCATCGTTTATCAATACGTTCCGACCGCGATTTCTGTTCGTTCTTTTATTTCTGCTTACGTGGGAGCATCGCCTAACGACGCGGCAACAGTTCCGCGTTGACCTTCTCCCTGCAGCCCCTCCTTCTATCTTATCGATACGCTCTTTTCATTCGATTTTCAGACTCACCTGAAACAGAAAAATAAAGGTACATTAGACAACGTTAACATAATCGCGGTTTATTCTATTTTGTTCGGTATCGTTTTCACTCGAATTAACTGACAACAGAAGGCGTTTACGCATAAATCTACTGGGTGTTCCGAAAGTCTCTCGCAATCCGAAAATGAGGGGCTCCTGAGGTGATTTGAGGTAACTTATAGCTTAGCGCAAATACAACTAACTTCGTTTAGAAGTTATTAACAAAGAGCAGGGTTCATCATCCTCCCTCTTCTTTCACAGCCTCCGAAGAACGGTTGGAGCATGTTTTTTACAGTCGGTTAGTTGATAAACCCGACAAAAGCAACCAAATAACTCCGACATTGTGTAGCATGTTTTCTCCTTTCCCGTTTCCCGTTCGACTCGATCGTTTCGAATGGCAATTCACCTATTGTAAGGGGGACCCGAACGGCGGTCCCGAGTCCCTCCCTCTCGTCCTGCCTTTGAAATTAGAACGCGCAGTAACATTAATAACCCCGATTTCGTCACGTGAATTCGAAACGGAAAGATATTCTTAGCGTTGACCGACTTCTGGACCGTGAACTTTCCGGGAAAATAGTAACGCGAAAGGATCGCGTTTACAACGATGCCGGGGCAAGGTACGAAGATTAGCTGGAATGAACGCTAACAAGCTGGAAAGCTTAATAAGTTCCTAAAACGGCAACGGGGTGGGGTGGGGGTGAATTTTGATCTGTCGTGCAGCTGGTAATTTTCTACGGGCACGCATACGTATAGATGCAATTTTCATTCTAGCGGCAGATATTTTCTGAAAGTAATTTAAAATGCGCTGCTATGCATAAAAGTTACAACGCCAAGAGAACATAAAGAACTGAGGATGAAACTGATATCCCTGTTCGCGGAGGTATCGTATATCTACCAGGTTCCGTGGAAAGTTCCAGCGTCTTTCGGTCGAATAAAAGCATCTTTTTCCATGAAATCATTCTGATCGCAACATTAATTTCAATTATATATTTCGTAACTTTTTCTTCGATTCGAACCGTAAATTCTGATATATGTTATATTTGTAAGAGTTAGAAGTGAACAATAATTTCATAATCAACATTTTAACAGAATCTAACTCGTCGATATTCTTAAAACGTTGATTACAAAATTTATGCTCTAATTCGCAACATTGATAGTTATATAATTATTTTATCGTATAAGCATTTTTCCTTCTTAAAAAAAATTTGAAACGAAAATTTGAAAATTTCTATCTTCCTTCAATGATTTTAATAAACCGAAACCACTACATTAACATTCTTAAAAACTTGATATCCGTCTGCTCTTTTAAATGGCAGTCGCTAATTTTTGCCATAAATCCATGAAATGTCTCGTATATAATGTAATAAATAATAATTTAGTAAAACTGTGATTTCTGTGTTGGAATTTTCATCGAACAACTATTAACACGTCGACTGCTAGTTGATTTTCCTATTTTTTTTACTGTCTTCAGTCATATATTTCGTAACTTTTTCTTCGATTTGAACCGTAAATTCTGATATGTTATATTTGTAAGAGTTAGAAGTGAACAATAATTTCATAATCAACATTTTAACAGAATCTAACTCGTCGATATTCTTAAAACGTCGATTACAAAATTTATGCACTAATTCGCAACACTAATAGTTATAATTATTTGATCGTGTAAGTATTTTTTCCTTCTTAAACAAAATTTGAAACGATCGTGTAGTTTCAGTGAGAATTAGAATTACAATAATTGATAATTACACCATGGATCTGTATGCTGAGCAAAAATTGTTCACAGCAATTACAAAAGACATAAATCGAATAAGAATTTCTGTCTTCCTTCAATGATTTTAATAAACTGAAACCACTACATTAGCATTCTTAAAAACTTAATATCCGTCTGCTCTTTTAAATGGCAGTCGCTAATTTTTGCCATAAATCCATGAAATGTCTCATAAATAATGTAATAAATAATAAATGTCTAATAACAATTTAGTAAAATTGTGAATTCTGTGTTGGAATTTTCATCGAACAACTATTAACACGTCGACTGCTAGTTGATTTTCCTATGTTCGCCAAATCTTTACGTTCCATTGTGCAATTGAATTTCCTGTGTCGCCAGTTCGTTAACAATAAATTTATCTCGTAATGTCGATCCGAAAATTCGAGTTATAAAAAACAAAAAAAAAACATGAAACAGCGACACTTTCATTACCCTGTAATAAAATTCCATGAAAAAAAGATAAAGCCACCCGAATAAAAATCATTCGGATTGGTCAGGCGACTCGATAAAATATTGTTCCCACGTTGGATACGGTAAAACAACTTGATGAACGCGTCGCACACGCTGAACAACACACGGTAAAGGTATCAGTCAGAAAACGTAATCGACGAGGCGATGAAAAATCAGCAGCGGCGCTGAGTCGCGTCGCAACTGGCCGTTTCCGGTTTCGTAATAGCTGGCTCGTGGCTGTCGACGCGAAATGACACGGAAGCGGTTGTTCTCCAAACGAATCGCCTGCAGTTGGATCTGGTTCGTGCTTCGATGCGTCGATTCAATACCGGCAATAATTTCAAAGGGAGCAGAAATTCCTCTTCGATTATCGTTCTTGCTCAGTGAATGAAACAGAAAATACCCAAGATAACTGTTACGTGTACATACAAACGTCGCAATCATTCGGATAAACGCGCGCGTCGAACCACACCACTGAATAAGAGGTCTCGCTATTATGCTACCTGTGTCCAGTTCGGTTCAGCAAGTTTCTCCACTAATCCTCTATTTTTCTACGTACGCATACGACATCTTTATCGCGACATTTTTCTGAAACGTATCTACCGCGTAAAAACAGCATCGGATGCAATTGGGTGTCTCCTGCAGGAAAAAAAAATACAAGAAATTGCGCAACGCTGTATAAACCAAAGGACGCGTTTCAATTAACAGATAATAGCATTATGTCATTCCGTAAGTCTGTCGACAGTAGCCGCTCGATAAGTGTCATCAGATAACTGCCACTTGGGAACGCCTCTCGCTCACACGTTATTACTTAACGCGCGCGTGTCCCTACTCTGCCGCCTATGGTCGCCCTGGTCGCTAACGTGCACCTTGCACACAGAGGCAAGCCTATCGAAGTGTGTGCGTGCCGTTGGTTGCCACCGACTTCCATTTGCTCCAAATGTGGCGCGTTAACAAGCGCCAATATTTTGCAATGCTACATTTCTTTTTTGCATCGTGCGCAAATATCAACGATCTTTCCTTAAACCGAGGAACTTCGATCGAACACTTGCATTCAGCGTTTTCGTAAAGATGAAGTCGTGTCTCGTACCGTATGGTAAATTTCATGCATTTATGGCAAAACTAGCCGATATGACTTGACGCAGTGAAAAGATCGAAAGAGGCTTTTATAAAATTTAGCAAATTGTGGCGTCGCATCTCTCTATCTGAGCGCGGCCGCTAGCAATAAAACAAGTACCGTTCCTAATCCTCAAAATTCCCTAAAAAACACGCCTCACATCTGGACACCTCAACCCGCACGGGACTTTCCCAACTTTCTCCTTTCCTACGAAAGTCCATCTATTCCTTTCTTCTCTTCCAGTATAAAAGAGACAAACGCGCAACTCAAAAAGCTCAGTCTGTCCTAAGTTGCTAGTCCTACGACACCACGCTAGTCGCGCCCGCGCTCATCGATAACAGTTCAATAAACTGCATTAATAGTAACCTCAAACACGCTCTCCGATTCGCTAACCTTCCCTTCAGTGCTAAAAAATGAAACGAAATGTGAAATTATAACGAACATTTTTACTTGTTTTTGTCTCTCTTTTTATATCCTTTTGAATCTGATTCGTGGGATCCATCTGCATACAAAATACAACTAGCCCGCGAGTTCATACGGAGAAATAAAAAACGCGTCCGCGCTTAGAGAGTTCACTTGAACTCGTCAAAATCGAGCCGTTTATTTTGAAAGTGGCATAAGTCGCTTCGTTTTTAAGTCGATATATTTAAGGGTTTGCGTTTTAACACGTTTCAAAGTATGGATGCTAACTTTCGAGAAGATTTACTTGTATTTGTTATCTCGGGATACTGATATTTTTCTCAGTATAAATAATTTCGTATAAACATCAAAAAATCACCACTTTTCATCACGGTAAAGCGACTTATGCCACTTTCATAATAAACGGCTCAATTGTTAGTGACAGAGAGAAAGACTTGCGATTGGCTCCTAGGTCTTGCAATTGATGCAAACAATTTTGATTTTGCACGAAGATCCGAAGGTCTTTAGAATTACCGTCGGCATTTAAAAAAGAAAAAAACAGTCGTTTTGATAATGATCTGGAAGCGAGTGTTGCGTCCAGAGACAAGGGCCATAAAAAGGTCCCACCATTGGGGAAACTCTCTCAGGCCCCAACAAGGGTCAAGGCAGACACCCCCCTCCAAGGGGTGATTCGTGCCTCGACCAATAATAAACAATCTACCTCCATCCACGGGTGCTCTTCCACGACTTTCCAGCGTTGGAAGAGCATTCTTCCACCAGCGCTCGCAGAGAGTACAACACAAAAAATAAAGTTCTCTAAGACTACTAGAGACCCTTCCACGTCATTAATTTGCCGTAGGAAGCGCGAATCGAGCGTACAATAGTTCGGTCGCGCATGTACGTTAGGCGACTAACCGAACGTACGGACAAAACAGCGAGAACGTTTTGTTTTCTCAAAATTAAGCTTAATTCGAATACTTTCGACGAAAGGATTCGCACGCTTTATACGCGGCAGCGGATCTTCTTCTCGAATAAAATCGAATAGCGGTAACATCGTTGAATTGAATAGGAGAGATGGTCGTCGGTACTTTCACATAATGAGGCGGGATTTTGTGGTTGTGCGCGGATCTGACGTGCGTTAAAAATTCAGCGGAGTTGGTACGCCTTAACAACGTCTGTTCTTGAACTTCGTTTCTAGGAAAACGGACAAACATTCGGTTCGGCTGTTAGAGACCGTGGTCGCGAAACAGCTCGCAAACGATGTCCTTACATCGTTGGTCGAAGTCCTCGAAAGGTTACGCCGTCGTGGGCAAATTTACTATGCAAATTAGAAGATGTATTTCTGCTCCCTGGTGAAAATACCGGCAAAAGATCGCAGCAAAAAACCAGTTTCCCCGTCCGGGCGGAACGTCTGCCTCGCGAAGAATAATTACGTAATCACGAATGAAACGCTGCTCTGCCTTTTCCTCTCGCCCCCTCCGCCCCTTCCTCGCCCCTCCCCTCATCCCACTCCATCCGTCCCGCGAGACTGCCGCAAAAAGTGGCCGGGACACAAAGCCCGTCGGACTTTAATCTGAGTATTTTTGCGTGAACAAACCGAAAATTTTCACGGTGGAAAAATGCCTCGCGTGGAAACAAAGAAACGGCCGGGGCGAATCGAGGAAAATCAATAGCCGCTGCGGAGAAATCGAACGAACCGCGGCGGAGGGGCTCGGCGAAAATAAAGGAGAAACTGTGCTGGACCTAGATAAAGCAGAAAAGAGGAGGCCGGAAAAGAATGTCTCCTACGCCCCAGCGGAACAGGAAAGTGGGAGAGGAAGCCGCATGTGGTCCGCGAGATCCACAAGTTTCTCGCTACTGACGCAGGCGAATGAATTGTGCGTGTACGGAAGTGTGTGCGCGCGCGCGCGCGCGCGTATTTTCAGCCAACAAACTGTGCAAACGCGATTCTATACTAATGGCCTCGCGGACATCAAACTACCAGCGGAACGTGAAAAGTGTAGCAAAAATGAAAAGAGGTTGGATAAATCTTGCAGCTAAATAGGGGACGCGACAATGCGAAGCCGAAACGAGTGTACAGAAACGAAGCGCGAGCAATTCGATGGTCAAATCGTAGATAATCGGAAATTTATTATTTAAGGTACACTTAATTTTGTGTCTACAGAGACGTGAACAATGCGATTGTCTTCGCTTTAATAGCGGTAGTCGTCGTCAACCGTTCCAACCTATACAGATAATGGGTGAACTTGTCAAATTGTCGAAAGCGATAATCGTCAGAATTGTTCGCTCGCTCTGAGAAAAACTAATCAGATTCACTAATTTGACTCATTAGCAAATTTGAAAATATTATATAATATTATATTATAATATATAATATGTATATATATATATATAATATTATATCATAATATATAATATGTATATATATAATATTATATTATAATATATAATATGTATATATATATATAATATTATATTATAATATATAATATGTATATATATAATATTATATTATAATATATAATATGTATATACATAATATTATATTATAATATATAATATGTATATATATAATATTATATAATATTGTTTTATTATTATTATATAATATTAATATTTATATTATAATATTGTTACGGCGACTTGTCCAAATCAAGTCGCTGTAACGTGAAACTGCCCTGTTGTGAGCAACTCCTTAAAGAAAAATAGAAGAGAAGGGTTGCCACGGAGGTGTTTTATCAACGGACAATCGAGGAGTCGGGATCGGACCGTCGAGCGATCAACACCATCTAATTCAAAGATCTCTAACATAG
Source organism: Megalopta genalis (assembly GCF_051020955.1). Taxonomy (NCBI): domain Eukaryota; kingdom Metazoa; phylum Arthropoda; class Insecta; order Hymenoptera; family Halictidae; genus Megalopta; species Megalopta genalis. Next base: position 5,284,579 of record NC_135027.1, read on the forward strand.
TTGAATTTAGTTGTATTATAGTTTATGTACTCTATTGTAAATAAAATGCCGCGACGCGGGAGAAGTGCAGTAATTCGCAACAATATTATAATTTCGGGATCCTCTGAACGATCGAGGGATTTCCTTCAGTTTTAAATAAGACTTTCAACTCGTTCTGTAAAACGTCGACGAAACAAACTCGGGATCAATTAGACGCGCTAGAATGCTTGTCGATAAACAGTGGACGAATTGGCGCTCTCGCACCCGCCCATCATCCCCCGCAACCCCCTGCGCGAGCGACGCGCAGTCGTGGACGATCGTCGACTTCGTCATTTATACTATAAATATTTATTATGCATTTTCAATATAAAAATGGTTCCTCGGATACCCATCCATCCATATCAAGATACAATGCAGCGAGAAAACAACCGTTAAAAATCCTCAAGAATTGTTGATTATAAGGCTCGGAGTAACATTAAATATAACTTAGGTCTACGCGAGCGACGGTATTTTATAAGTAATCTACTTTTTTATTTTCCATTTGTGATAAAACTGAATCTAAGCCACGCCTTGTGATTAGCTGCTGGATTTGTAAAAAGTTTAATAAATTAGTTTCATTTCACAATAACATCATAATAAAACTGGTGACAAATTCGAATAAGTGCTCGTTATTTGTACGAAGGAATGTAAAATGGCTGCTTTCAGTTGCTCCGTAAACCTGGCGTTAAGTTGACAGTCGACGTTAGCGACATCCGAATCATCGCGAATCATCCATTATGTCAGCGGCATTTCGCAACATTTCAATGTATACTATTCAAATCTTTCCACGAACATCTCGAAAGCTAACAGAGATCCGTCATTGGAATTTTATACTAAAAATTAATTTCAACTTGTAATTTCGTGCGGTCATACAGCACCGCAATCGGAATAACAGAGAGTGAGAACAGGAGGACGAAGGGGCTTAGACAACAAATCATTGCGATGACGATGAACTGGCAGGATCCAATATAACGTTGCGCGGCGGTAATTTCAAGAGCGATACAAATTTGAAATTACAGGCCGCCGCGGCGGCCAGGAACGCCGCAGATAATATGCAAAAGAGAAGCTTAAAAAGTAATTACCGGTGAAGAGGGCGCGGTGGTTAAAAATTGGCGTACATAAAAAGTTTTCTAATTTCAGAAGCCAAGGATTGCCGCGTGGACGGCAGAATCGCGTGGAGCAGGAACAGGGGGAGGGGGGGGGGGGGCGAAGCGAAAGGCGAAGTGACGCGGTGCCACGTAGGTAGTTACGTGCCCGTGTAGTTCGGCGTGTGCGCGTGATCGAGGGGAAAAAAGCGGTACAATAGTGCACGGTTAAATTTACATCGATTCGGGAACCGGCATGTAAATTCCAGCGCACCGGACAGATTTCCCTTCCAAGTACTGAATCGAGCACGGCTCGATAAAGTAAGAAAATAGATTTAGATTCGACATTTAAAGGGCACGCGCGATCAGCAAAAAACGGACGTGCAATAGAGAGCACTTATTTTTGAATAATTGTCGCCTTATCTTTAGAATTGTAGCATCAATGGATAGCTGTGATTGTTCCGATTAAGATGAGTCCAAACACGATGTAAATAGAACTATGTTCGTCAAAAAAGCTATAATTATATAGGGTGCGCCACGTAACTTGCACCCTCGAATAATTCTAAATTATTTGATATTGAAAACTTGTGGAAACCTCTCTATATACAATATACTTTGCTCGCTTTTGAAAGCGTGTATTATACAATTTTTCATAAGAAAGTATAATTTAAGCTATTTCCGGTGTACGAGTTGCGTGACTCACCTTGTAGATTGCTTATTAATCAATCCTAGAACAACTCGAATTAATCCGATTTGCATCGTGTTTGGACTCATTCTAATCCGAAGAATCTGGACTATTCAATGAAGCAACAATTAACAAAGCAAGGCGAAACGTACTGAAAATAAACTCTTTTTTACTGTCTTCAGTCATAGCATGCAACCGATCTATTTCTGACTCCTTCCTCCTCTATCCTTGTGCACTGAAATGTGGCCTCACCGAGCTCGCAGTGCTGTTTGGGAGGGGGAGGGAGAGTCGTGTAAATTTAAACGAACGGATTTCGTATAAATTCAACACTTTATTCACCAGAAGCCTATCAATACGCCTTTGGACGTGTCTAATTGTAAGAGGTGCTCGACAATTTTCTTTTAACCCTTAAATGCATGAATTAATGAATTTTATTTAAAAAATAGGGTTATAATTTTTCAAATGAGTGGAAATCGGGAAAAATATTTAAAAAAATTATAAGTCATATCTTATAGGGTTTTTATTGAAAAATATTAATGATTCATTTTTGGTACACTATGCAAAATAGACATAAAAATTCTTTAGTTAGTATGACATATCTATAACAAAATTATAAACCACATGCATACCACACCAAAACAAAACCAACAAACCAATAAAGGAAGCATAGTACTAAATACATGTCGTAATTATTACCATTAGTGCATGTTGTCCCATTTTTGCATCAACACGAAATAAGCCCTCCATACACATGATAGTTACGGAATATAGACAAAAGTACTAGCAAATTAATAAATAAGAGCCTTACCTTTAGAAAATATTGTTTGTTTAACGAATACACCAAAATATTTCTAAATAATCCACTTCCAAAAGTACGTAAATGAACCCGCTATCAAAAATGCGCGCCAATTGGTATAACGTCAGAAAGATACAAATATTGAAGTCAAATGTCATTATTTTAGTTAATTTTTGATAAGTCAATGGACAAAGGAATCACTGCCATTCAGCCAAATGTATCGATATCAAAACTGTTGTCGGGTATCCGCGCAAAAAGTTATTGATTCATTTTTGGGACTCTATGCATTTAAGGATTAAGTAATAATTTCTAAAGAGCATATTAAATTGCATTAATCTAAATAATTTGGTAGATTCGAGATCAGATCAATGTAGATTTCTGAACAACTTTTTAAAACATTCTTAACTGTTAATCTTCGAGTTTAAATTATTTAAAAAACTGTCACTAGACAAAGCTAGTTAACCGTTCTCCACAGCAACTCGTATTGCTTCATTCACATTGCTATTGGATTTGGAAAATCTCCGCGGGTATAAAGTGAACCGCATTGAATAACGGTGCGTTACTCCGTCAAATATTCTGGTTGCCAAGACAAATTCAACGTTTCATTATAATGATCGCGTGTCTCAAAAACTGCACGTTTAGTACGAGAGCTTACCTATTAGTTAACAATTGACATGTAGCAAACATGCCCTACGGTATCGCTCCATTAACCTAATTAGGTGCACGGTAGAGAGCTATAGCGACTGTGCACGCCGACGAACCGGCGCCACGCTATTGCGGCTAGGAAATTGTTAAACATACGCTGCGCCCGCGTTTCTAGTTCTACTCTATCTGGAACCCGTGTCTAACAATAACCGTGTCGATTCCGCATCGATTTTTCATCGGGCTAACGCAGCACAGCGAATAGCTAACGCTGCGACTATCAGAATTGTTGGTTAAGTTTTATAACAATTTTATCAAATGCCATTCTGTGTATTCGACATGCTTTATTCGTTAGCAAACATCGTGCTTGATAAAACGAGATAGTTGACGAGTCCGCAGATTTTTTCGCATTTGTGGATTTTTATATTTTTCTTTATTAGAAATTCTAAATTTCCATAGAAAATAAAGTTCTGATTCACTTCTGTTCATTGATACTTGACTAGAAAATCGTCAATTCTCAGAAGTATTCGCCGCCTAGACAAAGTTCGAAGGAGTTACTAGCAAAAATAATACACACGTTTAAATATATAAATAAACACATATATATATATATATATATATATATATATATATATAAATATAATAATACACGTTTTTCAAACATTTTAGAGTTTCGAACTAGGAAGATGATATTGTTTCATGTCGAAGCATTTCTTTATAATTTGAATATTCATAGTACAGCGGTGCACGGTTAAATTTACACTACCCAGCCCCACTCTTCTCCCACCACAGTGCCTCGAGGCTAGCGAGGCTTCGAAAAAAGAGCATTGGGTTGTCTGGAAAGTTCGTTTCATATTTAATAAAGTTTCATTGAAATCATATAAAAGATTTGAAACGAACTTTCCGAACAATTTAGTACACCAATAGATTCAATTGAAATGATTAATTTTGTTTTCAATCATTTGCGTCTCACTTTTATAATTGCAACGTCGATAGATAGCTGTGATTTTTCTGATAAAAATAAGTCCGAACACCGAGTAGACCGAACTACGTTTATCGACGAACTCATTGTTCCACGTAGATTGCTTATTAATTAACCCGAAAAATAGCTTAAATTAATCCGGAAATGGCTTCAATTAATTCGAGTTACACAGCGTCTGGACTCATTGTAATCGGAAAGATCTCAATCGCTCTTTGTGGTTCAATTGCAAAGGTGACGCGATAATATACGGGAAATGTGGTTCTCTTTATTGCACGCTTATTTGTTGCTGCACGCGGTATTCGTTTAAGTCAAAGCTGAACACCGATCGTCGCTGTTGCGACGGCAACACCGAAGGTCGAACGTCCCTGGCCATCCCTTAAACAATTAACCCCTTATCACGTTCCGTGCCACGTGTACCATCGATGGTACACGCTTGCATGTTTACTTAGTGAACTGAACAAATTGTTTACAAGAAATGTAGAACCGAAGAATCAATTTCCACCGCAAGAATGGGCGTTGATAAGTTTTTGTTACGTTGTTATGTGTACGAGAATTAATAATTGCACGTAATACATCAAGTTTTAGTAAAATATCAAAGTGTGAAGATTCGAGTAAAAAAAGCTCGGCACGGAACGTGTTAACGCACAGTTTTTTTGAAAAAAACCGGCCAAAAAATATCAATTTTTGGTAGAGAATTTTGATATACTGCGCTTTTGTTCCATGGAAAAAGGCTATATTTTATTCTTGAATAAATAAGTGTTATAGCTTACAATCCCATGTAAATGATAAATATCAATAAAACGATTCTTTTTCTTTGCTTTCACATTGTTATTTTCAATTCTCGATTATATTCGAGTGTGAAAAATTATAGCAGCATAAAATACAACGCGCGCCGCTCGAATTATCTCGAGTGTGCACAGTTTGGCCTGTTTAGCGCGCTCGAATTAACTCGAGCGTACAAGTTAAGGGGTTAAGCAGTATACCATTTCAAGTTCCTTCCGACACACCCATCTCCAATCAAAAACGCTTCATTTCCTCCACCAAAGCCCACCATCCACCAATCAGCAGAAAACCTAGGTGACAAGAGGGAAGGCACCTAGAACGTAGGGAGAACTCGTAGAACTCCTAGAACGTATAGAACTCTGAGAACGCAGATAGAACGCGCATCGAAACCACAAATAACGCATCGCTAACACCATAGCTGTACAGACTGTAACATTATTAACCCGAGAAAGATAACCTACGTCGCAGAGGCGCCTGCGAAGACTGTTGATTTTTGTTAATTTTTCATAGAGGTCTAGTGATTTAAGTTTAAAATTACTTAAAATATAAAAAAATATAATATAAATGCATTTTATTTTTACAATAATGCCAAACCTTTAAAATGACTAGATTAACTTAAATAAATATCCATTGTTAGTATAAAATTGACGCCTTAGAAAAGCATGCGCCTCTGAAGCGTATGGTTATCTTTTACGTACGTTGTCATATGGTTATCTTTCTAGGGTTAAAGTGTACATAGAAGCAACCAGCGACTTCGTTTCAACTTAATTCCACTTGAAACAACGCGTATATACGATTGCTGTTCGTCGTACTACATCAATCGTACATGCCAACCTAAAAGATGTACCGCACGTTCAAATTTTCATGTTCGGAAACATGCAAATTTAACGGTGCACTACCGTGTCTATTACTGACACGAGAGTCAACCGATAAAGCAGTCAAGCAGTGGTACCTTTCGGTACCGCGTTTGATTCGTGAAAATTTCACCGAGCAAGTAACGTTCGGAGCGGTGTTCAACTGGCTGGTCATCGAGTGAAAATCCGATTACCGAGCGAACACTGCTGGAAGTGTATCGTGAAGTTTACATCAGCAAAACATCTCGAATCTAGTAAAGTTTAACTGCAATTCCCGGCGGTGAACTCGACGGAACATACGGAGGAACGCGGCGTGATTCCATTAAACCGGCTGCGCGGCGGCGGCGCATTACCACAAATTTTCAAGACGCTGTTTGCGGTGACTCGGGTACGCCGGCAGAGCATTTAAACGTCTTTTCGATTCACGGCAGTCGCGGCGCACTCGACGTATCGATCCTATTCGTCTGGGCCGATTTTATCGATAATTGCTGGTTCATACACTGGTGAAACTTTCGAAGAAAACATCTCGACGGACTCCCTAATTAGCATTCAACTTTCTGTCGGCCACTTACGAAATTTTTAATGTGTCGGAAAAGTAAAGGCAATATCCCAGTTCCCTTTATCGCGGAGCTATACGCGGCCTATCAGAAGCGTCCGACAAATTTTTAACAGCTCCTTGTTACGTACTTCAGACGCGGGAGAAAAATCTTCTGACGGGTTGCTGCCAATACGAAGTTCATGTCGTACTGTTTCATCCGTTCAAACGTATTTACTTAAGTAACTGTAATGTTTACAGTTCGGAGGCTTTTCGTTTTCGGAGATAATTAACTTTATATTTATCGAATAAGAATGAATTTTGTTTATTCTTTTACTTTGTTCATTTTTGTATAATTTTTTAATCTTTTTAATTTCTTGTTCATCTTTTAATAAAAAGACTTGGTATGTCTTATTTGATAAATACGAAGTTAATTGAGCTCGAAAACAAACCGAAGGGCACAGCATTTGGTCACCCCACAGTTAACCAATCGGTTCCACTAATCTAAGCTAAATTTCAAACTGTGTGGCAAAATGAATTTAAGAATATCAGTTATTAAGAGAATTAAAGTAAGAATGTCTATTCATCATCCGATTCGTACAAATCAGACAATTTTTATTTTGCACAAAGATCCGCAATCTTCTTACAAGCATCGCTTTATCACGTTTCTTTAATTGCAAGGATAATCTCTAAGTTCCATTCGCCATGAAAAATAAGTTTATTGCTCATTAAATGAATTTTGATAAACATTGTTACAACGCAAGATGCTGATATTGTCAAGCACAAAGAACCACTACTTTTTCATATTAAGTCTACCGAAAAATTCTGCCCGATAATGTAATTTTAAGTTTCAATACGTATGCACTTTGAGGCATATATTTCGTCGTAAGTAACGACGAAAATTATATTGTACAATAAATATTAAATGTACGAAAAATCTATTATTTTCTTTCACTTCACAAACGGACAGAACCTCACCAATATCATCACTGGACGATGCGAAATAAAACTTGTGTGCATCGATTCGAAGAAACAGGAATTTTAGCGTATTTCTCAGTTGAATCATTTTAATAGGTAAAAATGATACGGTGGTACTTGCAAATTTCTTAACCGCAGTTCCCGTTTCAGATTTAGTCATATTCATTTTTGCCATGAAAGCAGAAAATCCGCAGTCTGGCGATCACGAAGCTCGGGTTCGCTTTGAGAAATTCTGTATACATCCCGGGCATCCATAATCTTGCGATTAAATTGAAGAATCTGTCAAAACGAGAGTATCCCAAACTGACTGGTATTCAGTCAGGATGACGCGACGCCGAGGCACGTGCATGCCCCGTCATTTCAGGGTTCTCGTTTAAGGACACATCTGGTGTATCCTCAGACCGATGGTTCGCTCGTGAGGATTTTTTAGGATGGCTGAATGTCGTGGGATGGCTTGATCCTCAGCCCGTCAGATTTCTACTTTGTCGCGGAACGACGCGCGACGCTTGAAAAATGTGCTGCGAGGAATAGCGGGGCGGCGCGGCGCGACTGGAGAAAGGTGAAAGAAGAAAGGAACGAGACTTCTCGAACAGAGATCGTAGAGAACGGAGTCTGATGCAGTATTATGCCAACTGTTGTTAACGCCGAGAACGCGTTTTGTCGGATTTCGACGGGAGATGTCGATGTTGAAAGCCTGGAACACCGTGTCTCACGCAGAAATTCTCGAATATTTGCGGAGCGTTCCTCCCCAAACTGTGAATCGGTTTCTTTAAACTATCTGCTTTGCTTTAGACAGATTTCGAAAATAGACAGATCGGCAGACAATTTTGTATACTTTATTCGTTCTTTCGTTTTAATGGAAGTTTTACACTACAAATTCATCCACATATAAATTGTACTCATGCTTTTTCGTGGCCAATTCGCCTTTTCTCAAATCAGGTCACCATTGTTTCAAATCAAATTTACCTTTTCGTAAATCAAATTCATCTTTCTGCAAATTCACCGTTTCACAGATCAAATTGACCCCCTTGTGAATAAAAATGTAATACAAATCTGATGCAATTTGTTGTCCTGAAATTTGTTATTTTATTGTATGTATGTAACAATGACCTTAATATGTTCATTTAATAATGGGCATGCCTCCATCTGTGCAGGCGGTAGTTGCAACAGAATGATTAATGGCATCCACGAAAAAAATACTTTATCATTTTCCGCGAAGGTGATATAAATAGTAAAACGAGCCTTAACGGACCAACAAGGTCACGCTATTCCTGTATTTTCTAGAAACTTGCATCGTTCAAAACAAAAACTATACTTAGTCCGATTGTCTTCATTCAGTTTTTTGCCACAATACCCGAAGCAACTAGCAAGAAATATTTCACTTTTTAATTATATCATTTCACTGTCGAAACACTTTGATTTCAAATAAAGAAAATATAACCCACAGAAGAATGAATTCAGAATGCAAGACCTGCAGTCTCATTAACTACTTCTTAGTTTGTTTATTAGCAACTATTCCATCTAGGTTCTATATATTGAAAAACTAAAAGATCAGCGTATATAAAATGCCTCAAAAAACTATACTATTAACCCTTTCGCTACGGCGGTTCAGTCCGCCGTAGCGCCCCTCCTGAACGGAACCACCCGCCGAAATTGTGCACATTGCGCGTGGATAGTGTATTTGGGAAGAAAAGGGATTTTTCTTTAAAACAATATAGTTATAATTTCTGCATAAGGTATAAAGTTTTTTAATAGGTAAAAAAAGTTTCATTAACAATGGAAAAAGTGAAGAAATAATATATAATATACAGTAATAAAATAAAACATAATATTCATAATACAAAACATAATACATAATAATTAGTCCTAAAGTTAGTACTTTCGATTTTCTATCCCTTTATGACATGTAACACAATAATAATGGGAAATGCAGGTAGAACAAATATAACTTGAATGGTGTGTCGTTTATTTCGGACTGTCGTTTGTTTGTTTCGTCAAAAGATTCACGCAATACCAGCATGTCGGATATATCCGGCGTTCGGAGCGAAAGGGTTAATAAACGAAATGATTGTAATTTTATGTTCTTCGTCAACAAGCGCATTTTGTAAACCGATTGCGATTTTGCTCTTGTTTCTAAAGTGATTAATGCCAGGACAGCCTTGGAGGATATATGTGCAGTCGGTTTAGAAAGCATTCGTGAATTTTTGAAAACGGAATAACTTTTTTATAATTGATCCAAGGCGATCTAAATATTTTTGAAATCTTAGTGAGATTAGTTTACTAGATAACGACAAAAAATTGCTTTCGAAAGTTGCACTTGACTGGAGTGACAAAAGAAAAGAGAGGAAAAGCTCACGTTCTTTAACTTTTCTAAAAAAGAAGAACAATGTCTGTTTAAATTTTCGACATTTTAGCCATCGTTTGGTAAACTAATCCCTCTGACGTCTCAAACAAATTTAGATCGCTCGACCCAATTACAAAAAATTTCGTTTTAAAAGGTGTACGAATACATTTTACACTGACTATAAGTGACTGCGAATCTGACATTGTGGCGTACGTTGGGTATCTCCTTTGACATCGAGCGTTCGCGTGTTAATTAATGAAAGCGTCGCGTCGTTCCGCTCATTTTTTGCTTATTTCGTCCGATGGAGCCTCCGTTACAGGCAGATTGCATTAATTTCTTTACTCCCGTGATTAGTAGAATTTCGCCGAATACCTCTTGGCGTCGAAGCGCAACGTAGGAGAAGCGAAAGGCCGCATTTACAAGCCTCAAAAGACTTTTTCGCAAGTGTAGAATCCAGTGTACGCGGTAAAGCAGGCAACACGTAGTGCCTTAAGACGTGTCTCCGAGCTAGCCTCGCGACAACATAATAGGTGCTTCATTTTGCACTGAAAGCAGTTTCTCCCTTGGCTCTTATTTAGTCGTCGGAATTCCATGGTTCTTCATTTCACGGCACGCTCTCGAGCAGCCAGGTCGCGCCCTATTGATTCACTTTGCCATCGTCGAGGCATCAGTTTTGAATCTGCAAATTCCATTCGATACCGGTGCAATTACATCAGAGATCACTTGATCCGTTTCGGATTTGAAAATGCAGTAGCTGCAGAAAAATATTCCACGAAATTTCCGATATTCGATCGGTCTGAGATATTTAAACAATTATAATTTCGTAAAAAAATTCTTCGACTCATTTCAAAGCACTCCTTTCACCATCGAGGTTCTTCTAAGTCCACCCATTTTTTAAATAATTGTTTCATGATAAAGCTGAAACATGTTCATCGATTGAAGCATTTTCAAAAACATCGCAGAATCTACCATAGATTTGAAGATTAAACGTTCCCCTTCACAACGAACCTCTGCTGATGTTCGTTTTAATCATTTTAACGAGTTCTGAATATACTGGCAAGTTTATAATGACACGAAGCGCACCGTAAGAGCTCCGCCCGAACAAACTTGTTTCTCATTTCTGTTTGATAAAACAACCAGAAAATATCGTGCGTTAAGTACGTTGCATGTTTCTCAATTGTTCTTGCACGACAGAAATCTTCCTGCTCGTCACTGCTGCCTTGTCACTGCTTTTTTATGCACTTTTACTGTAGAGTCAATAATAGCGAGACACGTTACAATAGTTATGCACCGCTACTTAACGTTTTCATTTATCCTCAAGTCTATTGTACTATTTGCGACAATGAAAGAGACTAATTGTCACGATATACGCAAAAAGCCTTCCAAATTTTCCATCAGCAATGTTTTCGACCTTGCTGCATTGTTTAGCATTTATGAAACCCGACAACGCATTCTTTTCTTCGACACGAAGGAAACGTTACTTCTTACCATTATATTATTTTTTATCGTCTACTTCTCTATGCGTTAGACTAACCAAAAGTCGCTGCGATCCTACGATTACACATTGTGCATTCACTGTACAGTAGATTTCTGTATAACACGATTTTTTTCATATAACGCGCTGTATGATAAAATGAAAATATGAGCAGAAGAGTTCCGTTAGAATTGGAACGATGACACTAGAAAGCAATTTTTGACGACCTGACGATGAGCACTACAAAAGTGTGTAACTACTGGGTCATACGGAAAGTTTTGTAAGAATATTAAAAAAGGAATTGATTCAGTATTTTGGTGGTACAAGAAACGGTCATCCACAAGCATAAGATCTTGAAGTTACTTTTTTTCTTGCTTTAAACATTAAAAAATCGCCTTTCATTTCTTCGCGAAGAAACGAAACAACTTTGAATGAATTCGTTAAATTAAAATTTCCGTTAAATTTATATGGAACGCTGTATTTCGTGATTAACAATATTAATCGTGTTATGAGAGAAAATCTTTGGTACGACACGATTTCCTGCTGCGCACTCGAAACGTTGCATTACTGCAGTTTGATCTCACTTGTAATTTTCTGCAGAACAATCATGACGTGAGCTACCTCAGGTAAGGATCCGGGCACCGTTGAGAAAGCCTGCCGGTATTTGTGCGAGTGTTAGAGAAAAGTATTCGTCAAAAATTGCATTCATAGCAGATCGAGAGGTTCATCAAGCAGAGAACAGGTTCTCGAGCTTCGAGAGGACCGTGAATGTCTTTAATTCCAACGGCGGGTATTCTTTGCCTCTCCATTGCACAGTTCTTCGGACTTTATATTATTCAACACATCGCCGTGAATCTCCGCATTGAATAAGGGAACTTTATATAGCAATAAAGCGACGTGTAGCGGACCGGCCAGAAGCTCCGCTAATACAACAGGGATAAAGCGAAATCCTTCGATGAATAGCTTTGTCTCGGACCCCCCTCGCAACTGATCCCATTAATTAAATCTTCAATACTCTTTAAATTGATTCGATTAATAGGAAAAATCCTTTCCGGCCAGATAAAGGCAGGTTTTCGCCGCAGTTCATTATGATTTCAATACCATTTTAATTATCACTGCCCGTAACGGATCGTTCCGTACGGATCGAACTGCCTGCTCTCTCTGGAAGGAGAAACAAAAAACACTTAGGATACGGGGTTTTCATGGTCGTTTGTACTTAATATTTCTAGAAGAGGATCAAAGCAGCTTCCAGGACGATACGCTACTCCGATCATTCGATAATCGGTCTTTACATCGATTAACCCTATCATGCTTAAGGGATGGTCGAAAAATGTCCAGAAAATTTTGAACACGTGTTATCGTTCTAACAATGTTCTTTTATAAATTTGTATATCTTTTTCGCAGGTATCTAAATTATTCAACAGTATTTTATATATAAACATACCTCGAACAGAGAAAGTGATATTTATCTCGCTTTCTCTTGCATGAACACAAAATGAGCCTTCATTAAGCAGACCTTAAACCTTCTAATACCTTAAGCATTCTAGAATTATTTGGAATAATATTACATCTAGATCCTTGTGCAAATTATCGTTTTCTTTTTCAAAGTGGAGAGCGAAAACATTTGTTGCATAGATGAAAAAGTTCCTTTCGATGATCACAGAATAGTAACGTAATCAACATTTGTTGATTCTCTTGCGTTTTATAAACATAAAAATGTCGTAAATGTTGAAGATTCGGCAAACAGTTTTTTCCGGGAAAACGTTTCAAATATTGTAGAATTTAGGGCGTTCTAAATATTGCATTCACAACAATATTTTTAAGAAGAAGCAACGATAACGTTTTCAGACAGCCCTTCACGGATTTAAGTAACCCGAAAAATGCTGAACTGTCGTTCAAAAAAGCATCGTATAAGATTACAATTACGTTTAACACGTTCCGTGCCGAGCTTTTTTTACTCGAATCTTCACACTTTGATATTTTACTAAAACTTGATGTATTACGTGCAATTATTAATTCTCGTACACATAACAACGTAACAAAAACTTATCAACGCCCATTCTTGCGGTGGAAATTGATTCTTCGGTTCTAAATTTCTTGTAAACAATTTGTTCAGTTCACTAAGTAAACATGCAAGCGTGTACCATCGATGGTACACGTGGCACGGAACGTGTTAAAGAGCATTTTGTAAGATTTTGCACGGCTCGCGGAACAATTAATAGTTTCACCGTTAACTTGCGTTAACTTGCGTAACGAACCTTACAACGACAAACCCGTTTTTATCCCAACAAATCATCTGACATTTCTATTGAAGCAACGCGCTGTTGTTTAACGAAAGATCGTTCCAAAGGAATTTTCAGACGACCAAAGTTTCTATGAAAAATACATCGATGGGCGTCGAGAACGACCGGAGTTATGAAACCAATCGAATTGCCTTCCGGTGACGATAAAAAAGAATGGCGACTGGCAGTATTTCTTAAAACCCGGCGACGAAGTGTTAACGTCGAGTCGAATTTTCCAAAGGCAATAAAAAACTAAATAACAGAAGGGGAGGAAAGAAAATATAAAAGTGCGTCGGTGGTGGTCGGTCGGATAGGCGAGCACGGAGGGATGAGCGTAGTCCGTTTCGGTGACGCGAACAATAGAAGATGAGGAAACGGGAAAATAAACGGGGGAGCCGTAGGAAATTAGGAATGAGTATCTAATAACTGAAAAATGTGTCCTGGTATCCCGGGAGCGGCGGGCAGAGAAGAACGTGCGGGGAAAGTCAATGAGGGGCTCCCACGAACGACGAGACGGCGCGCGGCGCAGGAATGAGAGTCGTACGAGAGGAATGACAATGGTACGAGCCATGGAGAGGGTTTAAAACTTCAACCCCTCGTGGAAAATTTACAGTGGGCTGGATCCAGCGCGTCATTAAACACGTTGTTTCATAATTCATGCTACGATATATCCGCTCCCTCGTTTCGCAAATCCTTCTTTCCTCTGAGCTAGTCGGCGCCGAATTTCGAGGCTTCTCGCGGACATTTCACAGTGAATAGACTAACTGGTCGATTCCACTTTCGCAATTAGTCTGTCCAGAACAATTTGTCGTTACATCCGTCTTTTCCCCTTGTCAATGTTCTAGTAGACTATACAGGTTCTAGATAATAATAATAATAATAATAATAGTGATAAAAATAATAATAGTAATAAAAATAATAATGAAGGTAATAACAAAAATAATATCAGTAATAATAATAATGGTAATGATAGTAACGGCACGAAATGGTCAAAATATGATTCCAGCTGTACGAGATGATTTTCGTCCTTGTATACGGTGTCTCACAACTATAAAACCAGCCAACAAGTCTTTAGTTTTTATACACGGTAGTTAATGTGGTAATTATACATGGTAAAAATGAATGAACTATGCCGTATTTGAGATTACACCGAAGAACGATATTTTTCTAAAAAGAGATTTTCGATTGAATGAAAAGAAAGAAACACAGAAGAAAATTAATTTATTTTTGTTTCTTTCGTAACTATAGACAATTTATAATAGTAGGTAATATACATAGTTATGGTACACTATATGCGTCATATGTAATTTATTTATTTATTTAATTATTTTAATTATATGCATTATATTGAAATATCTAGACATATTGCATACATGTGAGCGTAGAGTAATATTATTTTTTATAGGACAGTAGAGCGTGCGCGTTTCATCATACCTCTTTATTTTTACTTACGTCAGTATTTAATTGTCGTCTGCGATGACTATAATTATTAGAGAGCGGATCTTTGCACGAATTGTTATTCTCATACGTAACTTTACGTCTGCACTTCATTAGATTCAATATCGTAATGCAGTACCAAGGCAAACAGCTTGAATAAGTAGAAGCAGCGTATAATATCTAGAAAGAGCATCGATACATGTTACACTATAAAACGGAAGAAATATTTGTAAAATTAACACGAAAATTGATAGTTACTGAAAGGCGATAGCGAACACGAATGACCAGTTAATTCGTACTTCAAGGTAGTAATTTACTTAAATCATACTTAATCGTTATTTGCTAACCCTCAAACATTAGGCAATGATCGTTAAATCGCTCATTAAAAATATTAATTGCACGACATTAATAATTAACGTTCAATTGAAATGTAATTGAAATTCTATTTGAATTCTATACTTTAGCATTAAACTGGTCATTATTTACTGTTGAAATACTTTTTTCGTAATGGTAGTAAGAGGATGAAGTAATGCAATAGTTAATCGTTACGGTAATTGTAGATTAAATAACTGATCCGATCGATTTTCCAGTACACAATTAAATACCTGATTTAATTATTACTACGATGGACAATTAAATACTTTGATTCAACCGTTGATCCTTAATTGCATGAAATGCTACCTAATAGCCTACCCTACAGTAGCACAATTAAAAGCAAACGTGCGCAGTAAATTTTCTATCAGGATTTAGTAAGTGCAAAATTTTATTTAAAAAAAAAATTAAATGCGTTACTTAACCTCCCCCCCCCCCCTTGCTTAGTTATTTATTTGTATTGGGAATAACGTTTTACAGGCAAAATTTGTTATATTTGGATTAATTTAATTTATTTTAGTAACATTCGATTAACATGGTGAAGTATAAATAAGTAAGTGTTATGTTATGTTCTGTTGCATATTCTTATAGCACATTAAAACATAATTAACCCTTAACCATTGAAGTGGTTTTTCATGAAATTATTTTCGGTAGAAAAAGTAATATTTTGATATTCTTATCAAACTTCGAACACGTCTCACCTATCGTAGAAAGTGTAATGAAATAACATCGCTAAAATTATGTTTTTCTAATTCAAAAGTACTTCGTGTAATCTCGACGCGAACGTTAATTTTCTGATTTCAAATCGAAATTTTCAGTTTCGATATAATACGATAGTTGATGTAATAATGATACATAGACATGATATAATGATATTTTTCTCTCGGCTTTTATTAATTTTTCGTTTTGTATTCTTATGTTAACAATGGTATTACTTGTGTGTCCGATAATCTTGCATTTATTATACATATATTTATTATATAGTGTACTATACAAGTTCTTACTTTTTCTTTTTACTTTTTGTATTGTGTTATTATTATATACATGTATTTTCTTATTTTTATTGTACTCATTTTTCTTGCAAGAGAGAGAGAGTAAGGTGATACATTAACAAAATTATTATCATTACATCGTTATTATAATTCGTTGACTGTAATATGTAATTCATATTCTTTCAACATAAGCAGACCATGGATAGACGATAATATCGAATACGGAAAACGTTTAGAAGACTCCGTGCAAAAATAGCCCGCGTCTAATTTGCAATTTGCTTGGCGCGACGACTTCTCGAAAGCAAGAAAATCCGCAATCTCGAGGACGGTTGCTCAGTTAGAGTGGCAAAGTTTGACTTTGTTTCGAGTTCATGGCGGAATCAATGCACAGTAAAGTTTGTTCCGCCCACAGGGAAGTTAATTTCATTTCATTGACAAGCAGAAACAGAATCGAATACGATCCAAGTTTCGGCTGGTAAGAAACCACTCTTAAGGCACGGTATCCGCTTACAGGCCCGTCCGTCCAATTGAATGTTTTACGACTTTACCTTGTTAAATGTCTGTCCAGGCACGAGTGAACCTGGACTCGTCGTGTTTTTTGCGAATGCATAATTTTCCTCGTTTTCTAGCCTGCTCCGAGGCAATTATCAATGTCGCGAAACGGCTCGAGTTCGTTTGCAGTCCATTAACACCGGTGAAAAACTCATCGCGTCGCAAATATGAAACAAACTTGTGCACAAGCATGTGACTGCTGTTTAAAACGAAATCGGATGACATTTTCCTTCGGCGAAGTTCACAGCCACAATAAGTTAGCGATTTCAGAGCAAATATCGTTCTAAAAGTTCATACACTTGTCCAGCGGTCGGAAGAGAGATCGGTCCAACGGTAGAGAGATAGATATTGAAAAATTGAGTACAGTTATATATGTCATAAAAAAAGTCGCCCGATAAGTTGAGGGAAAGCGGAAACATTGAATTGAAAAATTTTGCTCGAAGTTTAAAAAGTGGTCGTTTGACCGCTCTGGTTGTTTCGGTGTTAAATAATATTTTATAGTGCGATAGAAGACCCTGGTTAGAATGTTTTATAGAGCGTATCTCTTCGTGCTCGTAGATCGGGGCATGAGACGAACTTAAAGCGGAATGGCCATCCGTGCCAAGCTGCGGGCGCGAGCGAAAGAAAGCGATAAGATACCGATAGTGAAACTGCGACGGCATTAGATCATCGAGGAAGTCTATCGCGCGAATTGAAACACAGTACAGCACTTTAGGCTTTATAGCGACCATTCTCCGGTTCACTCGCTTCAGAATCGTTCGAAAAATACAGTGGAAAACATCAAACGCGAACGGGATGTGTATAGAAAGTTTATTCAGCGTACGTATGAAGCGCTCTTCGGAAGTCTCGCCAATGTCAAGAAGCGATCAGAGGAAAAAGTTGCTTAACCGTGCAAAAACGTGAATGGAAAAAACCTGAAAAACAACGTGCATCACTGTGGATGTTTCAACGATAGTGCAGCGAGTTCTCGAGCACCCTCTGCCTTTTTATCAGAAACACGATTGCTTCGAAAAACAATGCTCCGATGTGCAATAACACTCGACTTTGCATCTAGCAACTTAGTTGACACGCGAATGACATTGTAAGAATTTCAATCATACGCCAACTTTGAAAATACCGTGATTGGTTAATTCTCGGTCTTCAAGGATTGTATTAAATAAACACATTTTTACCGGACCAGGCAATCAAGACGAAGTGCTCCTAGAACACACATGCAATCTATGACCAGCACGTCACCAAGTGACCCATTTGATAATTTAACAATTATATTTCTTTTTATAATAATTGAAATTATAATTTTGAATTTTTATGTCTAATGTTTGAAAGCGTATTGTAATTACTTTCTCAATAAAATTTATCTTATTCATTACAAAACTGTTATAGATCTTTATGAAAAATAAAAATTGCGTGCACTGTTTACAAAAAACAGGAACTGGATAAACGTTTATTCCCGTCTCGAATAATCTTAATACGTTATAAATATTATAATCAAGTTATTAAATTTTTCTGATGGTGACACTGCTTTCCGTTTCATCCACTCATTTCTGTCATAAATGCATAAAATCCGCGGTTTTTGTGTTCTCCTCACTCTTTAACAATCAATTTTTCAGTCTTAAATAGAGCCATCAACCTATAAAAAATGTAATGCTTTATAACACCTTATACTGACGTGTAAAGTCGTGTCGCGTTCAGTCCACTAACATTGTCGTACATCGTATACGTTGTCTATCACTGCACGTTGTCGATCGGTTCGCGCAACGAAAGTATAGAAAATCAGATGCGGTTATGGTAGCAGTAGAGCGCGGAACGGAGAGAGAGAGAGAGAGAAAGAGAGAGCTACAAATTGCGCCGATATCTCTAATAACTGTGACAAGGTTCCAGCAACGTTTCAGCTGCCGTGTACGATGGCTGCGCAGCTTTGCAAAGCCACTTTAAGGACGATATCGGAGGACAGGGGAGTCCATTACGAAGAAGTTGTGGTTTACATTGCCTCATCAGGAAGTCGTTAACCTAGCCCACCGACACCTTCTGCCCTCCGCATTCACCCGCCCCTGTGATGTCGCTCACCCTTGCACCCTTTAGTTATTCTCCGCGAGTAAGAACTTCTCTCCGTGGGCCTGATAGAGACCATCCAGTAACGTATCCGGTGGAACAGCCTCCATAAACCGACAGAGAAACTTTTAAGAGACCCCAGATAACTTCTATTTTTTGGGGAGATCCAGCTTTCCAGCTATCCCTAAATTTACTTTGGCTTAATCTTCCGTGAGTTATCCAATTTATCTAAGAGATTGCAAATCCAACGAGATGTCCCGTTTCTTTTCCTTTGAATTGCCCCGGAGCCAACTTGGAATGCAACTACCTATCGTTAGACCGAGAGGTGGATACTACCTGCTATTTTTGTGAAAATATAAGAATCGATCGAACATTCTTATCAAATGGAATTGGATTTGGAAGAGTAACTTTTAAAACGATCAGTGAGGACAAGCTTTAACCTCTTGCCGTATTTGGACGAATCTGACGGAGAATTCTGACGGAGATTTCTAGTCTACAAGCTCTTAAGTATGAATGTTACCTATGGTTAGACTTCAATTTCATTAAAAAAAATTGCAGACCATGCTTGAATCCTTTTAGTACTAAACAATGATATATCGTTGTTGGTTACACTTGAGAAAATGATGCTTTCTTAATATTTTCAATAGATGATAGTTTAGATTGTTATTACTTCCACCGTTTTGAATTTTCTAATTGTCAGGTTTTGCAAAATTTGTGTAATATCTTTCTGAAACTTTACCAAACTATGTCGAACAGGTTTGGTATATTTCGCTTAGGTATACACGACTCTTTTGGTCAGCACTACGGTGGTTAAATAATTCTAAGTTGAGGACAGATGAATCGTCCCAACACTAAATCTCTTGATAAGAAGTCAGTCTATCAGAGAAAATTATACTTAAAATATCTATTAGTCGAAAATTTGACTAGTTATCTTATTCAGATAACTAGTTTATCTTATTTAGATTATAGTGATCACTCCGCGTCATGGTCAAATTCAGACACCTACCCTTGACACGTTAAGTGCCGAAAATCAATTCTAAAAACTCTCGAATAATCGAAGTAACAAAGCTGAAACTAGAGAATTAAAATTTATTATAGTGAATGGTATTATAAATCATTTGCATTCTAAACATCCTAGTCGAATATATTGCAATAAAAATGAATTTTGAAAACAAGCCAAATATGCTTTCTCTTCGTAAGAAATCTCATAGAAGAAAGTGTTTGTGTGTAGAGAAATCATCTCGAATTTTTCATCACACATTTCCATTTAACACTAATCGTACCGAGAGTTAAAAATGACTAGAATGTGTTGTCTTACAAAGGTTGCAAGACTGAATTTACATAGATTTTTGCGACTTTTATATTATTGTGCACGAGTGAACAAATTTATTGAATTATTTCCGACGAAAATATCTTCAAAATCTCAATCACCGTAGAACAAAAATTGTCAAACCGGTCACTTGCCTGATGTGTGTGTGTGTGTGTGTGTGTGTGATATGATTAGCGTTAATCTCTATCAGTGGAATACTTTGAACGAACCTATTGCAAAACTTTTATAAACGATTATAAACAACCAATGAACGGAATTTGGTGGAATTGCGGGTTTCAAACATCGACGAAGTTAGTTTATATCCCCTTGATATTCAATCGGAAACACAATCGGCATCCTGTTTAAATGCCGCCGGACCACATGGACGGATACCTCGAGCCAAAGGGGATGAAACTTTCGGTGAAGTGAGCGCTATTGAAAGAAAACTTTCCGGCTTTGATCAGCGGCGGTTAAACCGACTGGGTTTTTGAATGAACCGCTGCAAGTAATTTAATACGTTCATTGTAAATGATTTCGGCGAAATCTTTTCACGTTCCGCCCCTTTGTTTCTATCATCTTATTTTATTATAGTTTCTTCATCAATCGACAAATGCTTTCAACGACTATCAATTTTCCGAATGGATTATACTTTAGAAGAGATTACATTTCGTAAGAGATTACACTTTGTAAGAGATTGCACTTCGTAAGAGATTACACTTTGTAAGAGATTACACTTCGTAAGAGATTATACTTTACGACTCGAGCTTCAGATTCGATTAAATATCTTCTAATATCAGATCACTGTGTAAATCGCGTTGTTAGTCATGCGAAAAAGAGATCTATTCGATTCTATCGCAAATCGGTTCCTGAAATTCTCCCTGTAGCAATAATCAATCATTCAATCATCTTTATAATTCTTCCATTAAAGATCAGCTGCCACAGTATTGTAAGAAATAAAAAAAAAACTTTGTTATGTTTTCAAGATATTGCAGTGTTAATTACATGCCACGGTGAAAATAAATCAAGTTTTTTTAATAGCTTGCAAATAGCAATGTTTTTCCTTTTCCTCTTAGAAAATTACATTCTTGGCACTTTCATTGTTTTCTACAAACAATCCACAAATGTAAAGTCAATTATACCCGAAAACAAACCATAGGCACAGCAATTGGTCATCCTACAGTAACCGATTCCATTAACCCAGCTAATTAAGTGTACAATTGTGTACCGTGCAGTTCAATGCGAACAATGTCAACTAAAAATTTCTCGGGTTTTTGTAAACTCGAAACTCGATAATTTCGAAGTTGAGAGGGTTGGGTCGAGAGATCCCTATGACCGAGATATTCGTGGGGCGTGCATACCATGGAAAAGTTCGGCGACGAAATCAACTGCAGGTAAGCCTCTTGAGGATTCGCATCAAAGAAAACCAAATTCTCGGCAAGTTTTATCGATGCAAATATTCTTTTTGATTTACACGTCGCCGAAACACATCACGTCAGACTTGTTGGCTCCGCGTACGGGAAACAACTGGGCCCTGAGCGCGTCGGTGCCCATGGGAGCCACGCTTCGGAGATAACTGAATTCCAAACTCGTGCCCCCGACTTTCATATTTTTCCTGGTTATCGCCCGCCACCACAGAAATACCTTCCTGAACGATGTCGTAAGGGATAAAGAATAAACAACCGCCGAATAACCCGGGATTTATTGTTAATTCCAGTTTCATGAAAATATTAATACTTGATTTAACGTAGAACGCGCGAGCGTTTGCCGTATCAATTTCGTACACAGCGCTTACGCTATTCGCCATCGAAAGGTCCGAACAGAGTTCGCGGTTTCGAATGTGTATGAAAAAGTTATAAAAATCCGTTTCAAAAAATTTTTAATCAAAAAATCCCCTTTCCAGTCACGTGAATTTGAAAGAAAATCGTTTTTTCGTGGGAAAATGTATGCAAGATGTACGCAACCATAATCAACGCGTTGCTTTTACAAAAATGTTTACTACAACATTTCGCGAATCTTTGCCACAGGAAACAAAAGGGCTAAATCAACGACAATCATCCCAGAAAACAACCTTACATTTCTTATCGTAGGAGAAAATGTCGATCGATCGGATATATAGATCGGGACCGGGATTCGACACGGATTTTTCGTTTGCCGGGCGAATACTTAAACCAACAAAGCTATTCTGGCCGACCGACGACCGATTCCCTCTTTGTTCTCACAACGTAAACTTCTCAGAAATACCGATTCCTACATTATACGACGACGAAACTGAAAATAATTTTGATTCGAATCTGGAGTATGTACAAATTTTATCATCGCGCAATTGTAACATTTTCCGTGAGCGGTGGAAGTCCAATAAATAACCAAGAATCGCGAAACTTACAATTAAATGTTTAGCAATACAGTAAATTCTCCCTGATTCGCGCTCAGATTGTGCACGAAAACGAACAATTTTGGAAGAGGGGATACGATTATTCGAGCCCTGCGGCTCGTTTTTATAGTTGCTGACAATCGGTAACCATCAAAACGGGATGAAAGGCTCGAATAACCGTATCTCCTCTTTCTAAATTGTCTACTTTTGTGCACAATCTGAGCGCGAATTGTGGAGAATTTACTGTACCAGCAACTCCGGACATATCTACTGCTGAAAATATTGTCGCAAAGGAGAAGCGTAATAGAAAAAGCACGTTTAACGCGTTCAGCGCCACTAAAATTCCCACAAAGTCAATGTAATACAACTAATTTAAACCGAAACCAGAAAGTTAAAATTGATCACAGCGGATGACATTAGAACTCTTTCGCGTCCGAAACATCCTAGCCAAATTCAATTTGTTCGAATACATTTCAATGAAAATGCATCCTCAAAATTGGTGAAAAATTTGTGTCACCCATACGTGACCGATGCGGCGCTCCACGTGTTAATGCAGACACACGTGTAATACAAAAATTCACGGATATCCGTGTGTCAAGAATGACACGGGCTAAAGTACGGATCCGTTAATTACAGGTAGGTGCACACAGGTGTACTCAAATGCGCGTGAAATAGGGACCTCCAGTTTCGAGAATTTTTCTGCCGCACTTTTCCAGCAGAGGATGAAGGTATTGCATTATCGAGATGCATCTCGGACTCCAGGGACATTACGGGCGCCAGAATTTTGTAAACATCGTAGAACTCAACGGAATACGGTATTCCTTCCGCAGCGTAAACTTTTGGCAAGTTTAGCTACGCCCTTTTGCTTCGCATTTTTATTCCGGCCATCTTACGGCGCATCGGCGATGCGCAGACCTTCGGGAAAGGGGAACACAGCGATGGTCGAGAAAGACAGAGCCAAGGCAAACGAGCCCTTACGCGTGCAGTGTACGCGTGCATGCATCTACGTGCGCGCGCGCGCACATCGCGTGTCTGTGTGGCCAGTCGCATAAATATTCGTGGGCTTGCCTTGCCCTCTCGCTCTCTCGACAATATCCGCCTTTGTCTTCGGTCCCGAGACAGCACTGTTGCAACACAAGTCGCCGGCCAATCAGAGCGATGACAAAATACAGTAATGCTCGCTTTAATGTTCACGGTGGCGATTCCACCGTTTTCTCTTTATTTCACTCTTACGCGGAATGTGCTCTTCGCTCTTATCGTCGAGATCCCAAAGAGCCGAATGAATCGTGAATGGAGACGAATAAAATCTCTACCTCTCACGGGATAATGTTGCAACGTTGTCCCGAAAATGCAAATGTGCAACAGGCATTACTGTAACTTCCACTGTTCTGAAGCATCCTGTTATGATTCCCAAACTTGGACGATGTTATGCAGGAACGCCTAGTATATACTATTTATTTCGACGCATGTTGAGCTTAACCGGGCTTCTATCCATTAGCATATTTCCTTACGAATATAATTTAGGCCCTCCCCGAGTATTTCGAATTTATTTCCCGATAATGTAGACAACGCGCATTACACGGATACGTGATATTAATTTGTTTTACGGTATTCCATGGAATAAAGCGAAAAGTTTTTAACAAGATTTCATTTTCATCGCAATCTCTACTAATTAACACTAGATTTACTGGGCACAAAAAGCAGCTGTTTTGTATTAGTTTATAAAAATAACAATAAGATATTTATTCTGTTCTTTTTACACGTGTTATTGTGACATTTGCCGTAGGTAACATATAAATTGAATAAATAACTGATAAGTGTATCTTTACGTTATGAATAATCGTAAATCAAATAATTAGTGACCCGCCATTTTGACGGGCTCCGTAAATGTAGTGTTAAATACGCGAACAAAATTATACGTATCCATTTAGAAAAAAAAAAATAGATTGGTCTTCGTAACTCGGAAAGATCACAAATAAAAAGAATAATTTACGGGCACACCTTGCAGTTGACTTAAAACCGTGTAAATTTTTCTACTAAATTTTTCGTATATCTTTAACCATTTGCTTGGACATTTATATAAGGACACCTTGTATGTTTGCAGAATGCAAATCTTATCGGTGTAATGCATTCTACATAATACAGACCAGTATTGTTTGATTATGCTAACTTACTTTTTTCTATCATTTAGCCTCTTGCACTGTGACTTCTTTCGCACCTGCATCGATTAGCACTTCTTCGTCCTTGGTAATTTCTTCGATAGAGCGAAACAATTACCGTTCTTCCTATGTATTAATTATTTTTGTTGCTAGGTTCGGAAAAAACGAATAACATACGTATCTAGTACACTGCGTGCGATATCTTCATCGCGAGGCCGACGCATAGCTACAGTGCAAAGGGTTAAACAATCCATTAGCATTAACCCGAGAAAGATAACCTACGTCGCAGAGGCGCCTGCGAAGACTGTTGATTTTTGTTAATTTTTCATACAGGTCTAGTGATTTAAGTTTAAAATTACTTAAAATATAAAAAAATATAATATAAATGCATTTTATTTTTACAATAATGCCAAACCTTTAAAATGACTAGATTAACTTAAATAAATATCCATTGTTAGTATAAAATTGACGCCTTAGAAAAGCATGCGCCTCTGAAGCGTATGGTTATCTTTTACGTACGTTGTCATATGGTTATCTTTCTAGGGTTAAAAGAGCGTAATCGAAAATGCCAAATGTTACGCCGCATCTACACGCTTGAAGAAACCAATGATCACCGAAGAATCATGGTAACTGGGTCTATCGTTCTTTCGTGACAATGAACAGGTAGCGTACACGCGATTATCCCCAGCTTATTCGGTAGAACCCCTAAGAAATGTGTGTTAGAGTTTTAAACGGTTTTTTCGTCACTTAATCGTGGTAGCACCTGAAAGAGTCTCGAACGGGAGTCCCGTATTTTACTGTCGCAAGTCAAAACTCACGACGCGGTTGAAGTGAAATAATGCGCGTTCCAAGGTTATTTATGAGAACGCCAGGGAGGCAATGGTGCTGCCAGTACGTCCGGTGAATTGTAGAGGTACCGTCGGAGACGGAGAATTTGCTGGTGCGCCAAAAAAGAAGCAGAAGAACGCGAAGAAGGGAACGAAGACGGCGAACAAGACGACAACCACGATGGCAGCGGGAGCAAAAGTCTTTACGCTTTCGGGGCACGACTTTTTCACGGATGAACGTTACAGTTTCCTGGTGCCAATTCCAACGACTATTGAATCCTCCTCGTGACTCGAAAAGCGTTCGGCGGGAGAGGCCCGTATGTTATTTTCTCATTATTTCCTGACTTTCTACCCGCCGTTCTACCCGTCGCACGATTAGTATCGCAAGCTCTACGTATTGTTCCGATCCCAGATTTATCGAATTGCATCGTCTGGAACGTGTACGCGCTCGACTTCGACAGAGAATTTAATCACCGGATGAGACGCCGACGGATACAAAACGGACAAGACACGCGTAAACATAATGCTATGCCACTTTTGAAAAATGTTTGATCACTTGTTTGATAAAACACGAAGAATCGAAGCTACCCAATGAGAAAGGAACGGGTTATCCGTTTCGACGAGATCTGCATTCCGTGTAATTCTGGGAATGGAACTTCTGAAAACTGTTCCTATTATCATTCAGTGGAAGCAACTGCTTCGCGGAGATACTTTCGATAATTACAATGCGAATGCTACTTCGAGTTTACTCGAAACTGACTGGCACAAGTTAAAAAATAACTAACCGATTTACGTTCATTTTATTCGAAGATATATCACCAGCATTTCAGTCTCATGATTCAGCGTGATATTATAGATAATTTTAGAGTTAAACCATCGAAATATTGACGATATTGTCACTTACGCGAGAGGAGCTTTACAATATACTGCAAACGTTCTTACCTGAAACAGAACAAAAGAAAGTTTTGTTAAATTGGAGCGATCGATTACACAGTAATATTCTAAGGCTATTAGAACAATCATTATTGAAGATAATGTAATTTACGCTCTTTTCTATCGTAGTTGCTTCTAATTATATTAAGTACAGATATGTGGGCAATTTCCAAATATTAAAAAATATAGTTTGAAAAATACAACATACTTATTAATCCCTCGACGCACACGCACGCGTATGTCACGGGTACATTAAATTAACAAACACTAGTTTCGTATAAATTTATCAATTTCGAATCTGTGAGTCATTTTTATACGTGTACAAGAACTTCTACCATGAGAGAATGTAATATAAATTTTGTTTGAACAATCAAACGGAAACATTTCAAAAATTGTGTCACTGTTGCTATCGTAGTGTAAAGCAATCAACCTCTACATTTTAATTGGCACAAACTCATCATCTTCATCGTTTAAAATATTTTTGAAGTTCGACTTCATTTTCATTGTCAATATAAATTTTTTCCAATGATTTTTTTCTCAATATCTTCTTTATCTAAGTTTTCATAAATTTGCCGACGCGTTCGCTGCAACATTCGCGTAGGCTCCTTGAACGTATGGATCGATGTCTACAATTGAACTTTCCAATTTTTTGGCTGATTCTCAAAGAGCTTCACAACGATTTAAAGGCTACGTACATTCTGATCGCGTATAAAAAAAAGAATACGCGTAAATAGTGTTATAATTTAGCTCGTAAAGAAGAGACCGGCATATAAATCGTGGAACAAGGTGTAAATAAAACTGGCGAACGTCCGAACGCGTATCTGTTTCGAAACAAAACTTCGTTTCATATTTAGCAGCCTTAGATTCTACTTTGTAACAACAAAGGTCTGCCATTGTGTTTCAAAAACTTGGAGCGATCCCAGGCTTCGAGCGGATCCACTTTTAGCATCCGCGATTATCCAATGTTTGCCAAACCTCGGGGTATGTAATCCACGCTGGCGAAGATACCAGGCAGCTATGAGTTCCAACGAGCACAATGGCTCCCTGTCTTCGCCGGATTCAGGAACGGCCATTGAAAATAAACAGACTTGACGCGGTCTATCCGCGAATTGTTCTACGCGGAGCCAGCGCGGCTGCGGTCTCCGCCGCGAAAGTCTGTAGCTTCATTTATCAGGAATACGTCGAACCGTGGAAAACCGAAGACAGATACCCTTCCACGATCGCGGCATCGATCTGTCGATTGCCATGAAATTATGCGGAATAGACGTGATTAATAGCCGCCGCAACATCTCAAAGCTGCTTCGCTAATTATCACGACTCGGTTCCTAGTCTTAGAACAACCATCGAGACACCAGACTAAATCCCGGAGGACACGATGAAAGGTCTGACAGACCATTTAGCGAATACGTAAACCTTGCTACTGTTAACGCGCCGTTGCTCGACACCTTCCCGGAGTAGAACAACGGTATTAATTGAATTTATATACGAGTCTCCCGATAAGATGATAGGTGGAAGGAGCGGCGGAGCGGTCATGCTAAAAATCCGATCGATCGTTTGGAAGAGCGCACAGTAGGCTGACCACTCGTTTGTCGTGCCTAAAATTATTTTAGCGTTGTTACGAGGTTTAGCGTAGTATGCAATTGAATTCGTCTCGGCGCCAGTTTGAACGTTGTATTAACGAAAATATATATTAATATGAAAAATAACAAAACTACTTTAATTATTTGTAATAAAAATTTCGTTTCTGATATTGTATATGTGTTAAAATTTGAAGAAACATTAATACTGTTGAACTTTTGTTGAATACATTTTGGCATTAGCTCATCGGAAATGTGTGAAAAATCATTGAAAGTTTCAGTCCGGTCGCATCGCATTAGGTCAGTCACAAAACGCTGTAGTACTGCGAACGTCTGCTCGTTAAAATTCGCGTAGAATTCGAAAATGTTACGTGTGCATGAATGTAAGTGTTACTTTCATATAAACGAAGTCCGATGTCTATCACTTTCAATCAACGAACCGTCTCACACATGGAGTTATCTCAGTGAACTAATATGTACTTAGGATTTTGAAGCTTCGATGGGTTCTCACGCCTAAGGAAAAGAACATATTTTTTAATATGGCAGTTGAAATATTGACCAGTGGGCGCAAATTACTGCATCCCGAACTAGCATTGCGCAACAGTAAATATTCCTGCGAAAACTGCGAGCTGATTTATCGCACCGAAGAGCAGGACATGCGACGTGTGGCGTCGCGACGACGACGGTCTGGCATTGATCTTCGCGAGCGGACAGCGAAAGCTGCGTTCCCCAGGAAAGTGGGACGAAATGCATTATGATTCTCCGGGCAAACAAAAGTATACGGATTCTATTGATTTGCGGGAAGCGAAAGAGAACGACGCGACGCGAGACGACGCACAGTGGAGTATCAAGTCCGAAGAGCTGGCCAAAATCCGATTTTTTAACACGTTCCCTGCCGCGTGGGGCGTATACGCCCCACGCTGAACTTTCCGTTCAAGCCATTTGGTATTATCATTGTAAAATGAAGAATTTTTTAAAAATTCATTATGCAGTCAATTATGGACATCTTAATACTATTGCTGATGCCCTCATTTAATCGTGGGGCGTATACGCCCCACGCGGCGTGATGGGCAATTTTTCTTTACTGTAACTTGTTTTAACTGCATTTCTCTTATTCCGATCAGTCATTTATTCGCGTGTCGTTGACACAATACTTACTGCTTCACTGAAGCTGGGATTGATTTATAGTTCTATAGTACTGTAAAAGTTGTAACATTCTGCGATAGTTGTGTGGATAAACCACACTTATGTTTGCCATGTTTTAACAAAGTTCATCGCAACATCCCTTTGTAATCGCATACAAACTTGAATTTAACTAAAATGTTATATTTTAAACTAATATAGGCATGATAAAAAAAATTATATGTGAGGATGCAACTCGCTTGGCATAATAATGATCAGCCAGGTATTTGTTAAAGTAATTCCTAGAAAAATAAATTTATTGGTTTGCTGTGTTATGCATGTTAAACTATACAACCTTTCCTTGATAATTATGATTTTTGCACTATTTTAATTATTGTAAAGCATACGCCAGAAACAAAATAATACAAATGTAAAGCGTGGGGCGCATACGCCCCACGCGGCTTGAACGGAAAGTCTTCAAAAAACGGTCTGGCAGGGAACGTGTTAAATGTTCCGTAAGATGAAAAACTTTGGTTGTCTGGGCTATTGAAATGAACAACAGTGCATCAGTATCATTATTTTGAATTATGTACTCATATAGTGTTGTTCTGCATTAAAAGTGAAAACTTTTGCAGTTAAGTACAGTAAATTCTCCCTAATTGACCCTCAGCTATAATTGTTGAAAATCGGCGACTATAAAAACGAGCCGCAAGGGTCGCGCAATCGTATCTCCTCTTCCAAAATCGTCCATTTTCCAAGTCCAATTGTCCATTTGTTCATTTGTCCAAGCTGAGAGACAATTGGAAAGAATTTACTATATATACAATATTATAAAGCAATATTCGCTTTTTAATTCTTTGTTTGTTTAAAATTAGTCACGTTTAAAAATGCCCTGTAATTTATTCCGGCAATTCCCATTTGTACAATTTTCACGAGAGAAATTTTTATGCTTTTGCGACATTAGAAATCATAAAGGTTTCTGTTAACAATGCTAAAATAATTAACTGTCAAGAATTGCCAGCGTGGCTTTTATATCACTCCTTGTGCTGTGATGTATGCAGCAAAACAATGCATATTAAATGATACGTTATACTATTATGTAAGTTTGTGTCGTATTAAATGAAAATGACAAATTCTTTTGAACAGTTATTAATTGTTTTTAGTTTCATTCTCCATTTTTAATAATTCTTAATACTTTCCAATAGTTTTTAGTTATCCTTAAGAGTTTCGAACACTTTCAAATAGTTTTGCATGAGATCTTTAAGTTGTTTTTGATTGTTTCTAATTTCTTTTACACGTTCCTTAGTAATTACATCACCTTCAAATTATTCCCACTATGTTCAAATACCATAAATAAGTGGACAAGTTTATAATCAAAATATATAAAATATATATTATATAAATATATAAATAAATATGTAAATATATAAATATATAAATATAAAAATAAATATGTAAATATATAAATATATAAATATATAAATAAATATGTAAATATATAAATATATAAATATATAAATAAATATGTAAATATATAAATATATAAATATAAAAATAAATATGTAAATATATAAATATATAAATATAAAAATAAATATATAAATATATAAATAAATATATATATATCATAATTTATATATAAATACATAAAAATAATATTTTGAATATTTCATTAATAATTTTGACGTGTTCGTAATTATTTTTCCTAAGTGAAAATACTATAAATAAGTTAGTAGGGAGATTTTGGCCACGTTAAGTAAAAAAAAAAGATAATTTTTGCCAACGAAATCGAGCAAATAAACCCCAATGCGAGGCGGCGACTCGATAGGGGGGAGATTCGGCCGCGAACGAAGACTTTGTCCCAGCGTGTTTACGTAATCTGGCTGTAATCAGGCTCGTAAGTAAAAGCGTTTTCACGGGGACTTTTCCTTCCCGTACGTGGAGGCGGTGTAATCCGCGGGGAGGCCGATGTCTCACGTACAATGAACACCGTGCACGGCGTTACGCATACAAAATAAATGGTTGTCGATACCGCGATCGCAGGAGCGAACGAGACGGAAACACGGTGGATAGTTCGTCGGTAAGCCAGCGGGTAAACTGCCGCGGGCGCGAGTCCAACGACGCCTGCTGCACTCGATAAGAGACGTTTACATACGTCTTAAGACGTCATTACTTTAACGCCGATCGTACCTAACCATGTAGAACGCAGAACGCCCACCACGTTACGTACGACGACACCGGCGAAACGATCTTTTTGACGGTTCCTGCGTGGGCCACGGAGAATTATCGTCACTCCCGCTCCGGCGCTAAAGCCAGCCTGGAATCTCCTCTGGTCATCCTGATAAGGTTTGTTTCGCTCACTCCGTACGTAGTTTTCGCTGCGCGCGAAATTCCGCCGGGATCTTCCACCGAGCACGCTGTTTCTGAATACGGTATCTAAAGGGAGGGATAGAGATTAAGCTGACATTTTGCCAGCGAGCGACAACTTTTGCACCGATCTTTTTCATCTCTTTACGTTACTTAAGAACATGATATTCGAAAGCATACGTTGGTATTCCAAACATCGACTGAAAATGAATATACAGGGTGAGTCGTTTAACTGTTTCACCTTAACTTTTTTTTCGTGATCTACATGTCGCATAAAAAAATGTTTCGAACGAAAGTTGCTTGGTGTAAAGAGTAGCATACATAGCAATTAAGTTTTGGTTATTTTCTGTTTTTTTATCGAGATATGAGGGTAACTTTGAGTTTTTGAATTTATAACGTGCACCATTTAACCATGCTATTCGAAAGTCTATTAAATGCAGGATAAAAAATTATCACAGAGATATTCCTATAGATAGGAGATATTAACACTATGCCGTTCGGTGGCACCACGCTGGTGCCATGCAAAAACTATCTGTTGTATGCCGGTGGTACCACTTTGGTGCCATTTTAGAAAAGTGAAATAACATTTGAACTATATTTCTTGGATGTTAAAAGGCAGCAAACTAACTATAGCATTGTGCTTATTTAACTAAGAATTAAGTACGAAAATTCTTGGATGACATATGTTAATTTTTAGGAATTTATATTACCGCCATCTTCGATATTTATCACAGAGATATTCCTATAGATAGGAGATATTAACACTATGACGTCCGGTGACACCACGCTGGTGCCATTTTAGAAAAGTGAAATAACATTTGAACTATATTTCTTGGATGTTAAAAGGCAGCAAACTAACTATAGCATTGTGCTTATTTAACTAAGAATTAAGTACGAAAATTCTTGGATGACATATCTTAATTTTTAGGAATTTATATTACCGCCATCTACGACATTTTTTTTTAAATCTAAGATTTCCAAGCTATTATTCCGGCGTCTAACAAAAGAATCGTATCTAAGATCTGCGGACGGCATAGTGTTAATAAATAATAAATCATTAATTTTGTTTTACTATTAAATTATAAAAATAATTGATTTGAATGCTACATAGTTCATGAAGAAGTTTCTTGATGGAACCAGTAGATACAGAGTTATTTTAGACAGTGGTTATCACTGACTCACCCTGCATACATATGTACCGATCGCGAAATGGTCGAAGTCATTATTCTCAATTCATTCTTTCTCGAGCACACTGTTCTTTCTTCGCGATTGTACTCGCTTCGTGGAACGCTCTTCTCAATCAATCTCCTCGTCCGACTTTAAACCGTCTGTTGTACTCATTCCTACACCGGAATCCAACACACGTACTACATCGTTGAAATGCCTTCCTAAAAATCTTATATAAAAATCCTTGAAAACTGCTATTCCGTAAGAGTGCGCAAAAAGGTGTTATACTCGATATGTGTAATAAGCTTAACTCGGGATACCGGCATTTGGATAAAGATTCGCGGTCTAGTTATGACTTCGTTCCGCGACAGTAAAAATCGCATATTACTGTCACGCGGAAATATACTGCGACGACGGAGAGGATCATAACTCGAGCAAAGGTATTTTGGAGTTACCATTACTTATTCCGATGACTAATGTTTCGGTTCGTACAATGGATATGGTAAGACGAACAGTCAGACAGCGTGAACCCAAGGTATTCGATTCTTCGTTTAAAGCACGTTATCTACTTAATAATAACAGATCACGTGCGCGATAATACAGAATTCAAAATTGTCCATGGACGTCAGTTGCAAAATTTATCTCAGCATTATGTTCTCAAAATCGTCTAATTTCTTGCGCTATAACAACGCGCGAGGCTCGTGACAACGTATGAATGTCCGGGGAAAAGATAATAACTTCAAAGCTAATCAATTTTCGATCAAAATGCCTTAACAGTTTGTTAAAGTCAATATTTGTATGAGAAAAAATTATATGATTTCATAAAAGAAATTCGTGTTTATTTTTTATCGAATAATCGAATCTTATGTTCCCGTAAATGAATATATCTGTTTGCCAAACTGTTGACTAGTTACGGCTACATATTTTATTACATAATTCTGAGAACAACAATTTTTCGCGAGAAAAGGTCTATAAAAAAGGTTTACGAAAGTTTTTACATATAAAACAGCCGTGTAAACCTAGTGTTAAAGTCGCGGAAGTTCTAATTATCTAATGGCACGACAAGGGAATAAGGGAGGAGGAGTGTGCTAATCAACCTAACTGTAAAAACTCGCGGAGCAAGGGATTAAGATAGTGATACCGTTGGATAAAATTGGTGGAAGAAAAATATAATGTAGAAAACTTCCACCTTGAGAGCATACGAGCGAATTTATCCGTAATGAATATGGAATAGGAGAAAACGGGTAAATGCCGCAGTTGATAACATACGTAAATAGCCTAAGCATTGTATCGACGTACCTACCAAGCTGCGCATGAAACAAGTTAAAACGTGCGGAGCACAGTTTTACGAAATAGCAACTCATTTCTAATCGGTATACCATTTTCACGCACTCCGCAAGCCCGAAATAAGGTCACGTAATATCAGGTGGTAGCTTGCCGATATGGTTCGACGATACGATTACAAGTACGTCGACAAGAGTATGATTATAAAGAGCATGTACCATGTACACGTATTTTGCACAATTTATAGCAACCGCATACAATGAAGACTGAGTTCGACAGTGCAAGAAGAAGGACGAAAATAAGTTATATATACTTTGTGCACTGTACTTTATTGCAACGTAAACGTCAAAATTGCAAGGATCGAGCAGTGTATCCGCGTTTACCAGTAATTAAGTGTTTAATACGTTCATAAAATGCGTAGAGAACCGGATGATTATAACTCTAGAAGAAAATTGTGGCATTCCGAATTTAATTTTCCAATGCGTTTTAACCGTCTGTTTTTTCCAGATAGAAGATACACTATGGAACAGAAGCATTCGAAAACTGTAAACAAAATTTCTGATTGAAATCACGAAATCATTTATGCCCAATTTCTTTTTCTTCTTTAGAATGTAGTTTTAATAATCTGTACCTAAACGTCTAAGCAGAGTTGTACTACCAGCAGAGTTGTTACCTTGTAATTGAATTACATTACATAATATTTCAATTATATTGCAATTCAACTACACATTGTAGTTCAATTACACGATTCAAACATTTCGGTTAATTCAATTACTAATTATTTTAATCGCGAGTGTAATTGAAATACAATTCGTATAGTCATTTTTTGTCTCTGTCTCTTTTGCGTATTTTTGTTCCTCATCGTCATTCGTAATTATGTTCATGTTATTTGTCTATCCTCCTTTCCTGTGTGTGCTAGGACACATACTATTCGGATATGCAGAGTATCGTGTAAATAAATGTTCATGATTACAAAATATAACATCTTCTTTCATTAACGTATGAAATATCCATTATATGATATGCAACAGTTGAAAGAGAAGCAAAAATTATTTATCATTCGTCTTTCATATTCATAATATGATTTCAACGTTGTTAATTAAACTGCGGATTTTATGCATCTATGAGAGAAACGAGTAGATAAAATACAAACCAGTGAAGAGTTAGAAGAATTTTAGAATTTTATGTTTGGTGTATTAACCTTATGAAATAAGAAAAAAATACATTATTATACGATTCTTATATTTTCAGATAGAAATGTATAATATACATGTATGTGAACATTTCGAACATTAATTGTTTTTTACTTGGAGTGAAACGTGGCGTAACGGCCAAGCTCGAATTAAGAATAAATTGCAATCGTGATTTATATTATTATTTCTTGGTTGGGTTCAGGCTAATGGACGCTTTTAAGACGAACATTTTTGTTGTTGTAAAATAACGAGATAAATAGACAATAATGCGATTATGCGAACGTGTGATGCTGAAGAATATAATCTACGATGACGGAATTGTGCAATTTATGTTACAAAAAATTGCAGTGCGAGGAGATTATTGTATGCTAGGACGCATGCTATTCGGATATCCAGAGTTGAGCATCGTGTAAATAAATGTTCATGATTACAAAATATAACATCTTTCATTAACGTATGAAATATCCATTATATGATACGCAACAGTTGAAAGAGAAGCAAAAATTATTTATCATTCTTCTTTCATATTCATAATATGATTTCAACGTTGTTAATTAAACTGCGGATTTTATGCATCTATGAGAGAAACGAGTAGATAAAATACAAACCAGTGAAGAGTTAGAAGAATTTTAGAATTTTATGTTTGGTGTATTAACCTTATGAAATAAGAAAAAAATACATTATTATATGATTCTTATATTTTCAGATAGGAATGTATAATATACATGTATGTGAACATTTCGAACATTAATTGTTTTTTATTTGGAGTGAAACGTGGCGTAACGGCCAAGCTCGAATTAAGAATAAATTGCAATCGTGATTTATATTATTATTTCTTGGTTGGGTTCAGGCTAATGGACGCTTTTAAGACGAACATTTTTGTTGTTGTAAAATAACGAGATAAATAGACAATAATGCGATTATGCGAACGTGTGATGCTGAAGAATATAATCTACGATGACGGAATTGTGCAATTTATGTTACAAAAAATTGCAGTGCGAGGAGATTATTGTATGCTAGGACGCATGCTATTCGGATATCCAGAGTTGAGCATCGTGTAAATAAATGTTCATGATTACAAAATATAACATCTTTCATTAACGTATGAAATATCCATTATATGATACGCAACAGTTGAAAGAGAAGCAAAAATTATTTATCATTCTTCTTTCATATTCATAATATGATTTCAACGTTGTTAATTAAACTGCGGATTTTATGCATCTATGAGAGAAACGAGTAGATAAAATACAAACCAGTGAAGAGTTAGAAGAATTTTAGAATTTTATGTTTGGTGTATTAACCTTATGAAATAAGAAAAAAATACATTATTATATGATTCTTATATTTTCAGATAGGAATGTATAATATACATGTATGTGAACATTTCGAACATTAATTGTTTTTTATTTGGAGTGAAACGTGGCGTAACGGCCAAGCTCGAATTAAGAATAAATTGCAATCGTGATTTACATTATTATTTCTTGGTTGGGTTCAGGCTAATGGACGCTTTTAAGACGAACATTTTTGTTGTTGTAAAATAACGAGATAAATAGACAATAATGCGATTATGCGAACGTGTGATGCTGAAGAATATAATCTACGATGACGGAATTGTGCAATTTATGTTACAAAAAATTGCAGTGCGAGGAGATTATTGTATGCTAGGACGCATGCTATTCGGATATGCAGAGTTGAGCATCGTGTAAATAAATGTTCATGATTACAAAATATAACATCTTTCATTAACGTATGAAATATCCATTATATGATATGCAACAGTTGAAAGAGAAGCAAAAATTATTTATCTTTCGTCTTTCATATTCATAATACGATTTCAACGTTGTTAATTCAACTGCGGATTTTATGCATCTATGAGAGAAACGAGTAGATAAAATACAAACCAGTGAAGAGTTAGAAGAATTTTAGAATTTTATGTTTGGTGTATTAACCCCTTAACGCGCAGAAACGTATTAACACGGGCGTGCAAAACCGGCCAAAATGTGCAGACCCGTATATATACGGTCGGCGTCGCAACTTGTGTTATGTTACCTATATTAATTGAAAAACAGTACGATGGGTACAAAATTCGATCTGCAATGCGATTCAATATTCACTATAATTATTTATCCACTATTTTTATTGAATTTTTAGTATTTTTTGCATTTTCTTTACATATTTATTGAAATCAAGGTCCAAATATGTATTTCCTTAGATAAAAAAAATTGATTTTTTTTGGTCGGTTTTTTTTTTAAATTGTGCATTAAGGGGTTAACTTTATGAAATAAGAAACAAATACATTGTTATATGATGTTTGTTTTCGCGCAGTTCGCAGAGAAACATTTTATTTTGCCTAAAGGTCCGCAGTCTATTGATACACGAGGCTCGCAGTCAACTTTCGCTGACATTATCTCTGACAAAATTCCATCGTTTCTCACTAAGCCCCCGATCACGTCACCGAGAAATATTCTTCGGCGACGTTGGCCGGTCAGGGTCCAGAAATCGTACATTAATCTTTCACTGTCCACGAGCGGAGTGTCAGCGGCGACGAAAAGAAATGTCAGACGGGAAAGAGGATCGCAGACTAAGATTGGACCGTTAAAGGTGGTTGATTTTAATTTCACGGGGCGCGAGTCTTCGGTTACGGCTACGAACACGACCATCTAAGCGTCTGGCTCTCGTGCTACATTGTCGGCACAGGTTCACGCACGCGCGCGCGCGACCGCGTGTCCCTGCTATGTGCATCACTGTATGCTTGCATACGTGCGACACACGCGCACCCTCCCGTCTATCTGCATATGCACGAGTGTGTGCCGTTCGTGAAGCTGCGCTCCCGCGGCGCACAACAGCCCTTCCATGGCATCGATCCTGCATAATGGCCCATTATGTTGCCTGATTTGCACATTATCCGACGAGTCGTGCGACGTATAAGCCGCGAACTTCAGGACATTACAGATTCCGTCCGGATACGATTGTATCGAGGGTGCAGGCCAGCTGATCGGGGGAGGAAAAGAACTCAAGTTCCACCGTTACGCTGACTTTAGTCTACGGAACGAATCGAACGTTTGCGCCGACGGGCAGAGCTTCCAAATGCAACCGTAACAATCCGCGGTTCGATCTCTTTTTAGCGAAGCTATTTCTTCTCGGCATAATACAGAAGTAGATCTCGCACACCGCGGATTAAACCTCTGAGAGCTTTATCCTTTCCGTAAATCAATTGGGGGCAACGAGTCTGACATTTGACCTCTCAGTCTGTCGAATTTCATGCATTTATGATAAGAATGAATAACTGTATAATTGGAAAGAGTAGAGAGATTAGAAGAATTCGATGTGCGATTATGTGTGATTTTCTTCGTATTTCGTCTGAATACATTTTCATAAAATATATAAACTGATAGAGGATATCAAATGTCTTTCTCAGCCTATCTTCGACGAGTATACCCAACACGAAGAAATGGTAACATGTTCGTCACGACGAGTATACTCGTCGGAAACAGCTAATTGGCTGACACGGCTTTTACAACCGAGGCAATCAAAATGGCCACGCAATCGATGAAAACGTTCTCTTCGAAAATGCCAACGATATTATATCGTGGTGTTTGCTTTGTCCATACGTTTGGTTAGTCGCCTAACGTACATGCGCGACCGAATTATTGTACGCTCGTTTCGCGCTTCCTACGGCAAATTAATGACGCGGAATACTACTTCTCTAGTAGTATTAGAGAACTTTATTTTTTAGGTTGTACTCTCTGCGAGCGCTGGTGGAAGAATGCTCTTCCAACGTTGGAAATTCGTGGAAGAGCGCCCGTGGATGGAGGTACATTGTTTGTTATTGGTCAAGGCACGAATCACCCCTTGGAGGGGGGTGTCTGCCTTGACCCTTGTCGGGGCCTGAGAGGGTTTTACCCCAATGGTGGGACCTTTTTATGGGTCTTCGTCTCTGGACGCAACAGTATTAGATCGGTAAGTAAATGAACTCGATCAAACGAGCTTAACGATGTAGTCGAATCCATCGTAGGGTGCCGGGAGATGTTAGAACCGGCCAGATGCCTCGTTCGCGACTCTGTTCCATGCGAAAGTGATTCGCTAACGCGACTACTCTTTCGCATATTTGAAAAAGTTGTTCGGCAAACTACCCCGGCCGTTCTTCGGCCCGTGAACGATCATATATCGAATTTCCGCATAAAGTTATGAAAACAGCCCGAAATTGCATCGCCCCGTGAATCTCCGCGAATGTTCCATACGCGACACGAATGATTCACGATTCCACGCGGCTCAGCAAATCACACCACCGTCCCTCTCCTTTTCCCTCCCGTTTACAAACGATCCTCTTTCCATCGGTCTTTCTCTACCTTCGCTGGCCACCCCGTTCGGCGGCCGAGGGTGCAGTCAGTGAATACACGCATCGTGTACGGTGTATTATCTATAGGGCGGCCACTACAAACGGTGTGGGGTCGGAACAGAGACAGCTAATTATTTAGACACGCTTGAACGCCACCCCATCGATCACTTCTCCGGAGTCGGCTCTCGCTCTGTTTCGCTACCGTTCGCCTCTATCTTCTTTCTCGCTCCCATCCCCCTGTCCTACCTTCTGCTCTTTCTATGGATGGTTACATAGACACGGAGGCGAACGGGTTAAGCGCGCGCGAGCGCGTAACGGGAAGCACTTTCCGCTCGGCTCTTCCTAGGAGGTGCGGGACGGGGGTGGATAGGCGAGATGGGTGAGCGAGGAGCGACGAGGAGGGTCGAGGGTTGGGAGTCCGACGAGTCGAAGAGCACGGGAACGGTGAAAGAGTGACGGTAGAGGGAGGACGTTACGGAGGGACTCACCGGTTGCCAAAACTATCGTTTCCTCTTAGTGCGTCGCCGCTGGGAGGAATAACTTCCGGCATATTTACTCGAATGCCCGGCATATCCCGGTGTCCTGCGCGATATTGCGCCGGGTGAGAGCGTGTTACGTACGTAAGCGCGTGAATTACGAGCCGGCTAATGTATGAGCACGTCGTAGAATGAAAACTCGAGTAAAATACAACGTTGCGTACGCGCCGCGCCGCGCCGCCTGATAAATAGCGCGGCGAGATCTCGATATTAAGTTGCTGCCGGGCGAGCGCCGCCTCCGTCGCGATGCTTAACTCTCTCTGTTTCGTTAGATATTATACGACCGAAATGTCCTTTTTACCTAACACTGGCCATGCCGCGTCGCCCGACCGCCGAGAGTCCTGTGGATCGTGGGATCTATGCACGCTGGAACCTCGATCATCCGGATTAAGCAGAACGACACGAGTGGTTCGTACAACGCATCCCCGAAAAAGGGCGCTCGGAATTTCTCGTTCTAAAATCCACCGGTGCAAGCATCGGAGCAATTTGTTGTATACAGGGCGGGTCACCGCGTATTACCACTTCGATCTGCGTGGCTATTATTGCTCGTAGCGAGAAGTAATAATAATATTTTATTCGCGTAGGTTAGAGGGTCAGTTAACACGTCGAATGCCACGCCGGTTTTACAGAAATTGTCCGTGGCGCCACGATGAATTTTCTTTTATGCGATACATACAATGTTGAAATATTATCTGTGTTGAAAAAAAAGGAAATTTTAGCCTCGAACAACAATTAATCTATAATTGACTTAGTACTAAGATACTAATATCGGTTTACATTTTCGTCGGTTCCGTCAGCGGGCAACGACGGTGATGTAAACTGTATATAATAGATACCGCGATACATCATCACCGGTACCATTAGATACACATCGTACCCTGACTGTTTGGGGATCCCAGCGTCACGTATACAATGTGAAACGCGACAAATAAACGTCTCTGATTGGTGGATAAGACGAACCCAAGAAGGGTATAAAAGAAGCGTTTTTTTCTTACCGGACCCTCAGTAGAGTTTGGTCGCTCGATCGTTTTCGCCCATATACCTTCTCTCAATGAAGGAATAAAATAAAGTCTTTTTAAGAAAAGAATTAGAATCATATTCATTTTCATTCCATAATCCCAACAATCTGCATAGATAAGTCACAGTGTACAGGGTTCCCCGGAAAGAATCATCCGATTTTAAAAATTTATATTTTAAAAAATTACACACAGAAAATTATAATTCGAACACGAATATAACGGGAAAATGTGTGGGTTTTTGTTTACAAGTGTTCGATACGACTTCCTTTCGTTACGCGTATGATATCATTGCGATATGAAAGTTCTTGCCAAACACGGTGCAATGTATCTCTGGTAATTGTTTGTACAGCATCACAAATGCGTTTCTTCAGTTCGTTTACACTTGTAGGTAAAGGTGGTACAAAGACAAGATCCTTCACAAATCCCCAAAGGAAGAAGTCGCATGGGGTTAGGTCGGGTGATCTCGGAGGCCAACTGTGTAGAACCATATTATCGGATGAACTGCGACCAATCCAACGGTTTGGTACATGAGAAAAAAAAATAATAAAAAGTAAAACTCGCACGTTTTCCCGTTATATTCGTGTTTGAATTATAATTTTCTGTGTGTAATTTTTTAAAATGTAAATTTTTGAAATCGGATGATTCTTTCCGGGGAACCCTGTATAACCATGTTCGACATGCGAATTGCGACAGGAGTCACTGTTTGAATTGACGATGGTAATAATACAAAATTTTAGATATTGACATTTGTTTTAACACTTTATCGACCGCTAGCCTATTTATCGGCTTTTCGATTGCCAATGCTTATCGACCGATAGCCTATTAATCGACTTTTAGCTATCGACGGTTTTCGCTTCTTTACTGTTTTGTTAGTAGCTGACCTCCTGTATGCTGACCTCCCCATATCCTTATGAATTATAATTATAATAATTATATTATTATTTATTATTATTTTTAAAGGAATAAGCATAACACAATGAATAGCGAAAATTTAGCCGGTACTGGGAGCAAATGCGCCCGCGACTAAGCCAGTCCTTACTGAGTGGCAGCCTCAACCACGACCGGGCGATAAAGTGTTAAATTATACAGGGTGTCCCGGGTTTTAATGTTCAAACTT
Source organism: Megalopta genalis (assembly GCF_051020955.1). Taxonomy (NCBI): domain Eukaryota; kingdom Metazoa; phylum Arthropoda; class Insecta; order Hymenoptera; family Halictidae; genus Megalopta; species Megalopta genalis. Next base: position 5,326,765 of record NC_135027.1, read on the forward strand.
TGTCAGTGTATCCTGTGGCACAAAGTAAGAGAAAAATGTTATGTAAACATAGGTCATATAGAGCTTCGTTAAATAGTTATAACAAAAATTCAGAATAGGAATAGTAATCAACTTGCTGTTACTGCGGGCAATGGCTTGAATAGATCAGCGCATGTAGTGTGTTTATGTAAGCTGTGTTTAATAATACATTTCAAAATGTCTACCGTTGTTGACAAATGCATGATTGACATCGATCGAAGATCGAATTTATGACCGTGCGAATTTCGTTTCTATTCTCTTTCATTTCATTGAACGAATTTTTGTTATAACTTCTTAATAAAGCTCTATATGACCTATGTTTACATAACATTTTTTTCTTACTTTGTGCCATAGAATATACTGACAAAGTTTGAACATTAAAACCTGGGACACCCTGTATATATTCCTATCAATTTGGGCGCGCCGGTCACCGATGGCCTCCATGGCGTCACCGCCAAGTTAAGTGCCGGTCACCGGTGACCCCCGTGGCAATCAACGTGCCAAATAATCTACCTGCGCTGATTAACCTATCTTTTAATAATCTATACCTTTATTGTTGTATAACTTCGACTCACGTGTCAGCTCGGCGATCTGGACAAGAAGAAGAAGCGCAAAGAAATACATTTACAGCATCGCCGCCAGGCATATGCACATATCACGCGAATGCCCCGAACGCAAATGGACCACTCAAATTATGGTAGTCATGAACGTAGTTGAAAAGTAAATATAGAAAGATGTCGCGATTAGCTATGAAGCTAAGGTTCTGACAATGCGTATACAGAGTGTTCCAGGTCGAACCGACAAACTTTGCTAACCCTTAAATGCATAGAGTCCCAAAAATGAATCAATAACTTTTTGCGCGGATACCCGACAACAGTTTTGATATCGAACGTTTACGAACGTTGATAACAATAGACAATAGACCATGTGTGAAATAAAAGACTTGACATTACTTTTGGCGAGTAAGTTATATGTTTTTTGACATTTGAATGTGGTGGGTGATAACTTCCGGGTTGTGCAAAGGATTTTCACGGACCGAGTGCATCAAATGCAAGGTTGCTTCGTGTCACAACAAAAATCGCAATTGCTTTGCTGCGTTTCATTTATAAATAATGTGAAAATTCCTACACTAATAGATAATATAAATACATGACCATTTGTTTACGTCTACAATAATTTTAGTAATAAACGCATATTGTTGCCAAAAGTCTACGTACAACTTTTTTTCAAAATAAATACTCAATATTATTACCTAGACTTTTTTATTTATTTTTTACGTAACCTATGACTACATTCCTATAAAAAACGATTTTTTAAAATTCAAGACAAAAAATCATGCATTTAAGGGCTAATATGTCCGAGAGGTCATTCTAAGGAAAAAATGTTCTATGCATCACGGGTCGGTTCGTCTTCGTTTTCGAGATACGGATCGAAATACTGATAACTTGTCGAAACTGTAAGGTGATGGAGCCAGTTACTGAGGGGAGTGCACCTTTAGATTTTTTCTACGGGGATGCATGAACTCGAGGTTATTATTGAGCAATTTTGAACATTCATTTTCATTGTAAGATATTCGAACAAACCGAATTTGACTAGGATGTTTCGGATGCGAAAGGGTTCCAATGTCATCCACTGTGATAAATTTGGATTTTCTAGTTTCGGTTTAATTCATTGAATTGCTTTGACTTCGAGGGAATTTTAGTGGTTGATTGTCGACGCTGAACTTGTTAAATGAAAAATCTATTACACGTGACGAATTCACAGCAAAAGTCAGAATTCGCCGTCAGCAACAATCTTGCAAATATCATTTTGAGCAATCTCTTCCTATTATTCGATATAAATAACTGTAAAACGCGGGAGATATTTCTAGATATACATATAAGATTTCTATGAGACGTACACAAATGACTTCTGTCGACTGAACTCGATCATTTCACTCTTTACTTTCGGTTGATTATCGACTCGAGTTTATAAAACGCGCCCCGGAAGGTATAAACATATTCGCGACATGAATAATACCTGCGAGCTTCCGGAAACTATCATGAAATAGTATTGCACGAAACCTCAATTACTCTAAAAAAAATGCAACTGGTAAAATTGGGATTCGGCGAGTAGCGTGGTTACGGGACGTGCGCGAAATTCTGCGATTAATGGGACATTTTATGGTTATACGAAGTTCTACAATTCCGGGTAGAAAATGTATGATAACCGTTTATTCAAAACTGCCGTCTTTATCGGGAAAGCCCCATGGGACGCAAACCTGCACGATGGTTTCCTCACGCGACGTACCCTCGAGACGGTAACTATAAAATATATCTACATAGTAAGACCGTTTGTTCCACATTTTCGGAGGTCTAATTCAAATTTCTACTGATTGCAAAACCTTGAAAGCTGCTTTACGAGAAAACCGATCGTTAAACTACGAATTCGATGTATTTATGATAAGAACGAGTAGTAAAAACGATTAAAAAAACGGTAAAAATACTGTTGCATCCTTTTCGACTCATTCACATTAGTGGAGAATTAAATCAATATCTACAGTAGCTGCTGCATCTTGCAATTAGTAGAGACAATTTTTATTTTGCATAAAAATTCGCGGTCTACTGATTGTTTCCGTGCCAAATGAACGGATTGGTGTAATAAAAATAGTTTATTAACAATTAAATCGATCTCCTATGTAGTGATCTCCTAAAGTTATTTTAATGGGTTTTTTAACTTTTGGGGAAATAAACGTGATAACATTATGATGTTAAAATGCAGGATTATTTAACAGAAATGAGGAAATTGATTGAGCTGTTGAATTGGTTACATAAATTATTTTAATCACCACGCCATTGAAATCAAATTTACTGAAGTCTGCAAGTCAGTTCTTCTTCTTTTGTATCTTCGTGTTAATTATTACATTCTTTCTTTCATGTAGTAAGCTTGAAGACATTGTATTTTAGTACAATTTCCAAAGATATGCAAATATTTGTTCAATTTGGTCTATGTGACACGAAACATGAAATTGATAATAATCGTAATATATTTATAATAACCATATGAGGATTAAAAGAAATTCGTATTATCGTCAGTGCTCCATTGAAGAGAGAATCACGTGTATGGAACTGCGTGCATGCACGTGTACAGAAAGAGAAAGCGTTTAAACGGGGAGAAAAAAAAAGAAACAATATTTATTGTACCAGTTTTGTTTTTTAGCAGCCAGTTTAAACCAGTCCGCTAAAGCCAATTCGTATACATTCGTTGCACATACATGCAAAGTATGTTCGTTCCTCGTGTGCAATTGTTAGACATTGGCAATCATGCTGTGTGTGACGCAATAATCTCATTCTCTTTAATGAGTTTACATATGTATTCACATTACGCAGTACATGCGGCGGAAACCTCGAATAATTGACGGAAGTTAATAATAATCTGCTGCGTTAACGGATATGGTTGATACAGCTTGAATAAAGTATATGCCAAATTAGTTTGAAGCGTAAAGAGAAATTAATTCCTCGATCATGCTAATTCCTCTGTTGTGGGTCTTTGTAGCAAAGTCACATGCAACCAAATGATTTAACAAATTAATGTTGAATGGTGATTCAACCAGCAATCGTCCACTTAACAATTCACCGGCCAAGTTATCGTAACAACCGATGCCCATGATTGTGCGAATGGCCATTAATTTGCTAATTGTGTGCCATCCATTGTAAGTATTTACATGCAACGAATAACAATCAAAACTTTATACAACATTGACGGAATATGTTCTTGTTATTGTTTACGTCTTTATCGATGTCTTTGTCACACTGTTAATTCTATTCAGATCCAATTTCAACAGTTTATCTATTGTGCACTGAATTTAAGATTGTTGCGCACTATCTATTGTGTAACTGAATTTAGTTTTCGCTCGGTACGTTAGTTACTGTGCAGCAGACCACAGGATAGGTCTACGTAAATTCAAATCTTAAATCATCTCTGACATATCTTCGAAGAGAAAAAATATAAATGTGCTACTTTATGAAAACAGTCGTCTCTAATGTAAACTTTTGACTTATTCTGATGTTACATTTTTTTATAGAAAATAAAATCTATTAAAGTATGTCAAATATTACAATTTTATTGTGCACAGTTATTGGGGCTCGGTATTGAGGAAGGGAGCACAGTAACTGATCTTTGTAGATCACAGGCACACAGTAACTAGCCCCAGAATTTGTTTCCCTTTCTCCTAATATTCCAAGAAAAATTGATATTTGTGCCATGAAATCGATAAAAGGAACTTCGAATCGAACACTCCTGAAGTCTGCAAAAATGGCACAGTAATTGGCCCCTCTGCCCTAGGAACGCTAGTCTCCATAAACGGCCCGCTTTCTAATGATAACTATTACGTCTTCAACGAGGAACTTGACGCGTGCATCGGAAACCGAGCTAGCAAATGGCGCGGAAAAGACGGAGCCTGCGGAGTCTTTCGGTAGGGAACCGGTGGAAACGAGGGAGCAGAGGATAGAAGGAACGGAGAAGGAAGCACGCAGAGCGAGGGAGAGGCTAGAATGGGTTTCTATTGGGTCGAGAATATTGCCGTGAATATTGCCGGGGCACACGGGTACACGCGAACGCGGGCACAAGGGCGCACGGACACGAACACGCAGCCACGCGTGCCGTCGTCTCCGAATGTTTTTCAGGGGAGGCTCGAAATACTCGAGCCACGGCCGTAAAACTACACGGTAAAACACTTACAAACTATTGGTCGGCGTGGCATTAAATGCGGCTCACGTACGACATAACCGTCCCGTATACGAGCCCTAGTAAATAACTATTCACGCGAGCGTGTATTCTCGTTTGGACCGAGCCGAAAACGCGACGCGCGTTACGTCCTGTTTGGTTCGTGAGCAAAAGATCCCGCCGTTTTACGTGCGCTCGTTGCTCCAGCAATTTGAGCAACGACGTTTCTAAAGAGCCGAGAAGAGAAAGAATGAGAGAAACGATCATTTTCACGATGAAATTCACGATAGGTTCGTTTGCGTGCTATAGTTGTAAATGTTGGGTTACGTTGGGTTATGTTGCGCTGGTTAGGTTGGGTTACGTTGGGGTTATGTTTGGTTAAGTTCGGTTATATTGGGGGTTATGTTGGAATATGTTGGGTTTTATTGGGTTAGGTTGGATTACGTTGGGGGTTATGTTGCGTTACGTTAGGGGTTATTTTGGGTTATATTGGATTATGTTGGGTTATGTTCGGAGTTTCAAAGATTCTGACTGAAATAGTTATGGAGAACCTAAAGAGTTTCATACCAATTACGAGGTATATTGATTCTGACTAATATCAGTTTCGGGTTCGGTTCGATATCGTATCGTATCATAATTGTATCCGATATCATAATTGTTTCCAACCCCTTGTTGTAATACAACTTCAGGTTTTGCACTTCGAATTAATTTTACATTCTAAATGAACCATTTAGCAGATCCTATTTACATTTTTGCGATAGGTTCGTTTGCGTGCTATAGTTGTAAATGTTGGGTTACGTTGGGTTATGTTGCGCTGGTTAAGTTGAGTTACGTTGTAATTACGTAGTAATGTATGTTGGGTTAACCCTGTGGAGTCGAGTGGCGACTCTAAGTCGCCATTAAAAATTTTGATAGCATGTTTCGAAATAATTGTAACATTATCAAATTTAGTTTATATTTTAAAAACTGTTAAAAGTGTAACCTATTGCATGAGTCACATAATTCAATTTCATAGATATAAAATGCACTAAGTTACATAACATGGAAATATTATAGGTCAGAAAAACTGTTTTGGATTTCGAGTTAAAATGCCTTCGGCTGCAAAGGGTTAAGTTCGGTTATATTGGGGGTTATGTTGGAATATGTTTCCAACCCCTTGTTGTAATACAACTTCAGGTTTTGCACTTCGAATTAATTTTACATTCTAAATGAACCATTTAGCAGATCCTATTTACATTTTTGCAAATTAGGTTCACCACAATAGTAATTTATAGAATTCACCTAAATGTTTAAATGTAATATGAATTTATTGACGAATTGATATTTATATTTATATTTCTAATACAAGTTGCATATTAGAAATAATTAATCCGGAATAATTGATTATAAAATTTTATTCAATTTTTAAATCTTTTTACGAATTTTGTTAGAAATAATTTTGTTACATGAGGATTTATTTGAAGAAAGGTGATTAAGATCTGCAGAAAGGGTTATTTGGAACATGAAAAATTAGTTCTTGCGTAGATAATATTCAACTTTTCGCAAATCACAAATACATCCTACAGCAAATAAAATTCAGCTGTTTCTAATACAATTGTTTGTAATCTAATTCATATTACACGTAAAAATTGAATGAAATTGTCTAAATAATTATTGCTGATTAATTGTTTCTAACGAAATTTGTATTGTTTTGTAAACGAGTACACAAAGTCACATTAAATTTTATCAATAACTATTCGAGTGAACTTGATTCGAAGAAGGATGAATTTAATTTACAAAAAGGTAAACAAGACTTGGAAAAGAGTTAATCTCAATGCAAAAAGGCAAATACGATTATCAGAAGAATTATTATCGAGTGCAGAACCTGTATGTTTCGCACACGTTGTTCAGAAATAATTACTCGCTTAAATTATCTCATATATCGTCGATCGATTGCGCCGAATCGAACGTTATAAAATAATAGCTAACAGAAACTTTATTGCGTTTTTTACTTATGGTGTTTATACTATAGAATCGCTTGTGTACGAAATACCAATGAATGGAAATGAAATCCACTGAATCCACACTTGCGATCTGTTATTTTATTCAACGATGCGTGTATATTTTAATTCAATGTGCGAATGATAAATAGCAGATATATTTACTCGACATTTTTTTGCAAGAGGCTGAAGAGGAAGCCGGATTCCACAATGCCAAAAATTCGTACGTCTCCGGGGCGCTGAAGGAAAGAGGGCGCAGTTTCTGCGGGAAGCGATGGCGCACACCTTCGTCGTACTCTCACCAAGAAAATTAAATTTATATATGGAAGAACGCGCGTGTACGGTCGCACGACATTCGCAAATCAAATTTGTCGACTAAGACACGAACGCGTTTCGTTCGATGAGGAGCGCATACAAATCGAAGTAATCATAGGGACATGTTGCTCGTCTTGTGGTACACGTTTTCTATCACTTCTTGAGGCAAGTAAGGAACACAGATATTGTTCAACTGAAAAACTACTAAAACAAATAAAAATGACTAGCATGTATCGGTTCGTAACGATGACAAGATCCAGTTTATTTTGGTATTTTGCTATTTTGATCGTATTGTATGCTTCGATTGAGAATTTTGTTTCGATTGTTTCTCATGAAAGTGTCCACCCTTCGAGCAACTTCGAACAAGAAAATATAAAGCAGGCCATTTTGATCAGCAAGATAGGTTCTGTGTTAATAAAGACTTTGTGTTGCGGGAAATAGATGAGACTGAATTAACTTGTCTCATAATTGTATCGGACTTTGGTGATTCATTTTCACATTTATTCATCGACGAATGAATAATTTTAGACAATGCTAACATGGGTTAAAACGATTTTGTGCAACTATGCCTTGCACGTATTACTGAATCACAATAACCTAATGGATGCAATTATGTACTATATTCGTTATAAAAAAATCCGTAGGAACTTTTGTAGATAATTTTAAAAGGCGGATAACATTTATTTTTCCAAAATTGTAGAAAGCATTGAATAACGATATAAAAACGTTCCGTCATTAATCAAATATTCTACGCTATTTAAACGAATCTAATTATCATTTTAATACTTTCTCGATTTCCACTCTGCAATTCCTTTCTCTACAAATGAATAATAAGTCTCCACTGGATAAAAACAATACAACTGTCGTCAATATTAAGGAATAAAGGCAAAAGTACGGTAAAATCCTCGTTGTAAATTATGATTTTAATCGCTTCTTCGATTCAAATACAGTTCTCCTATGTAGTTATCTTAATCGCCCTGTTATTATGTAGCATAGTTGTTATCGCGATCATTTACGCAAAAAAGAAACGTACACGGAAAGAAAAATCACATGCGAAGTATAGACCATTTATCGCTGTACGAATCTTCCAGTGAATTATTACCCGTAATTCTTTGTCGGATTTAGTCGGAGTTCGCGCGGAACCGTGATCGGCGGAACGATCCGACCTTGGGTTATTTTATAACATATAATAGCTGTGTTCGTGGGTCATGTATCGCCCCGTACAACGTTCGATTACTCCGGCGGACACGAGGTTCGATCACCGTGAAATTCTGGGCATCGTAGCCACGTCACTGTGAGAACTAAAACCTGTTCGGCAGACAGGAACCGCGTAGCGCAACCTCTGCCGCGCCGTCGTTCTAAGCACCACGATTTTCTTTGTTCCCCGACGCATTGTCCCGATCGCGATTAAACCATTTTTCGGCGTTTCGTGCTGGCCCGAGCACGGTTCACGATTCTCTCATTGGATTTGAAAGGTTTCAACAATTTCGAGAAGCAGACGTACGTTTGCAGGGAACCCTTTCGAAACGAACAGTTTAACACGTTGGCTGCCACGCGTATTTACAACAAAATCTCCTACAGGCCACCCGTGCCTCTATAGGAAGCGTGCGCTGTTAATTCATGTCTGTTTCTGTTCCTGCATGAACAGTTGGAATCTTTGCCGAGTACCGAATGGTATAACTTAACCCTTTTAGCACCGAGCGAAAGAAGCGTACCTAGGCGAAGAATACTGGGCCGAATCGGCGAATTTGTAGAGGTTTGCGAAAATGCTCGTAAAAACCAAAGTAGGCGTGATATTTACAAAATTCAAAAAGCAGCATATTGCGAAAGGAATGGAGAATAAATCAATACCAATGAAGTTTCGATATTTGTTAAAAATCATAAGAATAACATAAGTATAAGACAATAAAAATCGTACAAAGTAATTTCTCTTTTTCGAAACGTAATTGCACATAGAAAAAATCAACATGTTCAGAAATTGGTACGTAAAAAATAAATCGAAATATTCTATTGGTTTGGATATGTTCGGTGGCAAATGTTTAGGGCCGGGTATTTCCGAAAATAACGGGCGCGGGTTATATTGGCTATCGTTTTCAACATTTACTTTCCTGAAATTCGTGAAAGATTCACTCTGGCATATACAGACCCTCGGCACGAAACAACATAAGATATAACAAAAAGTTGATCTAATAAACATTTTTTCACTTGCGTTGCATCGAATATGAATCATTTTAACATTTTATGAAGTTACACTTAAACACAGATCTTTTGTGATGAGTATAATAAGGCTCTAACAGAGGCGCAATGATATATCGTCGTTGGTATTTTTGGCGAGTGCACCGAACGACGATATATCGTCGTTCGGTGCTAAAAGGGTTAAAATCGCTGCCCTTATTTGTTTTCAATAATGAAAAGAGATCGGATTGCCCGGAAGGAGAAGCATAAATAAAATTACATCGCCAGATTCTGATTTGGATACTGATAAATATAATCTTAGTGATAATGAATGTTATGAAGATACCATTGACGAGATTTTACGAGAATTGGTCATGGAAGAAGAAAGAAATGTTGATGACACCGAGGAAGCTACAGTTCAAATAAAAGATACGAAATGGACCGATCAGAGGCACGAGCATGTCTGAAAAAACAAACAACTTTTTGTCCAAGCTGTCCTGATCAACCTCAACTTTGCAGAGAATGTTTTAATGTTATACACTCCGAATAATTTTTTTAATAAACCATTTTTATAAGAATTCAATAGTCTCATTGCCTCCTGTAGAATATTCGTCGAAATATTTTCGGAAATCCTTTGTAAGTAGTCAAATCAGCGTCACCCGAATTACGGGTGACGTGGCCTGATGAGAACTTTTGCTGTCACCCGAATACGGGTGACGCGGCAGTCAACGTGTTAAGGGGACACTCTAGAGCACATTTCGTTTTTCTGTTCAACTTGTGCGACTGTCGCTGGTGGATTATATTTAACACATCCGAAACCGGTTGTTTGTGGCAAGACTGGCCCCAGTAGTCGACAATGGTTCTCCTGTTACGGTTACAGTAATATGAATTATATTCATATTGCGGTAGCGGGTATCGTTGCACGTTTTATGTTATTATACATACGTGTGTGTTCGCGTCAAGTTATCGAATGTGAGTGTGCCGGTATCATGAGCGTGAAACGTGAAAGAATCGCGTAATATGGTAAATTCTCCCTAATTGACGCTCAGATTGTACACAAAACTGAACAATTTGGGAAGAGGAGATACGATTATTCGAGCCTTGCGACTCGTCCTTATAGTTACCGATTGTGAACAACGATAAAAACGAGCCGAATAGTCGTATCTCCGCTTTCCAAAGAGTACATTTTTGTGCACAATCTGAGCGTCAATTAGATCAGACGTGAAAGATTATTATTTTGAAAGTGGCATAAGTCACTTTGTTTTTAAGTCGGTCGCTTCGTTTTTAAGTCGATATATTTAAGGGTTTGCGTTTTAACACGTTTAAAAATATGGATGCTATCTTTCGAGAAGATTTACTTGTATTTGTTATCTCGGGATACTGATATTTTTCTCAGTATAAATAATTTCGTATAAACATTAAAAAATCACCACTTTTCATGACGGTAAAGTGACTTACGCCACTTTCAAAATAAACGGCTCATTTAGTGAACATGTGTTATTTTCACTTATAATTATTATAACTACCATAATCATTATAATCATCATTTATATTATAATCCTATACATATATTTTGGGCATTTGTATCTCGTTTCATCAACCCTACAATATTACTGTAGAAAATCCATATAATCCTCCAAATATTCGACTATTTTTTATTTTATTGCCGTGATTTGCGAACTGTACGAGATAGAAAAAAGGCTTCAAACAAGAGTTACTTCTATTGTTCAAATCTATCATGTAATATATACGAAAGTATAATTAAGATTGTTTTAAAAACCTTAGTTAACAAATGAATTTCGTAACGGAGTGACCTTCTTTGTAGCAACCCGAGATCCGACTAACTGCGGCCGTCTCGGTCGACGTCGACTCGACGAAGTAGAAGCTGCGTCTTTGGATACCCGAGACAAACAATAAATGACGCAATCGATTGCGTCAGCGGTTGCAAATGTGTCAAGCGCGGGTACACTGTGCTTAGCAATCCGAATGTCGTGGCGTTCGTTTGAAAGAATTAATTCTTTGCCATCATTTATCGATTATTTGAAGATAATACGATGCAAGTGAATTATTGAAAGACGAACTAACGAGTGGACTGCGGATTTTATGCATTTTCGACGAAAATTACTGGGTCAAATGCAAAACCGTAGAGAATTTCGGAACATTTGTTATAGTTGTGTTACATTTGTTATAGTTATTAGAAGAGGGCAGATACTCTTGTGTGACTTATGTTTCTTACAATCAATTTAGACAATTTTTATTTTGCATAAAACTCGGCAGTATATTAATAAGACTACGTATTCCAATTTCAAAGACATACTTCGTATAGTAATTTTATAATTGAATAAATTATATTACGAGAGAGAGAGAGAGAGAGAGAGAGAGAGAGAGAGAGAGAGAGAGAGAGAATTATTATGTTACTTCTAGACAAAACTCGTTTGGAAAGAATGTCGCGCAAACGCAATTTCAGTATTTTTAGTCCCACAGTGACAAAATAAAATTCTCACTTTTTAACGTCCTATACTGAAAAAACAAACAAACGTATGTTGAACAATGTAACCTATTAAAACAGTAGACTGTGTGGATTTTATACATTCGTAGCAAAAATTAGTAGCTGAAATACAATTTGCTGTATGATCTATTTTCAACTCATCGAAATTATTAACACGTTCCGTGCCGAGCTTTTTTTACTCGAATCTTCACACTTTGATATTTTACTAAAACTTGATGTATTACGTGCAATATTATATATTAATTCTCGTACACATAACAACGTAACAAAAACTTATCAACGCCCATTCTTGCGGTGGAAATTGATTCTTCGGTTCTAAATTTCTTGTAAACAATTTGTTCAGTTCACTAAGTAAACATGCAAGCGTGTACCATCGATGGTACACGTGGCACGGAACGTGTTAAAAAAAGAGATTATTATCGATAAATTTAAATTAATTAAATTAAAAATTATTATCAATATTTCTTTATACACTTATGGAAAAATTATTAAGGTACACCGTTTACGGTGTACCTGAAAATATTGAAACGATTAAAAAAATGTGAAAAACTAATTTGGTGAACTAATTTCACCTCACTAGAATTACTGAAGCAAGAAAGAACGTTATAGTTGTCTCATTGTGTGCAGTTTTGCAATCGTCGCAGAAAATTGTATTTTGCATAAACGTCCATAATCTAATCGTTATCAGAGTCAACCGAATTACAGAGCCCTGTTACAGCACATGGTGCAAGAAGGCACAAGTGACCGAACCAGAGCGGTGAAAGGGTCCCAAAGAAAAAGTAATTAAGTGGCGTTTACAGGACTGGTTTTCGGGGTCTGATCGCCGGTCGGGTTTTTAAGCGAACAGCATTTCGGGGTACAGAAATTATGTAGCAGTCGGATACCAGCCAGGGATCCGTAAGTTAACGTGCTTCGAAGCCGAGCACTTTATCTCGAAACCAGCACACAAATCTCGTGGTTCCGAAAGCAACACTAATTTCTGACCGTGACTGTACATCATGGATACCAGAATCCCGGGGAATCCTGTAAACTGCCTCGATCCACCGTCCGAAATTGTGCAACGCGAGGAAGTAAAGCGTGTCTCGGGAGGGGGGTGGAGGAGGAGGAGGAGGAGGAGGAGGATACGGTGGCGGAAGAAGAGTCGGAACTCGGAACGCGTGCACGTATTCAACAGAATTGCGCACTTTTGCGCGCGTGTAGGTGGCGGTGTGGCCGTCGGGTGGGATAAGGGGTGACAGGGGGTGGTGAGAAGGGCGGGCGAGGGGGCAGCAGAATTCGAGGGGATAGAGACACGCGAAACGAAGGCCCGACCGGGCTCGGCTGTGCTACGTCGGAACACAATATTGCGGATCAATAAACCTCAATAAAGTCAATTTCTGTCGCAAAAGCATCTGAATACGGGAATTTTGTATTCTGCCGGCTAGGCAGCGGCAGCCGGCTGGGCAGGGATCGTGTCCCGAATACAGATTAAGTATATTTTATACCGTATCTCGGCGAACTCGCGCGCATATGTTTCTCCCGCGCTCGCTACAGACATCCGCGCCACCTTCAAACCCCCTACCTAGTTTTTCGTTCGCCGTTTCCTCCTTCCCGATGAAGAAAATAACAAAAGAGGGTGGCTGGCGAACAGAAGTATGCGCGCTACCTTGAAATACACGCTTCCTCGCGGTACGTACGCGAGGAGACGCGCGCGCGCGCGCGCGCGTGTGGGTGCGTCTTGACGCTCAACCGACATCCTCGACTCCTTTCCTCCTGTAATTTGTTTCGAGCGACTTCGCGACTTCGGAAGCTCCTCGCCCGCCAACCGCGCGCAGAAACTTCGCTGGCTCGATATATTTTCGACGGGAATACCAATATCTTTACTCGCGGCCTCGACCATTACTTTTCTTCCTAAAGATGGATTAGAGGACGACGGGACTGGAAATGCGTGATCGGCTCGACTTGCCGGAGCGCATCGCGGATCTACTTCCTTATTTGTGTATTCGTAGCTTCGCGATTTTATCGGACGCGTGCTCTGCGCGGACACGACTGAGAATGCAGTCTGGCGATGAGTGGAAATTGCCGAGTGTTGGAAATTAGTATGCGATGTAACACAGAGTAGACGCACAGCGCACATGCTACGGGAACACATTGATAATAAATCGTTAGTTGTGCTGAAATCATCGTATCGGGCACACGAAATATGCGTGCGTACAGTAATTGCTCCCGGAAATGCCAAATTTCGGGTTGCCGTGAATTTCCATGCGGTAGTCTCACGCCTATGTAATTTATTGCTGGGTTGATGGGCGAGGGAAGTTCCCGGAAGACAACACAAAATGGTCTTCTCCGAATTGCCTTCGAATCGTGTTACGTAGCCTCAGAATTGTCTTCGAATCGTGGCGGAAAAATAGAAATACAAAATTTAAGTCATCGTTTGCATTCCATAATGCTATGAATTCATATTAATGTACACAGGCATGCTGACAGCTGCCTATTTTTACTATACTCTTTACTATACTATTACTCTATAAAAACGGGCCGTAAGGCCCGAAGAATCGCGACTTCGTATTCTCAGATCCGTCGGTTTCAATTCCGACCTTCGAACATTTCTGGGAGAAATTACTGTATTGTTATCAGAGCGATCGCTATCAATTCTTTTTCTACACTGTGTTTACCAAAATCCTTTCCCTCTTGCCCTGCAATCCCGATACCGAGAATACTCTGAGTGGTAATTACGGTAAAGATAATAACGCAATCGTTCAGCTTTTGGGCATATGGTAGACGAATTAAAATCTTTCTGTAGAATTACACAGATCCGTCGATTGACACTTCCTCGTTTTCAATTATTTTTACCGTCTTCATTTATTTTCATCTCTAGATTTTTTCATCCAGAATTTTTCATCTCTAGACTAATAGAAGAATCAAGTCCCGTTTCGATTTAGAAGAAATTAATAACATTCGTGTCTAATACATTGTCCATGAAATCTTCGGCGCAAGTCCGCAAGTCTGCAAAGAACGTTGATCAAGATTCCAGACAATTAGCAAAAGCTTCAAAAATACGTATGTATTCGCGATGTACCGGTATGCGGAAATTAATATGCATTGCACACTTGATCGTAACATTATCAATGGAAACGAACAAATTGATCTATCCAGCAGTTTCATCCGATTATCTTTCTGGAAGAATTCTCTTTCTTCGGCCGACAAAAGAATACTCTAAGCTAATAGCTAGACAGATGTTCGCCTGGCGGCGATGCTTCAAATCGGAACGAAACATCGAATGCAGTGATCAAAAAGCATGCATCGATGAAAACAAGGAACGAAAAATAAGCAAAACGTATAAACGTAAAAATGGGGAAGAGAGCGGTTACGAAATGTCGATCGTGAATAAATCGTGCGAAATCTAACGACGAAGGCGGCAGAGCGGGCAAATATTGACGGGTGCCCATAAATACGATTTTCGATGGTCATTTTTTTTCGAAGGTGGAATTATCGGCCGCGGGGAGGGGCGTATCGGTAATACGAAATAAAATCGGTACTGGTACGCAAGCGTTTTCATTAATACGATTATCGAGCAAGTTCGAGGTCGCAAAGGCGACTCGCTCGCGACTCGAAGGCGACTGTAGCCTCGTGCGGTATAATTCATTTTCCTGGCATAGCGGAGAGCTTTGGGTCGTTGGCGCGACCAGCGAACCACCGGGACACCAACTTCCTCCCGTCCCGATAATAAGAAGAAAGTCGAGCTTGCTGGAACGAAACCAAGTGGCACGTTCTCGTGGAGCAGCCACACCACGTAATTATCCACTTCGAAAACTCGGCGCCGAACAAACTGGGGGAGAGAGTCTAGTAGCCGGGAAAGGAGCTTCGACTTCCAAGCGAATGACAAAACGCGATGAAGTACGATACCGCGCAGAGATCGGAAATATCTTAGATACAGTCGTCGCAGATCGCTTTGGAAAGTACAATAGAATTTTAATAGATACGGGACAGATACGCGGAATTAGTATCCTACGTCGTTTTATCGAGAAATAGCAAGCAAATATTTTTTTTACGACGAGGATAAGCTATAAATGCGAGCTCCTCGAAAATGCTAACTCCGAGAACGCTGAAACTAGTTTCTCGCTATCGTTGCACTGTGGGAAAGAAGAAAGTATCTAAAAGCGGTAAAAAATATTTTCTGATTGCGATCACATATTTATGCTCAACTGTTTGATTCTTTTCAGAATGAAGCTTCATATAATGTGGCCTTATTAACCCCTTAATGCACAATTTAAAAAAAAAAAACCGACCAAAAAAAATCAATTTTTTTTTTCTAAGAAAATACATATTTGGACCTTAATTTCAATAAATATGTAAAAGAAATGCAAAAATTACTAAAAATTCAATAAAAATAGTGGATAAATAATTATAGTGAATATTGAATCGCATTGCAGATCGAATTTTGTACCCATCGTACTGTTTTTCAATTACCAGTTACTATTTTGAAGGGGAAGAAGGAGACGAAAAAAAAACTGAAAAATATTTAATTTTACCTAAATTTGTAATAATATAATAATAATATTTATTAGCTGAAAAATATATAATAAACTAAAACTATTCAAAATTTTCTTTTGTATAGTAAATTTCAAAACAAGGTGCAGAGCACATAGCCCAACATTCCTTATTTCAACATTAGAAAACATACCTTTTATACACTAAAAATCCAATTTACTCTGTATAAAAATACACCATAAAACAAAAACGTTTTTATATGTTGACACTAATAATATTTGTAAAAAATAAAAAACAATTGTCTTTGAAGAAATTCACTTTGATAACGTCTACTTTACTTCACGACTTGCTCGCGAATAATACACTAAATGTTCATAAGTGCCATCCTAAAAGTGCATATTTTATTCCTGAATAAGCAAAAAATAGAAAGAGATCGGAGATAACTGAAGAGTAATAAATAAATTAGTCATAACAAAACTCACAAAAGTGCCAACGCTAATTAGATACGCAATAATGGATATAGATAGATAGAAACAATTACCAGGTCAGAGATGCTTATAAGCGTCACCCTAAAAGGCCATATTTTATAGTCCCAAATAAACAAACTTTACAGCTTACAATACAGAATTACACGATGAATATCAATAAATTGAATGTTTTCCTTGGTTTTTATTAAGTTATTTTTACTGCCCGGATATATTCGAATCTGAACATTTTAGCGACATAAGTTGCGACGCCGACCGTATATATACGGGTCTGCACATTTTGGCCGGTTTTGCACGCCCGTGTTAATACGTTTCTGCGCGTTAAGGGGTTAATACAGAATATGTAATACAATTCCAGCAGCACCTGGTAGCAGCTAATTGTTCTTCCATGTTAAAGTCGATACTTTGATCTACGTGCTATCGTCAATCGAATTACTGAATTTTACTAGATATGTCTTCAAAATTACGAATGAGAATAAACATAATAAATGGGATATGAGTCAACAAAACATTAATTTTAATCGTTGATTGATTCAAATTGATTTTTCTTGCATGTTAAAGTCGACACTTTAACCTACATAATGTCGTCAATTGAATTACCGAGTTTTATTAAATATGTCCTAAAAATTAAGAATAAGAATAAAAATATTAAATGACATATAAGCCAACAAAAATTAATTTGAATTGTTTTCACGTCTCTAACAATGGTCCTATGTCTTTATAAAGTGAAAGCAATCTGAATTTAGTCCGTGGAGAAGAATGACCAGTACCAGTGCAGTTTTTCGTTTCTTTAATTATTTTCTTTCCTTATTTCGTTAATGAAAACCATTTATACGTTGCTCCACTTAGTTGCTACTATCATGAATAATATTATCTATTATCGTTAACATTATTATGCATTGACATTGATATTGAAGAATAATAAGGCTAAAACCAAATGAGTATTAACACAAGGGCGGGCATGCGTACAAAATAGAATAAAGCGGCAATGCGTCAAATATTCTAAAGAGAATCAATGCTAAACGATTCTTTTCCGTGTTCTAATGGTTCGTCCGGAAAAACCCGCGATTTGTACGGTGTCATGTCAACAGCTTTTTACGAGTGAACAAAGAAGACTTTGCGACGGAGAAATTTTTCATTTATTCGAGGGATGACACGTCACGCGAAGGTCGTAACGTTGTAGGTCGTTGGATTTGTTTCGACCTCGATTATCGTACAATGATGATAAAAATATAGCATTCCATTTAAAAAGACTTCGGTGACCCTGAAATCTGAAAAGATACTACCTTCAACAAATTTGTTTGCCCATCATAATATTTATCCCTCCGAACCAACCACGGGTTTCCCTGCTGACATTCTTTTCTATCATAATAAACAAACGAGATACGGTAAATTCTTCCTAATTCGCGCTCAGATTGTGCACAGAAATGAACAATTTGGGAAGGGTAGATACTAAAAATTAAGGGCCCGGGTCGCCGCACACTATGACGACCCACACATAGAAGAAAACCATATACGTATATTAGTTTTAGAGGTTTCTATCAACCAAAACTGACGCTTTAACCCGAGAAAGATAACCTACGTCGCAGAGGCGCCTGCGAAATAAACATATTGCTATCTAATTTTTCATAGAGGTCTAGTGATTTAAGTTTAAAATTACTTAAAATATAAAAAAATACAATATAAATGCATTTTATTTTTACAATAATGCCAAACCTTTAAAATGACTAGATTAACTTAAATAAATATCCATTGTTAGTATAAAATTGACGCCTTAGAAAAGCATGCGCCTCTGAAGCGTATGGTTATCTTTTACGTACGTTGTCATATGGTTATCTTTCTAGGGTTAATATCGAAGTATGCAGTTCACAAGTGGAAAATTTAGATTCCGAAAAGACTAAACGACTGGACTTCGGTTGTAGAAATATCCGTTTTGCAGTTATTGCGGAGATATTTGCAATATTCGGCCAGAGTGGTGTCAATCTCACGAGCATGACGTCACAAGATGGCCGGCGCTAACAGTTTTTCGTAAATATCGAGAGATATAGAGCTCGAATCGAAAATTCACAACCGAAGTCCAGTAGATAAGGCACGTACAAAGGCAATGGAGTGTATTTTCAGTTGATTTCTTAGTTAATTAAGACACAGGAGTAGTTGATAGACCGAAACACCAACCCCGAGCTTCCGACATTTTTCACTACTAGCGTCACAGTTCTCTTCCAACCAACAAGCTACACCACAGCGAGCTCAACCGTCAGGTATATAACATAACCTTGACATAATCTTGACATAACCGTCTTTGTACGTGTCTTATCTACTGGGCTTCGGTTGTGAATTTTCGATTCGAGCTATATATCTCGATATTTACGAAAAACTGTTAGCGGCGGCCATCTTGTGACGTCATGCTCGTGAGATTGACACCACTCTGGCCGAATATTGCAAATATCTCCGCAATAACTGCAAAACGGATATTTCTACAACCGAAGCCCAGTCGTTTAGTCTTTCCGGAATCTAAATTTTCCACTTGTGAACTGCATACTTCGATATTAAAGCGTCAGTTTTGGTTGATAGAAACCTCTAAAACTAATATACGTATATGGTTTTCTTCTATGTGTGGGTCGTCACAGTGTGCGGCGACCCGGGCCCTTAAATAATAAAATAATAAAATTATTCGAGCCTTGCGACTCGTTTTTATAGTTACCGAATATCAACAACTGTAAAAACGGGAGGCTCGAGTAAAGGCGAATTTGGGAGAAATTACCGGCGATACATTCTCTGTAGATAATTCTGCGTATAATTCTGCGACACACCCTGTACATACGGCCATAGACGAAGCGCGTAGGTCAGACACGAGACGCAAGACGCAAGCTGCAAACGGAGTACAAGCAACTTCCTGCAGTGTTTACGAGCGCTCGACGTTGCGTCGTAAGTCGTACGCGCGACGCGCCGTGATACTTTAGCGGCGGTGAGTTTGTCGTGGCTCGTATGTCCGCGAAAAGGAGATCGAAGGAGCCACCGGAGCAATTCCACGGAGGCGTAAAGAAACGGAATACGGTTGAAAAAGGGGTTATGCTAGTTTCATGGTCCTCTAGTCGTGTACACGCCGCCCTCGGGCGTTTGCACTAAAATTTGCACCCTCTTGGCTCCCGGTTTACAATGGCCGATTAGATACATGGCCCGAGGTAATATTCAGGCATTTCGGTGAATAATTTAATCGCACAAGACCGAAACTGCAGTCACCTTGTGTACTGCGATTATACAGGATGGGCCATCAGTTGGTTTCTTTTTAAAACTGTTACAAAGAAAAACGTTCGATATTTTTCAAAGTTCTTTGCTTTATTAACCCTAGAAAGATAACCATATGACAACGTACGTAAAAGATAACCATACGCTTCAGAGGCGCATGCTTTTCTAAGGCGTCAATTTTATACTAACGATGGATATCTATTTAAGTTAATCTAGTCATTTTAAAGGTTTGGCATTATTGTCAAAATAAAATGCATTTATATTATATTTTTTTATATTTTAAGTAATTTTAAACTTAAATCACTAGACCTCTATGAAAAATTAACAAAAATCAACAGTCTTCGCAGGCGCCTCTGCGACGTAGGTTATCTTTCTCGGATTAAGAAGGGTAAATCCACCGATTAATTATGAAAAATAATTTCAACGCTGCAACGCACGCACACGTGCCACACCAGTCGTCGAACAATCGATCTTTTGCGCACTAAATGCGGTGTAATCGTGCGATCAGCCTTTTTAGGAACGTGCTGTCGCTACCATGCAGTTGTGATTTGACGCTGTTTTGACTATTTTTCACATTTTTCAACTGTCCAAAAATTATTCAATCGCTTAATGAAAACATCTTTCGAGCTATTTGGGAAATAATATAGAAAATGTATTGAAAAATTAAATCAACAGGATAGGCTGCTGCTGAGCCAGCCGCGACAGCCATTTAAATGCAATTATATTTTTCAGAATTAATAAATAGGTTTACTCTTTTTAATAAAGAACTTCGAAAAATATTACGCGGTTTTTCTATAGCAATTTTAAAGAGAGACCAACACAGAAGGCCCATCGAATATATTTTTTGATCTACAATTGAAAAAATACATTCTCGTTAATGTTAGAGGAAGTAATCGATCCTTATAATTTCAACTCGGTATATTTGTTATCTACAAATTCAGTTATTTATATACTTTATAAATAATAAATTACAATAGTTGTATCGAATGCAGATAATTTTGCTTGTAATTGCAGCCATCGATATTACGACGTCGTCGTAGTAATAATTTATAACTTATTACTAGTAAATAAACTACGAATTGGATACATTTGTGGCAAAAATAAGTAAGGGGAAACCACCAGAAGAATTTAACAATATTATTAAGCTATTTCGAATTTATTAAAATGATCAGAAGAAGAAATACACTTTTATGTTTCTTTCGTTTCGTACAATTGATACAAAACATTTTTATTTGGCATAATCGCTCCTCAGCGAATATCAAATTTTTTCGATGGTTTTGTTTTAATGTGCGTTAGATAATAATTTGAAATCTGGGTATCTTATTGCTGCGCTGCGAATCTTTATGGAAAGTGAAAATTGTGTACGTTAATTGCAAGACGAAGGAACAACATAGACATTTATTTCTTTTCTGAATAATTTTAATAATTTTAAATTAATTTTAATATAATATAATTTAATTCAATTTGAATAACCAATAATTTTCGCATTTGATCTGCACATTTTTGTCACAAATGCATAAAATCCACAATCTATAATACTTTATTACCGTAACGAAGAATTGATCGCGTCCAGACAATGCAGGCAACTTCGCGTGGATACTTCAATAATGCTTACCTGGAACAGAAAAAAGACAAATACGCATAAATAATTGTACGGCATCGATTCGATCGAACGTTAATTATAAATCGGATTGTGAGCCGAGAGGTGCGGTGGCACCGTCGCAAACTAAAAAAGAAAATCGGATCTAAACGAATCCGGTACACTTTAATGATTCTCTGCATCCGTCACGGGAGGAGACCGAATTTTCTATTCTAAATAAAGACCGAAGGAAGGCGAGAGCAAGCGGCGCAAAATATCTTTTCATCGCCGGCCGCTCCCTTAATTCCCAATATTTTTTCGAGACACACCCTTCAGTCGGGCTCAACTTGTTGCGCTTTACGAGCACGTCACCGCCCGCTGAAATTCCTATTTGTTCCGGCAGACGTGAAGAATACCCAGGAACGAGACTGACGAGGCTGGAAAAAAATAAGGAACAACGGAGGGACGAGGAAACGGGAGGTCGAGATGCTGAACGAGAATAGAATGGGGATGGAGGAAGCCGGGAGGAGGAGCGACTGAAATAAAGGGTGGAGTGTACCGGCAAAGATGGGGAAAAATATGAATATATATATATATATATATATATATATATATTCATATATATGTATATTACAAAATAGAAAATAGAAAAAGCGAGTGGTTCGAGGTGGAACACGCCTCAACGCGGAGACTAGTACCCTCCTATTGGACAGCATTGGCGGGCTTGGCTCGGAAATCGAGTCTCAAGGGCAAATCAAGCGGCGCTGGGAGGAAGAAAAGAAATAATAAGGGCGGAGTCGTCAGGTGAAAGAGCGCCGCCAAGAGAAAGAGCAGAAAGGAAGAGAGTCGGAGACAGAGAGAGCTAGAGAGAAAGAAAGAAAGAAAGAGAGAGAGAGAGAGAGAGAGAGAGAACTGGAGAGAGTAAGGGAGATAAATAGTGGGAGAAAGTAAAAGAAAGGGACGAAGGGAAAGAGGGAGACGTGGAAAGGGTGGCTTAGAAACAGGGAGTCGAAGAATAGCTGTGAAAAAGAAAGAAGAAGGCTCGAATAGCTAGTACGAGGTGCAAGAAACAAATTGCAGCAAAGGGGAGCAAGGGTGGCGAACGGTAGGGACGTTTAATGACAGAAAATTGCAAGTAATGGCGGATAACGCGCCCTATTTAACACCTCCGCCTCATCTTATCCTATCACACGAAATAACCTCTGCATCCCCGTTAAAATTTTCTTATCGCTGAAACGAACGTGGAGCCAGGCTGCGCCTGCCTTACGTGTATTACACGTCGAGACTCGGCGCTATCTTCAGCCTGCTCGTCCGACCGAATTATTACGCTTCCAGGACATAATTTCGGCGTACTTCGGGATAACGTTTGTCCCTCCAGGCTTAGGCGTGTCTCAGACATGCAAAACGGAGATAGAATTTTTTAAATTCCGGCCAGCGCTACGTCGTAATTGCGATCTCTTTATTGTGCTTCGAGCACTAATTGCATTGTTCACGAAGTCAGCGTGTCTCGCCATTCGCGCAGACACTTCGATTTAAGTCGATGGCCATTCGGGAAATTGTGAGAAGCACCAAGGACGATTATTGCGAGTTTGGAATCCTGAGACATAGCAACGACCCGATCTTGATCTAGACGCAACTATCAAGCCACGATAAGAGGACTTTGATGATTAGACCGCGAATCTTTAAGCAACACAGAAACTCTCTCCTTAAAGTGCAACAGACAGGGACAAGATAGAGATTTCGTTGTTCGTTTAATACCTTATCGTAGATGCACAAAATCTGCAGGCTATTGGTAATCTTTAGAGCGTACACTTGCATTGTCCTGTTGCAGAAGTTGTGTTACAGGTTTTGCACTCGGAATTTAACCTTTTGCACGTGTTCACCTTTCTTAAAATCAAGCTCATGTTGTTTGATTGAAGATAATCGAAGTATAGTTGGTTTTAAACAATGCAAGTGCAACGTTATAGGTCACGCAAGGTTCATCTGGACAGATGAAGGTATGCTCGCTGTTGAATAGATATTTCAAGCTCATCTATATACAGAATTAAAAATTTCAGAACAAATTTACATTGGTTTCTATTCGGATTACAATGCCATGAGAAAATAAAGTAGAAGAACTTGTTTTGCAAAAGGGTGAATTTGATTTACAGGAGGGTGAATTTGGGAAAAGGTGAATTCGATTTGGGAGAAGGTGAATGTCATTTGGAAGAAGGTGAATATAATTTGTAAGGTGAATGTAATTTGCAAAATGATGAATTCGGAACGCGAAACCTGTCTCGGTTCTGCGAGGCATTCGTGTCGCTGTCACGCAACCGTAGAAACTGCGTGTGTATAAAACTTTTTACACTTGTTTCGAAGCGTTTCCCGAGCGTTTTCTTTTTACCAGCTCGCAGAAGCTGTACAATCTACTCGATGTCAAGCACCGATTTGCTGCCAAGCATAAATCGTGCCAATTCAACTGCGATCGCGCTTTACCTCCGTAACAAAAGAAACACAGCGTTCGGAAACAGAAATTCCTTCGACTCCGACCGATAAAGTTGCATTCCCTATCTCGTTTCCTGCGGCTTCGTTTTTGCTGGAATCGCGGAGCGGGTAATTAGTTTTAGTTCGGCGAACACGCGTTGGTAGCGTGGAACAGGAGCAGATTTTTCGAGGAAAGTTCCCGGGACCGAGAAGGCAACGAGAACATTTATTCCGATGGGATGATTGAAAATAAGTCTGGTATCCGGTTACGTCGATTTCTGCTCTGTAGCAAAGGGCCTACGAACGCGGAGATGCCTCCTTTACGAGGCATCCAGCGAAAATCGTTGCGAAAGACTGAAATCGCATTAAGCGGCCAACGCATAGAAGGTGAATGCAAACTCGGCGCGAAAGCAGCGCGAACGGGACGTATGAAGCGAAAGGGAGCCAGAGTCGGGAAGAAAAAGGGGCCGAAAGATAAAAGGTTGAGGGAGGAGGACGGCCAGAGGGAGGGAAAAAAGGCATTGAGGCTTCGACGGCCGACGCCGACGTCGACGCCGACGCGTATATGAGTCAAGGCGAAACGAGGTCTGGTCTCATAAACCAACCTGGTCACTGTCTTCGACCTGTCCCTCGTTATCGCTCTTCGTCCTGTGGACGAACGCATATCATATTAAACTGTACCCACGTAAAAAACACTTTTTAATTTCGAGCTTCTTCTGCTCATATCGGTATTTGTCTATACTCGCTACAGCCAATTTACGTCGGCCTGTTTTTATAGTTTGCCGATGGTTTATTTCTCGTCAGGTAGAGTCCGATTACCGGAAGGGTTAGGCACGATCTTGTTCTACCTGCGATCTTCTCAACTTTCTATTTCGATGGTCCAAGAGATTGTTTACCTGGACGAGGCTTCCAGACTGGAAACATATGCCGTCATTTCTCCCTAATTCGCGCTCAGATTGCGCACAAGAATGGACAATTTGGGATGAGGAGATACGATTATTCGAGCCTCGCGCCTCATTTTTTATAGTTGCCGATTGCCAACAATTTTAAAAACCAGGCGCTAGGCTCGAATAATCGTATCTTCTCTTCCCAAATTGTCCATGTTTTGTGCACAATCTGAGCGCGAATTAGGGAGAAATTACGGTTACTAGCTGAAGGAAAATCAGGGAAAATTTACTGTGTTGTGTTCAGAAATATGCGGTAGCAATCATGAAAAAGTTGAGGATCGTTGCAAAGTTTTGTTCTTCGCGATGGAAGAAATGCAACACGAAAACAAACATCTCATTGTATCAAATTATAATCTTTCTATAAAATCGTATTTTGTGGACGATATCGAAATGAATACATTCAGCATCGTTAAAAATGAAGGAAAAAATTGGTTTGGATGCAAGGCGATGATTATATCAACCAGAGAACTGCGGTAAAAACATTTTCGAACGCGACAAATGTGCCAGAAAGCATGAATTATACCTCGTTGTACCTCAATATACACAATTACGATGTTTCCGAGAAATAGTTTATTTGGTCGTTCCAATATCGAAATAAATGCACAGAATATTATCCAAACATAAAAAAGAATGAATCGGTTTTGATACAAGACAAAGATTGCGCCAAGTGGGATACTGCTAGAAACATTTTCAAACGCGACAAGCATACAAGATAGCATGGACACGTAGCATTGCACGAGATTAGAATATTTTTAAGAAATCGTTTATATCCAATATCGAAATAAATGCACAGAATA
The DNA here is from genome assembly GCF_051020955.1 of Megalopta genalis. Classification (NCBI taxonomy): domain Eukaryota; kingdom Metazoa; phylum Arthropoda; class Insecta; order Hymenoptera; family Halictidae; genus Megalopta; species Megalopta genalis. The sequence continues at coordinate 5,352,452 of NC_135027.1, forward strand.
TTATCCAAACATAGAAAAGAATCGGTTTTGATACAAGACAAAGATTACGCCAAGTGGGATACTGCTAGAAACATTTTCAAACGCGACAAGCATACAAGATAGCATGGGCACGTAGCATTGCACGAGATTAGAATATTTTTACGAAATCGTTTATATCCAACATCGAAATAAATGCGCTCAACATCGTCTAAAATACAGGAAAGATCAATAGGTTCAGATGCAAAGATTGCATCGTGTTACGGGGAGAGAACTGCTAAGGAACGTGTATTTGCAAACACGACAGCCGCACAAGAAGTCGTACGGAGCGCATCAAAGGAATCACGAAATATGAATTCGTTCGAATCGAATGCCGTGCGTGTCAGTGGACATCGCCTTTACGATCTAGAGGAAAGAGGCTGCCCGGAGAGAATGCTTTCTAACCGCGATTCATCAACGACACACCTAACTCATTCACGATTCACTTGGCCTGGTAAACATAACGCGGAATATATCGAGAGAGAAACGCGTCTGATAAATGTACCGATCGATGACCCATCGAAACACTCGCAAACAGGAGACAGAAAAGAGGTGGAAGAGGTTTGTTGCTATCGGAACACGGGTTAGAGGTGACACCGGTAGTTTTTCTCTCTTCCTGACCGCGCCGGGGAAGAAGGAAAATGCCGTTGAAAATATTCGATTTCCGCAGGAAGAAGGCGGCGAGCGTTCTCTCTGAAAGTAGGTAAGCCCCTTAAAGCGTTCGGCACGTAGTGGTCGAAGAGGGGAGAAACGATCCTCAACTTCCCGCAGCCCGGTCGAACTCGCGAGAAAATCTTCAACGCCTTCTTCCTCCTTTAACCTCTATTCTCATCATATTCCGACAGTCATTCTCGCATCCTCCGTGTTTGTCGTTTCACGTGGATTCACGAGCCGGGGAACAATCTGCGGAGCATTCAAACTCCGCGAACCATTCGCGAACACTGCTCCAAAATCGCCGTTGAAATTTTAACCCTCGCCGTACCACGTTTCGGGCCCGGAGCTCGAAGCCTCGTTTGACCGTTCGAGACTTGACGATGCCGCTTGTTTAAAAAAATGTGCAGTAAGATAATAGTAATAATAATGGTAACAATAATAATGATGATAATAACAAGATTTTAGTTCAAAATATTTGTATACACGAAGATCCAGTTACGAGAATCCCCAACCCTCAACCCAAACTGATCAGGACTTCAGGATTTAAAAAATGAATTCGGAAGGTACCAAAGTGTAAAAACTGTTCACAGGTGTTTCCAGTTTCGTTGGGAGAACTTGTATTGGAATTAATAATTATTCTTTCTAGAATATCTAAGGCTCGATGGGAAAGATGATCTTTAAATCTGAGGTTGTCGCAGAACCAGCTTAGGAAGATAATAATGATTAAAAATAGTATGCCGCACACGTCGCGTTTGGGAACAGTTATGAAGGTAGGAATGAGTACCGCTGGCGGAGGAACGAAGCCACAATGCCAACCGATTGATTTACGTTGCTCGTTACGCGGTCCACTGCTCCGAAGAGAGAAAAATAAATTGATAGAGGGTGCCGGTATGAGGGTAAGGAAGGAAGAAGAAGAAGAAGAACAAGAAGAAGAAGGAGGAGGAGGAGGAGGAGGAGACGAAGAACAGAAGAAAGAAATGTGAGGGAGAAGAAAGGTACGAGCACGAGAGAAGGATCTACGAGAACGAAGGAACAAGGGAGGGGAAGCGATCTTCGCGAACGAAGAAGAGTTCTTCTTGAATGAGCGTGTGGGGAAGAGAAGCGTAGGGGCGGACGAAGGTAAAGGGGCCGCGTGATGAGAAATGCAAAGTGAAGCAGGTTGGATTTTGCCAAAGAAATACCGAGACTCGTTCGATCCCCTCCGATCCATTAATCGCGACTTTCGTTAAGATCAATGAACGTTCTTTTTTTCTTCATTTCCGTACCGTAGCTAGAATTGTCAATTCTCTCTCTCTCTCTCTCTCTCTCTCTCTCATTCTGTTTGATTGAGACGTGACTCCCGACGAAACAAATTTTCGGTGGACCGATTTGATCCAAACAAACGTACCAGCTTTTTTAACGAATTGACTTCGTTCACATCGTGTTTGCAATAGTTTTTTTTTTACGTTTGCAATGGAACACAAGAAAACAATCCGTATTGTTTGGATATCGATAATTCAAGTAGCTTTCTTTGTTCCCGCGAATTTCAGTGTCGAACGAGTATCGATGTGTACAAATTCGTTCGATGGTCGCTAATTAATTAGTTTGCCAGCTGTCAAGAGCTAATCGAAATTTATTTTTATGAATGTTGCTGCAAGAACTTGATGGTTATTATGAATGTTCGCTAGAATATCGTAATGTTGATAATTCTGTTTGTTTTCTTTCTTAGGCAAGCATCTCGTGCAAGAATGGAGGGACAATATGAACAAAACCGAGTTTAGCTAGCTAGACAATTGTTCAACGAAACGGATAATATGTACAGTAAATTCTCCCTAATTGACACTCTGATAATAGAATAGACAATTTGAGAAGGGGAGTTATTCGAGTCTTGTGGCACGTTGATTGTAACCAGATTGCGGATCTTTGTGCAAAATAAAAATTATTTTCCTCAATAGCTACAAACTTGAGTCAAATAAAAATCTTTTTCCTTTTTTTAATAATCTCAGTGAGTCGAAAATAATACGTGGCTTTTTCATTGATTTAGATCCCACCTGCCTATTTTTCTTATAAATGCATCAAATCCGCAATCTAATCATAGCCTTTTCACATTAAAATTTATACAATAGTTCTATTACACGCCAAGAGATGTCTGGCAAATGTGATTTTATAAAAATTCATCGATTTCATTAAATTTTCATTCATTGGACATTTGACGTGTCTTTTTACCGAATCTTAAAGCGCTTCTTCCATTATTTACCACGAATAGATAAATAAAACGGAAATTCATTTATGGTATTTTCTCATACACGTTTCAGAGTACACCAAATAATTTGTTTATTTCTTTTCTTCAAGATGTCGCCAGCAAAACAGTCGATGTGCAGATAATATGCACAAACAGTTTTCTAATAGTCATTTCAAAATTGAAGATAAAGATCTGAGTATTGTTCACAAATTTGCTCAAAGGCAATTACAATTTTGTCTCTACTTCGATAAAAGATTTCGTTTAATATTAGTTATTACGTGCTTCTGAAATTATTATTTAATCCGGCGTTGGTGTGGTGTAGCATAATATAACCACCCAATTTTTAAATTATCAACCTGCTTCAAACAAAATAGCAATAATAATAATACTGCATAACGTATATCCTTGTATTTCTGTAATAATCTCTAAAATTTAATAAACTTCAAGCATTTTGTTCGATCAAATTAGGAAGATGTAATAAATTATCGTAAACATTAATTTTCAAATCTGCGAAAACAATTCTGTCACCAACATATGGAAGCCAATTGTTAATCGGCTTTCGGTAAATAAAGTGTCAAGTGTTCGTTCGTTCGCGTTGAACAGCTCACCCTATATCAGCTCCGAATATTGATTTGACAAAATAAGAAACGGCGCCGAACGGTCCCGATGGAAACAGTTACAACGAAAAAGGAACATGGAGAAGTGCACTTCAGACATTCTCTAGTTTGCCAAGAACATGGCTACACAGTCTAAACCCTTTTTGCTACATCACCCCCGCCTTCTGTTCGCTCCTTCTGTTCCCTCCTCCTGCCCCGAATCGAGGATGCAAATTCGCTAGCAAAAAACTCATTCCCCTTTCGAAGCTGTTGTTAATATTGAAGAAGTAGACGTATTTTCATCCGCATCCGTAATCGCGTGCCTGTGAATGTACAGGTCCGTGTATATCGACTGCATCTGCATTTACAATCAGGGCTAGCCCTCGGATCCATTAGTCACCTGACGGCGGCGGTGGATCGGCTCCGAAGCGTGCAGGGAAGAACCGAGTCCAGAAGAAGGATATACCGAAGCTGGCAGTATTAGAGCAAACCGATCGGGACACTAATGACTAGGATTACTTCTTGGAAGATATTGCTGCCTTCTTTCCTCCTTTATCTACCTCGAACCCTCCCTTTTTTCCTTCCATTTCGTCTCTACCGTCTCTGTTTGGTTTCTCACGCGTCTGCTGCGAATATCGATGAACCGAGCCCCGGCTCCGTCCGTTTATTCGTCTATCGTCTTTTTGCGTTTGCTTAAGATTGAGAACGGTCGCAGTATCATGCTAGGTTGGACGGGTTCGGATAAAGGACCGATAGGGTTCCGCGAAAAAGGACACTGCTGATTTTTGATCCGCTCGACTTCTTTGCGTGCTTTCTTTTTCACTTATTAAGCGTTAAGTACACGAAAGACGCGTGTCGATCGCAGGCGGCCGTTTATTCGCTATCATAGGGTATGCGCGTTAATTGTTGTACAACTCTCCCCCTCCCTGGTTACCGTGCCCTTGCAATAATTTTATTTATATTTAAAAGCAACATTATTCAATTAACTAAGTAATTGTCTGGTTATTCGGGAATCAATGTCATTCTGTTTAGCTCCGGTAATCGATGTTCTACCGTGTATGAAGTATTATTTTTTATACACATTCTTTCTACCAACGAATTAATGATAAGAGCAACAAATGTTACAAGTCGAAATCAGACGCTTTGTAGTTTTACTACAACTTTGCTCGTCGAAACTTTTCGTACAAACGAGTTGGTCGAAAATGTTCACTTGTGTGTCGAAATGTAATCTATACATGGCGAAATGTTAACCCTTTGCACTCGAGTGGTGACTCTGAGGCACCACTAAAATTTGTTATATCACGTTCTAAGATAATTATTACATTAACAAAGTTTAGATTTAAAAAAATTGTTAAAAGTACAACCGTCATATAAGTCGCAAGACTCAATTTCGCATGCATAAAATGCACTTCGTCATATAAAATGAAGATACTATAAATCAGAAAAATGATTTCAGATTTACAGTTAAATAGCTTCGAGTGCAAAGGGTTAAAAGGACAAGTGAAATCAATTGTAAGATTACTACGAATTAACTTAACTCTTAAATTATCTTATCAAACAAATTTGGTCGGCGAACAATGCGCACGTTGGTAAACAACGACGCTCCATGTTCCTCGCAATGAGGAAACTGTGACTTACGCCATTATCATCACAATGCACCCAAATGATAATGTTAACACAACGAAATGGAAGAATGAACGAGGAATCGTTTGTTACTCGAGAATTCCTTGCAAGTTTTGAAATATAATGTTCGCAATGTGTCGCATCTTTTTCTCGGGAACCTTAATCGAAACCCACTCATTATAACCAGCCACCATTGTAAAAGAAATGTGAAGTTCGCAAAAACCAACGTTACGCGATTTACTCGCGAATAGCGCAGCATATCCTGTCGTGCTACGAATTACGCCGCACCCAGAAGCTATCGCGCGCGAACAAAGGCTGTACGGCCTGCCATCGAAACAGGAAATTGAAAGCAACATCGCGTAAAATTTCAATAGAAGTACAGATATATGTGTCTATATTGTATACACGTACATACATATATATATATATAATACACAATATATACAATAGGATAACCAAGGATAACCGTGACAATAGGATCGTACTATTCGCGAGGTGGTCTTTCGGCTGGATTATGGTCGTCCGAAAGGCCATCGAGCTATTAGTCGCGTTTATAGCTCTAAGGAGAATAAAAAGTAATACAACGCACACGTGGGCAGATAGGGAGAGACAGAGAGAGAGAGAGAGAGAGAGAGAGAGAGAGAGAGAGAGAGAGATTCGCATGGAAAGGGAAAGTGGAAGAAAATAGAGGTTCCAACGCAATAGAGACAAAGCAGGCGAGAGAGAAGGTAATACAGTTAGGCTAGCAACAACCACTTTTACGACGGAGCTCGTATTCAGGGATATAGTTTATCCGAGTAGCGCGGAGAAGACGGAGCGTTACGAGGAAAATCGAAGGACATCGGTACAGCTTAGAGTATCCTTCCGAGCCTCGTATACGCGAGTTAAGACTCCCGCAGTCCTTAATTTGAGACGGAAGCTCAGGGCACAGCCGAGGAAACGAGTAAAATAGCTGGAGTAAGACACCGTTGTGCGGTTTACGAGCAGAACTATCCCTGGGCATCGTGGGCCGCCCACTTTTTACCATCCATAAATCTCATCAAACACCGATCGACGCCTAAGAAAGGAATAACACCCGAGCGTCTGCCGAGTGGAAAAGGAGTGAGCAAGCATCCGAACTTTCAATCAATGTCTGGATCGCCCCTTGTCAGGAAAACTCGCGACCGTAGGTATATCGGAGAGAGGCTGAAGGGGGCGGGGGGAAAATTGATAAAATGCGTGCCTCGATTCCTCGAGGCACGGCGATAAGGAGAGGAGCGCCCTCGTCACCCTCCGCACACTAGTTTGTACCTGCTTCTCATGCCGATAAGACACTGCTGTACATATGCTAGCTGGAACTCCCAACACGGCCTCTTGATTTTAGAACTTTTACTGGAGAAACCGAGCAGTGGATCCAGCGCGTCAGAATTTAAACTGATTCCTCAGCTTAGACCTCGTACAGCGAGTTTTCACAATTACCGTAATTTCTCCGTAATTCGCGCCCGGATTGCGCACTAAAATGGACAATTTGGGAAGAAGAGATACGATTATTCGAGCCTCGTGGCTTGTTTCTATAATTACCGATTGTCAACAACTATAAAAATCATACTTCTTTTTCTCAAATTGTCCATTTTTGTGCGCAATCTGAGCGCGAATTAGGGAGAAATTACTGTATACCTACCATCGATGATATTTATGGCGATTCTCAATTTTCCCAAACACATTTTGGAAGATACTTCATGTAGATTTATTAGTCTTTCTGTTGTCCCTTGTGCGATTGCCATTTGTTTAATCGAATTGCCGAAAATTGACTGATTAGGTGCCGATACACTGAGTCAAAAAACACGGTGTAAGAACGAAAGCTACACCGAGACTACAGTTACCCCATCATAAAATTTCTGTGATGTTGAAAGTTTACTTCTACGAGTTCCCGCGAGGAGTGCTAATGTTTCCTTCGATGCTCATCGATACGTTACTTTTTAAAATTATATTTGTATCAGTGTGGCGCTATTATAGTAGCTAGCTATATAGCTAGTTATAGTAGATAGTTACCGCACGCATTATAAAAACCCTCACTGATGGTACGAAAGTTTCACTAGAGCACCTAGCGGACTATATCAGAAGTAAACCTTTAAGATCATAGCTATTTGTTCTTACATATTTTAATTCTATTATATATCGCGATGTACGAGAAAATCACTATACAAAAATCACAAAATTTTTGACGCGTTTTGTGTTGTGGCTTGCTCTGTTGTATTATAATCGGAGACTACTGTAATTCACCTCTCCTTTTTACACCGCGTGGTCGGAATTTTGTACACCTGGCAATCGCAGTTTAAACGTTAATTTAGTTGAAACATCGACATTCGTAACGCAAATTAAGAAGCATCGTAAAAAGAATAATGCATTGTGTTCCCTTATGAAATGATGTTACTGGGACTGGAGATTCTAAATCGGTACAGCCATATTTGAACACATTTATCTCACGCGATTAATATCGCCGTCAATGTTACGTATATATAGTTTGATCGATCAAGATCAGGATCGTGACATACTTCTATGAGAAATCGTATTCTGAATAAGAAAGTTCAATAGACTTTCCGCTTCCACGGCACATTGCGCTATTGACGCAGTAGGTTAGGTATCCACCAATTTCATGCTCAAATGCTCAGACTAAACATGACGAACATTATTTTATGTATTCATTATATCGACAAATGAGGGAGGTAAGATGGTGGTGGTGAATATTATACTTTCGAAAATTTTGACTTAGGCATTGACGTATCTAAGGGTTAAAATGTTAAACAGTGAAGTGACATAAGTTATAAATCAACTGCAGATGGAATTCATTATAAATCACCTTTACTATAAATTAAGTTCACTATAAATTAACTTCGCTATAAATTAACTTCGCTATGAATTTACTTCACCATGAATTTACTTCGCTATGAATTTACTTCGCTACAAATTAACTTCGCTATAAGTTAACTTCGCTATGAATTTACTTCACCTCACTATAAATCTGGTTAGCAACCAACACACTCGTTAGTAAACGATAACATTGAGTTATTAATATAACGCGTCATTAATATAACGCGTTATTAATATAACATTCCTCTTATAACTCGAATAATATTGCTATCGTATATTATAATCAATAACACTGTATCATGTAACATTGAGTTCCATATAAATTCAACGAGAAAGGTAATTTGACAAATTGATTACGTAGTTGTACACGAAGCCGAAGAAACAATTTTGTAGCGTTGATTGTTAACCACCAACCGAATCGTTCAACGATACGTTCTAACGTCCTCATTCCGGTGTATAAATTAGCTATTTGTTTTTACATATTTTAATTCTATTATATATCGCGATATACGAGAAAATCACTATACAAAAATCGCAAAATTTTTGACGCGTTTTGTGTTGTGGCTTGCTCTGTTGTATTATAATCGGAGTCAACTGTAATCACTATGTTGGACACTGTTTGCGTAAGTAATTGTGTCCGTTCCTCAGATTAAAATACTGTCCACGCCACACGGATCTTAATGATCAACAGCACATGCTTGAAGAATTCTCCATTTCAGAAAGTGAGACCGCTCACTCCACGCCTGTTAACATCAGCACAGACCGTGGCATCAGTAATTTGTACCAATTTACCGCGATATTTGCCTAATAGCGACGTTGTTAATTAACCGTGTCCTTGGTATCCAATAACGCTGCCAGCGGAACAACTACTTCGCGAAGGCGCACAGTGTGCCGGATTAGGGGAATTCGGGGACAAAAATTAAATTCTGCGATTTCGTGATTTATTCATCCGTGTTTTATAAGATTAGAGCAACATTAATCTTTCTGCGCGTAAACAGTCAATAATAGCAAACTTAGATAATTATAATAATTGGTCCAGCGTTCTGTTCGATTCCCTTCATCTTTGGTTTTGTTTCGTCCGATCAAGTGCACGATATTTTTAAAAATTGTTGAGAATGCTTCAGAATAATCTTGTAATTCGATATAAGTTTGCATATTTGTAAATATGTTATCTTTCTTCTTGCCTGGATCACTCATGTACCGCTGAACGAAGATAATTCTATTTGTAAGTGATCGTCGCTGACCTAAATAAATAATTACAGCAAATAAAGGGACAAATAGAGGCAACTGATTCTTATGCATTGTTTTAGAAGATATATCCAAGAATATACTCAGCCAGAATGACGAAGGAGTTTTGAAAGTATCTTAGAAAAGTTAAAGTTGGAAAAATCTAATTAACACGTTCCGTGCCACGTGTACCATCGATGGTACACGCTTGCATGTTTACTTAGTGAACTGAACAAATTGTTTACAAGAAATTTAGAACCGAAGAATCAATTTCCACCGCAAGAATGGGCGTTGATAAGTTTTTGTTACGTTGTTATGTGTACGAGAATTAATAATTGCACGTAATACATCAAGTTTTAGTAAAATATCAAAGTGTGAAGATTCGAGTAAAAAAAGCTCGGCACGGAACGTGTTAAAGGTGAAAAGAACGTGTGACTTTAAAATACCAATGGTACTCAAAGGAAACGCAAAATGAAATAGAAAGGGCAAATTCAAATGAAAAGTATTTTTAGTTAATGCTGCTAATTTCAGTAACATGCTGCACTGAACTGCAGTCTGTTGTTAGTTGTCAGGCAAACTATTAGAAACGATTGACGCTCGTTTGTTCCTTACAGCCGACGCACACATTCGTTTAAATAATATTTCCGAGCGTGTCTATAAATTTCGTTGCAGCCAATGCGTAAGTTGATTTTCTTTATTTTTGTCCCTGATCGACGCGCTGGGACGCGTTCCAATAATTCCGTTGCACCGCGCAAGTTCTTCAAGTTACATGGTTTTTATCGTGACGTTTGCTATACATGCGTGAAGATGTGGGAGACCCGTTGCGTACCCGCGTCCTATTTTACAATTATAAGCGGTACGTCGTTTATCGAGGTCAGCAGTTTTAACGGTGATCGATTTCACCCTCTTGTACGTTCGAATTCATTTCTAAGAGCTTCTCGTTTCGGTTTCATATCGCGGAGGCATAATCTCCAAGCGGCCTCGTATCCGTCATTAGATACCAACGGATATTACTATTAGCGTGATGTAGCGCATATTGCTATTTGGATAAGTAAGCATTCGAGAATCTTTGAAATGCAACTCGTCAGGTGGTCCTCGTTACGGTTAAATTAATGCAAATTTCGTGAACGGAGCGCAGACAAAATTTAAGGTTGATGGAAATTATATGTTGGTATCGTTTTATTATTAAATTATATGTTATATATTAAATTATATGTTTATCCGGTCCTTCGATGTTCGAGTTCTATATTTTGTCCAAATAACACGTTTCACGTATAATTAGATCAGTCTAAAGTAGTGCAAATGCAGAAGGATTTCATGTAGAGATCAGTGAAGCTATAATCTGTAATTAAGAAACTGATCAATGACACGAACGTTTATGTCATTCCTGCTTAGACCCGATAATCGACGTTCTACCGCACTATTTTCATTGCGTTAGTCGCGTGTTAAAATCGGATCAAGCTCTACAGCGGTAAAGAAAACACTCACGTAATTCGGTTAATCCTGCGTTGATTAGAACTTGTTATTTTAGAACTTGATTAGAACTTGACTGAACTTCTTCAGTTAAGTTCTCAAGTTCTTAGAACGTGAATTAGAAATTGACCTCAATAATTTCTCTGATAAAACGAGACAATTTTTTGTTCCCTGTACACATATGTATTCCCACGGAATACGGAAGGATTAGATTTTATTCCTATTTAGGAGAAACGAATAGCATTCATATTTAGTAGATTAGGTATGACGATGTGACACGCTTTTATATTACAATTGGTTAATAATTTCCCAGATGGAACAAAAGACATTTACAAGACATATCTCCATTTACTTTCATTTCCAGACTTTGACAAGAAAAGAATGATATTTTATTTCCATTTAGAAGAAACGAATACCATTCATATTTAGTAGATTACGTATAAAATCATCATTAAAAAATTCAGCACGCTTTACTGAAAGCTTTATTTCCATTAGATTGGTAATTCCACTTAATCAATCTCAGAAAACTTAACCCTTCGCACTCGAACTATGACTCTGAGGTGCCATTAAAAGTTGCTACACCCACGTCTCAAAATAATGTTGACGCCGTCAAATTTGTACATATTTAAGAAACTGTAGTATTAACGTTGTATTAACGTTATCAACAGCTTCGATTTCACATGTACAATTTGCAACAAATCGTGCAAAATAGAAACGTAAGTTACATCGAATACCGAAAGTTGTATAGAACACGTTCTAGATTTCGAATTAAAATAACTAAGTGCAAAAGGTTAAGCCCCGTATTAGTACTACGAGAATGCTGCACTAATTCGTGGCAATATTGTTTTGCGATTCGACGGTATTCCAACAAGTTTGGCCTAGTATTATTCAAAGACCGGGAAAACGTTAACGTGACGTAAGGGGGAAACGCCAGCAATGGGAAATCAGATGCAAGTTTCGAGCCGTTCGTCTAGTTTTCTCGTCGTTCGATTTGCAGTCGTTCGCGATATTCAGGAAGTTCCGCGGCATGCACGAAACTGCCGCGACGCGTTTCAACGTTTGACTTACTGTCTTACGGGCTCTGTTTATTTATGCCCCGGAGTAAATCTGCTCTCGAAGAGAAATATACGGAAACTCGTGAACACGCATGGACACGTCTGCGTTTAAACTTTCCCTCTGCGACGTTCACGTTCCGCGAAGTAACGCCGGTACCTGGACCTCCAAATTTTTCGCTTCCACGCGTGGCATCCTATCGGGTCGTCGGTTAAAGTTGAACAATTCGAAAGCGATATTGGAAACCGTAAATTTTCGAAGTTCCGAAACTATGACAAATTCGCACGGAGACTCGAGAAAAGAATTCTAGTTTGGAATGTGCCGTCGAGTTTGTCCCCGTACGCGATGGTTCTGTCGAAGCAATAATATTATGTTGTTCTGTTGATAATTTCTAAAATCATCGCAGTCGGAAGTTTTCGACAAGAATCTCTCGCCTGATAACGATGGCGTATGTCGACGTATGACAACGAAACGCACTGTGTACGAGCGCATCTTCGAAAAATACCCCTCCGTTATTAACCTGTGATTTCAGTTTTCCAATCAGCAGTCGAAAAAACAGAGCACGTAATTGTACCGCAATTCATCCTGCAGAGCTGTGTAACGAAGGCAATAAACAAAACACAATTGCAGCCGGTCGCTTTTTTCGTCCGAGAAAATGTAATATTTAACTAGGTCAGTGCATCTGTTCCTTTTTCACGACAACTACACGCAAAAACAACGATATGAAAATCTCATGAAGTAGAATTTATTTATATATTCAATTGTGAAATTGTATCGAGAGACACGTTATACGACTGAGCAGCTAAGATTTACAGATAGGTGGAATTCCAGGAAATTTCGCATATATTTCTCGTCGCCATTATACATAGAAAAGAGTTTCAAAATGTGCATCGATCGAATTGTAGAATACAGAATTTATGTCTGCATTAAAAAATGAAGCTTTAGGATCGTTATAAATTCAAGAAGATAATGCCATTTAATCGGCCATCATATATATTACATTCATTATATTACACAAAGCAACGTAATTGCACGAAATTTCAGTAACACGAGATGATTTGTATTTTTATTAATCTGCTAATACTATAATCGATTTCATACAAAAAATATAAAACGTTTAAAATTGTATTCTGTATTTTTATTGTACTAGAAAGAGCACACTATTGTACACGAGTGATGTACACATGAAAAGGGAAAAAAAGACAGAAAAAATAAAGTAGCTCTTCTATTCCTTTTTTTGCGATCTTGATTTTCAATCAAAGTTCGTGAGGTGAAATAACATTGCTGCGACAGTAACGCATTAAAAAGAGAATTTGTAATAGCGCTAATCAATCGATGCCAAATTTTTTAGCTAACGTTTGTCTGGTATTTTATGGACGTAGTCGTACGTCTAAGATATTTTATCCTCAGATTTGGTCGTTTACTATAACAATAAACCGCAACCATTCGTGCACGCGTTGCATTCGTTAATGACTCTTGAATCCCGTCTAATGAAGAAAAAGTACGGGTAATGAACGCAAAGATCACCGCTGCTGAAACTTCAAAAGATGCAAGATTAAAATCTGCACGAACTCCTTGTAACACGGGCCAATAAACGTACTGAATTTTCAGAAATAATGGAATTAGTTCTAGCAGATTGGTTAAAAAGGAAAAGTAGACCCGCCAAGAAAACTATTCTCTAAAATGAAGTATGCTACCAACGGCGGAGTTAATTAAGCGAAGGGTCGCGTCAATCTCTTCTCCACTGAGCTGGTTATTTTGTTGTTCCGCGCGACGTGAAATTTCTACGGGGAAAGAGGAGCGCCTGGTTAACCGGATCGAAGGATGAATTATCTCGAGAATTTTCGCGAGACAGACGATCGAGGAAGGATCGATCACCGGCGATCGTTGCGTATAAGCGGCCGGGTCTTGAAAGTGACTATTCTTAACGGTACCTACAACTTTTTACATGTCGATAAGACGCTGATTTATTACCGGCCCCGACTAAGTAAACAGTGCCCGCAACACAGAGCATTCATCTGTAACCCATTAGGCGTGCCGACTTTTAATTAATCATTCGTCCGGCAAGGAACCGCGCTCGAAAGTGAAAAGCACGATCTCCGTGACTTCGACTTCTTAGGTTCGCGAACTTTTTCGCTGGTGGCTACATTTTTCATCGGAATCGAGGCTTACGCAAGAACCAGAATCCGGTAGATTTTTTAACGACTTCGTTTTAATGTTTCGTTCGATTAACCATTTCACAAGCGCGCCGGTCAGCGCTTCTTCAGCCTTAACGCAGCGTGCACCGAATTTTTTCATTCGTCGAAACTGTAGAGACACGTTCGTGAGGAATTTATACGATTTTGTTTCTTTTCACTCATCAGATACGCTCGGTAGAAGCATCCGCGCGCTCCTTTTAAAACAGAATAACTGTTCTTAAAATTGCAAATATTTGCGAAGATTGGAATGGGTTGGAGTGACACGAATGAAATGAAAAAATCTCGCGTTTTCGCTTTTTTGTCTGAGCTTGTAACGAAAGTTTAACTGCGATAATAACGTAATATTGAAATCCGCTTGCAACTTTTGCAAGAAACTTGCTTACTTGTTGTCTACTAAACCAGTCTTTCTACATCTCGAAAATGTTTCCCGTTTTTGAAGAACGAGCTTTTTCTGCCGAGCGTATATAATCATAAAAATCGCTAAAAATTCGAATAAATATATACTTGTTATTTTTATGAAGCAATACGAAACAGCTGCTCTCACTGCTCCGTAAAGCTAGCGTTAATAATTTCTCTGATGGAACGTGACAATTTTTGTTCACGGTACATGTCTTCATTTACTTTTGTTCCCAGACTTTGTTAACAGAAGAACAAAATGTTTCAATTTACAGGAAACGAATAACGAAATCGTCGTCAGGAGTCTGGCTGATCGATACAGTGCAACGGGTTAACGCGACGAACACTGCTGAAGCTCTCTAGAATTTATTCGAGGTGACGTTGCCTCTTTCTCTTTTTTCTACGCGTCGCTATCCAAACGAATAGTTATCCCCGCGCTGTACAGAGATTTATTAAAACGTTTACGGGTTCATGTTTGCAAAATATTTTTCTGTTCGGTGAAATCTGGCCGACGATGGTCCGGCGATATTCCGTGCCGGAATAATCAAGTGAAAAAGCTCAAAAATGCAAGTACGAAATATGCCTCTGCGTAGGTTAAAAGTAATTTAGTTTTCCAGAGGCCGCGGCCGACACGGGCTGCGCCGCGTCGGTCAGCGACACTAGAGAAATTCATTGCGTTTTGAATATGCTGAACCGGCCACTGGGAAAGCTGTTATGCAGCGCAACTTGCCAATTTGTCCGCGCTAAAGTGGCGGAAACCGGGGAAAACAGGGAGACGCTTTTCGTTGTTTTCTATACAATCAAAAATATCTCGGCCTTGCCCCCTCGCTTCGTAGATCCGAGAGCGCCTCGGCGAAATGTCACTCTTGACCATGGAAATTCATCCTCCGTTAACGTGTTCCAATTCGATACGCGCGAAAATAATCTTCACTTCCGAAATCGAATCGCTATCGAGCAACGCCACGCGCAGGAACTATTTTTCTTCCAGCATTGTGAATTCTGGCACGTACCATTTTCTCCTTTATTATGCATAAAAAATACGAATCCTTTTATTATTGAGATCTATACGGTTCTTCCTCTTTTTTTTCGTTCTTTCTCGTTTGTTCTCCTTTCGACGCTTTTTCACATTCCTCCTTCCATCCCCTATCGTTCTCTACCGTATTATTTTCCTCGTCCGTTCTCCCTCGCCTCATCCTCTGAAGCCCCAGTGGTCTCTCACCTCTTGTCATTTCTCCGCACTGAAATTTTTATGGTGTGTCCAATTTCCGGCGTAGCTAATAGGCATTAAAGCCGACGTCCTGGTTTCCGTTTAAAGCGGCTGCGATAAAAATGCTGGCATACGACGACAGAATTTATTGCTTCACCGAAAAAAATTCCTGGCTACCTTTATAATTGTGAAATGGATTGCCATTAAAATACGCGCGGAGAGAGACGAGTGGGGATTGTGTGTTAAGCACTAATTACGAATAATTCACCTGGAAACCTACCCGCGAAATTTCATTTCTGTATAACGCGTTCAAATGTTTCTCCGCTGTTCAACGAAATAAGAATCTCCTTTTAATCTGTTCCGATCCCTTCGAAAAGCGTGCGAGTTAACTGTAATTCTGCTGTGCGTGTCCGATTTTCTACATATCTCGTTGAAACCGAACATTTGTATAAAATATGTAATTTAACACGTTCCGTGCCACGTGTACCATCGATGGTACACGCTTGCATGTTTACTTAGTGAACTGAACAAATTGTTTACAAGAAATTTAGAACCGAAGAATCAATTTCCACCGCAGGAATGGTCGTTGATAAGTTTTTGTTACGTTGTTATGTGTACGAGAATTAATAATTGCACGTAATACATCAAGTTTTAGTAAAATATCAAAGTGTGAAGATTCGAGTAAAAAACGCTCGGCACGGAACGTGTTAACAAAGAATATCCAAGTCTGCATATATTCTCTTCGACCTCGGTTAGCTGTTCGCGACGAGTATACTCGTCGGGAAGCAGTGGCAACATTTTCCGTTACGACGAGTATACTCGTTAAAAACGGTTAATTGGTTGACGAAGCATGTAACGTCTACTCCTTCTCTTTCATTCGAGATTATTATTACAACTTCCATGCGCGTAGACAAAAAAACATGCATTTTACAGTTCCCTCATGGCTATTAAATGAGTCGGTCAGAATCATAGCGATGCAAGCCGCGTTTTCCTCCGTTGAGAAGCAAGAAACGTCATCGTTTAATAACACGTTTGCCGAACAAACTTATTTTTACGAATTATTTAAAGCGAATTTATAACGACTTTATAATTTACTTCGCCTGTCTTCTTAACATTTCGGCATGCACGGTCAACATTTTCTCTGAAAACGAACCGCAGGCACAGCAATTGGTCTCCGCACCGTAACCGGCTCCGCTGCTCAGTTTCGTTGGCTGTCAATAGAGCGAGTTTTCGAATCGTAATGATTTCTGTGGCAGTTCTCGAAAGAATCGGCCGCAGTGCGCCGCGGCCCAACCCTTCAGAAAGCTAATATATATTCGCCCTGTAACCGAGCGGAGAAGAAAGGGCGAAATTTTTCGAGGTAATTGTGGGCCCGGCGTACCCGACGAATTTTGGCTTTTAACGTGCGCAGGAACAGGTCCGGAGCAGCGGTGGCGCCGAAGTAGAGCGTAGAAATAAATGGTGGCTGAAAATCCTACGACGTCGATAACAGACTCCGAAATTAGCTGGTCGTACCAAATTCCCAATGGAGATTGAACGGGCTCGTTGCGCCTCTGGTATCGTGAATAACTACGTTTAGTGCGCTGCCAGTAAATGGCCTCGCTAGTAAATGGGTAAACATATATACAAGCCGGTAGAAAATCCCAGTAGCCTGGAACTGCAGGGAACACGTGATAATTAAAGTTACAAAAATACGACGGTTAAAAAGGGATAGGGAGAGGGAACGGTGATCCGGTGGAGGGAAAAAAAACCGGCGAATGATATAGCAGGGATTCCCCCGACCATCCGGCAGATGCAACTTTCATTGTAATTATCTTTCTAATTGTTCCCTGTCCACCGGCGAGGCAAAGGAAAAATAAAATAATACGCGTTTCTCGTATTAAGCCGCGTCTTAACGATCTACCCATCGTCGTCGGAGTCGTTCTTGTCATTGTCGACATTGCTGCTGTCGTCGTCGTTGCCTCTGTCGCTGTCACCGCCGCCGTTTCCTGTCTCGGCCGGGGACCAGAAAATACCCAACAGCGTTGTTAATAATGGACAAGAAAGTAAGATTCGCTGATAAGTTATCAGTCGGATGGACGAAAGTAGGAAATGGCCGTCCGAGAAAGAATTCAGACTAATTTTCAGTGCGTGCACCAGTAGAGAGCCGCTTTCCGTGTCAGATCTAATACGGTCCATCGTTATAACAAAAAATCGAATATTATACTAATTCGACAGGATATTCCGATAATATCCTGCCTCGATCAGTGCGGTTACGGTAAAAACTGAACGTACAGTAAACCAGAGTTGGTGCGAAGGAATTCTGTTCAGTCGAATATTTCATTCGAATAACGATCATTCATTATTCGTTATAAATTATTCCATCTATTTATTCGCATAACTCTCGATTCGAACGAATTATTCGCATAATTCTTTATGCGAACGAATTATTTGCGTAATTCTTTATGCGAATAAATTAATCGCATAGTTCTTCGTGCGAATAAATTAATCGCATAATTGTTTATGCGGATAAGTTATTCGAATAGAGATTGTAAAATTATTCGAACAATAATTGTTGACTGTTTTTGTTTGTTTGCAGTTTCATAAGAGTACATATATATATTTCATAAGAGTACATATATATATTTCATAAGAGTACATATTTATAGAATTATAACAAACTTTCGAATGCAACATTTGAAAAAAAGTTAATTGTAAGAAAGCGTATGGGAGAACTATGTTGACAAACTATGAAGAGAAAGAACTCTTTATATTCCATTATTTTTATTCAAACCGATTATTTTCCGTTCGAATAAATTCGAATGAATTCCTGTACAAAAAATTTCGTATTCGAATGAATATATATATCAAGATAAATTTTCGTTCGATTAGATATTTACGGATAAAATCTTTTGTCTTTTGTCTCTAAATCGTCATCCCATCAAAATGTTGTCGAACTCTGTAGTAGAATGCTTACAAAAATAAACGAGAAATTCAGATCAGAATTGCAAAGTGATTCGGAAGAGTGTGCTAAAAAAATTCCTCCTCGAAGAACGAATTAACGTGGTACAGGATAATTCGGCGCTTAAAAGAACTCGTTTATGTGTAAAAATCTGCAACCACGATGGAAATAGCCAAGAAACGTATTTCATGAGCCGCGTTAAAATAAAAATGTGGTAGTCTCGCCGGCGCGTTTAATTTAACCACAAATTATGAGTATATAACCTGCACAGAGCCGATGTTTACGGACACTATTGCGGGCATATTTCTTTACGCAGCTCGATATCAACGCGGCATAAAATATCACGCAATACCCACAAGGGAATTTTAACGACGATTAATTCGCACAGGAAAAAATAAAATTTCCCTTGGTAATAGTTCCGCGTTCAAATTGAAGCTGATCTGCTTTTGAATAGAATTTATTAACAGGCTCGCCTTATGATTCGATAATAAATTTTCGAGTAATTTGTGTTAGTGCATGGTCGCGTTTTATCGATTACAAATAAAATTTCAATAATGATACTTGCTTTCGAATGCTTCCTATGCAACTCCAATAAATTACAGACACAGTACGCACAACTTCATTTTCTAAATAAGAAAAAAAAACCATCTCAGTGCTTCGGTAGTTGTCGCATTAATCAAGAGACATTAATAGTAGAAACAGCGAACCCGTTGAAATGGCAGGTCTTGCATTACTTATTTTACGATTATTAGGAATGCCAAAATTTTCGTAAACTAATTATGGAATAATTACTTGCTGAATTATTAATTTGGCTTTTAGTGCCCGTGGACATGAGCCATAAAATGGAACGATAAATATGGATGTGCCAGAAGAGATTGATGTCAATCAAAAGCGATTAATAATCCAATCAGATATGTTTTGCCTGCGAAGTTATTAAACGTTTTCGTATATTGGTAAAAAATGATGTGAAAAGAATGAAATGTCAAGGATAACATGTTTCGTAATTGTATGGAAACTGGACATTAAAATGAACAATTTGTGTTTCAATTGTTTGATTTGAACGTGCACATATATGTATGTACCAACAATTCGTCACTGTTAGCGAAGAATCTGAAAACGCATTTTCCTGTAATCATGAAATAGGAATTGATAACAGGTGGGAATTAAACGTATTTGCAGTTCGTTCAGTTAATTTTATAGTTCGATGCAACAAAGCCACGCCTTTCGGCCAATTATTTTCTAGACGACTTCCACACTGTTACAAATGACGACAGTAGAAAGGACTGTGAAAATTGTGGCGACGATACAGTCGGTGCACAAAGTATTCGTACATCTTTTACAACGGAACAACTTTTCTTTACAATTGAAGTAAGCGATCTAAACATTTTAGAGATGTCAGAGTGATTAATTTACTGGACAATGGCTGACAAATTGTTTTGAAAAAATTGCAATTTGCCCTAAAAAATTACGTTTTCAATTTTTGTATGCGAGCTGATGACGACAACTTAAACAATGCGTTTTGTAAGTCTCGGTAAATTATATGCATGCCACAAATTACATCAAAATCGATTGACCTTGACACGAATTTCAACCTAAAATTTCAACCAAAAACAGATAATTTATTCATCTTTCAGTGGCTGCAGCTTGACTATGCTGCTATTATCAAGATCTACAGAATACATTTTTTAAATTTTCGTCATAGACTCGCGTAAAAAATTGAAAACATAATTTTTTTATTCGTTCATCGAGCCAATCGATTGCAATTTTCGCAAACAATTTGTTAGCCATTGTCTAGTAAACTAGTAGTCTCTCTAAAATCTCGAAAAAGTTTAGATCGTTTGGCGCAATTATAAGAAAAATTATACCGTTTTAAAACGCGTACGAATACTTTGCACACCGACTGTAGTTGGCATGAGACATAGAATGCTTTACTGGAATTACTGGCGGAATTGAGGAAACAAATGCCAAGGCATGAAACAAGAAAAGAATTGAAGTTCCAAGAGCCAACGCACGCAGACCGCTTTTCTTAGCCATTTTCAAGCCAGAAAAATCAATATTTTTGCCACATTCTTGATTTCGTTGTCGTTGGAATTGTAGAATATAAAGTCAATTATTAAGGTAAACGGTTCTGGCAATTTGAATAACCGTAGAGAGAAAGTTTCGATTTAAATCAGTTATCTTCAATAAGTTTTTATATAAACAATTTTTCACTTCGATCATTCGCTGAAATAAAATAAATAATTCGACATAAGACCTATTTAATTAATTGGAACTGAAATTAATGCGAACTAATAAGAATTCTTAAATTGGTTGTTTGAAATTAATTGAACTATTTGAAATTTAATTCCACACGAATAAAATCTAATTATACTTGGGATGGTATTTTTATAATTTAACTGGATTCAACATATACAAAACTTATATTGTTGACGTAGTTAACACGATCGAATTAGAGAGTATTTGAGAAAATATTTGAATATAAACACATGATCAAATAACAAATAGAGTGAAAAATTATTTTATTTGAAATCCAAACAGCGAGAAAATACCGTTTGAAAAATTAATTGACCGTTCAAATAAACGAACGTATAGCTATCACAAACAGCATGTAGCCGACTGAAAGAGTATGCTATCTGAACGATTGTTTTTCAAATAATTGATTTCGACGCAGGCCAGGCCTGCGTGATAGTTTGAAACGGCTACTTCGAGAACCTTTGCAATCCCTGATTCGAAGATTCGTATTCGCCGGTATCGGCTTGGCAAGAACGATTGAAGAAAGGGACGGAGGCCCCGAAGGAAGACCGTAATCGGTGTTTGGTTAGAGTCTCGGTTCGGGGCAAAAAGATTTTCCGAAACGGAGGTGCCCAGACGCCGGTTATCGATTGGGAATGACTTTCGCGCAAACGTGTCGGACGAGAAGCACGATAAACGCGATAAGAGGTGAGTGCGGAGGCAAAGAGGAAAGGAGGATGAAAGAGCGAACGGGGTCGGAGGGGGCGAAAGTGTCGACGAAAAGCTTCGCTTCAAAATTGCAGTCTTCTGCTCGCGGCAGCGATCGACGTTCCCCGATAAAATAGACGGAACGACGACGGTTTCGGCCAAAACGGCGCTGCTCCTCGCGTCGCGCATCCCGTTGCTTGCCAGAATGAGAAATAGGGAGAACACGAAATTGAGAAAATAGAAACTGAAAGGCTGGAAACACGTTTCCTCCTCGGACCCGAATTTGCTGTCGCGAGAGAGCACTGCGAATTTATGACGCAGACACCTGACGAAACTGCCATATTTCAATATTGGACCTCCAGACACGAAACTCGTAGTCTTCTGCGCGGCTAGAGGATTCTTAAAAGCCGGGGATAGGGGAACACGTCGGAGGATCGCGTCTCTTTTACGGTTCGAAATTTACAAATTTCATCGACGCGTGTATCGACAATGGGCGCGCCCCTCGTTCCGACAAATCCGGGTAAATTAGCAAAATTCTAGATCCGATGGATCCACCAATTTCTCCGAGCTCCGACGAACACTCTAGTCATTAACGCTTCGTACTTGCAGCTCATTCCACGAACCGAAGAACGATTCGTGCCAGAATCAAGTATCGGAGAATCGATGCAAAAATGGATCGAGAATCGTTTCGAGAAGGTCGATTTTGAAGATCGAACGTTCTTTTACAGCAAAACGTCTCCTGTCCGCGGCCGCGACTGAAGCTCTCGGAAAGAAATCAGTGTCCGATGATCGTCGATACGAGTACTTTTCGTCACGAAAATCGAAGCGCGGCGGAATCAACGATCCTCCGGTCGAGGAAGCGGCGTCTACCGATAAACTGCAGGACAAACACCGGTTCCGTTCGTTGAAACGGTTATCCACCCTCCCGACTTGTCGCCCGTCGAGACGGGAGGAGACGGCGACGCTACGGTTCTCGAACGAGCGTGTTCACTGTCGGCTACAAAATTCCTGCCATATAGAGGAAAGGGGGAGGAGGAGGGCGCCGGGGAGAGGCTGCAGGGGCTGGATGGAAGGAAACTGTAAAGACTCTGCCGGAAGATTTCTCCGTGCAATCAAGACATCGTTTTCCACGAGACGAGTGAAATCGGACTTGGCGGCGTTCTGCGACGTTCTGCGGCGTTCTGCGGCGAGGGGAAGACCAGGACAAGAGAGGCGAACTGAAAATAACCGTGGAGCCGAGGACGAACCCGGCGAGAGAGGTGAAGGAGAACGAAAATGAAAAAAGACAGGGAACGAATACGTTTACCGGCTCCGGCGATCTAGCTATTACGACGGAAGTCCTCTCGTGAGTAACTTCCAATTTAACGGGAACTGGACCGCCAGCGTTCCACTGCTCCTGAAGCTCCGGAGCGTTTCAGCGTATCAGCGTTCCAGCGTCCGCGGAACGCGCGGCTGGTCACCTGCTCGCAAAGAAATTACTGAAAATCTGGTCACCTGGTCGCAAAGAATTTACTGAAAATCTGATCACCTGGTCGGAAAGGAATTACCGAATGAATAATCTGTTTTCACCTGGTCGCAGAGGCGAGAAGAGTGTAGGAACAGGCGTTTCTGAGGAGCTGTTCACGTCCATGAATCTAGGGAGAGAATCAGTCGATCGAAGGAAACAGTTGTTTTTAAACAGTCGCGTTTAATCCTCGCCTACGAAAGGAAGCTAAATAATGCAAAAATATAATTCCTCGCGGCTTTAACCGGGACGTTGGTCATGCCCGTACATCCGCACGAAAATACAAATTATTTCGCGGTCCGGTGAGTATTTTTAACGATCGTTGTGTGATTCCGTTCGAGGAATCGAGCAGGGGAAGGAAGTAGAAAATATATGACGGCCGGGGAATTTCGTTCATACTTGAAGGCGTACGTGCACTCCGCCAACTTCATGAGAATCTTTGATTGGTCGGTCTTGGTTTATTTAAATTCACGATAGACGCGATATTTAGTCGAATCATTCTGTCGGACAATGGGATAGTAGGTCAACGATAATGATTCCCATTTTAAGTGTACACGTATACTTTGCAATCGTTTGCACTTGGACAATTTTCTTGTGTTAAATGCGTAATTATTCGCGAAACGGTACGTAACGCTTCGGGAAAAACTATATAAATTATGTAATGTGGGAAATAGTCGTTCTGTTTAAATAGCGTTTGCATCGTTGCAGTTATTATGGAACAAAAATTTGTAATCTTGTAAATAGCATAATTGTTAGCTGGCTCGTTATGCTTTATAATATAATAATATAATATAATAATATTATATTTTATTATATTATATTAACAGGGTAATATATTATAATATAATAACAGGGTCAATTTATTAATTTGTATATTTATATACAATATAA
Source organism: Megalopta genalis (assembly GCF_051020955.1). Taxonomy (NCBI): domain Eukaryota; kingdom Metazoa; phylum Arthropoda; class Insecta; order Hymenoptera; family Halictidae; genus Megalopta; species Megalopta genalis. The sequence continues at coordinate 5,376,241 of NC_135027.1, forward strand.
ATATATATATATATATATATATAACGGCTATATATATATATATATATATTTATATTGTATATAAATATACAAATTAATAAATTGACCCTGTTATTATATTTATATACAAATTAATAAATTGACCCTGTTATTATATTATATAATATATAATATAAATATGTATTATAGAAACGTCTGAACGTTAGAATTTACGTATAATATAAATAATGAACTGCATCCATTTTCCATTTGGCTTGCTGGAACTATGCAACATGTATACGAACAACTATATGAGTCGAGGTACACAAGGTAATAATAATTCCCATCTTCTTCACTGTTACTGTCTGCATTCGTGTACTTGCTCTTATTATTTAACAATTTGTTTCTTTTCAGATATGTATTGCTTGCGTTCGTGTTCACATTTTTCTCTCGATTTTCCTTTAATATTCCATTCTGACCTTTTCTCCAGTGTAGATGATCAACTCTTTTCTCTTCTACCGCAATTTAAATCTTACCGAGGTGAAGCTTTATGAAAAGGATTTATTTGTTTACCTTGTTTTCTAGTGCCTCGAGTTTCATTACTGGGCATTCATAAGTCAGAAAAATAATGTTACTTTTCAACCCGATCGTCGATATTACACTTGTTCTCAAACAGGTTTCTTCTTGCGATGCAAAGTTTGACCAGCGATCAGTGTTATATTCGAGATTGAGAAAATGAAAAAATTCTTCATAATTAATAGCAGCAATTAATAAAAGATTCTTTCATAAATAATAGCTGCATTTTTATTGACCATGGAATGAGTAAAGAAAATAGTTCCGCAGAAAAATATTGTCATTATTTCTTAAGTTTCTCTTCTGGTTCCGTCCATTTGTATGTTATCTTATAATAAAAATTGTACTTTGCGTTATAAGTGACATTGTCATTTATTACAGCTAATTTGAAAAATCCTTATTTATCTAAATTTAATGGGCTTACGTTGATTGGCCTCCGAAACGTCCATACACTTATTACGCTTTGCAATCGTAATTCTTCTATCTTTTCTGTTACTTATTTTGAAAATCATCTCGAGCATTGTCAAGTTAGAAATACTACTTTGATAAAAAACAGTCCGCCATTCGCTGGGCTGAACAAAGGATTCTAAGGAAAGGATTTCTCATACCGTCGAACTTACACGTGGTACCTCGAAAGAGTTTTCTTCCGATTGTTTCGACGGTGTCCGTCATTTGTGTGTCGGTAATAAAATTTCCTATTGCCCAAGGCGGCGCTCGGCCCAATCAACTTTGCAAAACTCAAATCTAATTACCGCGGCCTTTGAATCAGGGACAAAGGACGAAGGAAAGAGGAGTCTTTTCATCTAGCGTTCAGGACGCTACGCGGTCCACAGAGGGCTGCAAGGTCTAGAGAACGAAGGTACCCAGACTCAAAGGAATTCTATTCTATACCCTCGGTCTGGGTAACCGAAACGTCAGAAACTATGTTTCGGTCCTACGTGTAACCAAATGATCCATTATCAACCATACAGTGTCTAACTCGAATCACTGCGAATATTATCTTGCGAGTCGCCAATTTACCTGGACAAACATCACTTCGATGACTGTCGGTAAATCTTTTAGTTTCTATTCCATGTTACCGAACTGCACCTAGAACGACTGAATACAAAATCATCTAAAATATCGCGATTTGATATCAGTATGATAGCGTAAATTACGAACCAGTACGTGTACAAACAAGACGACAAATCAATACAAACGAAAATGTGAGCTTCGAGTGTCCTCTGAGTACAGAGTGTCCCATAATTATGATAACACCCGGAAAAGGGCGATACCTGAGGTCATTTGAAGTAACTTTTTCCTGAGCGAAATTGAACTCCGCGGCTTCGTTTACGAGTTATTAACGAAAAATGCTGACCAATGAGAGGCGAGCTCGGCTGGCGCAAGGCGGACGAGCCAACGAGCGGCCGAAGCCCAGTTGCGCTCATTGGCTCGGCCGGCTCGCGCCAACTGATCTCGTCTCTTATTGGTCACTGTTTTTCGTTAATAACTCGTAAACAAAGCCGCGGATTGCATTTTTTCTAAGGAAAAAGTTACTTCGAATGACCTGAGGAATCACCTTTTTCTGGGTGTTAACATAATTATAGAACACCCAGTATATTCATCGATGACACATCGATACAACCGTTTCCAGCATAAAAACTACTAACTAAACTGCTAATTTTATGCACTTATCGCAAAAGTTTGTAGATCAAATCCAGGCCAGTAAAGAATTTTCGTTCGGAAAGTTGTTTCGTTCTTTCACGAGAAAATGAGAGGCGACTTTATAATGTTTAGTGTAAAAAGAAACTTCTCGATACTTTTCTGCTAGCTTTGGAATCTTATGCTCGCGGGAGCTCTGTTTTTATTGGCAAAATATTGAATCAAGTGCTTGTTCAGTACCCTCACAAAACAATTTTTTTTTAACACGCAACTATTTTCCCAACGGCTCGATATAATACAATGGTAAAATGTTCTACGAATGGTTTCTTTAAAAATAAACTTTAGCACGTGAATTCATTATTTTCGACAGTCTCTGTCTTTCAGATATTTGACAATTTCAATCGGCATTGACGATCTACAATATATACAATACTTTAAAAATTGCAATTTGGCCACCTTTTTGGGAAAAGGTACTTAAATACGTCAATTAACCCTTTGCACTCGAAGTTTTTTTTGAGTCATATTACCAGCAACTCGAAGCCATTTTAGTGAAAAGATCATATTCACATGTAAGTTCATGATATAAGCATTAAAAGAAAAGTCATCGTTGTATGTTATTATTTTTTTAATTGTTTATGGATACAAACGTCATTTGTCACCAACAGCGAAACATCCTATAACTAATTTTTACGATTTGCTTTTGTTCTTATGTTAAAAACTGAAAATTATTTGCATTGTCTCCGTAGCGGAGCCCTCGAGTTTGAAGACAAATTTTAAATGGCTCCGCTCCGGAGCCCTCGAGTGCAAAGGGTTAATATCAGGTGCACAGTGTTGCCAGAAGCCAAATTTCTGTTTCAACGATGTAGCGCGGTTCGTATCTAATTCCTCTAATATGTCTATTGAGAGTCCTCGTTACACCCAAGAATTTCAATTTTACCCCACTCGGAGTAGTTTACTCTGGTTCGCCGACCTTAGGGCGCCGTTCGAGTGCCGCCGTGTCCAGCGGAGGGCTAGCCAAGACCGAAAGAAGATATCGAATGTGCCGAAAAGTCGGGGGGAGTGGTGGGTTCCGGGGGGCGGTTTAACTCAGATGAGGGTACACAGATGAGCGAGCGATGTCAACCGTGAACCGCGATTACGCTTTTCGTGGTCGCTCAAAGTTGGACGGAGTAAAGTGGCCGTGGGCTGTGAGCATTACCGCAATTAGACCCAATGAAGTCGTCCGTCCGGGGACTCTGCAAACACCCTGCATATTTAACCTCGCCGCTAGAGTCCCTTCCTCGAATATATACTTCACAGGCTCGCCGGAAGCCTGTCTTTCTTCTCTGGAGGCTATCAAGCAAGCGGGGATAGGCCGGGATCGATCTCAAAAGATGCCGCCCGGCCAAATGGAAATTAAAGGCTCGCCAAATGTCCTTAACTTCATTGTTCCACCGTTTTTCTCCACTTTCGTCCGGCCGCCATTGTTCTCCGAAATATGACGGACAGTTCAGCGATGACTCTGAAAGCGCGATTACGCCCACTCGAATTCGTGGCACAAAAACGGGAACACTTTTCTTCTTGCTCGTCTGTTGGGACACTCTTTCTTCGTTTCGGCATCCCGTAGTCTAGCCCCCGCTCGAAACGTGGGTTGATCTGCATGGGTATACCCAGTGATATCTCGGGGAAAAAATTAGTAACCCTTTGCACTCGGTTGGTGACGCAGAGGCAACACTATAATTTGTTGTATCACATTCTAAGATAATTTCTATGTTAACGAAGTTTAGATCTAAAAAATCAATTTAAACGTGTAACTGTTGCATGAGTCGCAAGACACAATTTCATTTGCATAAAATGCACTTTGTCATAGAAAACGAAAATACTGTAAGTCAGGAAGATTATTTTGGATTTACGGTTAAGATAGCTTCGAGTGCAAAGGGTTAAGTTTGTAAAGAATGTGATAATATCGGGTAGATCGTGATAACAGAAATATAACGTTGATATCGACAGCTGAGGCGAACAAGCTAACGTGAAATCGTGTAGCCGATGCTCCCATAGTGGATTTAAAAGCATAAGCTATCTATAGCATTATGGTCTTGAATATATTTTAATCAAACGAACTATTTATTTTGCAAGGAGCTTCTCAAACGAATTTAACTCGTTTAAGCTAGAATAAAATTACCGACGTAACGACGCGGCCATCAAACAGTTTGGGCAACTATGTTCCTAATCATATTATTGGACAGCGTGTATCGAGAAGTGGTCACAGAAATCTCGAGTTAACGACACGATCAAGATCTAGACGCACGGATCCCGGCGCATTATATTCGAAAAAGATACCTCGGACGATGCCGAAGTCGGGCGTCTTTTGAATGAAGTCTTCGAGGAAGAACGCTTCCAGCCGATACGAATTACTTGCTCGCCGCAAATTCGACGTCCAGGCATTCCAACGGATTCCAGCGTGTTACGTGGTAGACCGATATTAATGAACCGCAACCATCGGATGCTAGGACCGAGGTGAATCAGTGCTAAATTCCGTTCGGTAATAAATAGCCTCTCCGAACGGCACGGTCAGCTCTTGGAGGAAAGAAGGCGGGGAATGTTCGCATTCCAAGGAAAGTTAACAGTCCTTCGATCGTTCGGAGATAATCATTAGACCCGTATCCTCGGCGAATTATTAAACAGCCTTTACGGGGGAGCTGTTTCGTCCAGCGATCGGTCGCTGAACGGATGCGAGCAGTAGGAAGCTACGAGACAACCCATGCAAATGAGAGAACGATAGAGCAAACGATCTTCGCGGAGCCGAAACGGAAGAGGAAGGAACGAAGAAGACAGAAAGCATCGCGAGGCACAAAGATGGGCACGGCTGACGGATTCTTGCGGGTAAAGGGGGTATGGGGAAAAGAGCAGTTAGTACGACTCGCTCCGTTGGTTCCTTAGACGAAATACCTTTCCTCGATCCTGCGTCTGCTAGCCGTCTCCGTTCCGCTTTGCTTCATCTTCCCTCTTCATCTTCGCTACGCGATCTTCCACCTTCTTGTTTTCCTCCTACGGCTTCATTGTTTCCATTAGCTCTTTTGTATCGTGATAATTTTATAACTCTCCGTACCCTCTTTTTCACGATTAAGCCCTCGATAGTACGACGGTCTCATTGTCGGGAAAATTTGCCGCGAAGTCTTTCGAATGCTCTTTGTCTCTTGTTCGATGCCTTTTGGTCTCCTCCTTTTTTTGCGCTCTGTTCTCCTATCGGTACGAGCTTCCTTTGATCTTTCCACTTCTCTCTCCAGATCCACCTTTTATTAGCTGCAGCATTCCACTTTTCCGTTTTCACGTCCTCACGTCGGATCGTTCGATTTATTAGGTCAGGCCTTCCGTTCGTATAACTTGGAGTCTCGGCCCAAGGAAAGCTCGTCGACTCATCTATCGATTTGTTAACACTGAAACTCCTTTGCAGACCGAGGTGTTCATTGTTTCGCATATTTGCCGATTATTATTGATTTGCTAGCGATTTTTCGAGCGAACACGCGGCTCCTTGTGTAATAGAAACAGTTTTTACTTAATCTCCTGGAAAAATTGCATAAATTGCCCCTTAGTTTGTAAACGAAAATGGACAATTTAGGAAGAGGAGATACGACTATTCAACAATCGGCAACTATAAAAATTAGCTGTAAGGCTCGAATAATCGTATCCCCTCTTCTAAATTACGTAACACTTCGAACGACCTTTGAATTATGTGTGTTATGAGAAATTGCTAAATACGCTATTATTTTCCTTCTATGAAACAATGCAACTTCTGTATCGAGCTATTTACAAGCTATTTAATAGTGTGCACGTTACATGGCTACACTTGTGTGGTTTGCCTGTAGATAGTCGTTTAAAAATTAATTGCTTAATGTCAACTCGTTAATTTATGCACAACAACAATACTCTTTGCATTTTTTTTATTCTAGCATTGATTTGTGTCATTGGCCATTCAAGATAATACCTTTTCATGGATCACTCTGTATATATATTTTTTAATTGTAAAGACTGGACTGCGGATCTTCGCATGCGAAATAAAAATTGACAGCATCATTTTCAAAAAGAGGGAATCAAGTAGAAATTCGTTTTTGGCTTAAACAATTTTAATAAATTGAAACTTGGATATTATCGATCTAAGATTTTTCTAATTTGTTAAACTCCGTAGAAGAAGAAAAAGTAACTTCAGTTATTCGCTCTTTTTCGCAAGAAAGAAAGAATCTCTGGAAACATTATGTCGAAGGGTACAAAAGTGCAGGTTTCAACCTTTACAACAGGTCCAGACAGGATTTTGTATGATTTTTTCTCACGAAGTTCGAACAGCTCAAATATTGACATTTTTGTCGATTCAAATTTTGCGATTCTTTTATTTTTTGCCTCCCGCATTTCGATTTTCTCCATCCGTGAAAGGCCGTAACCTCTCTGGTTTCATCCATGTTTTCCAAAAGTGTATTCCAGATATTCCACATGATGTTCTTCGAAACGAAACATAGATAGCGTGAGAACAAATTTGCACGAACAACGTCGTAATTACAACCGAGAAGCAATTAAGATACGCGATCAGTTGGCTTAGGATAACAGTACGGTAAATTGTTTCTCAGGTTGTAATAAAAAATGGACAATTTGGGAAAAGGAGATTCGATTATTCGAGCCTTGCAGCTAGTTTTTATAATCGTTAACAATCGGCCTCTTCCCAAATTGTCCATTTTTGTTTACAAGCTGAAGGACAATTGGGGAGAATTTACTGTAGTATTTACTCAAAGTTTTTTCAGTAAATAATTTCCGAGCGTTTACTTAAAAATTCAGTGGAAGCTATTTCTAGATGCCATCATATCTATGTGCTATAACTAGAGAAACTATTTCGCACGAAATAAAATTTATTTCGATATTTGTAATTACTGTTGGTAACAACGCTAAATTCTCCAACTTATTTAATCCTTTCGTATTGGTAGCGTTCCTTTGTTTTTCTTTTGAAGCTATCGAATTCGTTTTCATGCTTTGTTGTGATACGTAGATTACGGATTTTATGCGTTTATGACAAAAATGCATAGATGAAATTAAAAAAAAAAAATAAATAAAATATTATATATATATAATAATATAATAATATATATATTAATATATAATATGTATATATATATATATATATATATATATATATATATATATATTATAATATATATAATAATATTATATATATATGTATATAAATATAAATAAAATAATTTAGAAAAGAACAACAGTCACACTGTGCTTCTATTCCTTACAATTGATACAAACAGTTCCTATTTTGCATTCAGATTTGCTACTGATAAATATCGTGCATTACATCTAATATCAATATTGCATACAAATCCTATACTCTACAGTTAAATTAATGCATAAACTGAGATTTTTAAACAGTTTTATGCGGCTTCTTTCCTTACGATCACCGATATAGCCCTTCATTGTATTAGCATTTCTTTATCGAACTATGCTATATGGCAGAAATATTCGATAAATATTACTGTTCTCGCGTCCATGTTTTAATTTTCCATTTTCGTCAGCTTTTTTCGATCCCCGAAGCTTCTTTCCGTTTCATTGGTGCAAATCGTCGTCGGAGACGCAGTTACATTCGCCGTCAAAGACAGCTCAGTCCAGACACGACGTTTCCCTACTGTCCGTCTCGTGTTTCTGTCATCGGAGGAAGATCCGTCGCAACCAGTTCTACAGCCTACTTCGATCTCCGGAGCCTTCAACTTCGACGGTTAAACGAAATCTTGAAGAGACGAATCGACAACGCCTGCAGGACCGTCAGACGCATGTGGCGACGTTCTTTCTACCACATTTACTTTCGATTCAACATCGTTTAGTCCTCCTGCGGTTCCGTTCCACCTAACTCTAAACTATCCTAACTGTTACGCAATTTCCACGTAACATCTATAATGAGTAGATTGCGGTTTTGTGCATTTACGACAGGAATCACTGGACAAACTGCGAAACGGTGGAAACATTGGAAAAATTGACCGACACTGTTGTGTTAATTTCGACTTATTAATGTCATTAAAAAATACATTTTTCTTGAACCTTTATTTTTATATTTATATTATTTTATTTATATTATATTATTATATATATTATATTATTATATATATTATATTATTATATATATTATATTATTATTATTTATGTTATATTATATTATATTATTTATATTGAACCTTTATTATTGAACTTTTTAATTGACACAAACGTATCTTTATTTTGCACAGAGATCCGCAGTCCAATAATGAATAAATGACAGATTTTTCTACAAATATTTTTTACAATCTTCCATTCAATAAACAATCTATCAAACACGGATTAGTTATAAGTAGACTCTCAATCGGCATGCAAAAATTCTCTACCTCGATCGCATCAAGAAGAAGTTTAATAAAAATTGATTTTCGTTCCTTACATTTGTAATGGTTTGGAAATAATGTAACATCTCCATTAAAAAATCTTGTCACAGATGCATGAAATCCGCAGTCTAATCATAGAAGCTGTTGCGTGAAGATTTAATGACAATGGAGACATCTTTGTGAAGTCGATAAAACGTAACATTTAACCCCTTAATGCACAATTTAAAAAAAAAACCGACCAAAAAAAATCAATTTTTTTTATCTAAGAAAATACATATTTGGACCTTAATTTCAATAAATATGTAAAAACAATGCGAAAATTACTAAAAATTCAATAAAAATAGTGGATAAATAATTATAGTGAATATTGAATCGCATTGCAGATCGAATTTTGTACCCATCGTACTGTTTTTCAATTACCAGTTACTATTTTGAAGGGGAAGGAGGAGACGAAAAAAAAACTGAAAAATATTTAATTTTACCTAAATTTGTAATAATATAATAATAATATTTATTAGATGAAAAATATATAATAAACTAAAACTATTCAAAATTTTCTTTTGTATGGTAAATTTCAAAACAAGGTGCAGCACATAGCCCAACATTCCTTATTTCAACATTAGAAAACATACCTTTTATACACTAAAAATCCAATTTACTCTCTATAAAAATACACCATAAAACAAAAACGTTTTTATATGTTGACACTAATAATATTTGTAAAAAATAAAAAACAATTGTCTTTGGAGAAATTCACTTTGATAACGTCTACTTTACTTCACGACTTGCTCACGAATAATACACTAAATGTTCATAAGTGCCATCCTAAAAGTGCATATTTTATTCCTGAATAAGCAAAAAATAGAAAGAGATCGGAGATAACTGGAGAGTAATAAATAAATTAGTCATAACAAAACTCACAAAAGTGCCAACGCTAATTAGATACGCAATAATGGATATAGATAGATAGAAACAATTACCAGGTCAGAGATGCTTATAAGCGTCACCCTAAAAGGCCATATTTTATAATCCCAAATAAACAAACTTTACAGCTTACAATACAGAATTACACGATGAATATCAATAAATTGAATGTTTTCCTTGGTTTTTCTTAAGTTATTTTTACTGCCCGAATATATTCGAATCTGAACATTTTAGCGACATAAGTTGCGACGCCGACCGTATATATACGGGTCTGCACATTTTGGCCGGTTTTGCACGCCCGTGTTAATACGTTTCTGCGCGTTAAGGGGTTAAGAGTCATAGTGACCGTTCCTGAATTGAAAAAAAAAATCAGGCTCGTTTTGCTGTGAAAACGCATTACTATGCACAAGAACCATAATACGCATTGGTATATGCATGACCGTTGAATATATGTTACACCATTGAATATGAATATTTAAGCTCGACAAATACAAAGTATTTATCGTTTTACCAAAACTGACTATTCTGCATTGTTATTTGCAGTATATACAACGAGCATGGTGATGCGTCAAGCGGTCTCGCCGCGTATAATAATGCGGATTGTTTCACTGCCGAAGAGTAACAAGATCAGCCCAAGTATCGGTAAAAGCGTTGAGAAGAATTACTGTTCGCATAAAAGAAAGCGTCAGATAAGTTTCTATTTCTCTGTTCAGTTTCGTGGAAAAAACGTCTCTGGAAAATTCTCTACCAACAACCAGAAAGCACCGAAACGATCAAATTTCTTAAAACGGTCGCCTCGGAAATTCATGCGTTCCGTACAAAAGATATATAATACTGTCTAGTAAGCCCTTGAGAAACTGCATATTCAAGTGGAATCATCGAATGTACACGTCCGAGCCATGCAGCTGCGGAGTCATTTTGACGACGACGGCGAGAAGCGTGTCGCCGTAAGGGGGAAGGAAATATCGGCGGCTAGGTGTCTTCTGGGTAACGTCTGGCCCCAAACGACGCCGAGACGTGTAAACTCGGAAGTTCTCGAGTGCGGCAAGTTCTTACGGGAGAAAATGGAATTCGTTCTCCCCCGAACGATCCTGAACGTCCATTGCAACGGAGACAGGGGGGCGCGGTGAAGGGGCGGTTTATACCGCGATATCCAAATGCGATCGAACGGGAGAACGAAGGAAGAACCGGGGGAACGAAATAAAAGAAATACACGGTGGCCCGGCATTACTTGATTTAATGAAGAACCAAGTCGATTAAAATATTGCATTTGTCGCCGAATCGTTTTCGGATACTTCGGTTTGCTATGCAAATTTCGGGAAACTAAAGGTCATTTCGGAAACACATCATCGAATCAAACCGATAGTTTCTATATTCAACCTAGCATGCTTAAGGGAGGGTCAAAAAATAACCGAAAAATTTTATAAATTCTATAAATTTTCTATTATAAATTCTTTATATTTTATTTTCGCAGGTGCCTAATTGTGTTATTTAACAGTGTATAATATAATACACCTCGAACAGTAAAACTAATATTTATAGCATTTTTTCTTGCGTGTATACACAATGACCCTCCCTTAAGCAAGCCTAAAACCTTCTGATACTCTAAGATTAAGTATATATATATATATAAAAAACCTAAAACCTTCTGATACTCTAAGATTAAGAGAGTATATATATATATACTTAATCTTAGAGTATCAGAAGGTTTTAGGCCTGCTTAAGGAAGGGTATACATATATACTCCTACGATTAAGTATGTCATCGAATAATTTAAAAACGAAGTAAGAATAAATAAATTGTAAATGTACTGGGATATACGGTTATTCATCGATGAAATTTTCTTGTATGAACCAGACCCGGGGTGCTTAAATGGTTGATAAGATGGAAATTTGATAAGAGTGACATTTCCATAGTAATCGAAGTGCATACAATCCTCAAACGGTATTTGATTATAGCGTGCACATGAATTAGTTGCGACGATCTTCCTTCTTCGTTAATTAGGGACAGCCTACTCCTTCGCTCAGCTGCGCATAAACTTTGATACCGGAGTATAAAACTGGCCGTGGAGACTTCCGAGCCACCCTGTACCCGCGGGAGGTGAAAAAAAGAAAGGGAAGAGCTTGTACGGGGGTACAACAGCGTCAGCCGCACGTTTCCTCGTAGGCCGCAGAGAATCGAGAACCGGAACAAGTAGAGATGAGAAGAACGGAGAAGACGACGGTCTGCCATAACTTTCGATCCTCCGGCAATCTCGGTTTATAGGGAGCTGCTCGCATGACAATGCGGATGGTTCGGCAGGTGGTGTGCTAGAAGCCTAATTCGAGCGGCGGCACATGCCGCTCGTAAACCACTAGGACGAGACCTGGAGCAGCTAGTGCCGGGCTTTTATCATTTGTACACGTGCTCGAGCCTGCGAATCTAATTTCAACAAATTGCGAGACCATAATGTCGCTGCGTGATTGACGAGAAAACTGTCCGCTGGCGGAGGATGTGGAATAACCGGCAACGTCGAATGCGAAATCCCATGTAACGGCTCGCGTGGCAATTTTCCATAAACTTTGCAAGCCTCGTTTGCCGCCGCCGGTCCCGTCGTTAAACCTTGCCTACGTTATGCGGCGATATCGCAGCATACAATTTACTTAGGCGCAAGTTACTCCGCGATTCGTTCGTTCGCGCGGAACGATCGGCGGATCGAAGATCGATAATGCGTAGATTCATTTGTCGTTTACGATCGAAACGTGTTTCAAGCGCAAACCGGTAATTCCCGCGGGGATTCATCGTATGTAATCATTTTTCGAAACTAGATCAGCGGATCACGATGTTCATACGTCGTAACGAACGACGGAAATATTTACGCGTGCCGACGATTAAGATAAATGTGCCTATCGCGGAACACCGTTCAAATGTGACCCCTTATCGAAACGGTAGCAGAATTAATGCGATAAAAAATAGATAGAACATATCAAAGGTAGAGCATAATTTAGGAAATAATTGAGCAGGAAACTACGTATGGTACACCATGTACAAAGTAAATTGGGTACCAGAATCTGCTACTGGAAAGCTGCTTTCGCAGGCAGTCCATTGTCTTTAATACGGCGTGGAGTTAATTAAAGTGGAATTATTTAAAACGAGAATTTGAAGGTAACGGAATAAAATGAAACGCGAGTAGAAGAATTTTTATCTATCGGCAGTGTCGCTTAAAATCGTCTAAACGCTAGCCGATCTTTTTAATTCCGAAATTATACTCTATTCGATAAATTTTTAAGAGATAAAAGCGAAAAAGGAATTGTACGAGATAAATATTCGATTAATATTTCGGATCGTCGGGACGATGAGCTTCGTACGATTTCATTGTTCAATCTTGAAATTGTTTTTATTCGTATCCTCGTATTCGAAGGCAGAATCACGTACACGAATTTTCCATTATTGGCCGGATAAACTTTCAGCGTTATCAACAAAGAACAAACGCGAATGAAACGCAGAAACTACGTACCGAACAGTGGCACTTTTCCTCGAAATACGTCACGAAGAGTCAAGTGTAGCGGCTTGATAGGAGTGTAATTCGATTCGAACTTAATCGGATGAACATACGGCTCGTAAACTAGCGAAACAAGAGGTAGGGCGTTGTAGAAGCCCTCGGCGTGGCATGCTACGCCAATGGGACTATTCTTAAATTTGGCTTGGATCACGAAATACCATAACTTCTCGGTTTTTGCTACGTGAACGTAGATAAAAATGTAAAGCGCAGCTTATCCGTGTGATCAATTTTCTTGGAACGGTCGACTTTCTTCGTCCACCAAAATTTGTTCTCTTTTTCTTCACGAGCATCGGTCGAGTCATATACCGCGATCATACATAATCATTTTAGTTAATTAGTCTGCGTTAATTATTTCAAGACGCGAATCACTGTAAGCCTTTCGTTTGTTTTGGGGCATCGTTAACTTTATGCTGTTATATCGATTATTTATGAATAGATACATCCAACATGTCAAATTTCGTTACTCTTTCATTTTGATTATTTTTGCATAAAAAAATTTAATATATCTTATTCGATAAATATAAAGTTAGCAAATAAACTAGTGTAGCCTGTTAATAGAAAGATAAAGCTATGTAATGTTTTAATACGTCGATAAATAAATAATTTCACTAACTATTGATTGGCATTGGTAATTACAGCGAACCAGTGATAACGGCAAATAAATAAATGTAAGATCCGAGCAATGAACAATACGCAGTAATAATGATTGCAGATTAACCATTGGTAACATGTGTGCCCATAATTATGAAAGTGGTCTAAGTCAAAATTTAAAAAAAAATGAATTCATCATCACTTATTTCACACGACATGATTTTAAACTAAATTTATTCAATGTAATTTTTACGATATCGTCAAAAATGAACCTTTAGATAGTAGTTGTAATTACAACGTTATAGGGAATTCATTTAGTGTTAATTATGAAAGTGGTCTAAGTCAACATTACTATGAATTGATCGAAAATTGTAGAAACAGAAATACATTTTCGATCAAACGAATGTCGCAGCCGGATTTTATTTCAACGAAATCGCTTGAAAAATCAATAACAAGGAGAGTAAAAAATACCGCTGGCGAATCTGTCTCTTGGCTAAAAATTCAATGGATGAGATTCTTGAAAAATGAACCTTATAAAATGTTTTATAAGACTTCTTTAGATGATTCTGAATTCCAAGTTTTGGATCTTTCACCTAAAAGAGGAAGACCAAAAATATACGAAAATATTCAATTACTTCCATTATACAACACCACTAGACCAGTAACGGAAGAAAAACATAAAGATCTTATGTGTTTACTACCATACATCCCTCCAGTTTTTCAGGAACATTTTAAAAATCTTAAAAACTCGAAATTATATGATAAAAATGGATTACTTTTTAAAAATGATTAATAAATGTTTATGAATTATTTCGTTAAAGTTGTTGTTTCAAATGGACCGTTTATTTTGAAAGTGGTATAAGCTCTTTTTTTTAAAGAAATTCAAAATGCCGAATCTGAGCTTGTATTGTCTAAATACCCCACGCAACGCCACTTACAATTTCTTTCGATGACATTGGACTTACACGACTTTCAAAATAAACGGCTCAAATAAAAATCACAATTTTGTATTACTTTAAGTCAATTATAGGACATTCAGTTAATTTTGAAAATGGTCTAAGTCAATTCAAGCTTTAAAAACAACATTTTCCTATGAAATTCACACAAAATTTCATATCTATAATAAATTTCCATTAATCAAGCCTAATAAAATTATAAATTAAAATGTCGCATAATGTAAAAATATTTTTTAATTTATTCAAATGCGATTCATTAAATATCTCGAAACAAGAAATATATGACTTAGACCACTTTCATAATTATGGGCACATGTCATTCTTTGACGAGTCTGACCCGTGATGGAGATTTCTGGTAGAATCGTTCTTATAAGTCGGAATAAGATTCTGTTCTCTTGACATCGATGTAGCAAATGGAGGCACGCAATAAATATAAATTTTCTAAGAAATGATATGAATCATCGTAACTGTGGGGATAATGGTACGGCAAGGGGTTAAACGGTTCTAAGGATTTATGGGCGAACCAACCAATTCACGAATCAGATTCTACCAACCCGTAGAACCGATTTTGACAAACGTTTATTCGCTGGAGTCGCAGCGGCTAATAAAACGATGTCCAATTTCTTGGTTGGCCCGATCGTTTGCTGACTCCCGGCCACAACCTTTGTCCGGCCGATAACGAAGGAACATCTCGAGTGTCGTTCAGACGCACCACAAGCACGATTAAAGAGTTCGTCATCCGAGAGGGAACTAGTCCGGCGACAATTTGACGTGCAAAACTTCAATTTCCCGTAAACTCGACGTCCCTCTAACTTTATTGTCGCGGAGAGTGCTGACGAATGGGAAGGCTAGGGGCGAGGGAACAAGTGAAGAAGGTCGGAGGGACGAGCAAGGGCCGAGGATGAGGCAAAAAGAAAGACTGGCTGGGAAGGTGGTCGCTCATTCTCTCCCGGTACCAGAGGGTGGCGAACCTGAGTCTAAAATTCTGTCACGTACGCGTCATAAGTCCTTCGCGCCTTTAAGTAAGAAGTAACGCCGTCCCAGCATCACTTTTCCCGTATACTAGGCGACCCTAAGTACTTTGGACTTGGCGCGCAACTAAGTCTGTAGGCGCTCGAATGTCCGCTAAAGTTAGGCTACACTTCACCAAATGACAATTCTTTCGGCGACTTCGGGTTGTCCGAATGTAACTGGAGCTCGAAACTAGATCGGGATCGTGTTAACTTCGAATTAGAAGAATTCTCGTTTATACGGTGTTGTAAAACCGTGGTTGCAAACGGTGCACGGTTAAATTCACACATCTGTACGGTTAAATTTACACCAAGCTCGCTTTCTCTCTACAACAACGCTTCGAGCTCGATGAGCCATTGCTTCGGTGAACGAGGATAGAGATTTTTATTGCGGAGAAAATAGGATGCAGCGACTGGACACAGTAATCATCTAAGAAAGCAAATTTATTTTCAGTAATTTTCTTCTCGCGTTTATAATCATAGCGCCAATAAATAGCTGAGATTCTTCTGATTAAGATGAGTACCAACACGACGGACATCGGACCGCGTTCATCGAAGATATTATTATACAGGGTGAGTCACGCGATTCGCACACCTCGAATAACTTTAAATTAATCTTAAAATTTTGGACGCCTCCCTATATACGAGGAGCTTTTCTCCCCTTTGAAATCGTGTATTTAATTAATTTTCATAAAAAGCCTAATTTAAAAGTTATTTCACACACCCTATAAATTGCTTTTTAATTTTTCCGAGAATAGCTTCAGTTAATTCGCTCTATATCACGTTTGTACTCATTTTAATCGGCAAAATCTGAGCTACCCATTGCTACTGCAATTTTCAAAGTAAAATCAGAATTATTGACAGCAAAATTTTCCTTGTCGTTGCACGTTTACGTGTTACTGACCGCGATGTCCCTTTGGATGTCAAACTTCGATCGCCTCTGCTCGACGTACTATATCTATCCCACTTACTATGTCGAGCCGTACTCGCTCAGTCGGTTCTTGGAAGGAAAAGATGTCCTGAACGTTAAAATATACATGCTGGCTCTCGAATCGGCGTAAACTTAGCCGTGCACTGCTGCAATCCAGGATCAACGACGTGCTCGGAGTTGCCCAATTACTTCAGAAGTAACCGCGTCGATATAAAATCCGTATCTAATACATATGTGTTTAATTATCCGCCGGGAAGCCGAGTCTTGAAGTATTCAGACGAAATATTCGTCTTTGAATATCTTCGAAGCGGAACGGTCGGGCTACCTGGCTTCCCATCTTAAGAAACTTAATCATCAATTGTACATTAAAATGGAGACTTCTCGATAAGTAACCCAGATTTTTACAAATTAGTTTAAAACCTGAAAAATAAATGTTGGTATGCACAACGATACTCACACACATACACACACACACATGTCTACAGGGGCAATAAATAAAGGTACAACCCCGAGCTTCATAAATGCAGGTACAAGCCCGACCTTCTGAAGGAATAGTATAAAAGGACTGCACGTTCCAGTGCGAGGAGCTACTTCCCATAGAACTACAGAGGCGTTCGTCAGCCTAGAAGACGATCAGTCAGACAGTATCTCCGCGACTTCACATACAGTCACTCTTCTTCACACAAAGTACATTTTATATCCGCTAGATGCTTTATTAAACACTGTATCATATTTGTATTGCATTATTAGTAAATAAACAATTAGCAAATTCCAACAATAAAAAAGAAATCAAACCCGAGCTTCAAAGACCCAATTTGCTGGTCGCGTTAGTACAAAAAATACCTTGCGGTTGGAGGACCGATTATAACGAAGTTTCACCTACTGAACAGTAGCGCAAGGGTGACATCTTCGATACATGGGACAGCGGGCATCCGTCTCTGCTAGTCGATGGTACAATCGTAGCAGCAGGATCTCGGTAGATCCCGGTCAATAAATCAAGGAAGAAGAAGCACCCGCTTGCCGAGACCAGCCGAAAGCCAGTACCGGTTCGTCCGGTCCGAAGTGTCTGGCTCTAAAATTCCGTCACGTGTGCAACATAAGTCCTTGGCGCCTGTAAGTAAGAAGTAACGGCGTACCTTCTCACGTACGGTCGCGCAGGTACTCGAGAGTTCGTAAGTTCTCTAGGCTCGATGGAACACGTTGGTGGCCACGAACCACCTCCAGCTTCGCCGCCGCGCCTCCACCTCCAGCTTCAGCTTCTTCGGCACCGGCTCCGCTTCCAGCTCCACCTCCACCTTCGGTTAGAGCGAGGGGCTTTAGCGCTCAAGAAGTCGCTCGCGGTGACCGAAGCGGCGACGGCAACGGCGACGATCGAGGTTCCTCGAGGCTCGACGAGGTTGCCAGAGGTCGGCGGAGGTCGAGGGGCGGTTTGGTAGCGCCTTACGACGGAGTTCACTTGACGAGGAGGTGGTGTGCGGCGGTCAGGCGTGGCCGGCATACAAAATCCGCGGGGTATTCTGGTCATGTAGCAGGCACGGGGGTCCTAGCTTTCCAAGGGAGATACTTCCTTCTCCCTTCCGCAGCCCTGTTTTACTCGTTCGTAAGCTACCGCCCGCTAGGAGGTGGGGGGAGTATTAATTGGCTTACGAGGCGACACTCATTAGCACTTTGAGTACGAGGGGCTGAGCGGCGAAGGGGGTGAGACACCCTCCGGAGGCGTTACTCGAGACCGAGACTGTCCCGCGTCACGCGCCTTACTCCAGATTCTCCCTCCGCTACCCACCTTCTATTTCTCCCTTTAATCTTCTCTCCAAGGAACTTCTCGACTTTTCCGCGACGACACGTGAAATTAGAATTACTCCGGCCACACTTGAAATTATATCCATCGATTCTGCGCCGCCGCGCTACGCCCGGATCGAGATAGTCCTGCGCTTCCTATCATTGAGTTTCGCTCCTCTGATTGGAGAACGGACAACGGAAAACATCGAAGATTAACACGTTCCCTGCCGCGTGGGGCGTATACGCCCCACGCTGAACTTTCCGTTCAAGCCATTTGGTATTATCATTGTAAAATGAAGAATTTTTTAAAAATTCATTATGCAGTCAATTATGGACATCTTAATACTATTGCTGATGCCCTCATTTAATCGTGGGGCGTATACGCCCCACGCGGCGTGATGGGCAATTTTTCTTTACTGTAACTTGTTTTAACTGCATTTCTCTTATTCCGATCAGTCATTTATTCGCGTGTCGTTGACACAATACTTACTGCTTCACTGAAGCTGGGATTGATTTATAGTTCTATAGTACTGTAAAAGTTGTAACATTCTGCGATAGTTGTGTGGATAAACCACACTTATGTTTGCCATGTTTTAACAAAGTTCATCGTAACATCCCTTTGTAATCGCATACAAACTTGAATTTAACTAAAATGTTATATTTTAAACTAATATAGGCATGATAAAAAAAATTATATGTGAGGATGCAACTCGCTTGGCATAATAATGATCAGCCAGGTATTTGTTAAAGTAATTCCTAGAAAAATAAATTTATTGGTTTGCTGTGTTATGCATGTTAAACTATACAACCTTTCCTTGATAATTATGATTTTTGCACTATTTTAATTATTGTAAAGCATACGCCAGAAACAAAATAATACAAATGTAAAGCGTGGGGCGCATACGCCCCACGCGGCTTGAACGGAAAGTCTTCAAAAAACGGTCTGGCAGGGAACGTGTTAAACGTACTTCTCGTCGAAGACGTTGCAGCCATTAGCCTTCAAACCAGGCGACAGATCGACCGTGGGTCGAAATCAACCAAAATGTGACTGTTGAGAAGACATTTCGGATCATCTTCGTTTCGAAACAATCTCTTAGTAAATTATAAGATCATTTTTATGGGGAACATAATTATAATGCGCTTTTAAACTTTATACATAGAAATCGACAATTACGATTTCAATTGTTGCGGAAAGAAATATAATTGTCAAATTGTCAAATGGGTTACTTGGCGATCCATTGAACCTTTTAACCCCTTAACGCGCAGAAACGTATTAACACGGGCGTGCAAAACCGGCCAAAATGTGCAGACCCGTATATATACGGTCGGCGTCGCAACTTATGTCGCTAAAATGTTCAGATTCGAATATATGAAAAACAGTACGATGGGTACAAAATTCGATCTGCAATGCGATTCAATATTCACTATAATTATTTATCCACTATTTTTATTGAATTTTTAGTAATTTTTGCATTTTTTTTACATATTTATTGAAATTAAGGTCCAAATATGTATTTTCTTAGATAAAAAAAATTGATCTTTTTTGGTCGGTTTTTTTTTTTAAATTGTGCATGCCGAACAGCGATACGTACATCGTTGTTGGCTACACTTGGGAAGATGTTATTTTTTTTAATATTTTAAATAAAAAACAGTCTTATTTCTTACTTCTTCTACCTTTCTCAATTCTCTGGTCATCAGGTTTTACAAAATCGATGTAAGTTCGCTCCGGAACTTTGCCAAACTACGTCGAACAGATTAGGTCGCTCTGGTACACGCGACTCTTGGTCGACACTAAAAGGGTTAACGACAAGAGAATCGATTGGTATCGAGTGGAATAGGAACATTAATTATAATTGACTCTTTGGTCTCAGACGTCCTTTAAAAGGACACAACAGGACCGCTTACGATACTTTGAAAATGAACAATTTTCGTTTCGATACGCTGTCTTATGAAATATTATTCAAACAGCCTAATTGTTACCAACGTTTTGTCGTCGTGTATCTTCTTTGACCGTAAACTTACAGAGTCAGTTAAAATTTCCAGTTTCACACTGTTCATTTTCAAATCGTTGCAATTGCAGAAACGAATAAATATGACATAATCGAATGAATTTCTCAAGTCAATCGTACGTTGTATTAAAACTGGCCTGTGGTTTAACCACTTGCGCTGGAAAGACGTGCCACGCACGTCGTAATGCTTTTGTCACAGAATCGCCAACAACGTGGTATGTACGTCGTCATGCGATTGTCACAGAAACAAACGACGTGCATGGCACGACGGGTGGGATTGTTTGTCAGAGCACAAATTATCATTGCACAGCATAGCACACAATTGTCAATATTTAACGCATATTCTAAAATGGAAAATAAATTAGTTTAGAAAATATAAATCTTTTTCCGATTTCTGTGACGCCTCCCAGCAAGTTACACTGGACCGTTCTGGTACACGCGTCGGTGAATTTTTTGCCAGCGCAAGTGGTTAAATAAGTTTAATCCATTCGAGTTCTTGGTAGCCGATCCGACAAAATTCTCCGATTGCGAAAGATTTAATTCTTTTCTTTTTTTTTAAAGTGACACCAGTCAATTGATCAAGGAAAGCAATTAAACCCGAATGCGCCGCCTTCAGGCTTTCCAAAATCCTCGTCAGATCCACGTTCTTATGTAATCGAAATAATCTCGAGAGGATTGCTACGAACCCTTTCATCCAGCCTGCGCCGCAATCGGGCCCGCTCTTTTCCGAGCAACGAGTGCCTACGTTCGCGTAACATGATCCTCGAATGGTAAGTCGAACGGACAGTTGAACATGATCGACTCGTCGTTTATCAATCTTAATTAACAGCGAATTACTCGACGCTCCTAAATGCGGATCGAGCCGCGGAACCGAATGTTCGAAACGATCCCCGACGGGTTTCTCTTGCAAGCAATTTCTTTCCTTCTAACGTTCCCTCCGCCCGTTTTATTTGTGCGCCGCGTAGATCGTGCCCGCGCTGGGTCCAGCAAATTGCATTTCGATTCGTCGATATTATGTAAAGTATCCCGGGCGTAATGTCTATCGGCGTTTCCCCGGAAAATATCGCGGCAGTTGGTTTGTGGGAATGAGACAGGATTGTGGCTGGGGAATATTTCGTGGTTCCCGTGGATTTGCGCCGCTGCGGTCGACCCGATACTCCGAACTCTCAGTAGATCCAATTTGATCGGAAGACCGCAGCGTCTACGGGCGACCTTCTATAGAAACGGACAATGTGTGTACACTATGCACGAGATTACCCCCGCTCTCCTCAGCTCCCCATCAGCCCCATCCCCCCCTCACCGGCTCTGATTCGTTTACTCTCGTTTCTGTCTCTACCTCTATGCTCCGCCTAGCTGGCGCACCCTCCGCTTCATAGACAATGTTGCTCGATACGGTATTGTTCCATCGCGGTCTTCGACTATACCAAACCTCACCCCGGTTACCATTACCCGTCGTCGTCACTCTCTGCAACCCTCGTCTACAATTTGCACCCTCGCCGACCCGTCGCCTCTATCTCGCCGATACCTTCCGCAGATGAACATTTCCGTATCGGTACACGTTACGCGGAAACGCAACTTTCTGCTCGCCGCGCAGAACCCGACGACGTTCCAATTTCTTCTGCACTCTCTCCCCTTATCGCGCGGGCGTCCTGCTAGGATACTTCGAAAAGTGTCTTTCGAATTTTTGCGCGACTTGGACCGCCGGTAATTTCGTTTCGCTTGGCCGGTTTAACACTTTGCGGTCGTCTGTCGGCCAGACTCGACGTTCACTCTTGCATTAATCAGTCAGCTGTTGCAATCTCCTTGAGAAGTGTGCGTTTTTTGAAGACTTTCCGTTCAAGCCGCGTGGGGCGTATGCGCCCCACGCTTTACATTTGTATTATTTTGTTTCTGGCGTATGCTTTACAATAATTAAAATAGTGCAAAAATCATAATTATCAAGGAAAGGTTGTATAGTTTAACATGCATAACACAGCAAACCAATAAATTTATTTTTCTAGGAATTACTTTAACAAATACCTGGCTGATCATTATTATGCCAAGCGAGTTGCATCCTCACATATAATTTTTTTTATCATGCCTATATTAGTTTAAAATATAACATTTTAGTTAAATTCAAGTTTGTATGCGATTACAAAGGGATGTTACGATGAACTTTGTTAAAACATGGCAAACATAAGTGTGGTTTATCCACACAACTATCGCAGAATGTTACAAATTTTACAGTACTATAGAACTATAAATCAATCCCAGCTTCAGTGAAGCAGTAAGTATTGTGTCAACTTACACGCGAATAAATGACTGATCGGAATAAGAGAAATGCAATTAAAACAAGTTACAGTAAAGAAAAATTGCCCATCACGCCGCGTGGGGCGTATACGCCCCACGATTAAATGAGGGCATCAGCAATAGTATTAAGATGTCCATAATTGACTGCATAATGAATTTTTAAAAAATTCTTCATTTTACAATGATAATACCAAATGGCTTGAACGGAAAGTTCAGCGTGGGGCGTATACGCCCCACGCGGCAGGGAACGTGTTAAGTTGTAACGAAACGACTGTTCTATTTTTTTTTCATTTTATTATTGTTCTATTATTTCATTTTATTTTATTTTAGAAATGGCAGTGACGAGTATACTCGTCAAAAATAGGTAACTGATTAATACACAGGGTGCCCCGTAATTATGTTGGCACTCGGAAAAGGGTGATTCCTGAGGTCATTTGAAGTAACTTCTTCCTTAGCAAAAATGCAATCCGCGGCTTTGTTTGCGAGTTATTGAAGAAAAACGGTGACCAATGAGAGGCGAGCACGGCTGGTGCGAGGCGGCCGAGCCAATAGGCGAAACTAGGCTCCGCCCGCTCGTTGGCTTGGCCGCCAGCCAAGTTCGCCTCTTATTGGTCAACGTTTTTCTTTAATAACTCGCAAACGAAGCCGCGGATTGCAATCTCACTAAGGACAAAGTTACTTCAAATGACCTCAGGAATCACTCCGTTCCGGGTGATAACATAATTATGGGACATCTTGTATACAGTGAGGAACAAAAGTGTTCACACACCTTTTAAAACGGTATAACTAGTTTAAAAACTGTTCTAAATGACTTGAATTTTGTTGTAAATGTTAAGGGGATTATTCCACTGTACAATGACCGAAATACTTTTGCTTTTAATTTTGCTATTACTTGGAATAAAAAAGATGGAAAGCAAACTCTCGTTTATCACTCTTTTATAAGAGCCTATAATGAAAATTAAAACAATATATGTTGTAGATCTCGATAACTTGTATACGTGCTGAGAATAAATGACAAGAATACAGAATTTTTAGAACATAGTTTTTGGAAAAATACAAGGAGATTGTAAAAGAGATTATGTCATGAACAACAACATAACGTAAGCAGGATTACAAACATTTACACGTAATAAAAATCCGACGTATTTCGTATGCACCAAGCAAATACATTATAGGAATACATTGCATTCTATAAGGTTATAGAAATGACTAAAATATTATAGAAGGGAGGAAAAACTTTCGACCGGAAAGCGTTAAGAGATATGGCTGTGATAATTCGTTTGTAAAATAGAACTGTATATTTTTCGATAGATCTTTTAAACATGGACTTCGATGAAAATTCAACGACCTGCTTTTATATACTAAACGGTTTTTGTGGTATTGCGCATTCAAATGCACGCAGCAAATCGAACAAATCAATATCCTACCCGAATAAGAAGTATCGATGACGCATTGACCTGGCAGACGTAACGCCTTTTTTTGACCCCAAATCATTATGGTCGCATCCATCTCTCAAGGGATTGTCTTTCGATTACTTCGTAAACTACACGAAATACCTTAACATTCGTAAAACCGTCGCCGGGTCATTTTTTATCCATAAATTAAGGTTTTGCCACTCAGTTTTTCTAACGATTGCTATAATTTTGAATATTTCTCAGGCATCCAATAATAGCTCGCAAGCCATGAATAGTTTTCCTTTTGTTAGTCACTGTATCGTTGGAAAAATTAAATTACGTACGCGTTATGTATACAACGTATAAGATCGAAGAAAAATCATTCGGCCAAGACCCATATCAACGAACGCAGCAAGAAAACGTGAAAAACATTTTATGAAAAAGATACTACATATTCTAATAAATGTGACAGAGTGCAAACATTTTCTATGCAACGTACATTTGAAGATAACGATAGCTGTAGATTGTAAATTGATGGTCGAAAAAGCCTTTCCAGATGCATATTTATAAGGTGAATTTTCAGAAATATTGTACCCAAGTAATTACAATGCATATCTCAGTTGATTATTAAGAAATGTAAAAGTGGATAAGCATTTAGATTATAATATTTTATTTTATTAATATTATTATATTTATTATTATTTATTATTTATTCTAGTTTATTATTATCATATATTAATATTTTAGATTATAATATATTTTATTCAATTAAATTTAATTTGCAAACTAGAGTCGTACGACATCAATTATTTTTCCAACATTCTTACGTTTCGTGAATCTCGACCCTTTGCACTCGAACCTATTTCAACACTAAAATCAAAATAGTTTCTCTGACTCACAGTATTTCCACGTTATATGATTTATTGCATTCGATGCGATATAAAATTGAGACTTGTGAGTCATGCAACATTTATACCTTCAACAGTGTTTCGGAATGATAAACAGGTTTGATAATGTGCTCACAAATTACGTCGGGACGTGTTTCAGCGAAGTTCAGTGGCGCCTCAGAGTCGCCACTCGAGTTAGTAAAATTAGGAAATTATGATTGATTAGCGTAAAACTTGACTTTGAAAATTCGAGTAAATAATTTCGTCGCCCACGCATGGGTGACGACGCGGCAGTCGAAGTGTTGAAATTGTTTAACACGTTCCGTGCCACGTGTACCATCGATGGTACACGCTTGCATGTTTACTTAGTGAACTGAACAAATTGTTTACAAGAAATGTAGAACCGAAGAATCAATTTCCACCGCAGGAATGGGCGTTGATAAGTTTTTGTTACGTTGTTATGTGTACGAGAATTAATAATTGCACGTAATACATCAAGTTTTAGTAAAATATCAAAGTGTGAAGATTCGAGTAAAAAAAGCTCGGCACGGAACGTGTTAATCGCAGGGTTAATTCTTCGAACAGATACGCTTCTAAAGTCATCTGCAGATTCAGAAACGTATATCCTCTGCACAATACCGGATCACGCCTCGCTTCTCCAATTACGTTTCCGCTCTCGATATCAATTGTAGAAGCAAACGCGGTTGAAAACGGTCTCTTGAGTCATCGATGATTGTAACTTGTTGCCGAAGGTCAGCAGGTTCCTCCAATACATGCAGTATCTCACGGCGGCTGGGCACTCGAGGAGCAAGCATCGATTGCTAACGTTAACACTGGTCACGGTGCATGTACGTTATTCTTCCAAGATTATTCTTAACCAACCTCACTATGCAAAATAACGATGAATCATGACCTCAGGCAGAAAAACATCTGCCGTTGTAGATGCATCGATAATGGGAAACACTTACACATAACGGTCTTCGCGTGGTCGTGCAAGACCGTGATAATTTTAACTTCAACTTCAGTCGTCTTCGTTTCATCGCTCCTAGCGATAAGTTTCAAAGTGATGTAAATTGTTTTCGTTAGCGGGGCTTGCTAATCCTGTTGTCGCAGCGACTTTCGGTCGGTAACGCCGACTTGCTGGGAAATCTCTTTTTAATCGATCGATTCACCTAAAACATCCACGTTGAATCCAGGCGAGCTGCAATGAAGCATTTGTACTTTGGAGACACGAAGTTTATTTGTCTTCCCATAAATCCGGTCATAACTTCACGAAGAAATTTCACGGTACACAATCCGTGCGAATTAACTCGGAATGATTGATTTGCAACTCGAGTTTGGAAATAGCAATAACTGGGATTATTATGGAAAATAAGAATTTTTTAAGACGGTTTACAATTTTCCACGCGGTTTACGTTACAACACCGTGACAAAAATTAAGTTTTAAAGATAAACGAAGAATCGCGTAATCGATATGTGTGATCCAATAGATCGAAATTGTTTAAGCTAGATTGTAAGAAGCGTAAGCCCGATGAAAAAATGTCTCCTCTCTTGTAATATTAAACAATAATTTCTCAAATTATTCTAATTTCAAAGAGCTGCACGTTACTCGCGTCTTTACAATTTCGTTTTCGACCTAGTCATTTTTCAACGAATGCATACAATTCGCAGTCTAGCGATCAGCATAGTAATTAATATTCGGACGGTTTCTAAAAGAAAACGTGTGAACACAACAAAGAATGATGCGTGAAAGTTTAAAAAAACGCAAGTGGTCCGAGTCGTGGAGAAAGTGCAAGGAGGTTGCTTCGCACAATTTTTCGAAGATCCGAGAAATTTCAGTGAAATCCGTTAACATTGCCGCGAGTCATCGTCTACAGATGATAGAAGAAAATCACGGTTTCTCAGGACTTTCGGTATACGCATAAATCTCAAAAATTGCTACATCTCGCGACGCTCTTCGTTCGTCTCCGTATCAACCGAGGACAATAAAAGTCCTCTGGAGAGGTTCGGCATACTTTCGAAAAACCGGAGTCTTTCAAAATTTAATACCATCGGCGGTAGATACATCGAAGATCCCTCGAGACGCCCGCCGATGTGTACCCCCTACCTCGTATTTATTTTACAATGCAGTGCTGGCTATCCGAAGGCTACGACCGCGGCCGAGTTAATTGAGCCATTCGTCCGAGGCCCCGGAACGTTGCTTGATAAACAAAATATTTAAGGCTTTCCTTCGGCCCCGGCTCGGTTTACCTGCATCCACTGAAATATACAGGATCGGAAAGAATCCTCAATTCCACGTAGAACGGTATGACGAACATGTTACGGGGTACAGCAGTTTCGAACATTACATATTGACGAGTCCGGGCGCCGGGTTTTGCGGCGTGCACGAAAGGAAATAAGAAAAGAGACGAAAGGAAAGCAAAGGAGAAAGAAAAGTCGCTGGGTCGGAGAGAATCTTCCGTAGTGCGGCCACGTAGCCGCCGTTTGTCGATCGTACCGCAATAATTCCTTATTGCTCCTCCAACCCCTAACCTGACCCTAACCCTAACCCTAACTCCTTCCTCATTTCTTCCCCCCTTTCTCCGCCTTTCTCTTCGTCCTCTTTCATCTCGATTCGCTGTTTTCCCTTGCGATCACCGCCGCGCCGCGCCGCGCAGCGCCGCTCCCATTCCTCTCGTCTCCATCCCCCTGCAGCCGACCAATAATCTTCCACTTCCGGAAGGAGTTTTCGGAGATTAACGGGAAACTATTAAATCTAGCTCAACCGGAGGATCAGTCGAACAAACCGATAACGTGGTTCCGATTGACGCATAACGATCTACTGAATGAAACCGGCGATCGCTATTGTCCCCGATTCCTGGGTCTGTTGATTTTCTGGGCTGCCTTCTATCCGTCCAAGTGATTTTATTGTGAGACATTGACAATGCCGTCGTATTCCGTGTAGCGGTTTATCGGCATCGTAATAATCGTTTCGATATTCTCGTCGTACCGTGCAATCAGCTGACTGTAGGCTACCCTTCAAATTCGAAGCCGGACAAAGCGACACGGAAGCGGGTTATTAACTGGTAGAAACGCCGTAGAATCGTGCCCACACTGCTTCATGGTAACGTGGCAATGTCTGCGCTGGATGACTATGACAATTTTGAGAGGAGCATCATAGCTAGGGATCAAGTTCGATAGACAAGTTGTTTTGTCCGTACGTTCGGTTAGTCGCCTAACGTACATGTGCGACCGAACTATTGTACGCTCGATTCGCGCTTCCTACGACAAATTAATGACGTGGAAGGATCTCTAGTAGTCTTAGAGGACTTTATTTTTTGTGTTGTACTCTCTGCGAGCGCTGGTGGAAGAATGCTCTTCCAACGCTGGAAAGTCGTGGAAGAGCACCCGTGGATGGAGGTAGATTGTTTATTATTGGTCAAGGCACGAATCACCCCTTGGAGGGGGGTGTCTGCCTTGACCCTTGTTGGGGCCTGAGAGGGTTTCCCCAATGGTGGGACCTTTTTATGGCCCTTGTCTCTGGACGCAACACAAGTTTCTTTTCGTTGCTCTCGACTATTGCTCCAAGACACCGAAGCATCGTTAACCCTTTGGCCTGCAATTTCTTTCACTTCCACACCAATTACAACCTATCTGTCGTTAATAAATTCTTAAAGGGGTAACAGAATTTGCATCCGTTGCTTGTCTGCGTTAACTCTAACGATCAAGTATTGATAACAGACGAATTAAATATTATTTCGATGTAAAATAAATCACGTCCAAATGTAATGGATTCTGTTCGAAATCTTTATCACGAGTTCGACACGATGTTCTAGTGCAAGGGATTAAAAGTAAGGTGAAATTGTCATTTAAAACTTCCGGGCATTAGAAAGGCAGGTAATTTTTTTTTCCTAGGTTGGTAGGACTGTCTGTAACATTTGCCAAGTGTCTGTTTGTCAAAAGGTTTAATTATCTCCGACTTACAGGTGTTTTTGTAAACAACCAAAAGTGAATTTTTCGATTTTTACAATGGGTGATTTTGTTGAGCAAAGAACTTGCATCAAATTTTGTTTGCGGAACGAATATTCTTGTGCGGACACGTTGAAAATGTTACGGAAGGCCTTTGGTGATCAAACTATGACACAAAAAAACGTTTATAAGTGGTACAACAAGTTCAAAGCGGGTCGAGAACGCGTTGAAGACGAACCGCGCTCTGGACGACCATCAACGTCTACCGACGAGGGCCACGTCCAAAAAAATCGAAGATTTGGTGCTTGAAAATCGTCGACTGACAATGAGAGACCTCGCTGATAGTGTTGGAATATCATTTGGCTCAGTCCAAACCATTTTGAAGGATGATTTGTGTCTCAAACGCGTCAAGTCTCGATTGGTGCCATGTCATACTGCATTGGTTCTTCGCGACTTTTTTGCCAAAAACTAGACTCATATCGTTCCGCAACCACCGTATTCGCCTGATTTGGCTCCGTGCGACTTCTGGTTATTCAGCAAACTCAAAAGGCCGATGCGGGGACGCCGTTTTGACACGATTGAGGAGATAAAAACCGAATCGAAGAAGGTCTTGAAGGCTATACCGGAAAAAGACTATTCCAACTGTTTCGAGGACTGGAAAAAGCGTCGGAAACAGTGCGTTTTATCGGACGGGGATTACTTTGAAGGGGATGAAATTGATTTGGAAGAATAAATAAAGAATTTACATTTTATAAACAAGTTCACCTGACTTTTTGATCACAGTAGTATACTTGCCAAGTTAACATTTTATACAACGTTGGTTCGAAAACGTGCTTTGTAGTGCTTCGATGTTGGAAAGATTCGAATCCTTCAGTAATACAGTAATTTCTCCTTAAATTTCTCCCGAGTTTCCTAATTCAGATTGCGCATAAAAATGGACAACCTTGGACAAGAGGAGATACGATTATTCGAGCCCTGCGTCTCGTTTTTACAGTTATTGACGATCGCGGTAACTATAAAAATCGTCTATAAAATCCTCTTTCCAAATTGTCCATTTTTGTGCGCAATCTGAACACGAATTAGAGAGAAATGCTACTCAAATTCCAAGTGCGAGTGAGATGCGAATAGCGATTTATATCATTTGTCATTGTTGGACGTTTTAACTTTCAATTGTCCGGAGTTTCGAGGCGGCGCCTGTACCCAGGCGCTAATATGTACGTAATATCGAGGAAATCCCGCACATATATAGCCAAAGCAGAGTTGGGCAAAATTTAATTCAGATAACGGATAAGAGATAAGGATTAACGAACAAAATTTTATTCGATCTTTTTCGAATAAATACCCAATCGAATCAAACTTGATCTAAATAACAATTTATCCGAATAAGATTTTATTCGAATGAAAATTCCTCTGAATGTGGAGCTATTCGTTGTTTGATTAACAATTCATTTGTATAGCAATTAATACGGAAAATGATCCATTTGAATAAAAGTGATAGAATATAGTGTTCTTTCATAGTTTATTGATTCATTTATTCTTGTAATATACTCGATCCCACCAGTCTAATTACTGGACTGAAATATTTTTTACATAGAAATCGGTTGGGATATATGAATTTAATTAGAGGAGATCACGAAAGATTTTTATTTTGCTGTTACCGCTGTAAAGCCCTGTCAAATTTTGTTAATGCGTTGACGAGTTTTCTCAAGTAGGTTATCGCATTTCCGTGAAAATTATTTGTTCCGATGTTGAAACGCGAAGATAAATCGTCCCGGTCGATTAATGCGTTAACTGCCTGAGGGGGTCGCTAATAACCGACGCTGGACTTGTCAATGGTTCATCGGGGTCATTGGTGCCCGGCAACAATAAAGTCGCTTGTGTCAGTTAATATAATTAGAAGATAAAGTTCGTAAAATTTGCATCATTAGAAACTAATGGCGTGAGAAACAACAGCGACACGAAGCTTCATACAATATTTAATCATTAGAAATACGCTCTGTGAGAATCTGAATATTTCCACGCGATTATCAGCAGAAATTACTTTATTCGAACGATTAATTAATTCTCTTTTCATTGCAAAAACTTTGTAACTGGTCTATTCTAAATCACAATTACTGTAGGTTATATGATTTGTCAATTGTAAATTATAGATCATGCTCGTTGCCAAAGAGACAAGTATGCCAAAGAATTTATAAAACGCGGACTATGAAATACCAGCAAGAAGCGAAAGCAATAATCAAGATGGTGGGTGTGAAAAGCATTATTTCAACGAGAATTGATAAACAATGTTTCAGTGAAATGTAAGTTCCTGTAACGCATAATACAATCTATAATCGCATTTACCCTGTATAATGAAAGCGTAGAAAAATCAATCGGTACTCAACGCGTCAAACTACAGCAAATTCTCCCAAATTCTCCTTCAGTTTGCAAATAAAAGCAAACAATTTGGGAAGAGGAAATACGATTATTCGAGCCTTGCACCTCGTTTTTAGAATTGTTGACTAATCGGTAACTATAAAAACGAGCCGCAATTAGGAATTGTTCGCTGCACTTTTTAACCGTCGCGAACGAAGAGCTCGAAGTTCCAAATATCCGAGTCCCATTTGTTCCGCTCCTATTTTTCAGCAATAACGAAAACTCGTGCGAATAGATGCAGAACTTTACAGCCACCGATAGGTCTATTCATCGAAACTCGGTTTCCAGTGGTGCACGGAAATCGCAAACAAACCAAAACTGTTCAAAAATCGGAATCGGAATTCAACGACACATTGCTTGACGGTGTGCACGCATTCTTTTACACGTACATTCGATTTCAATCTGGGCTTGCGATTAATTTCGCAATAGCCAACGTTCAGAAATACCTACCGTCGCCAGCCAGCGTAACAGGATTTACGAACCCGCGAAATTCGGCATCGGATTGCGGTGTTCGGGATGTAACACCATTATTGACGGAACTGATACTAGAACTACTATTGTCTGGTATCCCGTGTACCCTCACCGAAACCTCCATGTTCCCCGCAGTATAGCAAATTTACAAATACGTAGATCTCTATTGCGTTTAATTTAATGACGAAGTGAGAATACTCGAATAATTACAACGGTGATAATTTGATGTAATTTCGTAATTGGAGAATACGTGTTCGAGTAATCAATAGATCACGGGCGAACGTGACTTTAGTGGAGGTAGATACAAAAAGTAACATGAAGATAGAACTCTAGAAGATCCTCTCTCTGTAACCGTTAGTTGTTTATTTAGTTCGATACGTTTTGGACACTACAGACGCATGCCTCGCTTTCTTTGTCTCAAACGTAGGAATGCAAAATTGGAGCAAGACATTGTTGTTTTTGCGTTTCTGATCTTCTGACTTCTATGAACGGCCGACGTTAGTTTACGACGAACTGTCTAGCGAGGGACACTTCGCGAATTCGTTTATAATCTTTTGTACAGAAATATCAAAATCCGCGTGTGTAGCGTGCCTTAGGTTGATTTATTAGTTTATTATATTATATCATATTATTATTATACAGGGTGTTCCACAATTACTTTAACAGCCGAAAATGAGGGGTAGCTGAGGTCATTTGAAGTAACTTTTTCCTTTGCGAAAATGCAATCCGCGGCTTTGTTTACGAGTTATTAACGAAAAACACTGGCCAATGAGAGGCGACGGTGCGAGAGAGAGAGTCCGCGAGAGAGTCCGCAGCACGAGGCTTCGACAGATGGTCGGAACGGACTCGAGCCGCGTTCGAAGTATTGAACAAATCACGAAGCGAGAACTTCCCGGATTTTTTTTTTACTACGTAACAGTGATATTTTTAAGAAAAACGCTGTTCACCTTTACTTTAGAACGTCTGAAGAATATTTACTAATTTTTCGAACCCGAAATAATAAGTAATTTAACCGTGACGGCTGTTTTAATTTTCTAGTGTGCATGACACCTCGTGTGTAACATGTGAAATTTTTAAGCAAGGTGTACAGTGAAGATTAACAAAGTACGTAAATGATATTTTAATTTAAATAATTCCGTGTCCGGACACAGTTCGACGAATAATTCGCAAAGATAATTTAACACATTCCGTTCCACGTGTACCATCGATGGTACACGCTTGCATGTTTACTTAGTGAACTGAACAAATTGTTTACAAGAAATTTAGAACCGAAGAATCAATTCCCACCGCAAGAATGGGCGTTGATAAGTTTTTGTTACGTTGTTATGTGTACGAGAATTAATAATTGCACGTAATACATCAAGTTTTAGTAAAATATCAAAGTGTGAAGATTCGAGTAAAAAACGCTCGGCACGGAACGTGTTAATAAATAATAATCGTGTTAAAGGACGTAAGGGATATGTTTGTTACAGAAATATGAAGAATATTATCAATAAGAAACTCACCCATTTAGTTGTAAATCCACTTCATGCACGGAAATGTGTGCAGGATAGTGCATTGACCTCGTACAATGTATGATGAACTGCACAGCTGATCTGTATCCGACGGCGACGAACAGAAGGATATCTCCGGGCAAGCAATTTCAACGTTTACTTTCACTGCATTATAACTAAACACTGATCACTTATCAATAATATTTATGGACCAACTTTCCTGGGTTAATATGTATGGCCCTGAAAAGAGCAGATTGTTTTATGCGACGCGTTCGAAGTTCATTTCGTTAAGAACACATACCGCGTTGACGGGATAAACTGCGGAAGACTAGCACGATGGCTGACAATGTTCGCGTTCGATGGGAAACAGTTGAAATTCGCTCGTAGGAGAACGAAACACTGTCGGCCATCGTGCCAGTCTTCTGCAGTTCATCTCGACAACGCGGTACATACGTGTCGTTAACAGTGAGAACTTCGAACGCGTCGCATTAAAAAATCGGCTCTTTTCAGAGCTATACATATTAACCCAGGAAAGTTGGTCCATAAATATTATTGATAAGTAATCAGTGTTTAGTAATAATGCAGTGAAAGTAAACGTTGAAATTGCCTGCCCGGAGACATCCTTCTGTTCGTCTCCGTCGGATACATGAAGTGGTTTTTACAATTAAATGGGTGAGTTTCTTATTGATAATATTCTTCATATTTCTCTAACAAACATATCCCTTACGTCCTTTAACACGATTATTATTTATTAAATTAGCTTTGCGAATCATTCGTTGAACTGTGTTCGGACACGGAATTATTTAAATAAAATATCATTAACGTAAAATATCATTTACGTACTTTGTTAATCTTCACTGTACGCCTTGCTTAAAAATTCCATATGTTACACACGAGGTGTCATGCACACTAGAAAATTAAAACAGCCGTCACGGTTAAATTACTTATTATTTCGGGTTCGAAAAATTAGTAAATATTCTTCAGACGTTCTAAAGTAAAGGTGAACAGCGTTTTTCTTAAAAATATCACTGTTACGTAGTAAAAAAAGATCCGGGAAGTTCTCGCTTCGTGATTTGTTCAATACTTCGAACGCGGCTCGAGTCCGTTCCGACCATCTGTCGAAGCCTCGTGCTGCGGACTCTCTCGCGGACTCTCTCTCTCGCACCGTCGCCTCTCATTGGCCATTGTTTTTCGTTAATAACTCGTAAACAAAGCCGCGGATTGCATTTTCGCAAAGGAAAAAGTTACTTCAAATGACCTCAGCTACCCCTCATTTTCGGCTGTTAAAGTAATTGTGGAACACCCTGTATATTATATTATAAGTTTATTTACCAGAGTGTATTTTATCTATTTCTTTCTTTCCTTTTGTCTTAATATTTTGTCCGCTACTTGTGTAGCGTGCCTTAGCTTGATTTATTAATTTATTATATTATATCATATTATTATTATATATTATATTATAAATTTATTCACCAGAGTGTATTTTACCTATTTCTTTCTTTCCTTTTGTCTTAATATTTTATCCGCTACTGTGTAGCGTGCCTTAGGTTGATTTATTATAGTTTATTATATTATATCATATTATTATTATATATTATATTATAAGTTTATTGACCACAGTGTATTTTACCTATTTCTTTCTTTCCTTTTGTCTTAATATTTTGTCCGCCACTGTACCTCGAGAACGGTGAATATAGGAACGCAAGCGTTTGATGTAAGTCAACATTCAATTGAAAAAGCTTCGTAGAAAGTTTTTGTAAATAATTATTCGATGGTTATTCAATAAAATCTTATTTTTCACGGAAAAAATTCAATTTATAATAATATCTTTTTTCTTCTATATAGTATAAAATTTTGGAATATTTCTTCACAAATATTATCCAAATAAAAAAGGTGAATTTACCACGATGAACGAAGCAAGGCTTAAAAATTGAATCGTTTTGGAGAACGGTTGCAATCGGAACAGTGTATTTTACCAATTTCCTTCTTTTTTTCTTCGCTACTGTATATTCCTTTGGGCAAGGATGACTCATCAGTTAGTATGGGGATGGTAAAGATATCTTTCCCCCGGATTCGGGGATACATTTTTTCCATTACTTTCCGCGAAATCTAAATGGAGCTTATAAATTACGGTGGCTCCGAGACAACGTACGAATCGTTCGTATACATATATAAGCTCTTACGCAACCACTTCTTCCCCCTCGTGAAAACAGAAAGTTAGCCCTCTTGCCGGCTGCCGACAATTTACGATCACGTAACGAACCTTATACGCGGATGCAGTACACTGCGAGGATCGTTCGGCCCGAGGCATTTTTTGGATCGTAATCGAATTATCCAGCTATTTAAAGGGCCGCTAATAGACTGGTACGGTGATCTAAGTGACCCAGAAATGCAACCAATTGGCCGTAGGCGAAAATTCACATTAACCGCCCACGCGGCGCCGCGTGAATGACGTCGAATACGGAGAACAAGTCCGCCTGACATTGAATACAAATCGACCACTTGACCAGCCTCGATGATCGTTAAGCACTGTTCTCATGCTAAATACTTTGTTAATGCTGCGGTGCGTTCTGCAACCCTCGCGGCTTACGGCAATAGTCGTGTTCATCGTCAAATAATGTCGCGAGTAGACTGCGGAATTTTAGGCTGCACCAATGCCAAGATACAACAGCTCTATACAGCGGTGTAATTATAGGCTCCTAGTAATTTTTACGTTGTTACCGATATCTGTACGAAAACTTAACAAAACATCATACTTTTATAACTCTAATTTCTGTTATTTACAATATAAAAATATATGCAGTCAGACTTTGTGTCCTATAATTATTCACCCCGCTGTAGTTATTCATGTTATTTCTTGATCATTTTAATCAGTTGGAAATAATGCACTGTTTCGTATTTGACCCGCTCATTTTCGTCGTAAATGTTTAAAATCCGAAGTCTGCTCGCGAGAATACTGTGGGGTTGGTGACATTTTTGCGAAGAACGCCTGCCTTTTTAAATCAATATTTAAATTAATATTTACAAACGAATCCGAAGAGCTCTTTCATTTGAGTCTCGTAATTGAACATAATGTCGTAAACAATTTTAGAGCAAAACAATCGAAACATGTACGGTATTGTCACTTACGGGAACGGAGTTTCGTAACATGCAGCAAACGTTCTCTTACCTGAAACAGACAAGAAGAAATTTTGTTAAATTGGAACGATCAATAGCACAATTACGTTCTAAGGTTAGAAAAACGGAATAGAAACGATTGTGGTATAAAAACGAAATTTTTACTTTTGCGATCGTAATTTCCAAACGTCGACAAATTTGATTGATATTGTGCTCGAACAACGAAACAAATTTTATTCGTAGAATTTATTCGAAATATTATCCGAATCGAGTTTTATTCAAAGAATTCGTTCAAATCATTGTTCGAATAAAACTTTGCGATTATTCGATGAAAATATTCTTCGAATGAATCATTCGAACAAACTCTTCGAATAATGCTCGACTCCGTGTCATTTCATTTTCTATGCAGGCGCAAGTGTTTCTACCACCGAGGAATCGAATGACGTCAATTTTCTAGTCACGGTTATGAGAAAAGTGTTTAAAAATAGATTTATAGTTCTGGAATGTCACGAACAGATGGAAATTGTTGCGCGTTAGGAGATTATACCGCTAGAACGAAATGGATCCGTTCGGATCCAGAGTATAAATATTCATATTCGACTATTTCGAGTTTAACAATTCTCTTTTTGTGCTTTTATTGAGATCAATAGAAGCACTAACGGAGTCGAAAAGGAGTGCCTTAACGAATACGTTGAACAAAATTGTTGAATAAAGTTACAAACGATCTTACACTCGGTTCTATTTCTGACCGAAAGATCCGCCGTTTCAGCGTTAAAGCGCCGATGCCCAGTATCTATCGTTTGAATATTTATGTTACGAGCATGTATTCCGCGTAAGATGCGTTCTACGTATTGCCTTAAGCGGAAATCATCTTTTCAGGGAAACAATTAAATCAAATTGTTCCGGTAACGAGAAAGCTCGTGGAAAAAGGGAGTGCTCGGAAAGAAACATGCCCCAGCAGAGATTTACTTCGAACATTTCGAATTTTGCAATGTCGTCCAGCATTTCGGACACAGTTTCTGAATTATCCGGAACCCCGAACTCCAATCGGGAAACAGTATCGGGCTACGTTACGTAATACGTTCCACTGATTGCGCTTTCGTGTTCGTACACTTAACCCGATGGCGAGAAGTTATTGCAAGAGAAAAAAGCCGGTTCACCGACAACAGGAGTGCTCCTTATCGAGAGGCTCCACGCGGCCGGGGAAAAAAGTCTTCGGATACCTTATCGCTCGGAAATGGTAACGAGCGATCGTGCGAAAAATGATAATCAGCGTCGCGCTTGATATAATTACGAGGCAACCGAACACGCTGACATATTTTCTAATAGGCAAGGTTCACGAGTTTAATGCACATTCCCGGCTTTAATTGGTGATTTGAACGTGTCAGTACGCTGGAATGCCGATGACTCGTCCACTTTTGCGTTCGGAGTCTAGAAAATTAGAAAGTGGCACGATCATTTGCCAGTGCAATAATTTCACAATCGTTTCAATCCCATCGGAGGAATCGTCTAATATCGAGATGCTCGGCTGAAATCGTTGAATTGCTTGTTAACCCTTTGCACTCGAAGCTATTTGAACTGTAAATCTAAAACAATTTCTCGGAATTATAGCAGTTTCATTTTATATAACAAAGTGTAATTTATGCGTATGAAATTAACTCTTGCGACTCGCACAACAGTTAAATCTAAACTTTGTTAATATAAAGATTATCTGAGAACGTGATACAACAAATTTTAATGGTGCCTCGGAGTCACCACTCGAGTGCGAAGGGTTAACGTTGTTACTGGAAAAACGCTGAAACAGTTACAGGAGGAATAATAATAAAAATGATACACATTTAGTATTTCTATGTTATTATAAATTATTATAAATTTCTATTCCATTGGATATTTATTCGCCAAGGCCGAATGAAATTTTGACCAAATCTGATAATTACGATCGCAGTGCCACAACAACACGAACAATAATAAAGTTTCTAGCTGAGAAATCTTTACTGCAAAAACTTGTGTATGATGCTGATGAGAATTGGTTACGGTCTTTTCGATCCGACTGATTTTTTATAAAAAGAAAAGTTCCTCTTATCGACAAAACGATTAATTGGCAAAATAATTTTCTCATTATTTTGTAAGCGTAAAAAATGCTATCAAAATGCGTATTTTTAAAACTGTATCTGGAAAATTACTGATAGTTGATTTTCGCCCGAACGCGCTGCCTTAAAATAGTTTGTCGTTAACGAGTGTACAGAATAATTCAGATATTCTTATTTTTCGCTTTAGACTACAAATTTTCGACTACAAATTTTCGTATAAACTCGTGCTGTTAGAGACAAGTTTTCAAGAACGAACACAAAACAATATCCGTTTTCCTAAAAATATTCATCAAACTCGGCGAAACCAGAATGCTTCATGAAATGTCATCGAAATCTTTATTTTATTATGTATAAAAATATTCTCGTACGCTGAAATGTTGAACGATTTTAGTAGCTGGTATTCAGAATCGGAAACATTTATTTAATATCAGTTATTTCAACTGTCTTCGCCATTGCGGTTCTCGAAATAGACCGAGCACGTTTTAAACTCCGAACGTGCATCATCGAGGAAGACAGAAATTAATTCTTCCTTAGACTGAATCTGACCTACATATTTTGAGAGAGCTTCCCAAAACGAAGATCCGCCGGGCGTTAACGAGATAAAAATAAGCTATTCGGAATACAAAATAGATTTTCCAGCGAGGTCGCGCGTTCACGTTGTTCCGTATATTGCCGTCATGTGTTCGGTCGTGTATTCGCTGCTAACGTAGACAATAAAGTCGCCATATTAGCAGTCGTAACTACTAGTTAGGATTACGATGCATAACGTGACTCGTTACGATGAAATAGATCTCGCTCGCCCTGTTCGTATTTTCGTAAGCAAAGCCCTTTCCGCAGTTGTACGAACAATAGATTTCCCCGCTTTCCGTCGTCTCTAATTAATATAAATGATCATTTGCTCGGTATTTTCGCGAGTAAAGATAACAGCAACGAGTAATTAATAAGTATTGATAAGTAATTAATATGTGATTAATAAATAATAAGGAACAAAATATAATAAAAGACCTGTCAAAATGACGGGTCACTAATTTTTCAATTTTATAATTTCTCAGTTATTAATTCACAGGCCCGAATAACAATCACATTAACTGTATTATTTTTAATTAAAGAGTTTCATATAGATGTCCTACATGACATGAAGTTCGATATAATTTCGATAATGTATGACGCGTCCACTGTCTAGACAACAATGAGCGTATACTTTTTAACGTGCAGCAAACAATAACTTTTTCAGAAGCAATAACGAACAATTTCCTTACAAATGCTTTTCAATATCATTTAATTCATTTCGACCCTAAAACGAAGTATGATTTTGCTTTAATAAAATTATGACCAAATAGATAAATTGTGACTGGCACAAAATGTTTTAAGGTCTCTACGAGGTCAAACCAATAAGATCAGAGTATATCGCATTGTTCGAAACAATAATTTTCGAGATACTTGAGTACTTTCAAATATATAAATTGTATAAGCTTGCTGTATCTATTTTTCAAATGTCTTTGTTGAACCCAAATCGGTAAATCCGACTATAATTTCACAGCGATAAATAATTTCATAAAGTTTTTCACATGTAGGAGAAATAACATTTTCCCAATATTTCAAGTCTCTCCAGGATTAAAACAACCCGCGCACCAATTCCACTTTAAACACTTGTTATTCTACGATACATATGACTAACTCGTGCTTTCCATAAATTCATAGAATCGGTATCGAGTATTGAAACGTTTAAACCGATTAACAAATGAAGTTGGCACGGTTAAGCCGTTGATCGGCACGCGATAGAGTACGAAATGTTGAAAATAAATAAATATGACGTGAAATTCCAAAAAAGAAACTACATAATTACTTCGTTGGGATTTTTATCAGCTACCGTTATTTTGTTAAATGTTCAGTTTAATAAAAAATATCACAATGTTCCAGACATTTTATTGTGTCTCTAGCAATTAAATTTTATTTTCGCTTTTTTCTCTACACTCGTACACCGTCAATAAAACGGGGGTGGGAGGGGGTGTGGAGGCGGAGGATATGACAACGTTTCGGTATACGATACATTATCAAAGCAAGAGGGCACCTTCATGCCATGTGAAATTGCGCAGCACACGGTAAACTTTGCCATAAGCTTCATTGCGTAATCCTAAAACATTTTATTGCGCGTGGGAACGATGTACGTCATGTACCGCATTGGTTTTAACAAGGATAGCGCCAACGCGCAACTGTTTGCGCTCGTGTCTTTCAATAAAACTGTTCTGCGATTTATCCAAGGTATTTGAAACGAAGCGGACGGTAAAAAAAAAAATACGCAATGTACCTGTATGCAGTAAAAGTTATACATCTACTGTTCCGCACTTGCACTACTGCCGGGCGTAAACCCTTCGGTGAACCGCATCGCAAAAAAATTTGTCTAGCGTGATAATGACGACAGATTACTATAGTAAAATTTCCGTTCGTAATAACAGTGCGTTGCACAATGTGTCGCGTCTATGGGCATTCGGAAAAACCGTAACTTCTAAACCAATTAATTTTCGATTTGTAAGTGTTCTAATGCTTTTAACCCCTTAACGCGCAGAAACGTATTAACACGGGCGTGCAAAACCGGCCAAAATGTGCAGACCCGTATATATACGGTCGGCGTCGCAACTTATGTCGCTAAAATGTTCAGATTCGAATATATCCGGGCAGTAAAAATAACTTAATAAAAACCAAGGAAAACATTCAATTTATTGATATTCATCGTGTAATTCTGTATTGTAAGCTGTAAAGTTTGTTTATTTGGGATTATAAAATATGGCCTTTTAGGGTGACGCTTATAAGCATCTCTGACCTGGTAATTGTTTCTATCTATCTATATCCATTATTGCGTATCTAATTAGCGTTGGCACTTTTGTGAGTTTTGTTATGACTAATTTATTTATTACTCTCCAGTTATCTCCGATCTCTTTCTATTTTTTGCTTATTCAGGAATAAAATATGCACTTTTAGGATGGCACTTATGAACATTTAGTGTATTATTCGTGAGCAAGTCGTGAAGTAAAGTAGACGTTATCAAAGTGAATTTCTTCAAAGACAATTGTTTTTTATTTTTTACAAATATTATTAGTGTCAACATATAAAAACGTTTTTGTTTTATGGTGTATTTTTATAGAGAGTAAATTGGATTTTTAGTGTATAAAAGGTATGTTTTCTAATGTTGAAATAAGGAATGTTGGGCTATGTGCTGCACCTTGTTTTGAAATTTACCATACAAAAGAAAATTTTGAATAGTTTTAGTTTATTATATATTTTTCAGCTAATAAATATTATTATTATATTATTACAAATTTAGGTAAAATTAAATATTTTTCAGTTTTCTTTTTCGTCTCCTCCTTCCCCTTCAAAATAGTAACTGGTAATTGAAAAACAGTACGATGGGTACAAAATTCGATCTGCAATGCGATTCAATATTCACTATAATTATTTATCCACTATTTTTATTGAATTTTTAGTAATTTTTGCATTTCTTTTACATATTTATTGAAATTAAGGTCCAAATATGTATTTTCTTAGATAAAAAAAATTGATTTTTTTTGGTCGGTTTTTTTGTTTTAAATTGTGCATTAAGGGGTTAATGAAGAGAATATAAAGATACATCGATTGATAAATAACAAATATATGAGCTTATATCAAAACAATTAAAGTGATTTTAATCATCTATGAAATAAAAATTTATTGACTCGCTACTGTAACTCTTTGCCAATCGAATGCCAATTAACTTTTGTTTGAAACATTATTTTATCAGATCGATGGAAATGCGAGAAAAATCACGAGTATTATAGGGTTATGTATGCTACATTTCTACGTGCAATATTATGTTACGTATTTTAAAAATAAATAAGCTACGTTTCTTTGTTAAGAAAGTAATAGCAAGTCGATTACTGTTCCACTTGTGTGTATATTGTATTTTTGTTATAACTTTTTAATAAAGCTCTGAATGACCTATGTTCACAGAATATCTTTTTTTCTTACTTAGTGCCACAGAATATAGTGAGAAATTTTGAACATTAAAACCTAGCACATCTTTGGAAATTGCTTAATTGTAGAGTAAATTCCCTGTAATTGACGTTCAGATTTTATACAAAAATGGACAATTTTGGAAGAGGAGAATTGTCAATAACTATAAAAACAAGACGCAAGGCTCGAATAATCGTACCTCTTCTTCCCAATTTGTCCATTTGTGTACAATTTGAGAGTCAATTACAGAGAATATACTGTATTTTCATTTTTCTAATATGACAAAAGAAGCTAAAAATGTATTGATTAAAACTAAGCAACGTGAATAAATTCGACTCCACTAAGGTGGCAATTAAAAGAAGTTGCACGTTGATCCAAAAACACCATCGAAGAATTGCAACCCCTCCGTGACTTTTGACACGTCCTGTACAGTTGGAACACGCTGAAATCAAGAGACCGCAGTTTGCGTCGCTCTTCCAGTCTAATCAATCATTTGGAGGGATCTTACAAACAAGGATAATGATCATTCGCAATGGAATACTTTCAGGATAGATCGAAGAAGAGATCGAGCAGATGTCTCGTCACCGAGTGGCTCCGGTAGCAAACAGAGAAAGATATAAAAAGTGGAGGGGAGGGTAGGATTTACGGAGACAAAAAGTAGGGTTGGAGTAGGAGCGAATGGAAGAGGGAGCTTGATATAGCGATAATGGCGCGGTACTGGAGTGCCGTCCCATTACAATTTGCAATTATTGCATTTCCCGGTAAATGGGTTGTGCTTCTGGCGAGCGGCGCCCTATCCTCCTAGAAAGGAAGAGCTACGAACGTGATTGCATTGGGATTCCATTGAACGACATTATAGGGCCGGCTATGATCGGGATGAAAAAAAATTCTGCCGGTGGCTAATGATGTTGAGTTAAGATTCGTAGGATCTGCGAGGATCTCCTCGATAAAACAACTTCGATTAGTCATTCGGTTTTAACAGAAACAAATTAGCAAGTTCTGTTTTCATTAAGTACGAGTCGTTTCGTGCGGAATACAGAGAAAGTATACAGAGGGAAAAGCGATCATATGAATCGCCGTAGACATTTGCGAAATCATTAACAGCACCATCGTTAAACAATTAGCAAGCTTAAAAACAATTATGAAGATCGTTAAAAACATCGCAGAAATTTGGTATTTCTATCGAAGCTATAAACGTGATCGATGTTAAACTCTCTTTTATTTTCTACAAAATTTTTACTTAAATTGCAAAGCAATTTGAACCATTTAATCCAACTTAAGCTATGCTAAGAATCGGCACAAACGCAAAGTTTTGAATTCCAATTAAAAGTAGTTGCTGAACGGTTGAAAACTGAAAAACTGAATTGCTCTTGCAAAGATAATTCGACATGCTATAAATTATTTTATAAGCTACAGTTGTGTGTGTGTGATACGTGTAACGTATTCACGGCTGATAATTGCATTTCGTAGAGCACGTCAAACTTGCAATGTTCAGTAATACGCAAAACGTCTGTTCCTCTTTTTCTTCGTGTTTCTGTCTTCCTTTCTCCCAGACTTTTCTCTCTCTCTCTGTCTCTTTCTCTCTCCATGCCACCCCCTTCTTCCCGTTTCCGGTCTCTCTTTCACCCGAGAACTTATCCGCTCGTACCTTTCGCTACTTCAACTCCCGGTAAATTAGATTAGCGTGAATTAGCGAGCCGTATCCCAAGCCGACGGCCAAATTCCAGCGCGAGTCGCACAGAGCAGAAAAGGGGTGGTTTGGTTACAAGCTACCTATTGCCGGCAAGCCGGCTCTTACTCCGCCTAGCTGCTATTATTTCCGCTGTTATTGAAGTGCTAACATACCGTGTACAAGCTGATATTGGGCAGGAAATTTTAATCGTCGCGTTGTCGGGGAAAGGGAATGACCGCCGCGCCGCTCTCTGTTCCGCACTCGAAAGAAATACCCAGGAATTGCAAAAATATTTCGTCTTTTTGATCATGAACATACCGGCGCGCAGACACAGCTCGCGTCCGCAAACACACGGCACTGCCATGTTATCGCATGCTACAGGTTACACGGCATACAGACCGTGATTTCGGGCTGCATACGTACAAACGCGGAGCAAGTTGCCTAGAGGCTATCCATTTCAGACACGAATGACTGAGGATTAGATCAAAGCCGTGCTTAAGTTAATTAGTTCCCAGCCTCGAAAATCTTATCTAAAAGCTTTTACGTATTTTCGGATAGTTAAGAAATGTCGTACGACTTACTATTATAATAATTTCAGCGCTTCGAGCAGGATTATTCATCTGACCTCTTTCTGGAGGACCTGCTCCCCTTTATTCGTTCTGTCCTTCCGAAATGGTTGTTACGAGAGGCAAGAGACTGCATTCCTGCGTTTTGCAATCATTCTCTCTGTATGTGTACTTGCTTTATTACAGCCTACGTTGTA
The DNA here is from genome assembly GCF_051020955.1 of Megalopta genalis. Classification (NCBI taxonomy): domain Eukaryota; kingdom Metazoa; phylum Arthropoda; class Insecta; order Hymenoptera; family Halictidae; genus Megalopta; species Megalopta genalis. The sequence continues at coordinate 5,421,057 of NC_135027.1, forward strand.
ACATATCATTACCACTTTTGCAGAAGTTTCAGGTTTGAAATTTAATCTCACAGCGAGAAATGTCGTTAAAAGGAAGCTACACCGTAAATTCTCCCTAATTGACGCTCTGCTTGGAAGCGAGAAAGGGACAATTTGGAAAGAGGTGGGTATGATTAATCGAGCCTTGCGGCTCGTTTTTATAGTTGTTGATAATCGGTGACTATAAAAATACATAATAACTATAATAATCGTAATCAGAATAATAATAAACTATAATAACTGTAAATAATCGTATCTCCTCTTCCAAAATTGTCCACTTTTGTTTCCAAGCTGAGCGTCAATTAGGGAGAATTTGTCGCATATGTATAGTAACTGTGAAGAAAATGAATACATTTTTTAATACAATTATTTTACATTGTGCTGAAAAAGAATACTTGAAATTTGATTTCTGTTACATTTTGTATGGCTGCTTGCTCGCATTCCTCACAAATACACTGGAGCAGGCAACTAAAAACTTGAATATTGTTCTCACAGTGAAATTAAAGTATCTTGGCAAGAACTGTTTGAAAAGAAAAGTTTTCTTCAGCTCGTTTCCCTTTTATTCTCAACCCCTTGACGTACCACTATCATCGCAGTTACATATTTCGAAATAAAAGTCTACATTACCCACTACAAAAGTACTAATTTCCAGCCATCAAACGATTAGTTTCGTTTGAAACTTATTTGCATAGAAATGAGATAGGTAGCACTTAACATCGATCAGAGTGTGATCACGGATTAATCACGGTAATCATAATCATTAATCGATTGATCGTTGCTAGAACAAATCAGTAATCACGATTACATTTGGTAATCTGTAATCTTTAATCAGTGATTAACTACCACAATAGCAAATTATTTAGTTGATCAGAATCAAAAAAGCAATCATTACATAATTAATGATCATTATGTTAATCGTGACCAGACTGCAGATTTTACGTATTTATGAGAAAAGTGGAAAATAGGTTCAATAATACAAAACAGTGAAGATACTGAAAGAATTTAACACAGTTGTTGCTCTATTGTTGACTTAACAAAAACGCTAAAATAATATCAATTTTCATTTAATTTCTATATCTTCCAATTGACTTAGCAAATTTATATTTTGCATAAAGATCGGCAGTCTAGCCTTGGCCAACGATTAAATCAGCTTCGATCGAGTGATCATTAATCGTGAACATGATTTTCTGACATCGACATGCAACGATCATCGAAACGGGCAACGTGGCAGACACGTTGCGAAAACGTAATCGAAAGCGTCGCGGCAGTTCATTGACGCGACCACTTCCGGGATTAGTGCTGTTTGTTGAAAAACGGTATAAAACGTGCGACGGGAGAAGAGAGAAGGGTGTAATTACTCCGAGTAGGCTATTTACTTATCTCCGACTTTCGTGGCCGGTGAAGAGGCCCACCTCGCAGAAGAAAGGACCTCTTTCTCGCTGGCAAACCTGCCCGCGACTGGCACACGGAACTACGCGGGTGCTTCTTCGTTGCATTATGTGCAGAACGAGTGGTCAAAGTTGTCGTCGGGGAACTGTGTAGGCGGAAAATAGCGTCGCTCGTAAAGGCGACCGTAGAAGACTTTGCCATTACGGTTGCGTTAATTAAAAGAGCTGAGAAATAATGGAAAGGGTTAACAAGGGAAGCGTGGACCAACAGACTGACGGAACGCGGTGGCCAATGAGATACGAACGAATAAACATTTCGTGGCACCGCGATCGTCGCCCGGCAGAACAGCCTCGGGACAATATAAAAATTATCGAGCGTACTTTCTTTTACGTTATAAGGCTTCGGATTATGACGTTGGCAGTCCAAAGGTCACCAATGCGTTTCATAGATCTTTATAAGCTGAGGAATTTTGCATCAACGCCTTGCGCTATAACGACGAATTAGATCCGAGATGAGGATCCGAGGATACTGTATCATGTGAATCCATCCGTGTGCAACGCATGAAATAAACGAGAAGGGAGAAGCGGTGAGTGTCGGTTCCTTCGGGATTTTAATTTCATCAGTTTCTGGCGAAGCGTTCATTACGAAATTTATGTATTAATAGCTTTTACCTCTATCTCTTGCAGTGCCACTAAATATGAATATTATTCATTTCTTCTGAATCGAAGCAAAATTGGATTCTTCTGAGACCGGTAACTAGGAACGAAAATAAATGTGGACACGCAAGAAAAATAATTAACGTGGCTGTGAAAGATATCGCAGCCGATGGGATTAAGTATGTCTCGCAGAGTTAGAGGCATCCTAAAATTTATGAACCGTTTGAGCACCAGGCGAGGCCGTGATTCTCTTGTTCAATGGATTAAAAGTACCAGTCCATTAGTCCGTAAAGTCAGAACGACTTTACAGAAGCCGTATTAAGCTGAAAATGTTGTCATAAGCTCTGCAGCTTGTTTCGAACATTCATCGATTAGAGAATTATTTTTGTGTTACATTAGAACGACTATGGTTTGATTATTTTGTAAAATTGCAAACAGTATTTTAGGGAGATACTTGACACGGTTCGCGCTTCGATAGCGTGCGAAAAGATTAATAGAAACATTTATAATTATGACTTCCTTATACCTCTGTTCGAAACAAAGAACAATAATACTCGTAATTAATTAATTCTTCTAACCGTTTGAGAACAGCAGTAGCTTACGTTCCGGAAGCAGAATGGTTTTGAGTGAACAAACACAGAATCATTATGGCCCCTAATTAAGTTTCCATTATTAACCAGTCCCATTAAAGGACTACGCATAAAATTTTATATGTACTTTGAATTCTATGCATAAGACTGACTTATCGTCCATTTAATTCCAAGAATGGTACAACTGAAATTTCACTGCTTATGATTGGTAGAGCGGAACCCATAATTGAGAATTCGGCAGATTACTATACTAATGTAGCATTTTTCAATACTTTGACGGCCGCGGCAAATATTTCGAAAGTTTCATAAAATTGAAACATTTTATTCGGTGAAATAAAAATTTCACAGCAAATTGATGTGACAATGTTACTTCTTCGATATTCTTACCTCTTGCGAATCTCAGTAAAATTGAGAAATTATAATGGACTAGCGAAGAAATTAATTTTCGAAAATTAAATTTTAAATAACTCTGTCACACCCGCATGTGGGTGTCACGGCGGTCAAACTATTAATACTGTAACTATAATACACCATTTTAATGGTTCAATTATGATATACCATATTAATAATATAAACAGGCCAAATTTGGTGAATGATATAATTACGATGCATTCTTCAAAGTCGATTTGTATAATAATCGAATTTTCGCAAAGTCACATGTGCATGACTCCAGCCGTCAAAGTGTTGATACATCTTACAAAAACATAATAATAATTTAAGGGTGTAGATAATCGATACAATGATACTGCAATCACGCAGTAGAAGAAAGTATACGTATACGTGTGCTACACCAATGAAATTGGAAAAAGATACTTCAAACTATACCTCGAGTAATTTTGCAGTTGAGAAAAGTTACATCGTGTGATAAAAATGTTCCCAAAACATTGTGTTACCAATCGACGATCTATTTAATTAACTGCTCCTAACGATCGTTCGCGCGTCTACGACGCGACGATCAATCCCGTCAAGGTCCTAATCGGACCTACGCTCTGAAAACCCTGCAAAATCCTTCTCTTCGAAATCACGACTCAGAAATTACGCTGTTGTGGTAAAAAAAAACCAGCGCGGCCATCGAAGTGTCTAAACAATTGCATGAATAAATATGACATCCGCTGCATTCGCTGGGGAAGGATTAAAAGAAGCGGCGAAGGAACCACTGAAAACTTCCGCGGAGCAAAAATCAGGCGAGTAAATTCAAGTGGCTGGGAAAGGGAGCGAAAGAAGGAAGCGCGGAGGAAGGTAGGGAGGAGGAATTCGTTTCGCTGAATCAGTTGATGGAGCGCGCGGAAATGGGAACTAGGAAGCGCGACTCTTCCTAATAACATTTCCAGTGTTTCCAGTGCGTTAAACGACCGCCGTGCTGTGATTTTTATCGCGTGGGTGTTATTTCGTTCGAGCGACGAGCAACGTTTGTTCGCCAGCCAAACGGGAGCACTAATTGCTAAAGCTTCGCACGCTATTTCCTCCCTACTCCGCTAGCGAACGATCTTCCTCGACTCGCGTTAATGAACGACCAGGAATGTTTGTTGCTAACCCTGATCCATGATCGAATACCGTCGCGCCGGGTAGACTGTTATCCCGAGCTAGCAACTGTTATCTCAACTAAGAAATCGGATGTAAGTGTTGCAAGAGTTGCGTGAACCTATTTACCTTTCGAGATTAAATCAGTGCATTCGATCCGGATATCTTGTTTCTATACTGCGCGGGGAGAAACTGTGTACATTCCGTTTAAAAAAAAGCACCCGGAATTTCTCGTACCAAAGTCCCCCGGTGCATTTACCGAACTAACTTTTTAAACGTAAGTAGAAATCACTGTGCTCAGTTGTGACACTGTGTTCGATCGCGATCGACTGGTATCTGCAGTAACTGTTTACAGTGGCAATAACTATTTTGAAACTGCACTGAACGACTCGAATTTTCTTTTTTAGACGATAGAGGGACTAGTTTACTAGACGATGACTGAAATGATTTTTTTCTTTAAATTTTGCTATTAGTTCGAACGACGAAAAATCGAGAGATTTTTATCCCTTTTATCCGAGCCTATAACGCAAATTTAAAAAAATGCCTTTTGTAGATCTTGGTAACTTATATGCATGATGAAAATTTTATCGAAATTGGTTCACGTTGTTACGAGTTACGAGAAATTAAAGATCGCAAAAATCGCAGTTTTATTACGATTTCGACCGAAAATTGTACGAAATCTGCAGTTTTTTAAATCCTTCAACGCCTGTAGCTCTACTCTGGGTTCGATCAAATTTTCAGCACGCATAAGTTACTGAGATCTACAAAAGGCACTTTTTAAATTTTCGTTATAAATTTTTGTAATATTCGTTATATATAAACAAAATTAAAAATGACGGTTTTTAATTTTTTTCTTTTCATTCCAAGTAATAGCAAAATTAAAAAAAGCTTTTTAGCCATCATCTAGTAATAGCCATCGTCTTTAGTTATCTTACCTCTTAATCCCTCTATCATCTAAAAAAAATTCAAGTCATTTACTTCAAATTTGAAAAAGTTATTGCGTTTTAAAAGGTGTAAGGTTTTGTCGCCCACTGTACATCGATCGATCTCATGCGTGTGTTCTTTTACAATGAAAAAAAGCCGTCGAGCAACGAATTTGTCGCAACTGTTCGCATTTAATTGATTTAATTGATCAACGATTATGATTATCATGATTACTTTGGTTACATGATTAATCACAAAATTACAAATTACATTTAATTGATTTAATAATTGATCAACGATTATGATTATCATGATTACTTTGGTTACATGATTAATCACAAAATTACAAATTACATTTAATTGATTTAATTGATCAACGATTATGATTATCATGATTACTTTGGTTACATGATTAATCACAAAATTACAAATTACATTTAATTGATTTAATTGATCAACGATTATGATTATCATGATTACTTTGGTTACGTGATTAATCACAAAATTACAAATTACATTTAATTGATTTAATTGACCAACGATTATGATTATCATGATTAATGATTTGGTTACATGAGAGATTAATCACAAAATTACAAAAGTGATCACAAAATAATCGATTATTGCCCAACTCTGATCAAGCACCGTATTCACCAGATATGGCCCCGTGTAACTTTTTCCTATTTCGTAATCTGAAATTACCACTTCCGAGAAGGTGTTTTGAACCGATTGAAGCCATAAAAGAGAATTCGCAGAAGGAGAGCCGAAGGCTACGCCTCTTTCAGTGTGTGAAAGATGCCTCAGAAACTGTGCGAAGCATGTGTATCGCCTCGGGTGGAATCTCCTTTGATGGAGACAAAATCAATTTTGATGATGAAACACAAATGGATTGCGTTTTATTTAGAAATTCCAGGTACTTTTGATTCATACATAATATAAGTACTCGTTCCGAAATGAACGAATATCTAGTAGACGAATTAATAAATACTTCAATACGAATATTCGATGGAATAATTCAATATTTAGAAGCAACACGTTGTATTAAAAGCAAAACACATAACCAGTTATCTGCTGCTGCATTCCTCAGAAAGTTGTGTTGGTATCCGGTCATGAGAATAGATGGTAAGATACTTCTTAAAGTCGAGTCTTTCTTCCTCAATAACAACGCGATAGGTTTTAATGGATAAGCTTTTAGCACATGTGAACGTGCAATTGTTTTACTTTCCTTATATCGCACGAGTGCTAAATATTTTGCTATTCCGATCATGTTTATTTAAATACAATAGAGCCTCCTGTATCTGGATCCTCGTTATCCGAGCAGCTTAATACCCGCACGTTCTGTTATCGGAACAGCGTTTCGCAGCGATGTTTGCATTGAATTTATGCATAGTTTCGAGTGTTCGGTCGAACGAATCTTAATCATAACTTATAATTAGACTGTGGTGTTTATGCTTTCGCGACAAAATCAAGCGTGTGCAATTTAAAATAACGATAAATCGAATTTGAGGATGCCGACGGATTATTTTCGCACAATTAAAATTATCGAAGAAAGGAGAGACTTTCCGTTCGGTGTCTATTTCTTGCAATTGATGCAGAAAGTTCCCATGAAGATTTACAGTTTTCTTGTGATGGCGACGAAACGAAACGAAAACGTTCGAAATATTGGAACAAAGCATGAAATAATCGACGCTGAACCTATCACGGTTTCTGGTTTCATAATTATACAAGTTACAAAGACGCTTTCGTGAAAAGTAAATTACATTATCGAAGCAAGTGCTGTAACGAAAACTGCTGTAAAATGTAAAATTCGATTTTCTCGCTTTTATGTGACAATGCAGCCCAGTCATTTCTACTAACTCGGTACGCTTAATATTAAAGTGCTCGAGAAAATAGGCAAAGAGCAACAAGAGTATCGAGAATACGTGCTGTATACGATTTTAGAATCACAGACATTGAACCACAAAAATCTGATATTGATAGTTACGCGTAGATTTCAAAAACAAATAGAAGCGTAGAGAATATCGTATTAAAACCTATCGCGTTGTTACTGAGGAAGAAGATTTGACTTTAAGAAGTATCTTACTATCTATTCTCATGACCGGATACCAACACAACTTTCTGAGGAATGCAGCAGCAGATAACTGGTTGTGTGTTTTGCTTTTAATACAACGTGTTGCTTCTAAATATTGAATTATTCCATCGAATATTCGTATTGAAGTATTTATTAATTCGTCTACTAGATATTCGTTCATTTCGGAACGAGTGCTTATATTATGTATGAATCGAAAGTACCTGGAATTTCTAAATAAAACACAATCCATTTGTTTCATCGTCAAAATTGATTTTGTCTCCATCGAAGAAACAAAGAAACGCGGACAATTTCTATTCCGCATAAACATCTGCAGTCTATTTATAACGTTGCATTGTTACGCAACATCATTAAACACAGAATTGCCGGGAATATCGTCGTGCTTGAACGGCAGAATTAAAGATCACTTGGCATTTCGAAGATAATCTCATCGTGCCAGCGCTTTCATCCGTGGTGAAACGATAAGAATGACGCGTGCGCGAAGACCGCCAATTAAATTTGTCTTCGAACGCAGGCGATTATTTCCCTGAAAAATGCCCTGTTCACGGCTGACAAGAATCGCCGTTAATTACACGAACGAAACTATAATACCACCTGTCCAAACGGCGGTGCTCTCCGGCGAGGTCTAATGAAAGTCGGCGCGTTTATGAAATCACGGCTAAAGGACACGTCTGAGGAACGGACGGAGAACAAATGGCGTAAGTGCGAGAGCACGGTCTCTCGACACGGGGATTCACCCTCGATTTTCTTCTCCGCGCCCCGTGGCCCGTTCTTTTGCTCGAGAAAGTGGCGAAAAGTAAAAAGAAAAAAAGAAAAAAAAAAGAGCAAGAGTACAAAAGACGAGAAACGAGAGCAAGCACGGTGGGAGGGATTCGCGAGGGTGGCCGAGGGACGGCGAGAGGGACGCGGAGACCGCTCTTGGGTTATCTAGCAAGTCACTTCATGGTATGTATCCACCGACTACGAGGTATATCCCTTTACAGGTTGGGTGTTGCCGGAGGAGGCGATGCGAGAGGTGTCATTTGTACACAAAAGAGGGAGGCGAAGCTGCGTTACGTGGCACGTGCATTTAGGGGGGGCTGGGGGTGGGGAGAAACGGGGAGGGAAAAAGGGAGAAAGCCAGACGGGGACGGAGAAAAGAGCGGAACGTATATTTACGGTCCCGAACGAACGTGCACGCGTACCGCGCGCCGGTGTATCGAGGCGCACGCTATTCAAAGGCGACGTGGAAAATCTAATGAAAATTTTGAATAATAAATACCCGGAGCCTGCTCGGTCCCCGCAGCGAATTATTTCGAAAATGTTTGATCGCATTATCTCTCGTGGTCTTTGAGAAGAGGGAAACCCGTGTTTGTCTCTAGGCTGAGGATGTTTATGCAAATCCGCGAAATTTAGACGCTAATTTATAGAAAAGAAAATTAAGCAGAATTGTATTCCCCGTGCCGGAGCGCGTATCCTGTACGTTTTAATATTCATAACACTGTGGAACGAACCTTATTAAAATCTGTATTTCACTGCGTCTTTTATATTAGGACGGAAATACGTCATTGATGATGGATGAAATTATGCTTCGAATACGTGAAATTTCCTTTTCAGAAGAATCCGTAGCTCGCGTATGTGCCGCATCTGTGTGAGATTATTTTATTTCGTCTTTGGAGATGCGTACGTAGAATTGTGTGTGTGTGCGCGCGCGCATTGTACTTCGTTTGTTTAGAGAAGAAATTAATGTTGCATTATATGTGCCCATAATTATGAAAGTGGTCCAAGTCAAAATTAAAAAAAAAATGAATTTATCACTTATTTCACACGACATGATTTTAAACTAAATTTATTCAATGTAATTTTTACGATATCGTCAAAAATGAACCTTTAGATAGTAGTTGTAATTACAACGTTATACGGAATTCGTTTAGTGTTAATTATGAAAGTGGTCTAAGTCAACATTACTATGAATTGATCGAAAATTGTAGAAAAAGAAATACATTTTCGATCAAACGAATGTCGCAGCCGGATTTTATTTCAACGAAATCGCTTGAAAAATCAATAACAAGGAGAGTAAAAAATACCGCGGGCGAATCTGTCTCTTGGCTAAAAATTCAATGGATGAGATTCTTGAAAAATGAACCTTATAAAATGTTTTATAAGACTTCTTTAGATGATTCTGAATTCCAAGTTTTCGATCTTTCACCTAAAAGAGGAAGACCAAAAATATACGAAAATATTCAATTACTTCCATTATACAACACACCACTAGACCAGTAACGGAAGAAAAACATAAAGATCTTATGTGTTTACTACCATACATCCCTCCAGTTTTTCAGGAACATTTTAAAAATCTTAAAAACTCGAAATTATGATAAAAATGGATTACTTTTTAAAAATGATTAATAAATGTTTATGAATTATTTCGTTAAAGTTGTTGTTTCAAATGGACCGTTTATTTTGAAAGTGGTATAAGTTCTTTTTTTTAAAGAAATTCAAAATGCCGAATCTGAGCTTGTATTGTTTAAATACCCCACGCAACGCCACTTACAATTTCTTTCGATGACATTGGACTTACACCACTTTCAAAATAAACGGCTCAAATAAAAATCACAATTTTGTATTACTTTAAGTCAATTATAGGACATTCAGTTAATTTTGAAAATGGTCTAAGTCAATTCAAGCTTTAAAAACAACATTTTCCTATGAAATTCACACAAAATTTCATATCTATAATAAATTTCCATTAATCAAGACTAATAAAATTATAAATTAAAATGTCGCATAATGTAAAAATATTTTTTAATTTATTCAAATGCGATTCATTAAATATCTCGAAACAAGAAATATATGACTTAGACCACTTTCATAATTATGGGCACATATATTTGATCAATTTCCTAGAAAGACAACAACGAAGTAAAATCGGCTTGTATTTGTTCGAACTATTACAAATTCTTTAGTTAGCCAAAAATGCATGAAATATTAGAAGTGGTTCGTTATATTTAACGGATCAGTCGACGAAATTATTGGATTTAACACTCTGTCTATCGAGCTATAAAAATAACTGACCTATACTGTTTCATCAAAATGGCAAGACTGAATTCATTGAGATCTCTCGCGCCATTTTTATTATAGCATTTGCTTGAATTGTTAATTTTGTCAATCATGTTCTAAGAAAGAGTCTTCGTAATGTCAGTAAGTTTCATGTTTAAGTTCTAAATAAAAAGAGGCACGGTAGATTCGGTGTACAAAAATGAAGGTAAATAAATGCGAATAAATAATTTTTATTAAAAAAATATTGAATAGATAACGATAATCATAAACGACTCATATTCTTGCAACCAGTAAACCAGAACTTTGTTAAACTGTTTCGCAACGAGAAAGCAATTGATCTGTAAGTTTTAAAAACGACCGACGCACGCACGGAAGAATATCGGCGAGATCTTAAAGGTGATTCGGCGCGTTTGTTGCGAAGCACGCCGAGGTCAGCCGCCACGATTATGCGATTAAATTTTTTCCCCAATTCACTCTCGTTTCACTCAGTCTCTGCATCGATTGAGTCTCGAGATTATTGCCGGACGAGCGAAACTAAACCTAGTTAACCGACATTAATTGCGGAGAATCGGAGAAGATTGATTCCGCCTAACATATAATTGACTCATTAATTTCCAGCTCTTGCGTCACGCGTAGGCGCGATGCTTGCAATGTTTCATTAGCTCCTAATGAGATCATCGGCGCGAGGTAATAGACGAGAAGAACGACTCGATGCCTGCAATTGTGTAAGAGTTCTTTTCGTTACTTTTGCTCGTTCGACAGACGGAACTCGTATTCAGCGGTCTCGCATTTTACAACTATAGAACGAATCAGGTAAATTGTTCAAGCTGTCTTCTTATGAAACCATGACCATTTGTAGTCTTCAATATATTAGATTTCCTATTTCGAAAGCAGAATTAGAATCGCAATGTTTTGTTAGAATTCAATATCTTAATTTAATTATCGATCATGGAGCAATAATTTCGTATTTATAAGTCTGCAAAGGGTTGACGAAACGATTGTGTGCATAATAAATTACTACTTTATACTAATTATTGTGTGCATACTAAATTACTACTACTTCTACATAAAAGTACTGGAAACATTTATTCCATCACTCGAATACTAAACGTATTATCATGTATACACTTACAGACAAAAATTAAGAAACTTTAATTTTCAAGACGTATCGTTAACATTTGAGTAAAATTTGATATTTTAACGTATACACGTCTTATTAACTTAAAACTGCGTATTACAGTGAAGAATTTAACGCGTTGTTTATACGATTTAATTAGCGCATACGACAAATAAACAGAAGTGTTACATTTTTCATGGTAAACGTAAGTCGATAAACATTTCGAAAAAAGGAACATTATTCGAGATTATAATAAAATTAATATTTTCGTTGATACAAAATACAAATCTTTATACCATGTCGAAGTTCACTACAACCAAGAATATGCAATTTAACTTTTTTTTCACTTTTGTCCGTATAAATGAGACAAATAAGTAATTATTACAAAAATGTGTAATTCACTGTCTCCATCAACATAAATGATGTGTGATTCACTTTTCTTACGATATGTAAAAATTGTGTTCACTATGCGAATTAAAAAGTTACATGCTAAATGTTTCTAATACTGAAAAACTACCACTTTTAAAATTTGTATAATATAATCATGACCATAATATTGTCATACAACATGACAATAATTCAAAACCATCTTTGCACTAGATTCCCAAGCAGAAAAACTAAGAAATTATTAGTTAACTATTATTTATTAATAAACGTATCATTTTCTTCAACCTAATATAAAATACATATTTTCCATAAAAATGTACTCGTGCATTCCTAATATCTCCAAAATTAAACTTTTCCCTGATATTTACAAAACAATACACGCGTTAGTAAAGAAAAACACACTTTGTCCCTTGCAATCTGAAAAGTGTGACTTACGCCACTGTGATTCCAACCCACTGAAATGTTGCTCCCGACTGATCGGAATATATTTGAAATTCTTCGGGAAAGAGTTGGCTCTCCGGTGCAGGTACAGGAAGCATCGCCTCCTTCCAAGAACGTTCATTCGAGCAGCGTCGTTCGCGTAACCAAATAATTGATGCGGCAAATAACAACTCGGAAATTTAACGATGAACAGGGATGACAGTAAATTCGTCGCGAGCATCGTTTCGAGTTCGTTGTAACAGCGGTCGCGAGTATGCATACGAAAAGGGGGAGGTATTTTCTGGCACGTTGTTACCCCGGATTATGGTACGCGTCTTCAACCCCGAGAGGTTATACGGCCGGAAGTTGAATGGTCTCTACAAAAGTTTCACCGTCGTGGAGCTCTGTCCTCGTTAATTCCAAAGTTTCGTGAATCTCTACCCTCTCCGCAGCATTCCCTCGTTTTCCTTTTTTTTTTTTGTTACAAAGAGTAGCGCGGGGGTGCGGCGGCGTGGAGAGGAGAAGAAACGGCAAACGCACCCTCGCAGTTGGCTCGTTCATGGACTTCCATTGGCGCGAGAACGCGACTGAGAAAGAAACCGTCATCGTCGGTAATAAGATGATCGTCGGAAACCCGATCCTCGTTTGAATAATTACGTTTCAGCTTTATTAGGGGCCTCGTAATTACGCCCGTTCGATAGACGTTTTTTAGTTGCGCGAGAATGCGCTCGCGTTAACGAGCCGAAAACATTGTACATCATTTGTAATCTCGGTGCTCCGATCGTCTTGCCGCGACTGCTTCTCAGATCTTCTTTCCGATCGGGACAATAACGCGTGTACGCCGGTGTCACGTGTAGCCTTCTTCGTCGTCGTCCAGCGGGATACAAGAGCAACGCCAAGAAGCGACATTTATAACCTTGTCGTCGCATCATGTGACTCTTCATTTATTCTACAGCAGAGTTACGGTGCAAGAACTTGACCAGCGAATACTATACCTAATGGTAACGTGAAACTACTGCTTTCCGAAAGCTACAGTCGAACGTCGTTCACATAGAATTGCCACATTTTTTTGAAATAATGGTATCATTCTTTTGCATCCGAAACGACGTGTCGTAAATTAAATACGTAAACAAAATTTTAGAATCATTTTATTATTATTATTGTTATTATTGTTATTATTGACTGTTTATTTTAGCGTGGTCGCATTAGCGACCACACGTCTTACAATTAACTGTAGCATAATTAACATGTGACTTATATTTTAGAATATAATTAATCATATAGATTATATACCAATGCATTTTATTATTTAAATCCATTAATCTGTAATCTATATGATTAATTATACTCTAAAATATAAGTTACATGTTAATTAAAAACTAAGTTTGATAACTAAACAAAGTACTCCTGAATGCATTTTATTCTTTAAATCCATTGATCTATAATGTATATGATTAATTATGTTCTAAAATATAAGTCACATGTTCATTATGGTATAGTGAATTGTAAGACGTGTGATCGCTAATAATCCTGTACTTAGTGCGATCACGCCAAAATTAATAGGCTTATAATAATAACAATAAGAAGAAGAAGAAGAAGAAGAAAATTATTCTAACATTTTGTTTACGTATTTACGATCCTGAATGTATTTTATTCTTCAAATCCATTGATGATTCTTTAAATCCATCTCCCGATGAAGAGAAGTCATGGATAAATCTTGAGTGCCTTGTTCTAATAAAAAAATTGCGGCTTGTTCTTTCCTGTTATCGATTAATTTAGGTATTTTATTTCGGAAGCTCAAGTATGAATAAGTCGATTGTTTGCTTGACAATTTCATGCAAGTGCATTGAAACATGCACAGCGCAGTAAACGACAAAAAGTAAGCTGCTTTAGCAATAAGTCACTTGAACTATCACGTTTCAACAGCGAACGAAAATTCAGGTTTTCATACCGAACACATTTTTGCAGCAACTTTTTCTGCCATTTTAACGTGCTCGATTCATTAATCGCACGTTCATTTCTATCTTCGCGCAAAGGAATAAATAGGAACCCCGTGCTGCCAGTAATTCCCAAATGCATCGCTGCTCGTGCGATTGAACTTTAACAATTGGAACTGGTTACAAACACTTTCCTCGGCGATGACCTAATTTCAATACTGCTGCGGATAGACAGTGGAATCGATTCCAAAGAGATATAGTCGGACGATGTATAGATCTCGTTCAACCACTGCAGTTTTTACTATTGCTACTTAGAAAAGAGTCGTAACTAGGCTTGGTTCCCGGAATCACGCGACATTCTATAGGGTGACCCGGAACGAACGAGCCGAGAAAAGAACGAAGAAAATGAAAGTTCATTTGAAACGCGAACACGCGAGAACACGCGCACGCGTATGCATACACGTTCTCATGCGCATTAAGTTCATCGAATTATTATCTTTAGCAACGTTTTCCGATCAAAGCATGCGTCCAATTTCGAAAAACGATCTACAGAGGACTCTCGCATAAACCGAGTTCCTGCAACACGAATTCCTACGACGCGCCGAAAATTTTCCGATCACCATTTCCAAATAATACAATCTCTCCTACAATTCGCTGTGTAACAAAATTCAAATATCTAAACGCAAACAAATAATCGCACTAAATCGAAATCATTGGAATTTGACTTTAACCCGAGAAAGATAACCTACGTCGCAGAGGCGCCTGCGAAGACTGTTGATTTTTGTTAATTTTTCATAGAGGTCTAGTGATTTAACACGTTCCCTGCCAGACCGTTTTTTGAAGACTTTCCGTTCAAGCCGCGTGGGGCGTATGCGCCCCACGCTTTACATTTGTATTATTTTGTTTCTGGCGTATGCTTTACAATAATTAAAATAGTGCAAAAATCATAATTATCAAGGAAAGGTTGTATAGTTTAACATGCATAACACAGCAAACCAATAAATTTATTTTTCTAGGAATTACTTTAACAAATACCTGGCTGATCATTATTATGCCAAGCGAGTTGCATCCTCACATATAATTTTTTTTATCATGCCTATATTAGTTTAAAATATAACATTTTAGTTAAATTCAAGTTTGTATGCGATTACAAAGGGATGTTACGATGAACTTTGTTAAAACATGGCAAACATAAGTGTGGTTTATCCACACAACTATCGCAGAATGTTACAACTTTTACAGTACTATAGAACTATAAATCAATCCCAGCTTCAGTGAAGCAGTAAGTATTGTGCCAACGACACGCGAATAAATGACTGATCGGAATAAGATAAATGCAGTTAAAACAAGTTACAGTAAAGAAAAATTGCCCATCACGCCGCGTGGGGCGTATACGCCCCACGATTAAATGAGGGCATCAGCAATAGTATTAAGATGTCCATAATTGACTGCATAATGAATTTTTAAAAAATTCTTCATTTTACAATGATAATACCAAATGGCTTGAACGGAAAGTTCAGCGTGGGGCGTATACGCCCCACGCGGCAGGGAACGTGTTAAGTTTAAAATTACTTAAAATATAAAAAAATATAATATAAATGCATTTTATTTTTACAATAATGCCAAACCTTTAAAATGACTAGATTAACTTAAATAAATATCCATTGTTAGTATAAAATTGACGCCTTAGAAAAGCATGCGCCTCTGAAGCGTATGGTTATCTTTTACGTACGTTGTCATATGGTTATCTTTCTAGGGTTAAACGATTTGGACTGCGATTAACGATCGACACTACGAAAGTGTTTATTCCGGTTCCGTTGAACTAAATGTAACGAAGTAACGAATTCGTTGAAATATTGTTTCCCGTTGAATTTGTTCGGAGCAAAATGTTTCTCCCGCGCGCAATGGCAACGCTATTTGCGTCACAAGCGAACAATTTTGCGTGCGATACGCCACATTCAACGTTCAACGGCAATGAAAATGTTCTATCCACAAGAACCCAATGAATCGAGATCAAAGTAGAAACTGACCGAAACCTCGTTTCAACTTTACGATTTCTTGACGCGATTTTCGCTGCGCCAAGTTCCATTCTAAAAACAAGAACCGTCAAAACAACAGAACGTAACAGAGGCTGCACCATTGTCCATCGATACTTTGCATTCGCGGAAGTATGATCGGGCACACCAATAAACCGTTGCGAACAGTTCGTATTGATGAAACAACAATCGGACGGACCAACCCTTTCTCCTATTCATTCGTAACACGCGTTCGCATAAAAATCCCTGCTCAGCTATGCGCTCCGAGAAACAAATACAGCAAGAACACGTAAAAAAAAAGGAAGTATCGATTGCCCTTCAATTTTTAATCTTACCCTCGGTGCAGGTGAAAATACGGATCACGGGCGTATAACGAAGCACTTCATCCCCGTTGGACGACTGGGCACGTGGCGGGCAAAAAAAATTTTTAACCCAACAACACTCGCGAAACTAGTTGTTAGTCACGCGGCTGGGGGTTGCGAGGGGTGGGTGATGGATAGATAGAGAGATGAAGAGGGGGGGGGGAGAGAGAGGGAGAGAGAAAGAGATGAAGGGAGAGAGAGAGAGAGATGGCACAGTGAAATAATGTGGCGCGAACGTGGATCGGAGAGGGGCCAATGGGGAGAAATCCAAGGGGAAGGGGTCGCGGGACGCGGGATGCGGGGCCGCGTTGGCTCGCAATTTGCGTAATTGAGCCCTGAATTATTTACACTGTCGGGTGCGTCATACTTCTGTTCGGTAATAACTGACAGGGCCGCGTAAATGCGAAATCGGTTGACACTTAACACGATTCAAAATTACGGACAGCAACCAACCAACGGCATCGACCGTTCCATGGGCTACGGGCGACGAAATGCGGCTTGTCTCGGTTACACATTTTTATCGGCGCGACGCTGAATCGATGCACGCGTTTTTCGCGGGAAACTCAAGAGGCTGGATCGGAAATTGAATTTCCTTCGCGGATCGGATAACCAGATGAAATGTCGAAATATCGAAATCTTAACAGTTATGGATTGCTTTGTACGATCCTGGCGATCGACTGGAATTTGATTTTAACGTATTTATTAGACGTTGAGACCAATCTTTATTAGATTCGGGATCGCAAGCCTACGGATGCATTAGGTCGACCAGAAGGTTCTGTGCGATAACGTCGCGTTGACAGCACTTTTTACGCTGATTCGAATGATGTGCATATTATTTTGCCAATTAATTTTATCGACGATGAGAAAAGTTTGTTACGAAAACAAAAATCGGATTGAAAAATCCGTAACCAATTCTCTTCGACATCGTGCACACGAGTTGAGGTAAACATTTCAACGCGAGAACTTTATTATTTTGTTCGAGTTATTTCATTCGTAGCAATAATTATTGGCAGTACGTCCATCCATGGATAATAAAAGAAAGTAAAAAAGAGGTAAAGGCTAACGAATAACATTTTATTCGACACGATCGAATATAAATATCCAATCGAATAAAAAAATTGATTTACATACAAATTTAGTCGACTCATATTTTATCCGAATAAGAATTCATACGGAATGTACGAGTTTTCTTCATAGTTCATCAATTTATTTCTTCCATATTCCATCTTTTAATTGTTGCATCGGATAGTTTGTTACTCTTGGGTAAATTTATCATTGACGCGTAACTAAACAATACTTCTACGGAGGCGAAGGAAAACATCAACGATATCATACTTCCGCGAGTAATTGAAATTTAACCGAATGTACCGGTAAAAATAAATTCGTGTGTAAAATTACGTAAAAACAGAAACAGTCAACTATTTCTCTATTTCTTTGATACTATAGAAACAATCGACAGTGGCGCAAGTTATACAATGAGCTCCACCGTGCTGCACAAAGTATGGAATTCAGTTTTTCAATAACGAAGCTCGGCTGACCCAAATAATCCGACTCAAACAAATCCATAACGCATTTTACAACTATAGAACGAATCAGGTAAATTGTTCAAGCTGTCTTCTTATGAAACCATGACTATTTGTAGTCTTCAATATATTAGATTTCCTATTTCGAAAGTAGAATTAGAGTCGCAATGTTTTGATAGAATTCAATATCTTAATTTAATTATCGATCATGGAGCAATAATTTCGTATTTATAAGTCTGCAAAAAGGGTTGACGAAACGATTGTGTGCATAATAAATTACAAAGTTTCAGGAAAGCTTATAGATAAAAGTACTGGAAACATTTATTCCATCACTCGAATACTAAACGTAATATCATTTATACACTTACAGACAAAAATTAAGAAACTTTAATTTTCAAGACGTATCGTTAACATTTGAGTAAAATTTGATATTTTAACGTATGCACGTCTTATTAACTTAAAACTGCGTATTACAGTGAAGAATTTAACGCGTTGTTTATACGATTTAATTAGCGCATACGACAAATAAACAGAAGTGTTACATTTTTCATGGTAAACGTAAGTCGATAAACATTTCGAAAAAAGGAACATTATTCGAGATTATAATAAAATTAATATTTTCGTTGATACAAAATACAAATCTTTATACCATGTTGAAGTTCGCTACAACCAAGAATATGCAATTTAACTTTTTTTTAACTTTTGTCCGTATAAATGAGACAAATAAGTAATTATTACAAAAATGTGTAATTCACTGTCTCCATCAACATAAATGATGCGTGATTCACTTTTCTTACGATATGTAAAAATTGTGTTCACTATGCGAATTAAAGAGTTACATGCTAAATGTTTCTAATACTGAAAAACTACCACTTTTAAAATTTGTATAATATAATCATGACCATAATATTGTCATACAACATGACAATAATTCAAATAGTCGAAATTTCAATAGTTGAAATTTAACCGAATGTACCGGTAAAAATAAATTCCTGTGTAAAATTACGTAAAAACAGAAACAGTCCACTATTTCTCTATTTCTTTGATACTATAGAAACAATCGACAGTGGCGCAAGTTATACAATGAGCTCCACCGTGCTGCACAAAGTATGGAATTCAGTTTTTCAATAACGAAGCTCGGCTGACCCAAATAATCCGACTCAAACAAATCCATAACGAGATTAAGTCCTCTCCACCGGTTAAATATTTTCCACCGCTTCGATATCGCGAGCGGTTCGCACACCGCGAACCATAAAGAGTTAACGTTCGCCGTCGAATGCGAGCGTCTGCCCGGCGAACGGCAAATTTCCGTGCAACGGCAAATCACGCGTGCACAAAGTATTCCGAGAGGGAACGCGAATCACCGTGTGTCGTTTTGTCAGTGGAAACAAACGAAGCCGGGCGCGTGTGCCGCGCGTTCGTGCGAGATTGCATCGACGTATTTGCAGAACGGATATAATGTTTACGCGCGTCCTTGAACAAGCCCCGCGTACTTAGCGATTCACTTAACGACTCGCCGAGAAGTGACTTCGCTTTTGCTAATCTGCCTCCGAGTGCGAAATATAAGCTCGCGATAATGCACTCGACAATCCCGTCGCGAATCAAGATTAAGGTGAGCTGCGGACGCTAATATTCGCGACGAAACGGAATATCCATTCCCCCAGTTTTCCTCTCGGCGCGCGCGAACTCCCGGGCCCCCGACGCGGCAGTTTCTCCGCCATTTCCGCGGCTCTCTAATCTCTGCCCGAACACCGTCGATGTTTTTCAGCGGCGCGCGAATGAACGCCACTCGAAAACGAACATATTTGTATTGCGAAATAGAAACACCTTCATAAGGAATATACACGTGAAATCTCCTTTCCCCGTGAACAAAGGGGAAATGAGTTTCCCGTCTAGAATATTCATCTCGCCTCATCTCGGGTCTGCGAGCTACGCTCCGCGGAGATATTTCGGCGAATAAGGAGATAGGAGGCAAATGAACGGTGAATGCAACGCAGCTACAATCACACCGGGGAAATCGAAGAGGCACGGAAAGAGGGATTGGCGTGGCGTGAGCCAGCGCAGGGTGGAGGGAAAAACAACGCGGAGAGAAAGGAAACACCGGGCATGTTGCTATAGAACACCTCATTTGCCGGAACGATTCGAAAACGAAGGAGGATGGGGTTTGATAGCGAACGAGAAACGGCTTGCTGCTCGAGGATACAAAGAAATCGCGTAGATCCGCTCATTCTGGAAAATTCGTTTCCACGCGGGACGGAACCTCGTCCCTTTTTTTCTCTCTCTCTCTCTCCCTCCCGGTGAACGCCAAAGGAACCGAGCAATCGACGACATGGTCGGTCCACGAGTTCGCGCGGTTTTAATTCCGTTTGAAAATCCCCGCATAATACTTTGCCGAACAGTTACGTCGCACACGTCGTCGTGCGATAGCTTCGGGTTTCTCCTGCTGTGCGATTGTTTAGTTATTCGTTCCGTGCCGGTAAGAAAGTGATTCTTTTTTTTTGAGTATCAAGTTCACAAGTGCGAACATCTCTGACTTGTTTCGCTGCGCGATCGAATCGCGATTGTTCGGTTCCAGTTGACACGACGCTCCAAAGTTTTCAAAAATTTCATCTCTTTGTTACACACACGGGACGAATGAGTATAAATAATCGCCACATTCGTCCCGGCAATTATTATCCGGGACATTTAAGTCGAATTTAAAACCGCACGAACTCGCGGACCGACCTATCAGATGCTGCGAGTTTCGACGATTATCGAGCGACTCCTCTCGCGGGGACAGACGGGCGCGAAAATATTCATGGTGCAAGCAAATCAGAGAAAAGTGTAATGGATACCAAGTTTACGGTTGCATTTGCTTTCAGCCGTTCTCCATAGATGCCACGGATACCGAAGGCTGCCGGAGCTTTACATAAAGGGTGTGAAAATGCTGCTCCCTGCCGTTATCAATGCTCGTTCGGTTCCGAAGCGAAATCGAGTTATCTGGGTAAGTTGTTCAAAAGGAAAAGAACTGCGCCACGGGGGTGGTACACCAAGATGTTTGTCGCCACGAAAAGTTCAATAAGGGAAAACTATCGAAAATCGTGCTTCACCGTAAACGGTATGCAATTGTAATTAAATTGCGAATTCGACGCATTTGTGACAAAAATCAGTTGATCCGATACAAAACAGCTAAAATATTTAAAGAATTTCATAATGCTATTTCGTTAATTTTACCGAAGTAAAATGAGTAAAGTATGGAAGAAATGTCTAACGTGGTCGCTGTATCTTGCAAATAATGCAGACGTATTTGGTACAAAAATCTGCAGACTAGTTACTGTGCTTCGGTAATTCTCTTAAAGAAAATTTATGCAAATTCACATTTTTTACATGTATAAGGAGAGAAAATATTTCTTACATCGACTATTAGAGTTTCTTACGGTGAACATAGAATTACGATACAAATAATTTTGATGGAATAATAATATTTAAAATATATATTGCGGATTTTTATACATTCATGGTGCACGCTAGTTTGTGATAATAATTTGATTTCAATGTATACTTTCACATTAAACTTTTTGATGTTGTCACAGATATTCGTGTTTGTAATTCTATATTGAAACACTCTATATTATATATTGTACGATATAATATAACAGATACAGTATTAAATATTGTGTAATATATATATATATATCACTTCCTCTGTTCAGATTGCTCGAGTATTTATTATTAGATCGCGGATTTTTATGCATTTATGGTGCATGCTAGTTTATAATAATAATTTTATTTCAGTGTATTATAATATAAAATATATAAAAAATGTTATATATATATATATATAAATGTTATATATATATAACATTTTTTATATATTTTATATTATAATACACTGAAATAAAATTATTATTATAAACTAGCATGCACCATAAATGCATAAAAATGCGCGATCTAATAATAAATATTCGAGCAATCTGAACAGAGGAAGTGTGATTCCAATAATATTGACAATAATCAATCACATAAGATGTTCTTAACGGACCAATGATGACAGGTAAACAATAGTGACGAGCCTTAACGTAAAAGAATACGAAAAGTACAAGTACCCTTTGTTAGACGTTCTTGAGCAAAGCTTCGAGAACGAATGAATCACCGAGGTCGGTAAAAATACGAAATACGAATGAAAACGGTCTGGTGTTGAATCTTTAAGTGGACAGTTAAACGCGACACGTGAATTCCGAACGAGTCGAAGCCGTCAATGAAAGCGAGAAACAAAAAAAGGGATCGTCCGATTCAAACGTCAGTCCAAATGCTGATGAAAACCGCACCAACAGGAACGAGCTCACTGCAAATGGCGTAGGAAATTTGTTTCTGTTATCGCGCTCGGCTATCGCGACGTCACTCCTCGATGCGTTGTCAAAACGAATCACTGTCTACGGGATCGATAACCCATTTCCTCAACAAGGCTTCCCGATTAACCGGCTACGGACCAATGTTTCAACGGATCCAGGAAAAAACAACCATTATGATACTAATTTATGGATCCGAATACGGTGCTGGGGCGAATGTATCGATTCGTCTCACACTTACGTTTCGAGAATATCGCAGGCATCGACAACACGGATAACTCACCTGCAACAAAAAAATAAAGGGTTTTGTTTAAAAAGAAAAAAAGAGACAACAGCGTGAATTGGAAACACGTAAATTATTCGCATAATGAGGTACACGAAAACAACATTTAATTGTACATTTTCTGATTTTTAAGTAAACATTTACTCTAGAACGTCGCAGTTTAAATAATCTTCTCACAGTTTTCGCTTTCGGTTTATTAATCTTACGAATTTCTATTGCTTCATAAATTATTTTAAAATATGCAATTATTATACGTCACTGAGGTACCAATCAAATTATCTTTTTCGTCACTTTTGTTTCTATTTAACCCTTTACAGTCGAGTGGCGACTCCGAAGCATCGTTAAAAATTATTACATCACGTTCCAAAACAGTTAAAAACTGTTAGAAGTGTAACTGTTGTATGAGTCACGAGATTTAATTTCATATGCATAAAAATGCCCTAAGCTGTGTAAAATGGAGACACCGTGGATCGGAAAAATTACTTTGGATTCAGAGTTAAAATGGTTTCGAGTGCAAAGGATTAACAAATTGCTAAAATTCGAAGTGAGGCACGAGCAAGTGTTTAATTTTACGTGCAAAGAGGGAATAAAAATCTTCAAGGTCGGAAAAAGTGTTTAAGAGTGCTGCAGTTGTATATTGTCTTGTAACAATGATAACATCGCATTCATACGAACTTCGTATAATTTCTATTTTAACGTATGCTTGAGCAAAGAAGTTGATTAAAAAGTAACGTTAGTAACTGTAAAAATGAATTCAGAAGCCAGTCATTTTCTCTGATTCGGTAATTGTAGTGTGAAATAAATAATATTGTATTTAGAATTTAGCAGCCAATGATGTAATACTAATCGAATCGTGAAACCATTCGGTCTGCAAAATCCCGACCATGAATCTGCCCTATTCGCTCGCAGTTTTCCATCTTCGGTTTCAGTGCAGTGTATATGTAGCTGCTACCAGACTTCGAAACTATCGTTAACCAACGTTAACGATTATCGACCCTCGATATCGGTGTCCACATAACTACCAGCTCGCAGATACGTGTGTGCACTACGTATTACTTGCTTGGAATTGCGGCGTAACGTCATTTACAAACTACCTGTAACACATAGAGCTTCTGGAACTCTCCCCAAAGATTGTGTTACGGGCACCCATAGCTCTTCCAATTTTTCATTTCACTTACGAATCAACGTTCGACCGTCGCCTAATGACCGTATTGATCGCCGCGCAAAGATAAATTAATTCCCATTCACGGCTCGTTGAAATATTAATTTATCGATTGTTTACGTCGGAACGAAATCCGCCGTTCGATGGGGGGGGGGGGGTGATTTAATATTCATGAACGTCGAAGGGATTTTTAGAAAAAAATCTACGGTCTGCCCTATCCAGCAAATATAAAATAAGGTTTTACATTAATTAGGGACGGACAGGGGAGAAGGTCCGATCGCGCGAACACCTGCTTTCGACCTTATTCCACCATTTTACTACGTCTCTGTTTCACTCTCCCCTCTCGTCCGCGCCCCTTTTCGCCGCTGAGCAAATGATTTGATTAGAGAACAATGGCTTTCCATTAACAATCCTGCCTCTCCCTTCACCCTAGCTGACCATCCCTCCTCCCCGACTGCCTGTCAGCTGACTAACCCCTCGGTCGAACGCTCTCTGACATCGGTCGCGTAGCTCCGAGAAATCTGGTTAAATATGTACTGGCCTGTGCGAAATCTTCTGGAAATCCTCTGAAAATCCGTCGGGAGTCCTGCGAAAATTCTAGAAAAGTCTTCCTAATTCAGGAGTTTCGAATCGGTGAAGAGTAAGTAAGCGCCGTTGCACCCTCCATTTGCCTAATTGAAACAACAAAATGAGCTCTATTCTCGCTTCGTGAGATCTCCAATAATTGGTAGGCTCGCCAGAAAATATCCATTTCTCCCGGGTCAATTTTGATTTTTAATATTATTAGTATCGAGATCAGTATTGGTGCTACTGCCACTACTGGCGAAAAGTATTCGGACACCTTTTCAAACGCAATAACATTTTCAAATGGACCAAATACCATGAAGTTTGATAAAATTTTTAAGGAACTTGTTTACTGTACAATGACTATAATCCTTTTTTTTCATTTTATTATAATTTACTATACAATGACTAAAATACTCTTCTTTTAATTTTGCTATGGTTTACTGTACAATGACCAAAATACTCTTTTCTAATTCAGCTATTATTTGACATTTTCTATTTTACTTAGCATTTTCTAAATCTTCGTTACAAGCTCAGTTAAAAAAGTTAAAAAATTTGCTTTGTCATTCAAACTAATAATCTAATACCTAATAGCTAAAGGAATGTATTTTAGTCATTGTTCAGTAAACTAGTCCTGCTAGTACCTAAAAAAGAAGTTTAAGTCGTTTCGAAAAGATTATTGCTTTTTGATAAGTGCACGAATATTAATACTGATATTCGAATAATTTTACAATCTCTATTCGATGAAGAATTATACAAATAAATACATAGAATTATTCGAACAACTAAATAAAATTATTCCAATAAATAGATAGAATAATTTGTTACGAATAATGAATAATTATGAATTATTATTACAATTAGAAGAAAACATTCGACTGAAAAGAATTCGTTCGAATAATCACTTTAGATAAATATTTATTCGAATAATTTGAATAATGCCCAACTCCGTTCGCAAACTCTGTTTGCAAACTCTGCAGTGCACGGGTTAAAATAGCATGTTTTGGCGGACACAGTGGCATGTGATATAACCACAGCATAAGAAAAGTGTCATTGGACGCGCACTAGAATAGTGCGGATAAAAATGCAACGCTAACAAGGCGAAAATACAGTTTCTACTATTTCCGTTTGTTTTATCGCGTCTCGCGAGTCGCGTGACGTCACGAAAGAAATGCTATAGATAGGATTGTAAAGTGACAACATAAACGGATTCAACGTGACTCGTGCGGGCAGGAGATACGTGTGCCGGACTTGTTTCTCTTGTATGCGTTATAACACGCCGACATCCAAATTCTGTGTTGCGTGTATACTTCATTCATACATACATATAGAATGAAATGTTGCACAATGATAAAAAAAAAACAAAGTCGGCTGAGCGAAACGATTTTTGTCGTTCTGTTTTCCTCTACGTGATTACATTTATTATAATTATAGGTCTAATATCTTTTTGTTATAAAGTACAAAATTGACCTTCGTTTGCTCTGTACGCATCCACATACAGAAAAATGAATTATATCGTCTCGTAGCCCCCTCGAAACCGTTTAATTTCTGTGAGAAACATTTTTTAAGCATTGCGTAATTTACGAGTTATTTTCATTTGTATTAGGTCTACCGGAAAGTTCTGTCCGATAGTGTCACTTCAAGTTTCAATCCATATGCACATGTTGATTTGAGACATATACGACTATCTCTCTTTATCATTGCATTTACACGCATGTACTCTCCTAAATAAACTGAAACAAAGATGTCTCATGTCGTTATTAAGCGAGACGCGATCGTGAAAACATGGCTACCGATGATAATGCCAGACCACACGCTGCTTTGGCGACTCGTCAGAAAATCGCAGAGCTAGGCTGGGAAATTCTGTCGCATCCACCATACTCCCCAGACCTAGCACCCTCCGATTATCACTTGCTTCTCTCTTTGCAAAACTTTTTACAGGAAAAAAATTCAAAACTGAAGCTGATGTCAACCAAGCACTAGTCGAGTTCTTCGCCTCTAAAAATAAATCATTTTTTAAAAACGGCATTTAACACGTTCCGTGCCACGTGTACCATCGATGGTACACGCTTGCATGTTTACTTAGTGAACTGAACAAATTGTTTACAAGAAATTTAGAACCGAAGAATCAATTTCCACCGCAAGAATGGGCGTTGATAAGTTTTTGTTACGTTGTTATGTGTACGAGAATTAATAATTGCACGTAATACATCAAGTTTTAGTAAAATATCAAAGTGTGAAGATGCGAGTAAAAAAAGCTCGGCACGGAACGTGTTAAAGTTGCCATCACGCTGGCAAGAAGTCATAAGTAACGATGGAAAGTATATTCTACAATAAATATTATTAAATGTACGAAAATTGTGTTATATTTCAATTCAAAAGCGGACAGAACTTTCCGGTAGACCTAATAGATTAATATCGGACATACGACTGATAACGAGAAAAATCATTCTGCTCAGCTAGAACGGCGTTTCAGGCCACTCTCGCCGGCGCATCCAAATTCATCCGCCGACCTGTTACCCCGTTCGACGATTCGTTCTCCCGAATGGTTCAAAGTTACAGCGAAATTTGTCGAAGCTGCATGCTCTAAACAGCTCGGTTGAGGCACAATATACGGGAGAGTAACGTCGTAATACCGCGTCTGCCAATACCAAAAGGACTCGATAAACGTTGAAACACGGCAACTGTAGATCCAGAACTCCGATACGGCCGTGTGCCGCGCGCAAACTTCCGTTCGAGCCGTTAAAACGAGACGCAACATAAAATCCATCCGAAAGAATCAACGGCGGAGTCAATGACACGATCATAAACACCCGGGGTTGTTCTAGGTGAATGCGGGGGCTGTCGTTAAAACTTCGAAACGACGCACATATACCGGACTTGGCGGGGCCGCCGATAGATTTTTAAAAGGTCTGGCCCCCGCCGATTCGAAGAAAGGAATCGCGCGGCTCGATATGAAGGACGCGGACGCAAAACTCGTGGGGGCGAGCCATGCCGGCGACGTTCCTAACTACGAATCGTTGATAACAAGAGCGCCGATATCGGCGAGTCGATAATCGTTAGGCGATGCTAACGGTGGCCGGATGGGTGGTCTAGCGTCGTCGAGGAGCTGTCTCGGCGTGATCGAAGCGAAAGGGAAGAGGTTTCGAACGAGACAAGAAGAGACAGGGCAGAAAATGGGCGCAAGAGACTCGGTGGAGAAAAGGGGTGGCAATGACAGCATGGAGGATGTACAGTTGATGACATGAATTCTTCTCGGAGAAATAGGAGGGAAATAGGAGTCCTCGGTGCGAGAGCAGTTTTGACTGCGTCGATGACATAATGGGTCGGTGTACATGAATCTGTCAACCGCAGGTATGCAACTCTTTCCCTTGTTCATCGCGAATATCGTATATTGATAGTCGGACGGCGGGAACCGGGTCCATCTGGACCCACAGTACGAATAATGTTATTCGACTATTTAGTATCTGAGATTCGATTGAAAATATTTCCACGAATAAAAATATTTATAATTTACACGCGAGTTGAAAATATAGGTGAACAAAATTCACGACCAAAAAGATAACAAATAATCCGGGGCGTATTCGATTACGTTTTTGTGAAAAAGATCGGCCGTTCGAGCGTTAAGAAATATTGAAACCGTTCGAATGGGTGCCGAAGCGTGACGACAGATAATCGTGAACGGTTAAAAAATTTTAACCAACATTGATAAAGCGGAAACGTGTGGCCCTTTTCCGTGGCCACGTGCTGCACGAACAACGCCGCGTATAAACTATGCAAATCGGTATAATCAGTTCTGCTCCGTTAACCGCGTTCGCTTAGCCTTTGCTCCGACTTTTCGTTTCATCTGGTATTTCAGTGAATTTGTCAGTTATCGAATGGTCGGAATTAATGTGACTACTGAAGAACATTCATGGTTTTGCCTAAATTGTTCATCAATGGTTTTACCAGTAAATGTTCTTGTTCATGTCGTAGCCTCGATTCGAACTATCTTAGAATAAAAGTTCGATTTGTTTGTTAAAGTTCAACAATTCGGAATAAGAAACTTATTTGAGTCGACTGACAGTATCGGGCCTCGAAAGTTGACGGAAATATAAATTTTAATAGTAAATAAATATAATAATAAATTTTCAATAAATTTTCTATCAGATATAACATTTTTGCTTTCTGAGATGGTTGAATGTTTAGAAAATCACTTTCTAATACTTCTCTTTTCTTTTATTCATGAAAACTCACTCGATATCCGTTGAGTATTATTTTCTACAATACCTGTATTTTTGTGATCAGTGACGTTAAAAAATTGCCAATAATTCAATGAAGCGCATTCAATCTCCAACAATTCACATGGAATTTTATTATGCGAGATGCCATTAAGATTAGAACGGGTTTCCGTTTATAAAACCAAAAAAATGGACTTATACCAAAGAAAAACAGCGGTATGAAACTAACTCATCTCGATCCGTAATTACTAGAACGCGAATTTCAGCGCAAAATAAAAATAATCTACATTAATTGCAAGATACAGAAGTTCCATGGACGTGTCTTTCCTTCCTCAATTATTTTATTGGGTTGAACATAACACAACGGCGTTTTAAAATCCTTTAAATATTTTCACCCTCTCGCGTTTGATCTGGCGATTATTGTTACGGATGCATAAAATCCGCAGTCGAATAATTGCGCAGTAAAATTTGTAATAAGGTAAAATAATATAATCTATCAAGTAGTAACTAGATTGCGGATTTTATGCATTCATGACATAAACGAATGACAGCAATTGAATACGGTGAACAAATTAAAATAATTGAAGAGAATCGATGCACTATTTTCAACTCGTTAAAACGATTCAAGAAAAGAAGTTAAATGTACATTTTATTTTGCACGAAAACGAACGAAATAATTTTTGCCAGCTTTTTAGAAGCACGATAAATTCTCCCTAATTGACGCTCAGCTTGGAAATAAAAATAGACAATTTGAGAAGAGGAGGTACTTGCGGCTCGTTTTTATAGTTGTTGACAATCGGCAACTACAAAAAAACAAGCCGCAAGGATCGAATAATCGTATCTCCTCTTCCCGAATTGTCCATTTTTGTTTCCAAACTGAGCGTCAATTACGGAGAATTTACTGTACTTCGGTGCTCGACGATGTGTCGAAGGGAGGAACCCTTCACCGACGAGTACGTAAACTCTCGGTCTAACTATAAGAGTGACCGTGTTATAAGTATAGCAGACGGCCAGCGTCGTCGGCGTCGCGGCGTCGTCGTAGATCGTCGCAGTCGTCACTCTTTCTCGCCAGGTTAGCGTGGGAAGCCGAGCAGCACTCTTTAACGATCGACACGCGCACGCACGTATCCCGACGTGCTGTATGCTCATGCAAATGCAATAAAATGCAGCAGGAGGTTGAGCGTATGGGGTGAATTGTTTCAGCGCCGGCTACGTCCATGCACCGACCTGTACACGCGCTCCCGCGTGCGCCAACCATCGGCAACTGACACGTACCGACCACATCTGTCCGATAATCACATTTCGTTCGTGGATAATTATCATAGAATCTCGATGTAGATCGCATTGATTGACCGTCCAGCCGGCTCGTTTTAAATATTTCATTGGCCGGCGCATTATTTATTCCAATAGTGGTCGTTCCCCGACGCTCCGATAGTGCGCTCTGTTTGTTATACCGCCGTGAGAACGTTGCCAATGATGTATAGTATGCAAGTTTTTCCGATCAACCTCGGCCTAAACATAGTCTCCTGTTTGCATTGAATTATAAATTTGTTGGTCTTCGATTATGAACGGAATTGGAGAGAAATTGAAGAGCCGATAGGGCCAATTACTTTAATGCGGGATCGATGGCTAAAAGACAGCTCCGGAATGTTTTTAAAAGACGTTCGTATCGGGATCGAACAGTGAACGAAATCGATCAAGAGAGTTTCAGAATTGTTTCGAGATACGGACGATTTGGCATCGTTGATGCTCGTGTAGAAAAGAACTGGCGAAAACCTCGGTTTAAACTTAACCCCGATCTCTAATTGGCCGCGAGTAGCTGTTACGTTCGAGAACGTGCCGTAACGTTCGGGAAGCAATGAAATTTCATCCGTGAATTAAATTTACGCCGGTCTTCTCTGTGCAACATTTGAAAGCAAACATATCGTGAGATTCCGTGAAACGATTTGGAGCATGGGTTCACTGTACACCGCAGTTCCGATGTGGCTGGCTAAATATATGCACGCTCGGTTTACATCAGACCATTCGAGTCCTGTTGCACGAACGATTTACCGTAATTTTTCGAGCGGATCAGTGACGCAACGAACAGCTGCCGGGCCGATAATGTAAGCGTTTACCGTGCCGAAAGGAAACGCTCAGCGATCCGAGCTCTCAGATTCGCGGCTGCCGCGATCTTTCGATCGGTGTGAAATCAACTTCGGAATCGGTAATATCATTAGCGCCGCAGCCGAAATCGTTTATCACCAAGATCCAACGTGATTAATCTCTCGCTAGATGCGGCTATCGGATCGTGGCGGCAGATGGATTGGTATCTAATCAGTCACCGCGGTGAGTCACAGTGTCCTCGAAATGCATCCGATGCATCGCAGTCGATGCGACGCGACGCACAGTGGTCTGACCTACCGGCGTTCCATCGCCAAAAATCAATTTCTTGAGTTTAATATGTTGAACAAGCTCGGGTTTTTATAGGGCCGTGAGCCTTTTCGAGCTCTCGGACTCAAAATATTATTCGCTTCAGATGATTCTGTGCTGAGATACGGCGTATCTAAATACAAGTCTATGTAAATAAATAAATCGTGAATATCATTGCCTTGACTTACCAATATTCTCTCTTTTTAATTATTATTTTCTCTATAATATATAATAATAATAATAACAATATATATATAACATAATATATATAATAATAATAATATATATTCTCTATTTTTAATTATTCTCTCTTTTTAATACATTAAAAACAAATGTCACTATTTCATGACTGAAAACGATCCTCGATAAAACTTTATCTTGACCATTAAAAACCAGTGATCTCAAAATCAACTATTTTATTAAAAAATTTATTTGTTGTTAATCAAAAGTTGATTAAAAATTAATTCGACATTAGACCATTTCAATCGACGATGAAAACCGTAATATAAAGCATTCTAGATAACATTTTTTAAACAGTTTTTAATGTTTTCACTGCTCGGATCAAAATGGGAAAAAGAACCGTTTTCGAAATCGAGAAATGAAAAAAAAAGCATTACAATTGCACGAAAATGAAAAATCTGAACTTTCAACGTTTAAATGAAAATTTCAGACGAGATTTATCAGCCGCCTGTCGGCTCAATTTTGTCGGATAAAGGTTAGAATTTCGATGGATAGATCGAGGGCTAAAGGGTATCGAATCGTTGGCCATGACCTTTTCCTTCAATTCCCAAGCGTACCCGTACCTCGATTTAAATTCAACGCCCAACACTGCCACGGAAGAAATCCCTTTCGCGCCTCATATTCCTCGAACTTAACGCTTCACAAAGGCGGCTTCATCATTCTTAACAGACGGAGCGTGAGATCTCCTGGTGTAACGCCAGTGTCCTCGAAACCCATTAACCCCCGCCTTCCCCCACAATAACTCTAGTCACCCACCTTTGCCGTGGTCCCCTCTTAATTCACCCGCTCTCCACCCCGTATCCACCCCCACTCCGTCGATTCCGAAACCATTCCATTTATGAAAAGACCGAGCCAACTAAAATGCACTCGGATCTATTCTAGCACTGCCAAATTCCTATCCAATATTCGACAGAATGAACTGGTAAAAGAGTGCCGTGACTTCCGAAAATATACACGATTTTGCCATTTGAACTATCCTACTTTTAATAGTCTCCATGATACGCGGTCAAATATTTTTCTTACCGCTTCTTTAGAAGCTGATGATTTCATCAACATCGGCGGATTTCGTTCCGGCGTAATTGTTTATCGGTGCCGTATTTGTTGCAATTATTATTAGGAGAGAGACCTAGCAAAGTTTGTTCTCGCTTTTACTGCTAGGTAAATTTTCTACACATTAATTAGTTGGTACTGCTGTTTCATAGAACGTACTTCAAAGGTATACGCTTCAATTGAGGCATCCGAAAACAGCCTAATCCAGTTCAGGTTCGAAAGCGAGAAAAGATAAGTGAGATAATTATTCATTGATTTTATACAAACATCAAAATTGAAGCGAACGAAGTTTTCTAGTATAATCAAATATTTGTATCACTTGACAATAAATTGCGATTAGAGTTCGGTCATGTGAAGTAAATGCGATTTGTCTTCGATCAATATGGGTAAGAACGAAGCGCATCATTTGCAAAATTCATTCGACGAAGCTTATGTGCAGCGTCAAATGCAAAGTAGGTTAAGCGAATGCAGAATTCAAGAAAACATTGATCGTTCCACTGGAACGTTTGTAAACGTAGATTTCAATACAACTCATTTATTCTGACGTTTGTATGGCTTCTTTGCACTAACGTCATCAATTAGATGTAGAAGTAATCGCGTATTTGATCGATTCTGGACGACAATTTCTGAAACACTACGAATCGTGAACTTTTGTTATCACAGTTGAGGAAAGAAATTTATCGGTACTTTCATCAAGGACTGTTCACAGTACGAATTATATTTAAAAAAATTTAATTTTCATTCAAATCAGCCCACATTAGAGCACACAAGCGCAACACTTTTTTTTACCAATCTTTTGTATTTTGTATTTATATTTATTTATATTTATTTTTTGTGTGTATTTATATATTCATTTTTACCAAATTAATTTTGTAATCGCTGTAAGAAAAGTTGAAAAATTTGAAAAGGTGTCTTTGCCAAAAATAGTGTTTAAGTGGATAATTACTCTATAATTGTTCGCTACTTCGG
This sequence comes from Megalopta genalis, assembly GCF_051020955.1. Lineage (NCBI taxonomy): Eukaryota > Metazoa > Arthropoda > Insecta > Hymenoptera > Halictidae > Megalopta > Megalopta genalis. The sequence goes on from NC_135027.1 coordinate 5,454,293, forward strand.
TCAACACTTTAAAAAATGGCTGTAATAAGCATAAATTCTATGCACCGAATCTGCTCATCATTGAAGTTCTCCAATTTTGTATTAGTTAAAATTAATGAGAAATTTAGAAAAGTTTTGGTACGTAAACTCTATGCGAATATTTCTTAGATTATAGAGAGAAGTAAGCAGATGTGGAATAGTAGTATCCTAATGTGAGAGATTGTGCTATTTTTAGATATCTGACAGATTAATATCGGTGAAACGATTACGAAATGGCTCGCATACAGACTTGAAAACCGTGCACGATATGGCTCGAATGAATGCTAGAGGCTCGGTAATCGTGTTTCTGTTTGCCGCGACTAGAAAACTTTTCAAGTCAACTTTTCTTCCTTTGTATTTATTAACTTGCGTCATACTTATCCGTTGCACCTTTTATTGTTCATATATCTGGCTATAATATATACATATATGTATACATTTTTAGAGCGATGTTATTTTTTTAAATACAGAACACGAACACCCACGATATATAGTGACCCAATTATGGAATACTCCATCATTGGTTTGCACGTTATTTTAACAGTTTATTTATCAATTTAAGTTTATTATTTATTCATTAATTTATTATTGTTATGCGCTCTTCCAAAATAACGAAGCATCAGCGAAAACAATGGAACGAAGCAAAATTGGTTGAAGCCATGAAAATGATACAATAAAAAAAATGGACTAGCTCAAAGGACACGCAGCGAATATGCTGGTGCAGAGTTTGATAAATGGTCATAACTGACTATTCTAAATAATTATGTTTAACTTGATTTCATTTCGAACGTGATATTGTATCCGAAGAAATTAATTGCTAAAAGAAAAGATATTTTCTTTTCCTTTCACGAAGATATTATACCTATTATATGTATTATTATATGTACTCGTATTATACTTATGTTTGGGTATATCAGTTCCATGTTTAATGCAATTTACCTTCTTCTAATGCTACATCAATATACTGTGAACTGTTTGAAAAGTTAAGAATTTAAAACTGTTCTGAACTGGAGCGTAGATACGTGACCAAATATCCATGAAAATCCGTTACTTGTTTGATTTATAAGAACGACATGCGGACACTAAATGGTATTCCATAGTCGCCTACTTTCCTCCACATTCTACATGAAGAGGATCATCCGGACGCATAGCAGTTTCCCATTAACCCAGCCTGTCTGCATTGCCGACCAGACGCAGACAGAAAAAATGGCGCGAGCACTCGGTTTCGTATTTGGTGTCTAGCAGTCTGAATACATTGTTAGCCGCAATATATCAGCACGGTATAAAACGACGCTATTATCCTGGCGATATCTCTTGGCGTCGCGCGGCAACATATCCGAGCGGATCGCCCGAAAATTTCGCCGTTGCTCCCTTAAATGTTCCCCGGCGGCGTTCCAGGGAGGGTTTAACTGCGATCGTTTGCTCCCGAAAATGCTTCGTTTACGGTGGGCGAAACGACGATTGTAAATCTCCTTAACACTGCCTCGGAAAGTCGGCGACGAGGACCACGACGAGCGACGACAATGTTGGAAACTTGACGCCCGCGAATTGGAAAATTGGTCTGCCAGAATTTCGTGCACGCTCTCAACGCGCACGATGATTCTTCCTCCGCCGAGGATTCGAGCGGGCCAGTTGCATGGCAGACACCATATTCGACAGGCGGTTGCATAACGGCTTGGTGTTTCGTTTCTTCCAAAATCAGTCACAATTATACTTCGTCTCCCAGCATAAACATATATAACCTACAGGGTGTCCCAAAAATGTCTCGTAATCCGAAAATGGAGGGTTCCTAAGATCATTTGGAATAACTTTTCCCTTAGCGAAAATGCAATCCGCAGCTTTGTTTACGAGTTATTGACAAAAAAACAGTGACCAATGAGAAGCGAGCTCGGCTGGCGCGAGGAGGCCCAACTAACGAGCGCACGAAGCCCAGTTCCGCTCATTGGCTCGGCCGTTTCGCGCCAGTTGATCTCGCCTCTTATTGGTCGCCGTTTTTCTCACGAGGCACAACGATTGATTCGTTGCTACTTATAATGCGTAGGGTGTTTATTCTGCACATCAAAGTATTTCCATTATTTTTTCTGAAATCAGAAAATATGTCAAGACTGCTTTGTTTAGTTCAGAGCTACGAATTAAAACAATTAAATCAAATAAAAATTAAATAAACGAAGAATTTCGTCTGAAAATTTCTCATAGAAATGTAATAATTATTCTTAGCTTCGAACTGAACAAAGTTGTCGTGACACATTTTTTTTTTTATATCAACAAATATAACGAAAATACTGCGATGTATAAAATGGATTAAATAAACACCCTATATTGCAAGTACGAACAAATCTTAGCTGGATAGTTGACAATATTTCACTAGTATTTCGATAAACTTAACACTAATAAATGGTATAGATTAATGTACAGTAACTGCTCGATAACTGCCCGTTTTAGAGCTCCGAGCGCAGGCTGTTCAAGAGAACGAATAGTATCGTAACCACTCTCCCCACTACTCGTCTGTTTGTCTTCTTGCTGCATCCACGGATAGGGGTAACGAGGAGCACATTAAGCAGCAGAATAGGGTGCGCAAGCGTGTGTGATTAACGCATTTGCGAGAGGGACATTCCTAACGGGTAGTTATCGAATGGCCACTTTACATAGCAAGAATAGTCACGTATTATTTTCGATTGTAACTGTATTAACCCTTGGAGGATGGACTACAGAAAAATTCTCCCTAATTTTCCTGCAGCTTGCAAATAAAATTGGACAATTTAGGAAGAAGAGACACGATTATTCGAGTCTTGCACCTTGGTTTTAAAGTTGTCAGCAATCGGAAACTATAAAAATGAGCCGCGAGGCTCGAATAAAATTAATAGCAATTATAACATTATAATAGCAATTGTATGAAGTTTAAATACATTCACTCTCGTCGTTGTTATAAAATAGTGTACATTAGTCGCGTTTAGGGCTTGGTAGGCCAAGTGTGTTCATATCGAAAAATTTGCGTGCAATCCGAAATTGTATGTTCCATGAAATGAACACCATACTTTTACTGCACAATTCGCAAGTATTGTTATAGTACAGATACAATTCATACGATTGTAATGATAATTAAATCAACTCTCTTCCGTCTGTCATCTCTTTTGACTTCGTTTATTTCTGGTTACTATGGATAGTATGATACTTGTAATCAAATCAGCGATTTTGCAATTATTGAAATCTATTGCACAAATCATCCCTATAATGCTTCTGTAGTTGTTATACGAATTTTTACAAACAGCACTTTGAAAGAACTTGTGCTAAATAATTGTCTCCAAATAATAAAGAATGTACTTTTAACCTGATGACACTAAACCTACCGAACACTAATAACGACATTACCTCATGACATCTTACATCGTAAGGATGATAAGACTGAATTGATTTAGATCTTCCATCATCCTCATTGAAACACATACTTGAACTAAGATATTGATTTAATCATTTCCTGTGAACGAGTCATTATAATATCAACAACTTTGAAATAAAAAGTGTGAAACCGGTCATTTTAACCGGCTCGGTAGGTTTAGTGTTGAAGGCTCGTCGGAAGCTTCGTTATAGGCAACATAACTTCTAACTATAATGTATCGTCTATTGCTAATGACATAACGAGAATGAAAATCATTCTATACGAAAATATAAGTCGAGATCATAAAATATCGCTTTTTCATATAAAGATTTGCTTCGTTTCAAGTAAATTCGCCTCTTGTTTTAGCTATAACAACACCTACAAAACATACTATCTACGTTATACTAAGAATTTCGCACACATACCAAGCTTCTTTTTCAGATGTCCCGTTTCAATCGCTCGACGTTATAAACAAAATACAGGGTGTCAAATTACCATCAAATTACCATCTTATTAGAACTCACGACGATGTGAAAGTTACGGCAGGAATAGAAACATAAATATAGGGTGTTCCAAAAATGTCTCGAAATCCGGAAATGGAGGGTTCTCGAGGTCATTGGAAGTAACTCTTTGCTTAGCGAAAATGCAATCCACGGTTTCGTTTACGAATTATTAACGAAAAACAGGGACCAATGAAGCGGTCGATAATCGAATTTCGAAGTATCGCCACTTTTTTTATTACCGACTTTCTTTCTTTTGTTTTAGTACCTACTTTAACCAAATTCCTAACAATTAAGTAACTTTCACGTTTCTTTTTTATTTCAGACAAGCGGAATGGCCGGAATCGTGGACGACCTTTTTTAAAAGCGACTACGTTCGAGTGTGTACAGTGCCACTACTTTTAACTTTTTTCTTTGCAACAAATTTTAAAACGTCGTTGAGATACGTACAAATACGCCTTGTCAACGTGACCGCGAAAGATATGATAGTTTGTTCGCAAAAAATTCCCTAACAAGGTTAAAGACGCGGGCACTTTACACTGGAATACACCCTTAATTTGAAAATACGTGTAGAATACATGCGATATGATCACATGTTTGTGTACCGAAAAGTAACAGTCACGGAATCAATATAATATCGGTCTTGAAGAATCGAAACCGAAACCGATACAGCTTATGACAGATACGATACGTCTGCAACTTTTCCGTAACTGTTCCACGAACCGAAATCGATATATGATAACTGTTTTCAACCCCTGGCCGCGTAACTCCAAGACGCTTTCGGCACTTCGGAGCGATCAAGTTCGCAACGGTTTCCACGAAACTACGAAAACGATGATAAAGGGATTAAAAAAAAAAAACAGGGGGACGGATGATGTAGACCGGGTTTTTCCCCGTTTTATAACAACGGTGTAGCCCTGTCCGGCGGCCGTTACGGAAGGGAGGTGCCGGTGAGCGAATCGATAATGAAAATACACGACCGAGAAATTTCGTGGTTCGAATCGAGCCGATCGTAAACCCTTCTTTTTCACGGGTATCGTCCAACGGCGGACTGGACAATGGGTCGTTATCGACGCGAGAAAAATTTCTCCACGGTCTCGTCGCCGCGTCCCCGCCATTCGCGATCTTTACGACTCGTCGATGTAATAATACCCGACCGAGTCCTATTTTTAGTGGAAACCTTCCCTGTAACGCTCGCTCGCGCTTTCTAGTTCGAGAGCCCGCGGTGACGCCACGGTCCGAGGACGGCCGAAGGAGGGAGGGGGAAATGAGCGCGACGAGCACACGGGGTACGGCGGCCACGACGGCCACGTCGGCTGCGTCGACTACGTCGGCTACGGATACGAGGCAAACGACAGCGAGCGCGGCGCACACGGAGGAATCGCGCTCGTCCGTGAAAGCAAGCGGCTTACGCCGCGCAGGCATAACAGGATTTAAGCCACTGTGAAACCGGTCCTCCCACTGGATACCGTCCGCGAGAGCACCAACGGCCAATGGCGAAAAATCTGCGCCGTTTCTGTCCGCCGCGTCGCGTCCCCGAACTTTCCTGGTAAAAACCAGATTCAGCAATGGGACTAAGGCACGTTTTCACATACGGTTCACTGTTAAACAGAGTTTTGGGCATTATTCGAATCCCTTCGAATAAATAATTTATCTTAAATAATTATTCGAATAAAACGTGAAGAATTATTCGAATAAATTTTGTTACGAATAACGAATAATTGTTATTCGAACGAAATATCCGACTGCAAAGAATTCGTTCGAATAAATATTTATTTAGAATCATTGTTTTATCTGAATTAAAAGATTATTCTGTCTATTTATCTAAAATAATTGTTCCATCTAAATTAGAAAATTATTCTGTCTATTCGAATAATTGTTTCAGATAAATATTTATTAGAAGCTATTCGAATTATCTAAAATAATTACTTTCGATGAAATACGACATTGATTTGAATGAATTCTTTCTAGTCGAATCTTTTTATTCGAATAACAATTATTCATTGTTCGTAACAAATTATTTCATGCATTCATTCTAAGAATTCTTCGTCTTTTATTCGAATAAATTATTCGAATAGCGATTGTAAAATTAGTCGAATAGTAATGCCAATTATCGTTGATGAAAAATACCACAGATAAGACTTTTTGATGGATCATTTCGATCTGATAATTTATTATTGTCTCGAACTGTATTATTGCGAACTATATTTGTAAAATGGCTGTCCTACACTGTTCTATATACCTACTTGAACATGAAAGCCGATAATTGCGAAAAGAGGGGGAAAATTCATTGAATACTAAAAATAATACAGGAAAGCTGCTGGAAATATTTCGCAGAATACTGAACCTGTTCCCATTCAGGCTCGAATATAAAGAGAGAGCGTACGTGTTAAGCCAAAACCCAATAAAATACGTAATATGTTGTTGCCACACGGTCGTATAGATAAAAGTGCAAACAATGGCCCTTCAATGGGCTGCAAAAATTTAAATATACCCTGACTGTGCTCGAGTTACAAGATTTCAACAGATACACCGAATATCGTTCAAAATGATAGTGTAATATCGATCGGATAAAAATATTTTTTTAGAAATGAAACTGAACAACGCATTTGTCGTACAGATACAGTGATGGTCGTGTGCTTAAGTCCGCTTGAGAAACGGTACAACTTTTTTAAAACTGAACTAAATGACTTGTATTTTTCTTTAAACAATAGAGAAATAAGTCTACTGAAATGCTTATTTTAATTTTGCTATTACTTTGGTATGACGAAACTGAAATGAAAGCTCTCGTCTTTTAACTGTTTTATCCGAGCCTAAAATTTGAAAAATGCTTTTCGTAGATCTCGGTTAACTTGTGCGCATGGTGATATTCGCGGATACTTCAAGTACTCGCGCGTTTGCTTTTTTGCGATCGTAGGTTCCAACATAGTATAGTTACATCAATCGGCTTTTAACTGTAAATGATAAAAATAGATATACTCTTTCGTTAGTCAGGAAGACATTTGCACGGAAATAATGAAGAAACGAATGCGACGGCCATCGCGTCAGTAAATTGCAACGTCATTTACTTGCGATAGATTATTGCTGAGCTTCTAGAAATGCGTAATTTAAATTGATAAGGTTGCATGTAGGATATCGTAAGGTTGTAATAAAAATCGGTGCTAGTTGCTCGTGCACACACCGTGCAAGACTATCTCTGTAGGGTACAGTACATAAAATACTTAAGAGACCGACAAGATACGGCTTTGGATTCTACCCATCGCTACACGATGCACCTATCCCGCTCTCTCATCCCTGCCCTCCATTCTTCCTCCAACACAAGCCGGTCTTCCTACCCGTCCGTCTTCAGCGAGCGGAGCACCTTGCCGATGTAACGAATCGATTGAATTCTTCGTTAAACTTTGATTGACGGTTTTTTAATTGCGAAGGTAACGAGCCGAACGTGGTTTGAATCTCGGACGAATTGAAATTCGCGCCTGGAATTCTTTTTTCACGATCGAATAAGTTTGCATGACGATGGCGGTCGTTGAAAACCCGCTAAATACGCGCGGCCCCGTCCATCCGACTGCAAACTTCTTCCCGACGTATCGGTGCAGGCGTGCATATTTTCAATCCTGATGAGAATAGACATGAGCACGAAAGGTAACGCGACGCATTGACATGATGCATGGTACTTCGTTTCTCAAGCCTTCCGACAATTGCCGGCCCGGACGTGTAAGATAATTAGAACGTGGATCTCTGTGTAAAATAAACGTTTATTACGTCCGCTGCGAAATATAGAAGCTACTTAGGATTCTTCTTCTTTCTCGAATAATTCTCGTAGATTTGCGATACTGCCACATCTGTTCTTCGATTCTTTGAATCGTTGCGCTATTTCACAAAATTGCAACTACAGTCAATTCTCCCTAATTCACCTTCAGCTTCTGAACAAAAATGAACAATTTGAGAAGAGGAGATACGATTATTAGAGCCTTGCGCCTCGTTTTTACAATTGTTGACGATCGGCAACTATAAAATCTTCTCCTCCCAAATCGTCCATTTTTGTTTACAAGCTGAAGGCGAAAATTAAGGAGAATTCACTATACTCGTTTTTATAACGACATAAATACATCAAATCTCTGCAGTTTAAGAGCAAGAATCGTCAGAACTTTCGGTAGAATTTTAAGGCTCGAATAGAGAGTTGGAATGCTAGCTTTGTACGCGTGAATTTATTCGGCTAATTAAACTGTATATTTGACTATTAAAAAAAATTGAATACTGTACACATACATACATACATATACATATACATACAAATGTAGGAGCCGAGGTTCAACAAGCGGAGAATTCACGAGCTCGTTTGGATTTCGGAATAAAAAAATAATAGTAATAAAAAAAATAATAGTAATAAAAAAAATAATAGTAATAAGAAAATAATAGTAATAAGAAAATAATAGTAATAACAGCTGAGATCGAAGCTCGCGAGAACGTTAGCGTGAGGACGATCGACGGGTATTAGACGCTGTTCGAACGAAACGAACAAATTCGAAATAAGGTTTGCAATGTTCGGCCAGCGCGCGGACAAAAGAACGAGCGCGCGACAGAACGTGACGAACGTTGACGCGCGCAATTTCTCACGAACAGGATCACGATCACGAATATTGTTAACAATTGCGATTACGAACACGGATACGATCACGATCGCGGCTTACGATACGGATAACGACACAAATTTGTATTATACTTGTAACAAACGGCTCGTTTCTTGTATCCCATGTCTGATAAGGTGAAACATTTATGGAATATCTACTCCACGGTTAAGTCTAATAGATTATTAATTGTTACATCTATCGAAACCCATCTTTTTGGAACAAAATACATGTCTGATTGCGTAATTTTTCTCTGAACAATCCCATCTGCATCGATTCTCGTAATTTCGCCCATTGTCACACCATTATCTTCACAATTATAACGATTAGGACAATTTCGATAATGTCATAGAAAGTTAAAGAAAATGTATATTCATTGAGAGCTTAGATTGAATCAAATATTTAACCAGTTAGCTGTTACGAACTCTTCGTAAAATAGTAATCTGTATAGTAATCTAAATAGTAATCTAAAAATGCGTGACTGTTATAAAAGTGGCTTCTTTTAATTTACTTGCCTTACTTTCTTTAACTTACTTAATTAACTTGGCCAGTTAGTTGTTTTTCGACGAGTATACTCGTCATAATTCGTCATTTCTTCGTGACGAGTATACTCGACGAAAACAATCAACTGATTAAATATCGATGAATATAAATATATATCGATCCTCTTATAAAAAAATGATAAAACTGTTGCCACGAAGAAGCTACAAATTCTCTAAATATCCACGCGACGATTTCAAACGATTCTATTCGTAAAACGAATTTGATGTTCTTTACATGAAATACAAAATCGCGATCGTCTCGCATGCGTGGCGCTGGCAGCGAGCGCCTTAAAAAAAAAACAAAAAAAAAAACAAAAAACGAAATAACATTCATGGGCTCGAACAGCTCGTTATTAGAAATTCTGTATCGGGTGTCGGGCTCGTCAAATTACGATAAATAATATTTGGCTGCCGCATCGTTTCGCCGATCGGTTCGAGCAGCCGGAGCGCGCGACTTGTTTCGCTTTCCACGGAGCCCGAAAAAAATGCAGAAGTCGCCGCGTGAAGATCTTAGAAAGCGATTGTACATCGGCTACGAGGAAGCAACGGCCGGCAGAGCAATTTCCGTGGCTGGGCGCTGGAATCGAGGGAATCGGACCGTTCTCCCCGGTCTGCCCGATATATTTCAAACTCTGCGAAGAAACTATCCTAGTCTGCGGGTCTCAATATAGCTCGGGCTAGCCCGGGATAGAGTTCACAAGCCGTAAAAGTCGAGAACTCGTGGGTTGCTTCCAAGGGGGCAGCACAATATTGCATGGTAACTGCATAGCAGTGCTCTGCTGCTCGCTGCTTTGAAGGTCACGAGTCGACGACTTCAAGAGAGCCTCAAGACCGGTTTCCTCGCAGGCCCACGTCGTCTACGGTCATACAGGGTGTTCGTGAAAGTACTCCCGTGGTTTTGGTAATCATCGAACCTTCCGATCGATCCGAGTGCCGAGACTATGCTAGATATCATGGAGTATCGACTAGGACAACTTGGAATTACTTGAATTTTTCCAATCGTTGAGAGTTTCAAAAATCTCGAGTTTGGTAATAATGGAACATCTGAAACGAAACCGCGATATTTTAGAGCTGAGTTGCTATACTAGCTATGAATCGGTTGTTTCAATTCTACCGTAAAAGTAATCGTTATCAAATTGACGCGAATCTCATTCGACAGCGTTCGATCAATCAGTGACAATTATACAGATTTTTAACGGTTGGTTTATCCGTAAGCCTACATTCCTTGCGATTAAATGCATAATAGCGCGTTTGTGTCCTCGCAATGGAGATCGAGCTCCAATTCGGTGCCTGATCGAATTTGCCAAATCTCGATATTTATGAACCGTCGTTTCCTACGAATCAACCAGTTAGCTGTTACAGTCTCAACAGTGTGCAAAATACTGTGTGTCCCGTTTAGGATACAACACGTTTATAAGATAAATATAATCTAACAAAGAAATTTTAGAAAAGGTATTTTCGTGTCTCGTAGAGCCTCCAAATTCCGAAATAGATATTTTTCACAAGTATTTAAACTAGATTTGAAAGCAATTTAATAAAGACCGAGAGCATCGATCTGGAAAAGTTCGTCGAATGAAATCTTGAAGAACTCTGTTATTCAGGTAGATATCAGATTCATTTTCCGCTCGGTTCTCGACGAGTTAAGCTCGAACGGTGCGAGCGTTCGGATTCCATTTTTTCCTCCTCTTTTTTGTCGAATATTTTTGTGAAAGTATCGCCGCCGACAGACCGAGCCTTTTACAGAATACACTATCCAGCGCAATCTTCTCGAGCTTCGGAAGCAAAAAACCCTTCAGCCCTTCGTTAACCATCGCTTCACAGTCCGTGCTTCGTAAATGGACAGTTTTCCAAGTGTAATGTTCCGCACCTTCGCAAACGGCCCGCAGAGTTCTGCTACACGGTATTGATTAAACTCGTTTTCTCAAAACGAGACGCTCCGCGTTGCACATTTCGCTGGGCGACTAGCACGGCCGCCGTAAAAGAGAAGGAAACGGGAAGAGACACGATTAAAGCTGCGTATTTCCGCGGCCATTCAATTTCACATTTTCACCAGCAACAATAACAGTTTCTATTAAATTAATATTTGTCGGAGGCGTGCGAGGTCTCGAAAGCATCGAGATCCCGATGTTCGAGGCGAGTCTCGGCTCGGAATTTTCGTGGCCCCGCGCGCCTCTGACATCCATGCTTCGAATAAATTTTCAAACGAACACGTCCATTTTCGAACGATGTTCCCCGTGTTCTCCGCTTGTCATCTGAAACCGATAAACAAATTTTCGCCGGACCGATTGCGTTATCGCTTCGTTCGCCGATGGTGATTAGTCCATTGACTATAACTATTACACGACCAGGGAATCAATTATACCCCGATAGCTTCGGCGAGATATCATCTTTCCACTGTCTGTCACATCGTCTCTACTATAATTACCGTAAATTACAATCTGCACCGGGGGTCAAATTCCAGCTAAATTTATCGCACACCCGGTACACCGATCGAGTTACACGGGGCCGCCTGCGTATATCATAAACATTTTTTTGCCGTCTTGAATACTACGAATATATAAAATATACGTGCGGCCACTCGAAACCGGGAGAAAAAAGTGGCCAGGGTACAAAGTTTTCCGTTCGAATCACTTTGCACGGTTGCATACCTTCGTCGGTAATTGTGTAAACCGTTTTCTATGCCGCTAACAGTATGAAAATGTAATACAAACGGAACGCCGCGGTTCAACTTCGGTTTGGATTACTGTTCTTTCTCCCGTTCGAACTGTTTTGCCCCTGCGAAATTTATTTCTTGAACAAAACGAAAAGCTCGGGAAGTTTTCCGCGGAGCATCTAACAGAACAAAGAAACTTTTGTTCAGAATTGAAAATTCCAGGTATGAATCGGGTTCTCTATAAAAACAAACGATCTGAAAGAAATTTTGCCGTGAAGCTCGTCGTTCTATTCTGTTCTTATATCTGTTGTTCGGTGCGATACTTGGGCCTTCACCTAGACAACAAATTAACCTGGAAATAGCACATTACAAATATAAGAAAACAAGTAAACCTCAAACTCAAAAACATGCACCGGCTTCTTGGATACAAATCAAAACTTTCACTAGAAAACAAAATTTTACTTTACAAAGCTATTATCATACCGATATGGACCTACGGACTAGAACTCTGGGGAAGTGCCAGCAAAACCAACATAGCCATCATCCAAAGAACACAATCTAAGGCACTTCGCACAATTATTAACGCCCCTTGGTACGTTACCAATGAAACAATTCATAATGATCTTGGTATTCCCTTCGTCATTGACACCATCCATGAAAGAAGTAGGAAGCACTTCACTAAATTAAGCGAACACACAAATCCACTAATTATGCCACTCATACAACAACAATACAGCAGGAGACTAAAAAGAAGATGGCCAATCGACCTTAAATGAGGTTCAGGAGGACTTTTCATTGGGAAAGCCCTCATCATGCTATTAACGGACTACACAACAAGTCCCCAGCGATCACATCGGCCCATAGAATTTGTATTCTGATTGCTGATTTCTAATAAAAAAAAAAAATCTGTTGTTACCGGTGTGTTGGGCACGCGTGACAAAATTGAATAATAACTGAAATTATGATTGACCGCAAATAATAGTAAATTAGTCATTAGTTGCAAATGTTTTGTCAATAATTGCTTTCGTTTCGGTCGCATCAGTCAAAAATACTGTCACAATTGATAATAATTGTTCATAATCGTAAATCATGAATCGTTGATGTTGCGGATTTTATACGTTTCTAACAGAAATGAGTACGTCGAATCTCAAACTGCGAAGAGATTAGATGAATTTAAGAATATATCAACTAGCTGTTTTCCACTGATCGAGATTATTAAAGGAAGGATGTAATTTATTTTCATCGTCTGTTGCTCACAATTGCGGCAGACAAGTTTTATTTTCTATAAATATCCGCAGTCTAGTCGTGGCATTAATGCATAATTACTAGTCATTAGTCGCCGTGTATTCTAACTACAACTAATATTCTTTAATTATTAGTCATTATTCAAGCGACCGAATCAAGCCATAATCATTAGTCGCATTTTCAATTACATTCTGCTCAATTCTGATCGTAAATTGAAAAACAACGCACCGTGTGCACAGCAAATTGTAAAACAGTCTGATCGTATAATTAATGCTGTAATTTGTATCCATGGCCATTGAAAAACAAGTTCCATGAAAAAAGATTCGGTTCTCTTGTCCCGATTCAATGTGATTCCGAGAATTTGGCTTTCGATGTTCATGCGATGTTTTATGGAACAATCTCTGTAATTCTTCTAACGATCAACGCGATTCAAAGCAGTGCGATGAAAGGAAGCATCCGCTATTCGTTGCAGAACAAATCAAAGCCCCAAACCCTCTTTTGCCGATGAGTCAACCGTAAATAATCACCGATGAGAGAATAATCGGTTCGAAATAAATGACTGAATTTTCACACTGTGCAAGCACGGTTTGTTATTCGGTTAGCTGTTGCAATCTCTTTCAAAAGTGTGCAAGTTATTGTAATTATATTGTATACGTTTGATTCTCTTTGTACTTGCTTTAACTACAACTCTTTCATAAAATATATAATTTAATAAAGATTATCAAAGTATACACATATATTCTTGTTACACATATTCTTGTTAAACTTTTGACGAGTATACTCGACACGAAGAAATGGCAACAATTAGTGTTACGACTAGATTGCGGATCTTTATGCAAAATAAAAATTGTATGCACCAAGATGTAAAGAATAGAAGTTTCTTTCGTCAATGATTTTAATAGTTTGAAAATGACGTATTGCTGTTCTCAAATCTCTTTTATCTTTCCACAGTTTAAAATTTCACGTAGTCGATTTTGCAATAAATACATAATGTCCGCAGTCTCGATACGACGAGTGTACTCGTTAAAAACAGCTAACTGGTTAATTAGAATCTGCCTCTCTGACCATGGTCGGCGATAAATTCGTCGCGTACGATCGTGTCTCATTCGGCTAAGAAATCCTCCCGAGAGCAACAGCAAACCAGGAAAGAATTTCGCCCGGAAAATGGCCAATAGAAGAGACAATCAGCAATTATAATTCGTAATTAAAGAGTCAGAAACAATTGGGAAGATCGATCCTTGCGATGGAACTCGGGGCCGCGCCGTAAACGGAAGCTTTTACAAGCCTTCCCCTGGCAACATAAACCCTCTCTAAATCCCACACGGACGGAACGTTCCGTCGTGTGCTGCACTGGCGAGTTTAGCAACGTGGCTGCAGTCAGGACTGCAGCTGTGACTCGATCCGTACTGCAGCGGGCGCTCGTTGCAACGAATGGCGGCGTGCTGAGCTCGATGAAATTTTCAACGAATTTTTTCGCGAAAACCAACACCGCTAGACTTCCTCCTCCTCCCCTCCCTCTCTGTGTTTCGACCGAAAAATTTGTAAGGAAACTTGGTTCGACCACTACGCAAACAGAGCCGTGAGTACGATACCCTGGAATGTGATTACATGGAAGTTGTTTAACAGGAACCTTTAATATGTCAGACCAAAGTCGGTGCTTTACGTTCGAGATGAAATATTCAGGGGCCTGGCCGTTTCGTACGTCGAAATAGGTGAACTGGTGCATTGTATGCATGTGTACGGGGTATTCCCGCGCGCAACCGAGCCAACCTATAACTTGAAAATAGCGGAACGTAAACAAAATTTTACTGACCCGAATTAAAATAACACTGAATAATACACGTCCTTACGCGAACCAACCTAACCCGAAAGCAGAAATATTTCGTTGACTTCGAAACTGCATTTATTTTTATGCACCGAGTGACGCGATCCGTTGCTATTTAGAGAAAAAGGGATTATAGTACTTTCGCCTGAAATTTGTTACTGTAAAAGATATTTTAACTTCAATACTGGAACTATTGCATATTGTGTGACTAGCGTATATTGTTCCATAATAATGACCAGATCGAATTTTTTTAAACTTTGTACGATTGTTATTATATTGGGTCGTTGGGAGAGTTATTTTGTTTCTCAACAAAATTTCAGTTCGCGAGGACATTAAAGAAGCGCTTGATTCAGTATTTTGCCAATAAAACGGAAGACTTCTGCGAGCATAAGATTTCAAAGTTATCAGAAAAAATGTCAAAAAGTTCTCTTTTTGTTTTACTGTAAATATCTTAAAATCCTGTTTCATTTTTACGTGGAAAAACGAAATAATTTGTCGAACGAACCAATAATATCTGCTTGAATAAAGAAATTTCACAGAAAAGTTCTAATACAATTTTTGGAACATCAGAAATTTGTAGAATGAAAACTCAGAGATCGGTCATTTTGGCTAGTTTGGAAGGTCTGATGTTAATATATCTGAACATTCATATTATACTAATGTTAAAATTAAAATAATTTTGAATCGTGAGATAACCGTGGAACTTTCCAATGTAAGTACATCACAGATTTTTTGTACAGATAACTGAAACAGCGAGACAATTATCATCCAAAGAAATGTACATTACCGTTTCAATTAGAAAAGTGACATTGAAAATATTGAAAGGCTTTCGCTTACGGAACAAACGCGTGCAGTATTAAAAACGATGCAATTTTTTCCAATGATATTTGTTTCTACCATTTTACATTTACGGAGTCATCTAATTGCATAATGAAGAGAGTTTCGTGCCAATGATTAAAAAAAAAAAAGGGAGACGATAAACTGCAGAAATGGTATAACGAAAGTTTTATTGTGTTTATCGTTAATTGTAATCTTTCATAGAAGTGAATTTGTATGTTTGATACTCTTTTTACGACATCAATGCTTCGAGAAATCTAATGAAACGTTTGAAAGCAATGGAGGCTATTTCGTCTTCCGTCCTCGTTGGTTGATATTTCGCTGCTGTCTTACGGCTGAGAACGAAGAAAATGAAGAGTGTCGAACGAACGCGATGGTTCAATACAAACGCGGACATTTATGCAACGAGACACACCGACGCGACGTGCAGACTGTAGCGCGAATAGGTGGCACAGATTCGGAGATTTTATAGCGACACTTATTTATATGTTCAGGTAGAATTCATCCAGCTCGCTTTCATTTGAATTACATACGAGATAAGGCGAATAGAACATGTGTGTATATGTATATATGTACGTGTAGAAAGTCAAGTTGCACAAATAAGGATCGTTACGACAGTCTTATCGGTCTCGAGAAATGCTGAAGATAAAAAATAGCGTAAAACTAGATTAACTACCCACGAATGATGTCATTTAATCGTACACTATTGTCATGCTCACTATTGTCATTGATTAGAAAAGTAAAGATAGTACATATATATTACAATCACATAATTGGAAATAAATTTTTCTTAATTTTTGTACGATTCACACAAATTTTCTGAAATATTACATTATCTAATAAATTGTTGCAAGTAAAGGTATTATTATTAATTAAACCTAATATATATATTAGGATAAATTGTATAATCATAATGTACAATAATACCTTTACTTGCAACAATTTATTAGATAATGTAATATTTCAGAAAATTTGTGTGAATCGTACAAAAATTAAGAAAAATTTATTTCCAATTATGTGATTGTAATATATATGTACTATCTTTACTTTTCTAATCAATGACAATAGTGAGCATGACAATAGTGTACGATTAAATATATATATATATATATATATATATATATATATATATATATAAATATAAGAAATAAATATAAAATTGAGCGGCTGAGCCAATCAGCGAAACTAGGCTCGTTGACTGGGCCGCCTCGCGCCAGTTGACCTCGCATCTCATTGGTCACTGTTTTTCACTAATAACTCGCAAACAAAGCCGCGCGTTGCATCTTCGCTAAGAAAAAAGTTACTTCAAATGACCTCGGGAACCCCTCATTTCCTGCTTGTACAACAATTTTGGAACACTCTGTACACTGTAAAATATTTCCTTCCTCAGTACAGGAGCTGTAGGGGGGAGTATGTTTCTACGAAAAAAAAGTACCACTACTAATTCCTCTCGATACGCTACGAGCGAAACAAACGAACAACACGCAACTGCCTACTTGCACACTATTTCTCTTTCTAACAGGAGATGTATATCACTTTTGATTTTGAACGAACTGTTAGGGGAGTTGGTTTTCAAGCACAGTAAAATTACATTTATGTGTACAAGCAGTTCGCATAACTCGGTATGTGGGTTCGTATAATAGGAGTCGACTGACTGCCCCCACTATTTGCAACTTCGCTTCGTTCAAATAACTGAAGTTCACGTTCAGATATACGCATGTGGACTCCCGGAGAGAGACCGGGTTCACAAAACCGAGCATTCGCGAAAATTTCATTTGATCGCTTGATTAAAACGAATGAAACAGTTACAAAAACGTGAACAGTTTCAGGTGATTCGGAGGTAAACCATTTCGAAGTTGTGTGTGTAGTCGTGTCCAAAATGGTACAAAAAATTAAAACAAATCACAACCTGCATATTCAATGAAGTATTAACGAACAAATTTTTCATCGCCGGGATATCTTATTAACACATGCCGTGCCACGTGTACCATCGATGGTACACGCTTGCATGTTTACTTAGTGAACTGAACAAATTGTTTACAAGAAATTTAGACCCGAAGAATCAATTTCCACCGCAAGAATGGTCGTTGATAAGTTTTTGTTACGTTGTTATGTGTACGAGAATTAATAATTGCACGTAATACATCAAGTTTTAGTAAAATATCAAAGTGTGAAGATTCGAGTAAAAAAGCTCGGCACGGAACGTGTTAAATGACGTCTTTCCGCGTTTTTTGAGGGAAATGTCCCACTGTATCTCGTCGCCTAAGAGCGGTTTCATACGAGGCTGCTCGTATCGCGACGCGCGTATGATGAATACCGTGCAACAGTACGTGTAATTTAATGGAGCGTTCAGACGGCGATGCAGTAATCCGATATCATTTTCTCGCGTTGAACGCTGTATCGCATTCGCGTATCGCGACGCAGATATTTTCGCGGGAAGCTGATCTAAGCGTCCCCAAGCTAACCCAGCGTCACCCTGTAACAAAGAACACCCGGTGGTATTTCCATCTCCACCGCGTAATTTCCCCCAGCACACCTACGCTCGGAATTTCTTTGGCCAATGAAATCAAAGACGAACAATTCCTACTGCTTTCGAGCGTTTTACCGCGTCTTCCGAGCTGGAAGACGGTACAGAGGTGATACGGCGTGGCGTAGGTATGTGTAGGGATGGAGTATCTAAATGGAGATATATCTTAATACAGAAGTGCTGGCTGACCGTGGATCGAGATCATATCTGGCCAGCTATCAAGAAAGATAGGGTTCTAGAAAATCTCGAGTATGTTTCTTCTGCATTGAGTGCGAATAAGATACGGGTCCCGGTTACGCTTGTTTATTTTAGATAACGTAACGCAAGGGATCCTCTTCGCGGGATTCGCAATTCCAAGAACCGGTGGCTGTAGCGACAGTCGCCTGCAGCAGGGCTAAAATCACGATCCGTTAATTCGACTAATCGTGATCGCTGTAATACGGTATAACCCACGCAGAGTTGAGAGCCGAAGTTTCCTGAGATTCTAAAGAAAACCTTTGAATGCTATACACTGAAAGCTGCGTATACAGGCATTGCTAATGTTGGATTCATAATGATGAAAATTAAATAATTTCGATAACAATATATGTTTAATTAACGGATTATGCAACACCGCTCGTCGCACGCACAAATTGCAATAATGAATCAATAATCCGCACGCAATTATTTTCTTTACTCATGCATTTTCACTCATCCGCCAGAGTATCGCACGTTCTTTCAAATTTACCGATTGATATTTAAGCCAAGTTCACAATGAAACATTGTGAGAATAATACACAGCTACGTTGCATCACGCTTATCAAGATGTTGCTAACACAAGCGTCTTTGCTATGGCAGTATCACCTGTCGACTGACAACTTAAATCCAGCAAATGCACCGGTTTCAGTATCTATAGTGTGTCTAGGTTAGGTCAAGCACTGCCACAAATCAACTGTTCTTATGAAGAACGATAAATGAATTGATTAAATTAATTCTACATGAAAACTATAAATGATAAAGACTCGGTTGTATTTTTGTCGAGAAGGTTCGCCGTTCGTGTATTAATTGATAAAACTGTAACCAAATAGTTGACTGTCGTGTCCTAAAAATCTCAACAACATTCAGTTCGCTCGAATATGTCGGCATAGAAATGAATTTGAAAATCTGTATGTGACCGACGCGGCACTCGACGTGTTAAAAAAATTGTGGGCCGGTCGTTTTGACGAGTGCCGCAAAACCTAGCGTTGAACGTTCCTCTGTACCCGAGGACTTCATTGGAGACGAGCATGAAAGATATTGGAGAGAGCGAAGGGAAACCGAAAGTAATACAGGAAGAGTAAGGAAAGCTCGAATGTTGGCGGGATAGGCAAGGTTATAGCGAATTTACGGCGTGAAAACGGCGCAGAGTGGGCCTATATGGAAGATTTAGGAGCGACTATGCATACTTCCTACCTAAATCAGGCCGGAAAATGCGTGAGACGGTTCCAGGAGCCTGTTTGGAGGGAACTGTTTTCGCGAAAGGGGTTGGTTAACTTCGCTGATAATAGTACATTTGAAAGTCTATGGCGCAAGTCCGGGGAGTGGCAGTGTTATCAAACGAGGCGGGTTAAAAATAGGCCGGTAGACTTTGCTGTAACTCGGGGCATGTCCCGAGACAAGCTTACAGTCTCGAGAAGGGTAGAAGAACACGGAAGTCTCGTGATCTCCTCTCGTCCGACCTAAACCTCCGAAATCCTTCTGACGAAACGCCTCTGTCGTCCCTCTTTCCAATCCTCGCTCATGTTTTCTCACTCTCTTGTCCCCTCGCCTCTCGCGACGTCTCCTCATCGTCCTCCTCCTACTCCTTCTCCTCCTCCTCCTCCTTCTCCTCCTCCTCCTCCTACTTCTATTCCTACTCTTACTCTTGCTCCTATTCTTCCTCGTCCTCCTCCTACTACTCCTACTTCTACTCCTACTCCTACTTTCACCCCCACTCCTCCAACCTCATTCTTGTTTCCGTCTCCTTCGCACGATTGCAATTTGAAGAGAACCACCGGTTCTTCTACTTCTTCTTCCTCCTCCTCTTACTCCTCCTCGTCCCTCTACCATGAATGGATCGAGTTTACTGCCGGCAGAAGAGTCTTACGTCAGGACTAAACTGATGCAGTATTCACGACGAATACTGCAATCGGCGGAGTAACTCGTGCCGGCCGAATAATCGCCGAGTAACGATTCGACGACACCTGAATATTTCGAGCGTACACATTCTTTCGGCCCCGTCTCAGCGAAATATTTATTCCGTTGGCTTCCTTTCAGTCGCGAGTCACTTTGTTCGCGTTTCTGGCCGTTTCCGCCGCGCTTTATCATTTACGAACCTCCCGATCTGGATTCATTCTGCGGCTGGAAGGAGGAACGCCGCGAGTCGCATATTTTCACTTCCGAGAAATTATTTTTGAGTTTATCTATATTTCAGTTAATTTAAATACACAAATCCTGTGTGCGTTGGTTCAATCGCGATGCGTTAACTCGAATTTTTTGAGATCGTGACTTGGCGGCGTTTTTCCTTATAGCCGCCGAATTATTCGGACGCTATGGCGCTAGACACCGGGGCGACGAATCAAATTACCATCTTATTAGAGCTCACGACGATGTGAAAGTTACGACAGGAATAGAAACATAAATATAGCGTGTTCCAAAAATGTCTCGAAATCCGGAAATGGAGGGTTCCTGAGGTCATTTGAAGTAACTTTTTCCTTAGCGAAAATGCGATCCGCAGCTTCCTTTACGAGTTATTAACGAAAAGCAGTGACCAATGAGAGGCGAGACCAGCTGTCGCGAGGCGACCGAGCCAATGAGGGAAACTGGACTTCGTCCCCTCGTTGGCTCGACCATCACGCGCGAACCGAGCTCGCCTCTCATTGGTCACTATTTTTCATTAATAACTCGTAGACGAGGCCGCGGATTGCATTTGCGCTGAGGAAAAAGTTACTTCAAATGACCTCAGGAATCACCCCTTCCCGGGTGTTAACATAATTATGGAATATCCTGCGTAATAGTTCTAGAACAGATGTTTGTGCATGAGTAACGAAAAACGAGTTAATTTTCCAAATTCGTGTGCTTAATAGTAAAATGAGAATTTTTAAATTAATGTAGAAGTTAATTTTGAAATTAAATAATATGCCCTTCCCACAGAGACGGAAACTCGAGCCAACATGTTAATTTGATTGCATACGATTATCCGATCGCCCATATATGGGTGATGGAATTAAGTAAAATACTACTAATTTCACTAAAAATACTTATACTTTTAAATAAATACTTATACTTTTAATTACTTAAAATACTACTAATTTTAACGCTATACTATTGTGAGTTTCTAATTTTATCAGGGTCCGCAAAACGCAATTGTTGTCGTACAATTTAACTTTTCAATTTTAATTTGATGGAATAAAGTGCTTTAATTTGACGAAATAAAGTATTTTAATTCGATGAAACTTTCGATGCTGGAATGGCAGACAAAATGTTAAATTGTAAAAGTCTAGTAATAACGTTGACTTCTAACAGCACGCACGTAAATGTATCTAAATGAAACATTCTATGCGAGAACAATTAATTAAAAGGTCTTAATACAATTTGTTCAGTATTATTGTTTCAAGAATTAAGGGAAGTATGTCGTATTGATCTCATTCGTGGAATAATGTACAACGATATGTCGGATAACACTATTTTTCATCGAGATTATTTTTCTCCACACCTGCAGTACGCATTTGCTTAATTTATGTAATTTATTTGATCATGTTCAAGGTCTATAATCTTTGTGATAACTGGACTGCGGATGTTATGGATTTGCGAAACACACGAGTAATTCAAATGGAAAATAGCAAAAACATTTTAAACAATTGAACAATATTATCGTTCAATTTCATTTATCATTGATTTTCAATTATCATCACAATTTCTACTTTACACAAAGATCCGCAGTCTAGCGATAACTGTCGGAACAATAAACTACGAAGTAACTGTAACCATAAAGACTTACGTTTAGAAGATGTTATAACGTGCACTTGACGAATACATACCTGTAACAGACAAATTAAAAATTTACGTTAGACGGAGAAAGTTAAAGAAATTATCAAGTTTGTAGCTAATCACAATTCTGCTTTTCGATGTTTTCTTCCTTGTATATACATATGTACATACAATTAAACGAACGTAATGACTAGACCGTGAACTTTTCCTACTTATATGATAGGCGCAAGTGAATGTATCGGGACGGAGGAAGAAACTTTTCCTAAACAAACATTATTACTTATTCCGATAAGAGAAACTGAATACTTGAATATATTATAATAAATTAAATTTTCCATGCGACCACCATCGGACGTCAATGCGTCCACGTTGATTGAAACAAATTCGGGTTTTCTAGTCCCTGAAATTTACCTTTAATTACCAAATTTACTAAATTATAGTTAATGTCGGAACATAAATCGCTGCAAATTTTTAAGTTTATTCCACGTAATAGCAAAATTGTAAAGAAGTATGTGTTAGTCATTAAACATAGAAAAAAAAAATTTAAGTCATTTAGTACTGTTTCAAAAATAGTAGTATACCAGTAGTAAGAGTTATGCCACTGTATTTAGGATTATTTAAGTATTGTCATGTGAACATCTCGAAGCATTATGTTAATTTGTATACTCGTCTTACTTGGTATTAACTAAAGGGCTTTGGACCGTAAATAAATAAACTA
The DNA here is from genome assembly GCF_051020955.1 of Megalopta genalis. Taxonomy (NCBI): domain Eukaryota; kingdom Metazoa; phylum Arthropoda; class Insecta; order Hymenoptera; family Halictidae; genus Megalopta; species Megalopta genalis. The sequence goes on from NC_135027.1 coordinate 5,477,149, forward strand.
TTATTATTATTATTATTATTATTACTATTATCATTATTATTATTACTACTACTACTATTATTATTATTATTATCATTATTATTACTACTACTACTACTACTATTATTATTATTATTAGTAGTAGTACTATTATCATTATTACAACAACAACTACTACTGCTACTACTACTACTACTACTACTACTACTACTACTACTACTACTACTACTACTACTACTATTATTATTATTATTATTATTATTATTATTATTATTATTATTATTACTACTATTATTTTTATAATTACTACCATTACTATTACTGTTATTATTATTATGCTCCAGTTTCGCGATCATTTGGTTCGCAATAGCTGATTCCTCACGCGGCGCCGCGACACTTCGCGTCGTCGCAATTTCAAGAGGAACCGAGACGTCGCTCGCGAGTCGCGACGCGAATGGACCGAGTTTAACGCGGCAAAAAAAAAAAAAGAAACTGTTACGCCAGGCTCGAACTGATACTGTATTCACGTCAGCAACTGCAGCCGGCGAACCAAGTCGCGGCTCAATGGCTGCCCTGTAATGGCTCCGACGCTCTTTGAAACTTTCATCGGCGTGGAAAAACGCTCCGAACCCGAGGCGTACTTCTCCGGTCGATCAACGAAATAATTTCGCGGATACCGGGTCCACGAAGAATCCCCCGGCGCGGCGCGTTCCTATGTTCTCGACGCTGGAAAAATCGTACGTGAAACCTCGAATTTTCGCGTGAAGAGAAGAAAATTCCCTGTGAAATTTCTTTTCATCCGCGCTCGACTCGCTTTCGCTGCGAGAATAGGAATGCTATGTAAATTCGAATATTTCTCAGTGTGCGATGCATTTATTAGACGTAGTTACACAGTTTCTTCGTCTGAACTTTCCAGAACAGTGTCACCCCCTTAACGCGAGCATGAATCGCAACGAAATATACTTATCGAGCTGTTTTCCGAAGCTCCTGTCTTCGCAAAATTTCGGGAAAAATTGTACAGGATAATAATGAAACATCCAATGTTTTTCTTAGAACTGCGAATTTGATTATATAGCCTTTAAACTTTATTCTGAGGTGTAACTTCCTACCATCTTGCAGCGAAGTGTAACTATGAGATGTTTACTAAATCTTATAGAAACGACTTTTGCAATTATTGGGTTATACGATAAAACTTGAATTACTATTCTAGTTCGTAAAATACTAAACCACATTTTCTTTCATATTTTCTATATTTTTTTTATTTTATATAATGTATATTTATATTATATGTTATAACATATATTAATAGTTTCATACATATATTTATATATATATGTATGTATCATACATAACATATATTCATAGTTTCTTTTTATAGAAATGAATAGTCCTTAATTCATAGAAATAAAGATAATTACACTTTTACTCTTCCGTAGCCATACACTTTTATTAATAAACTGTTTTACTTTCTTACAGCCAGACCTTTGTTTTCACTTTGTTATGATCAAGCTGAAAACTGAAATTACTTACAAAAAATAATCGATTGATAAAGCACGGCACATCTGTTCTGCACTAATTAATAGACGTATTAATGATCTTGATTATCTAATAATACTTAATAGTTGCATAAATAGTTTTAGAAAAATAGCAGATCTCTGTACGTTAAATATCGTCTAATGTTCACAAAAGTAACATAATCTAGGAAACACCGAGTTTCGTCTAAGCGAATTCCCAAATTGCTTTTCTAGTTGTGATCAGAAAGACGATAAACCTGCAAAATCGAAGAAGCGCGTTCATTGCGACGGTGAGTTCATTGTTTCCTCGTGCAGGATGGCTCGGCGACAATTGTGCGCCGGTAAGTAAACCCTTCGGGAAACGTCAGGAAACGACAAAAGAATTGGTCCTAAAACAAACCCTTCGAAACTGTCTTGCCTTTGTCCGCAGACATCTCGCTGAAATTTGATTCGACCGGCGGATCTCCGGACCGGAGGAGCAAAGAATAATACGCTAACTACAAAAAAAGAAAGGTACCGTCGATGATCCGAAAGTATCGCGCCGACCTGAAGACGACGGTACTTTTCATTTGTGCCCGGAATTGTCTACAATCGTTCTTTTTCATTTAAGAGATTCAATGGAATCCGTTTCATCCGTGATTGATGGTCCTAAGGTATGAATAATTATCCATGGAAACGGGGGGATACGAAGCGATGATCGACAGAAGAAAAGCCGTGGATCGTGTACCCCGTGTCCCAAGCCGACGTTCCGTGCATAACTTATATTTTCTTCGTTGCGAATGAAATTGTCATCGAATAAAACTAGATTCTCGTTCTTTGAAAGTGCGAGATTAATTTTAGGTTGCGCTTGTTCGTCGCTAAAGATATGATATATAATTCTGACCCACGTGGAATTTGGACTTGGAATTAATAAAAAAAGATGCCGTACACTTACGGACATGCCGGCATGAAGAAGAACTTCATTGTTACACTTGAGAAATAAATTTTGAAATATTTGCAGATACGCGCATGAACAGAATCAGTGTTGCACATTGTTCGATAGGGATTCGTACAGAATACAATAATTTCTCCCTAATTCGCGCTCAGATTGCACACAAAAATGGACAATTTGGGAAGAGAAGATACGATTATTCGAATCTTGCGACTCATTTTTATAATTGTTGACAATGGGTAACTAAGCAAGGCACGAATAATCGCATCTCCTCTTCCCAAATTGTCCACTTTTATGCGCAAACTGAGCGCGAATTAGGGAAAGATTACTGTACTCAGTGCGATGCTGATACCTTAACGCGAAATATGTCCGTAGATTTATAGCCACGTACAAAATGCATCGTCTTTTGCTAATAAAGATGACACGTTTAGTTTTAACCTCATCATCGCTCATAATTTGTGACGTCGCAGAAGCGACATATCTGTCAACAACTTCCATGAAAAAGGATTACTTGCGATATGTAGTTCAGTTTCACTAGCCTAAGTCATGTCGGACGCATCTAATACACTTACAGAATGTGTGTGATGTAACAAAATAGGTAGGTAACCTAGTAATCCTAATAAGATTACTGATGACTAGACTGTGGATTTGTATACAAAATGAAAACTATCTTTATTAGCCGCGAGACATAGAAGCCACAGCGAGTAAAAAAAAAAGAAGTATTCCGACACCATTTAAAAAGGTATGACTTTTTTTAAAACTCTGCTAAATGACTTAAATTTTTCGGAGATATTAGAGATTTTAGTTTATTCGTTAAAACACTTTTTTTTTAATTTTGCTATTACTTAGAATAACGAAAAGAATAAAAAAAAACTCACGCGTCTCTAACTTTTTCATCTGAACTTACGACGAAAATTTAAAAAAAACCTTTCTGTAAATCTCGGTAATATTGATCTCGGTGCATAGTGAAATTTTCATCGAAATCGGTCAATGAAGAGTCAAACTGCAGGCGTTGAGAGATGTCAAAATCTCTAGATTTCACACAGTTCTTTTGGTGGAAAATCGTGGAAAAACGATGATTTTCGCTAGCGCCCAAATAAAAAAGTTAAAAATACATCATTTTTAACAGTTTTTTTTTCTCATTTGAGTATAACATCTCCAAAAAATTCAAGTCGTTCGGTTCGGTTTTAAAAAAGTTACACCGTTTTAAACCGTATCGGAATACCTTTTTTTTTATCCACTGTACGCACATATTGATTTCTCTTCTTAATTATTTTAATGGATTCATAGCAATAGGTGCAACGGCATTTGTAAATTCTCTGAATGCTTTTACTGTTTTGTATTTGAACCACTCATTTCGGTCATAAATGCACAAAATACACAGTCCACCGATAATAGTGGAACTCATTCTAAATGGATCGGCAATGTGCAATTATGTACGTTCATCGACCGATGTTTAAAAGCATTTTGGTGTACGCAAACTTCACTACTCAGCCACTTATTCGGTAATAATAAGTTCTCCTGAGATATATCCACGCTGAATCGAGGGTGTAAGGCTATCCTAAACTCTCTATTTTGACTCTTTTGTTTATCAAATGTTTCTACGGCACAAATTGTAGAGGTTCTAGAATATTACAAGTAGGTTCTGTACATTGATTAATTTCATATCTATTAATAATAATTTTTATACTTTTTATAATTGAAAAACTTCAGGACACGGAATTCTTTGCTGGTTTTCAGCACCGTTTTCGGAACTATACAGTTGACAATGTTGACGACCATTCGCAGATTGATCCTTTAATTTGTGAAAACATATTTTTCTGTATTGAATGCTATGTAAGCCTATACTATATAATTATTATATTATATTATTATATATATAATATATAATATATCATATCATATCATATAATCATATAATATATATCATTATGCATATATATTATTATTATCATATATTATATATTATTATACTATACTATATAATTATTAGCAACGCACCTAAACGCCTAATACGTTTAAAATGTACAACTAAATTAAGAAACAATATGTAAAAAGATAAGTGTATTCCCTCTATTGTTCCGAATATAACAGCAATATATTTCGTGCAATCGACGAAAATTTGTTAATGAGGTGACGATTTATGTACACCGAGTCAAAATGATCCGGTAACCGTAGCCCGCGCGAGTGTTCAAAAAAGAAAACCACGAGCCAAGAGAGCCTTTCAGAATTAAACGAGGTTTCACCAGCCGCGAAACCTTATTAAAAGGTCATTGTCTTCCCGAAACCGTGATTAATTATGGAGATACCAGAGACATCGGAAAATTGAGATTTTTCGACGAGAGGTATTTAGATTTTTTCCCGTATTTTCCATCGACAGAGCCGTGAGTATTTCATTAGAGCCGACAAATAGAATAGAGAATGAACAGGGCGGTGCGTGGTATTGCTTCGCGACCTTAATTTCCGGAGCCCTCACTTTCGCCTCGGCCGGCGAGCGCATAGATACATACATACGTACGTACGTACGTGTATACACGTGTGCACACACACGCGCGCGCACACACGGTCGAGAACAAGCCTGTTTCTTTGCCCTTCTTCGCTCCTCTTCGTTTTCATCGTAGCACCTTCCAACGCGAGCAAGAAAAGAGTTGTAAACGGAGGTGGGTCGAGGGTATTTTATTACCCCGTTCCCGAGCATCTTAGCTTCAGGTCCAAAGAGAATAGGAAAAGATGGCGGCGCGGCGCACTATAATTCCTAATTTGGACGATTAGGCGCGCGCCGCTTTCCTGATACCCGCTACCGTGAATTGTGCTGGTCTTCCATTCTCTGAAGATCAAGCATGTATAAAGAACGGTTCTATCTCTTACGTTGGCGTTTAAACGAAAACATAAAATCGGATTACGGACCAAGATAAAGAACGGACGAATCACGTATATTGTTTGTGGTTGGCGGGATGTCACGCGAGAAATATGAGCTGGATAGATAGATCCGTCTATTACATTAATCCTTCGAGTGTTGACTAAAAAGCGAGAAAGTATAAGTAGAGGTATCTATTTTTTATATTATTTTTACTATTTTATATATCATACTCGTGTCATACGAATGCCATTCAGATCATATTACTTGTCATATAAATCGTATATGGATCATGCTGGATCTACATTTTCATAAATACGATAAATTAAACAGCGTCGCACAACCGCGCAACCTATGGATTGGACACACTTAAAGGATTGAAAATGAATCGAAAATAAAACATACATGCACTTAAGTTGTCTGAATATTTTCACTGTTTAAAATTGTATCTACTCAATGTTACCCAGATCTACAAAACGTATTTTTCAAATTTCCGTCGCACTCCCGGATAAAAAAGTTGAAAAAACTTCATTTCTCCATTCTTTTATCGCGACAACAAATTGCAATTTTTGAGAACAATTTTTTAACCATTGTCTAGTAAGCTCCTCAAGCCCTGTGAGCTTCGCAAAATATTTATACAGTTCGGCCCATTTAGAAAAAAGTTATTCCGTTTTAACCCCTTAACGCGCAGAAACGTATTAACACGGGCGTGCAAAACCGGCCAAAATGTGCAGACCCGTATATATACGGTCGGCGTCGCAACTTATGTCGCTAAAATGTTCAGATTCGAATATATCCGGGCAGTAAAAATAACTTAATAAAAACCAAGGAAAACATTCAATTTATTGATATTCATCGTGTAATTCTGTATTGTAAGCTGTAAAGTTTGTTTATTTGGGATTATAAAATATGGCCTTTTAGGGTGACGCTTATAAGCATCTCTGACCTGGTAATTGTTTCTATCTATCTATATCCATTATTGCGTATCTAATTAGCGTTCGCACTTTTGTGAGTTTTGTTATGACTAATTTATTTATTACTCTCCAGTTATCTCCGATCTCTTTCTATTTTTTGCTTATTCAGGAATAAAATATGCACTTTTAGGATGGCACTTATGAACATTTAGTGTATTATTCGTGAGCAAGTCGTGAAGTAAAGTAGACGTTATCAAAGTGAATTTCTTCAAAGACAATTGTTTTTTACTTTTTACAAATATTATTAGTGTCAACATATAAAAACGTTTTTGTTTTATGGTGTATTTTTATAGAGAGTAAATTGGATTTTTAGTGTATAAAAGGTATGTTTTCTAATGTTGAAATAAGGAATGTTGGGCTATGTGCTGCACCTTGTTTTGAAATTTACCATACAAAAGAAAATTTTGAATAGTTTTAGTTTATTATATATTTTTCAGCTAATAAATATTATTATTATATTATTACAAATTTAGGTAAAATTAAATATTTTTCAGTTTTTTTTTTCGTCTCCTCCTTCCCCTTCAAAATAGTAACTGGTAATTGAAAAACAGTACGATGGGTACAAAATTCGATCTGCAATGCGATTCAATATTCACTATAATTATTTATCCACTATTTTTATTGAATTTTTAGTAATTTTTGCATTTCTTTTACATATTTATTGAAATTATGGTCCAAATATGTATTTTCTTAGATAAAAAAAATTGATTTTTTTTGGTCGGTTTTTTTTTTTTAAATTGTGCATTAAGGGGTTAAAGAGTGTGCGAAAATACTTTCTACAGCCGCTGCACGTTGGTCGCGTTTAGGGTTCGGTCGTTCTGGCGTTGAACTTCGTAAAGGCGCGCGTTTACGTTCAACATTACCGTCCGGGTGTTACACCGTCTACAGCATCGAAGCATCGACTAAAACTAATCGAGACATCAGAACAGCCGGAAGAAGCGACGAAAACAATTCAGCTTATCATTCATCCGGGTTAAATCGGTTGCTCTGACCCGTGCCAAACTGTGCGCGTTCCACCGAAATCGTAGCGATCGTATGACAGCATAGAAACCGGGAACTGCGGAGATAGCGCGATTTGAAAGTTAATATTTGCCGTATCGGGACAAAGTCGTCTGTCGCACAATATCGGTCTCCTATACTATCCGAAAACTCGTCGACGACAACAAGTTTCCATCGCGCGGCAAAAAAATCTGTCGCGCGTTTTTCCACGATCGAGGAGGATCTGAACGTGCGCCGAGATGGCCGGGCGAATAAAAAGAGAAAAGAGAAAAGAGAGAGAGAGAGAGAGAGAGAGAGAGAAAGAAAAAAAAAGAAAACGGTCGGTTCGAATTCGAGGAACCACCGTCGAGCGCTCTCTGTTTAAGGTTTGCTTTGTGACAACGCGGAGCGCGCGCCGGAAGTCTGGATATTCGGCGAGGACGGATTTCCGCAGGGTAATCTAGCATCCCCCTGTATTCCCGGCAGCGGTGCCATTTGCCTCGAGCCCGTTCGAATAGATAGGAATCGTATAAATGGGTCATTCGTTTGCAAAGGGACGCCGCGCAGCGCCGCGCCGTCCCGAGGAAAGAGGAACGTCACCTTTTCATTTCGCGAAACGAGCACAAGCTTCTGTAATTGTCTAATACACAAAGTCCCGATAAACTCGATTGTCTTCACATTTTATGAAACTTCCCGTTGATAGGGTCTCCTCTCCGTTTGGAACAATGACAAGCCGTCCCCCTTCTCTCGTTCTCCCCTTTTCTTCTCGTTTAATCGTAAGCAAACGCGTTGTGGCCTCGAAGACGAGAAAATCAGCCAATCTAACTCGTTTTTCGAATATAGCGTACAACGTTACACCCACGGTTACACGCTGAAATATTCGGGCACCTTTTAACCCTTTGCACTCGAATGGCGACTCTGCGGCGCCACTAAAAATTGGTATACTATTTTTCAAAATCATTCTGAAAGCATCGAACTCGTTTATATTTAAAAGAAGCTATTAAAATTCCATTGTACTTGCCAATAAGTTCAATTTCACATGCATAAATCGCAATAAATTATATAAAATAGAAATACTGTAGATCAGAAATCATGTTTTGGATTTCGAATTCAAATAGCTTCGACTGCAAAGGGTTAACTATCAAGGATTTCTACCACACGCGTAATATTTGTATTCATAACTCCGACACTGTTGCTAGTTTTTCATTGTGTGATCGAGTATATAATAAATATTATATTATATTTTGAATATTTATTTATATTTATTATATTTGAATTTATATTATGAATAATAATATTACGCATAAGGTAGAAATCTGCTGTGATAGTGATTGACAGTTAAGAAGGAATAACTTTTTTAAAAATTGAACCAAGAGCTGGATTTCTTCTTAGATATATATTAGGTGAACTAATTTACTACAAAATGAGTATAGAAGTTTTTACGAAAATTGCAATTGGTCGGAATGATAAAAAAGGATAACTTTTTATGTAAGCTCACAACGAAACAAAACTGTTACGTATATGTATGCTGGAAATTTAATCAAAATCGGTTAACGTTGTTACGAGCTGCAGATTTTTTAGAGTTATTGGTCGAATGAAAAACCGTAATTTTCGCTATTTGATTGTTTGCAACTGATATCAGCGTCAATCAATTTCGATGAAATTGTTAATATACATATTATTAACGAGATCTACGAAATGCTTCGTTTAAATTTTCATTATAAGCTCGGATAAAAACGTTATTTTTCTATCATTCCAACCGATTGAAATTTTTGCCAAAAGTTCTTCTGTTTTGTCGTCTAATATACCAGTCTTTCTAACATAAAAAGTTTAAATATCGCAAAAACCGTTGTCAAAAGGAGAGTTTCCGTCAGTAGCAGACTCCTTTTATTCATAAGGTGTGTGCCTTGTGGCAACCATTTTCTTCTTTTTCGTAGACGATGATGCATCTAAGTGGAAAAGTGTGTAAATTTTTTCTCACGCGATGTGATCTTTTCACGTAATTCTCAGATCAAATTCTACGTATGTATCCTTTAACTGATAACAATTGTTTAAAAACTGATTTTTCCTGCACCAGCATCGAACGTGAATCTTCGTGCAGCAAATTTCCGGAATCTAAAAACTCATCTCGATTCAGCATCCCTAAATATTTTGTAAATGTAAGCAAAAAAAACTAAATTGTTGTTTTTTCATTGTTTCAACTTTCCCATCCTTTTAAATCTAATTCTTAATTTGTATAACAAGTAAAACTAACCTGCGTTTTCATAACGAAAAATCGGAAAAATTCGCTCGCTATTAAAAGATTAATAAACCGAATTTTAAGAAAATTATATTAGACATGAAATAGTGAAATAGATATATGTATTTCGAAATTTGGACATCGTTGATTCTGTGAAATCGATGCGAAATTCTCCACGTGTTTTTGTCGTCGTAAACAATTCCAAACGTCATAGTTTTATCCCATAGAAATGCCAATGGCGTTAGCTTCTTTCTTGAACAGAAGGGGTTAATTGTATTTTCTTGGAGTTTAACGTTCTAAAAAAAAGTTTTTATGAAACCCCCGTTAGATATTCAACGGGCCGGTGCGCCGGTGCTTCACGGACTTAATTAAAAATTAAACGAGCCCTCCGGGAGCGTCGCGGCCACCGAAATTCGTCGACGCTCGCTCCATAAAGCCGAGGATTGAGCGTTGCTCCTCACAATGACATCCCTCTGCAAACGAATGGTCTATCCATACGGATCCTACCATTCGAGTAGCCAGGACTATCCGAAACACAGAATCTGTCGGAGCTATCTGAAAACGGTTAAGAATTTGACAAAATTAAACCGACGTTGAAATCTTCATCGGTATATCGCATACGCGATGCAGAACAGTTGATTCGAAAATATTGCATCAGAATCTTTTTGCAGAAACGCAATACCCTAATTCGCTTTCTATGATCTTGTTTATAAATCGCGATATCATATTTTCAACAAATTCCGATGTTTATCTCAACAAAAGACTAAACAATACATTGCGGGTTTTATGCATTTATAATAAAAATTTATTATGTGAAATATCAAACAATGAAGATATCGGAAGAATTGAAGCATGTCTTTGCATTATCTTTAGTTCGTTGAAACAATTAAACGAAGAAATACATTTTTATTTAACTTCTAAATTTTATGAATTTCTGGCAAAATTGATTTGGTGTGAATTTACTGTTTTCAATCTATTTGAGTAATTGCACAAAGGAAGAATTTTCTATTGGATTCCCGTATCTTGTAATCGATGTAAACAGTTCTTTATTTGCATAAAGGTCCTTAATGCGTTCATCATCGAACTGCAGACGATTATCCGTGCTTATATTTTCATTCGAGAAATTGTAAAAAACTTGCATAAATGAACTCGTGACTGTTTCCGATCGATCAACATAGACCAGTCTGATTCGTGACGGTGATTCTGCTGATAACAAAGAATTGTAAATGCGGATGTTATTCAAGTCGGCACAAAATTCAATTCTCTTTTCATCAACGATCATTCGAGTAAACGTAGCCGCGCGAGAAATATGAATGTTCTTCTTGTTCGAAGAAACAATTGCAATGCATAATATATCGTTGCGAATTGCTCCGTTTCTCTCGCGTCGCGGCATTTTATTTACAATAAAGAATATAAACTATAAATTATAACGCATACACATATAACTATAAAATTGTATCGATCTTTCGAACATTTCCATAAACACGTGTCTCCTAACTGTAGACGAAAAGTAAGCATGTCGTTTTAAGGTTTAACACCCGTTGATAATTGAATCCAGACAAGTGGCAGCTGCGGTTCAGAAATTACTCTTCGTAACGTTCAAGTTCGTGCATGATATCTTGCGGAACAGTTAACGCGCATGATCGATGTTCCGCCGTAGAAGAAGAGGAAGGCTTACGAGGTAGGGTAATTTGAATTCCAGTGCGTCATGATTAACATATCAAATAAATACGAAACAACCGTATCTCGATGAAGCAGGCATTCGTGTCGCGGTGTACCAAGCCGAACGTGGCGTGATCTACTAGCCCCCTAAAATTCCCACAAATTTCTCAAGACTTCCTGGCCGACACGCGAAAGTATCCTCGACCAGACACTTTCAGCAACTTATCGGCCGGTCGTTCTCGTTTGTCTACCAAAGTTTCCTGGGTTCCGTCGGCCACCAACGCCGGTGTCTATGTATAGAAATATCGACCTTCGCCGCGCCTTAGAAGTTAATCGGATTTAGCATCGCGCCGCTCGCAGACATGATCCATGGCCGAATAAAATATACTTTCAGGAAATATATAAGGCAAGTTTTGTAGGAGAAACCGCGGCGCGTTCTATCGATCGGCGAGGGTTCGCGGCTTGGTTTCGTGCTTGCCCGCCCATGGAATTCTCCTTTCTCCCCGGTAACTTCTAAACGCGTCTAATTTCATTTAACTTTCGCCCCGACGTGGCGCGGCGCGGCGCGGCACCGCGCCGTGCAGAGCGGCGAATCATTCCGGGCACGGTAAAAACAGGCGCACTAGCTGCCAGACAATTTTCGTCGTTGATTACGCGAGCGCGCAACACGGCGAATATCTTGCGGCCGTGAAACAGATACGTAACGGTCCGTTTTCCGCATGGAACCGCGGCACCGTGCACGGGCAGAGGCGCAGGCCCGCGTACCGTGGAACCGCCAACGATGTTTCGCGAGTCAAGCCCGGCGAATCCGGCGGTTTAGCCGGTGAAAAATTTCTTTAGGATGCAAATAAGTTCGCCGCGTACCTACTGCCTTCGCCTCGTATCTGCCGCCGACACTGATTTCGCGTGCGGGCATGCAGAAGTTGCAATGTCAGCCAAGAACGCGGTATCCGTGCGCGCATATTCCATCGGCTCGGAAAGCCAGATACCAGAAACACAACGCTCTTCGAGCCGTATCACCCCAATCGCGCCAACGTAGTAGACTTGCTTTTGTTGTTGCCGCGGAAGTTGACGTTACACCGGCTCGCACGGAGAGGGACACGGTTGGCGGGCCGTCGATGTTAATCAAATTTGTTCCGGCGAAACTGGAGCGAAAATAAGTCGATCCGTGTTTAAGCGTTTCCGTCGTTACCGAATATTTATATATTTATATATTTTATATATTATATATTTATTATATATATATAATATATAATAATATATAATACATATATAATATATAATAATAATATATAATACATAATATATTATAATTAATTCATATATTTATTATATATATAATATATAATAAATATATTATAATTAATTCTAATCTTCCGCTGGAATATCTCTTCTTCTAGAATAATTGCTTAACGTCAGTCATAAGTCATCAAGGATCGTCGAGTCAAGATTATCACTCTAATGATCACGCGTGGAAACGCGGATATTCTTGCGGACAGAAGATTCAAATATATAATATATAAATATATAAAATATAATAATATATAATACATAATATATTAATAATTAATTATAATATATTATGTATTATATATTATTATATTTTATATATTATTAATTATTATTAATTATAATATTAATAATTAATTATAATATATTATGTATTATATATTATTATATTTTATATATTTATATATTATATATTTGAATCTTCTGTCCGCAAGAATATCCGCGTTTCCACGCGTGATCATTAGAGTGATAATCTTGACTCGACGATCCTTGATGACTTATGACTGACGTTAAGCAATTATTCTGGCAGAAGATATTCCAGCGGAAGATTAGAACGTTGAACATCTTTGTAAATGTCGGGTATCGAAGGAAACGCTCGAGCACTGATCAACTTATCGTTGCTCTAGATTTATCGGAAAAAATTGGATGAAAATCGACGTCCTGCCAGCTGTGTCCTCTGCTCCTTGTCAGACGCGGAAACGCCGGAACAAGAGATCCGATCGCCGGATCGCTTCTTACTAATCGAAGTTTCCACGAGAGGAGATCATCCTCGGATCGATGCATCGAAATCCCACGAAACAGGAAACTTCGCGTTTCGTTCTTAATCGTCGCTGATACGATCTCGGTCGGCGAACAATTCGATGGAAAATTCAAAAGTCTAGAAGATCCGACACGGTGTAGACATTTAAGACGATCGTCGTCGGAGTCTATTAAACCGGAAAAGAGGGGATAATTCTATATACACGTGGCTTAACGACGATACATACTTCCACGGTCGACAATTAAGCGATGATCTCGTGCTTGGATCGCGGAAGTTTTGTCCAGTTAGTTGCCTCTCGAATCGCAACGCTGCGCGATAGTGAACAATGCTGAAACGGGAGCAACGACGGCCCAAATGCCGGGGCTACCTTTAACCCTTTCGCTACGGCGGGCCTCGCCGCGGAGTCCCTCGTGTAGAACGGAGCACCCTGCCGAAAGCAGGAACATTAACCCCTTGACATACCATTTTCTTCGCAGTTACTGCGATTAGAAATTTTTCGATTGCAATAATTTCTTAGAAGCGAAAGAAAATTGCTGCTTATTGTATATATGCCTAAATTCACTTGAATGCTTAAACATTGATAACAAGAGATTAGAAATTTATTGCAATTTTAAAGGACAGAATAACAGCTATACTCGATAAATTATTACTAGAAATTTTCATGACGAATCGAACTCGTCAAAGTATGGCAAGGGGTTAAACGCGCGCAGTCTTCAGCATTCGGGGCCAAGTCTTTTGCTTCAAAAACGTTGGATTAATATGACCAGATTTATTACAATTGATCGTAGTTTCTGGTAGATGATAGCGTCTGCGAACAGAGGAAAGCGAGACGATGGCCCTTGTTTTAACTTTTGGCTCCATCGTTGTGACCGGTGACTATAGTCACCCGTCGTGTATAGGTGGCATCTTGTGGCCGGTGACTATAGTCACCCATCGTACTCAGGTGTCGTTTTGTGGCGGGTGACCATAGCCGCCCGTAGTAGCGAAAGGGTTAATACCCCGTGAGAGGAATTTGTACTCGTTAGCGACTCGAAAGACAGGAGGAAAATAAACCGTGGAACGTCGGCCAATTCGGCTAAAATTTGTAGAATCAAAGTGGTGGGTAGGATCCGGCGGAGGTGCAGCGGAGGAGAATCGATATCGCGGAGCCACTTGGTAGAACGACCACTGGAGGAGCTTGGCTGAATGATAGACAGAGAGAATCGTCGAGGAAGAATGAGGAGAGGAGAGGAAAAAGAATGGTGGGGAACCTTGGGAGCGAGGCAGAGAAGCAGAGGAACAGGGACGAACAGAAGGAGAGAAACGGTGACGAGGAGAAGGAGAGAGGTAGGGGAGCAAGGGGTAGCAAGCGAGGAGTACAGACGGGAAGGGGCGAACGAGCAACAGCCGCTGCTCTTTTGTTTTCTGGGACAAGAGGGTGTCTTGGTTCGCTCAAAATCTGCGCTAGACCAGTCGAGACCCCGTTCTTCATACCTCTCGGATATGAAAGTGCGTCGATCGAGGTGCCTTCCGTCCGACACGATCTTCTGTTACGCTAGCTTCTTTTCGACAATTACAAGATCGTTCCGGAGAGTGATTGTCTCCGAGATCACGGCGGAGTAGTCGATCTGTTGATCCGAATCTTTTCCCCTGGAACCGGTACTTAGCTAAATTGTCCTCCGGTTCCCAAACCGAAGTTCGTGCCCCGGTAAACAAGTTTTCCGGGGATTTTCGAGCCGATTCGATAGTTCCTTTGACACACTTGCAAGGAAAGAGGAACGTAGCCGTATTTCTTTCCCGTACCTGTATAGCCGAGCACCTTAGAAGATGACTCTAGCGGACTCTCAATTTATCGGCACAGACGATCCATCGTTTAATCTCGTTCGATTTAGCAGCGAAAATATCGTAGCATGATCACTAGGCCGCGGGTCTTCGTGCAAAATAGAAACGTTCAAGGACGACCGTAAGAAACAGCGATTGAATGAAAATAAATTGTTTCTTCTGATAATTTCGAGAGGATAAAAAAATAGCGTAATAAAATCATTGCGCTTTATCGTTTTTCTCGTCGATACGCAAAGATCTGCGTAGGTCGAATGATAAGCAAAGAAACAATTAAATTTGTTACCCTATCAAGCGCACCTTACTATTTCGAATTTACCGCAATATCATTCTCCCAGATATAACGATAATTAATAGGTTTACGAACTCGTTTTGATTTTCGATTTAAAGCAACTCAATTCTCCGAATCGAATTAGAGGTAATTACTGGTCATTTAAACGGGCGGCAGACAGTGTCGGCAAAGTCCCGAAGCGTTCATACGGGGTGCACCGAGAACGGTTCTTCACGGTGGAAAACAAAAAGATGCTCTTACACAAGCTGATAAAACATCTGCCAGTTTGGAACTGTTTGGTAGAGTTTGTCGGCTGTACATTCGCAACGTGGCACATCCAGCGAAGCATAATGAGAGCATTGTTCTCGGAAATTATAGCCGCATTGTTATTACTCTTTCTTTTTCCGCGCTGCGCTTCCTGCTGTATCCCCCCTCCCGTTCCCCCTCTCGAGCCTCGTCACTTCTTTTCCTGCGTTTTGCAGTTTAATACCTTCCCTATCTCCTTTGTCTCTGTCAAAACGTTTCTTCGTCAGTCTTTCGGCATTTGACAACGGGAACGGACAAAACCGGCATCAAAGTTCTTTTCCGTTACCGTACCGTATCCCTGAATATCTGATTCAAAAGGACCGTGTAAAACTTCCACCGCAAATGTCAATTAGGCGACGACGAATATGCTACCTAACCTAGACACTGTATAAAATTTTTCCAATTATTATTATTATTATTATTATTATTATTATTATTATTATTATTATTATTATTATTTCCAACAATTATTTATATCTTTTCGTTCGTTCGTTTTACTTCGTCTTAGTCTGCTAACATTCGAAACATCTTAAAATTTACGAGTATTCTCGTCGCGGAAACAGCTGACTGGTTAAAAAGCAAATAGCAGATCGTAACACGGAGTAAATGGTAATATATTTAAAACTTTACGATCGGCGAGTCACTACAGCTTGTACAACGTTACGTACAAAAACGACTTGACAGAATTGAAATTATTATTTGCAATGATCCGAAGCAACGATAAAGTAACAATGTTTCCGATATATAAGCGTCATATATTTTGTCACCATTTTATACTATATATGTTAAAAAAGAACATTCCCGAGAAGCATTCCAAAAATCCATTCTCGAGAAAAGAACCTTTTCGTTGCAATCTGCCCCGGTCCACACCTATGTTCGATAATTATCGCTAACGTTCAGACGAGAATAACTCGTTAAATACTTAACCCTTTGCACTCGAGGGCTCCGGAGCGGAGCCATTTAAAATTTGTCTTCAAACTCGAGGGCTCCGCTACGGAGACAATGCAAATAATTTTCAGACGACGATATATCGTCGTTCGGTGCTAAAAGGGTTAATCCTTATTTCTTTCGGTAGAACGTATGCGCCAATTGTGTAGGTGAGAGACCGCAGTATTTAAGGGATATGTTCCACGTGGGAATAAAGCAGCAAGGCACAGTTTCACTTAGGCGTAATCAATAGAATTACTCTGCCTCTATTATGGCTGCAGCTACAAGCTACAATGGTGGATCATTAGGAATTGGAGATAACACCGTAGCAAGATCAATTCCGCTTTGAGGTTACCGTCGGTCGGTCCGAGCTGAATAGATTGGTTCTGTTATAATAGTATTAAGACGTATTTTCTCCGTGGCCACGCAATTATATAGCGAATCATGCAAATGCTCTTAGTCGAAATTAAAATTACAGCATTCAATCGACAAAGGATGATATTAATGACCGTATTAATTAGAGAAATCAGCCGGTTCAGTGTGTTAACGATTCTGACGTAATACAGTAGAATTGTACTTCACAAATAGAATGAATTCTTTAGGTAATTTTATGTGTCCGCGGTCAAACAATTGCATACTAATAAAACGCTGAACTTTACGGAAAATGAAAATCTCGTGCGTTTGTAGCAAGAAACGGGAATCACTCCAAAATTTCTACCTTTCTTTAACCCTTTGCACTCGAAGTTTTTTTTGAGTCATATTACCAGCAACTCGAAGCCATTTTAGTGAAAAGATCATATTCACATGTAAGTTCATGATATAAGCATTAAAAGAAAAGTCGTCGTTGTATGTTATTATTTTTTTAATTGTTTATGGATACAAACGTCATTTGTCACCAACAGCGAAACATCCTATAACTAATTTTTACGATTTGTTTTTGTTCTTATGTTAAAAACTGAAAATTATTTGCATTGTCTCCGTAGCGGAGCCCTCGAGTTTGAAGACAAATTTTAAATGGCTCCGCTCCGGAGCCCTCGAGTGCAAAGGGTTAATAACTTAATAAATTGAAAACGATAGATTGGAATTCTTCGATTGTTTTATTTCTACTGTTTTAAATTTTAAACTCATTCATTCTTGTCATAAATGCGTAAAATCTGCGGTCCTCTTACCGCCTACAGATACGTGTTTCAACATAAATTACTCGATCACTGTATTGCCAACAACGTTGACAACGTTGTGAATTTATATCAAGATATAAATAAGAAAACGGAATTGTTTGCTTATGAAACCAATGAAATATTTTGAATTTTATTTAATTCGTTGTATAAGCGGAGAATATATTGTTCACATTTTTCGATTAAATGGAGTAATCGATAAGTACCTAAACGAAAAGAAAACACGAGATTAAATGTCGATTGTGAGACCATAGGAACATCGAACAACGATTTCGCCAACAAAATCAACATTTTCAATCGAATACGACACGCAAATACGTACATACATGGTTTCATTGTTGCGGAGAAACGTCCGCTTCATTTGTTTGATCGTTAACCCGGCTAAACAATTTTTTATAACAACGCCAAAACGATTTTGAGGACAAACCAACGAATCTCCCTCCTTCTTTACTCAGCGGAACACGCTTGTTTAACGATTGCAAGTTAAATTGCACGGCATGCTATTATAACTTTATATCCTCGTTAGACTTTCTAAGAGAGCGTCGTCCGGAATATGTACTTTTGAGAGGCGTCGATTTACTACTCCTCGAGGAACTTCGCGGAGCTTGTAACGCGACTGAAAATGTTCTGGACATCGGCGCAACTTCGTTCTCCGAAAAAAGAAAAAAAAAAGATCGAGGGTGGGAAAAAAAGTTTCACAAAAGGTTCTCCCTTTTGGACGTTTTGTCCCCAGAAAACGCGGCGAAGTTGACTGTTAAATGAAAAACGAAAACAATTGTTGCCGGTATAGGCGAGCGAATGTCTCCATGAATTACTTAAATTAACGAAACCGGCGACTCTGTTGTACAGAACGAAAATAATGAAATCAAAAGTTCCAAGCAAATTCCCATTAACTAATTAATGTCTCTTCTCTCCCCGCCCGGCGAGTACGGTTCCATCCGAATGGACTGGGAGGAGAAACAAAATTGTGTCCGATCTCGAGATCGTCAGTTTCGAGTATCCAATACACGAATGGCACGCAACATCTTCGATTAATATATTGGTAAAGCTTATTTACGTGGAACAAAGGGAAATATCGATTGGTCGGGGCCATCAAATTGTATTACTGGTCGATGAAGCCCGCAAGATCGAACGGCAATTTGCCTGAAAACACGAACGTTTAGAGGATACGGCCGGCCGGGTATGCAGAATGTTTTTCCAGAAGGGGTGGCGAATTAGCTGATTACTTTTCCGTTCGAGAATTACGCGCAACGTGTAACGCGTAACGCGTAACGCAATTCGCAATAAACGTGCGAATAGAAATTCTTGTAAAGCGATGAAACGGCGGTCGAACGAGCTCTCGAACGAGCCATTAAAGGTCCGGGCAACGTGCAGGAAGACCGCGGTGATAAAGATCAGCCATGACTGATGAGGATGCAACCGACGGTCCTTTTGTTCGAGCCTTTTATCGTTAACGAATTTCAAACAAGCCTGCGAAAGCTCGATCCCGCAATGAGCGATTCCGATGCCAGCAATATAGGGGCATCTCTCTATTGGCCATTTGCCAGTTCGGGAGTAACAGCACTCGCGGCTTGACTCGATAGTAAACAGCCAATAGGGAACTTCGTTGCGATTCACGGTGTCGGGTTTGAAAAGCTGGCCTTGGGTGTGTAACCATTGTACTGTGATTGAAGAGGCTAATTTAGATGGACGCGTGTGTGTACGCCGGCCGGCCGGCCGGGCCGAGCCAGGAGGGAGGAAACTCTCCTAAGGAGTGTTCCTCCGCCGTCAGACAAATGACTGGCAACTGACCTCAGTCACGTTAAGAAGATTGAACGCCGAATCTCCACCAGTCAGATTTTATTCTGGACGACCTTACGCCCCTCCCCCTTTCTCCACCGGACGTTAAAAACCTCGGGGGATGTTAAATCGGCGCCAAGTCGGACGTCGAGAGATCGTCGATCTTTTCATCTTTTCGTCCCGTCCGCGTTCCGTTGCACCTTCTGCAACTATTTCAACGGATATGACGAGAGCAATGAGTGCACCATCATTCGGAGGTCGTCACGTTTCTATCCTTTCCATCCTGTCTATCCATTTGCACACGGTGTATGCAGTCGAGACTATTGTTACCGCGTCGGATGCCGAGTTGGTCGCATAGGCGTGGCACTAATTTTTGACTAGTCTCCAAAATTCATTTCAATTGCAATATAAACTGAACTTTGCTAGGTCATTTAGGACGTAAAGAAGTTGAAATGTCATCCGCTATGATAAATTTTATCTTTTTAATTTCAATTTCATGAATCAAATTACTTAGATTTCGTGGGAATTTTGGGGGTTGATTCTCGGCGCTCGACGTGTCATTAGACTGCGGACGTTTATGCGAAATAAAAATTGCCTGCAAGTAAAGGAACAATTAAATTTTCACTAAATTAGTATCTGTTTTCCGTGCGAAGTGTCAAACGTATCGTACTATTTCGAATGTGTGTACCATAATATTATTTTTTCGAGTCCAACGAGTAACAAAGATTTACGAACTGTTTTGGTTTTCGATTTGAAGCAACTCAATTTTATTAATCGAATTAGAGGTGATCTATGACACCGAGTAGGGCTGGCCATGAAGAGATTTCGTACATAATCTAGCAAATATTGATCATTTTACTATCGAAGTCCGGGAATGAAAGCAAATGAAGACGTAGTACAAGAAACAAAAATTGTCTCGTTCTATTACGAGAATTGTTGAAGACGAAGAAGAGCTATCCGACACAGTTGTAAATGAAATCGTGGTGCAATGGTTTGACGAAATGTCGCTCCACGACGAGCACACTCGAAGATCTTCGGTGGCATACTCCAAGACAGACGTGCCGGGGTACCTTTTCTCGAAATACCAGCTGAGACCAGGAGCCACTCTGTCGCGTTTTGCTGGTCAGACCAAACATTCCCGCGGGGAGAAATAACGGGGCCGCCCACACTTTGGCCGATCAACCCGGAGGCGTCGACGAGGGACGAAATTTGGACTCCCCCAACATCGAGTTTCGGACAGAAACTCACTGCCGTCCCGCCGTTGTCTCGCTTCAGTTAATAAGGGGGTCAGGATACCAAAGCTGATGCGTGCAGGTCCTAGGATGTAGGAAAACATCTTCGGTGTACTCCGGAGGCCGTTATCGTACATTTGAGAAGGGCTTGGAACTAGGAATCTCCTCGTGGGTGCTGTTGCTGCTCCTTAACTAGAGAATAGAGGGGCCCGGCTAGGCGAATGACCAATACGGTGGCCAGTCCTTCGTTGTAGGGTTCAAAAACGCTTTTGGTCTTACCCTCCTAAGTTATGACAATTGGCGAGAAAATCATTTCTGCAGAATTTGCGTTCAGCAGAATTGCAGTCAATGGCTTCATTTAATCTTCTAACATTTAGAAATATTGTTTAACATTTTGTACTGTAAAAGGAAGACTCTTCAAGTAACGTTGAAGAATCTGATCCAAAAATTGTCTATAGCTTCTCTGTTCTTAGATAGTTTGCTAAGTTGTTCTATACGTAGCTTTTTTTATTTAGTGAAGATGTAGGTATTTTATTTGGATTACATTCTTAATAAACGTTGTTGACGAATAATGCCGAGTTTTATGTGTTACTTCTAAAAATGTATATAACGATACCCAAAAGCAACCAATTTTCCCATGCAGCAGTTGGAAAAGAGCTATTTGTAACGATCGGCATGAAAGAAATTAATCAATGAACTGTAAAAAAGGCGCAATACTCTATCATTGTTATTAAGTCCGATTATGTTCCGAGTTAATATCTGCATAAATCAATCCTTATTCGAATAACAAACAATTTCTGTCCAACTCTGGTTCGCATAATTCCGATTCAGATGAATTTTGAGAACAGTTATAATAAAAAAATTCGCGAGAAACCTTGCTCGAAATTGGAAAAACCTGGCCTAGCTTCTAATATATTCTCAAGAACATAAAGAACAGCTTGTACAAAAGTTTTTCTATTCACGTATAGATCACCGGGCTTGTGGACATGTTAAGGCCGCTCTATCGTCGAACTTTTAATCCCGTCCCGCACGATTTTATTAAATCTCCAGGTTGAGCGTGATATTCTGGTCGCTGGTTAATCGCGCAGCGGCTACATCGACGCCGGTCTAACCAAGTTCCGCGCATTAAAAAAAAGTTCCGGAAGAAAATCCACGGGCACACGTAGAATTTGCCTCGCGTTCTCATCGGCGACAGCCGCGAGGTGACGATCGGATCGAAATAGAAACACGAAGTTGTGTTTGAAGCCGCTTCCGCGGCTAGAATTTCTTGCGAGCAAAGATAGACCCGGGTAGGTGGTCGGGGAACGTAGCTATTACTCTTGATGTAGATGCCGACTGTGTTTATCGATGATTTGGCGTCTATCCGCCTTTAGCCGCGACGAAGTAAAAATAAAATGCACAAGAATGTTTGTGGTGGGGCGATTTGAAAACCTGTAACGCCTGAATAAATATCGATGGTAATGAAACATTAGCGTCGCATGTGATCACGTTTCCCATTTTCGAAAACGGTTCGGTATCGGTTATTCCTTCTGTTTCAATGTTTTGGCACCTAAACTGCTGCAGATTGGAATAACAGTCGATACCTCTGTCGTAATCGCAATGCGGAGCTATTGGTGACACAATTATAGCAAGTAAATTTATTCTCCGTCCTATTTCTCTTTTCATAAAATATGTTTACTTCTCCCAAGAATATGTCGAATAAATTGTCATCTATTTTGAAACATTGAGTCTTATATTATTCGTAAACTGAATGTTCCCTTCAACCAATATTGTAAAAGATGTTTATATTGCGAATAAATATCCAGTCAAATAAAAATTGATCTTATTCGTATAAACATTCATTTGAATAAGGAGTTATTTGTTATTCGAATAAGGATTTATTTGTGCCATTATATGGCAGTATTATAGCATTATTATAGCATTATTATAGTGCAGGAATTAATTCGCAAAGCAATTGATACGAATAAAAATTATGGAATATAGCGTTTTCCATAGTTTATTTTTTTTCTGTTCACCTGCTGCATCGGAAAGTGTTACGTTTGGATAGATTGATCAAGTCATCGTAAATGCCATAACTCGTACTTACAACACGTATTATGTATGCGTAAGATTACATAAAAAACAAACGGTCAATAATTGTTGGCATTATTATTCGAATTTTCATAATCTCCATTCGAATAATTTATTCAAATAAAAAATGAAGAATTGTTCGAATAATAGATAGAATAATTTGTTACGCGGACAAGGAATAATTGTTGCTCGAATCAAATATAATTGTGCTAGATAAATAATAATAATTAGATAGATATTTATTCAAAATAATTTGAATAATGCACACCGATATGACAGGCGACGAGCCGATACCGCTGACCCGAATTATCACGAGAAAAATTTGTATCGGAGCGCCTAGCAGGGATACAATAATCTTCGAGATAGGATATCTCATTTTTTTCTCTCCTCTTCACACTCGACCAACCTCTTTTTTACGTCCATTTCTTTTTACCCTCTTGATTCCACCCCGCAGCTGCAAGCGTAGTCCTCCAGCTACCTCCGCGACGATATCGACCCCTCCCGTCAACCCCTCGACCCCCTTGTCCACCGTTTCGCAACTCCCACGCGTTTTTTTCCCGTACCCAGCCCCGCGACTCCTTCTAAATCTTCCCGGGTTCTTCAACCCCCTTTCCCCTTTGCATTATAGTATCGCAAACTCGGAACTATCTTAAGAAGATTTCATGCCAGCGAGGTCTTACGGTATAAAATAATACCGAAGATACCACCGGGAACGCGCACCCGACTCATTCGTGATTCCCTCGAATTTTTCAACTTAATCGGTCTCTCTTGAACAGCATTCAACCCACGGAGAACCTATTCGTCGAAGATATTAGTCTGTATCGAGGATATGATTACTCCGCTGCGAGAAATAAAAGAACCTGGACGATGTGGAGTCTACTATTATTTCGGGCCTTTTCTATCGCGATGGGATCTTGTACACTTAGAAGCAACCGAGACAATATCATTTAACCCTTTCACACCTTCCACGACGGGGCGGGCCCCCCGCGCGTTCAAACATGGGTAAAAATGTTTGAGAAAGTATCGGAAATACAGAAAATTCTCCATAATTGACGCTCAGATTGTACACGAATTTGGGAAGAGGAGACACGATTACACGAGCCATACAGCTGGTTTTTATACAGGGTGTCCCGAAAATGTCTCGCAATCTGGAAATGAGAGATTCCCGGGGTCATTTGAAGTAACTTTTTCCTTAGCGAAAATGCAATCCGTGGCTTCGTTTACGAGTTATTAACCCTTTCGCTCCGAACGACGGATATATCCGTCATCCATATGAAAACTCGCGGAGCCGAACGCCGGATATATCCGACATCCACATGATCGCCCTCTGGGGACGAACGCCGGATATATCCGACATGCTGGTAAAATCGCAACCTAATTTTTGGACTGCACCGCCTCTTGTTACTATTGCGTGAATCTTTTGGCGAAACAAACAAACGACAGTCCGAAATAAACGACACACCATTCAAGTTATATTTGTTCTACCTGCATTTCTCATTATTATTGTGTTACATGTCATAAAGGGATAGAAAATCGAAAGTACTAACTTTAGGACTAATTATTATGTATTATGTTTTGTATTATGAATCTTATGTTTTATTTTATTACTGTATATTATATATTATTTCTTCACTTTTTCCATTGTTAATGAAACTTTTTTTACCTATTAAATAACTTTATACCTTATGCAGAAATTATAACTATATTGTTTTAAAGAAAAATCCCTTTTCTTCCCAAATACACTATCCACGCGCAATGTGCACAATTTCGGCGGGTGGTTCCGTTCAGGAGGGGCGCTACGGCGGACTGAACCGCCGTAGCGAAAGGGTTAACAAAAAAGCAGTGACCAATGCGAGGCGAGCACGGCTGGCGCGAGGCGGTCGAGCCAATAAACGGAACTGGGCTTCGATTGCTAAGTGTTCAGAGTTTCCGTAAGGATACAATTATTTAATAATTCTGTAATCTCGCATCGATGGAGAACATTTGTATTATTTGGGTGAACCGAGAGCGTTGATAATAAAAGAGAAAATGTAACACGCCGACTACTTTAAAATATGAAGTAAATATTATCATACATTATTCGAAGTAATTTATTTAAAGTAATAATTCTACTCGTTTGTGTTTCCGTGGAATTCTATAACCCAGAATCACTCGGATCAAATTATTCTCGCGATGCTTTGTTCGACACGCGTTTATGTAATTATGCGTTCGTGTAATAATACAATGAAAACCTACATTCACGTTGCTGGATTTTCATTTTGTCATATCTTTTGCCACGTCACGATGCTCCTATGCAGAACAAAGACACGGCATCGCAGGAACGTGCCCAGTGTTCGGATAATAAGAGCTCAGCAACATGTCCCGTAAACCGTGCACTGTGACCAAATTAGTCCGGATAAATGGCGTTTTAGTGCATACATATTCATTTCGCAGATAGGTATATCTCTTAATTGAATTATCGTCGCAGTAACTGTTACCGTATATGTATGTAGGTAATCTGTGCCCAAATAACAAAGGGATTTCGAACGATAATCAGAGGTGCGTCGAAATGTAATAGACCGAGAAAATCGGGATAACGAGTACGTTTTTGCCCGTCAATAATAAACGTAACGATTTACAAGACGATCACAGATTAATTATAACGTGATCGTGATGCGTTTCCCCGAGAACAGAATTAGCTTCGTTTGCGGTTATAACGAGCAAAAGTAAATATCGAGTTCCCCGCGAACACATTTCTCAACACGTTCGAATTTTATCCCAGTGATCTGACCACGGATAATTCGGAGATTCGAGCCCGCGGTGCTGTGAAACGTAATTAATGCATTGTTAATCCATTATACCGAGCGAATGGAAGGAAAAATAAAATGCTTAGAATCAACCA
Source organism: Megalopta genalis (assembly GCF_051020955.1). NCBI lineage: Eukaryota > Metazoa > Arthropoda > Insecta > Hymenoptera > Halictidae > Megalopta > Megalopta genalis. The sequence continues at coordinate 5,502,792 of NC_135027.1, forward strand.
GGGAGTTTTTTCGAACTTCCTATCTCCTGCTCCCGTGTCTTTCGCTTCGCAAAATTCGCGATCCCGCTGATAGCCGGTGCTACAATACACGTTGAACGCACGAACATCGTTGAACATCGTCGCTGAACTGTGGATTTCTATGCAAAACAAAAATTATCCGCATTTGTTGCGAGAACCAGGAGTCACTTACGAATTTCATCATTTCTGTAATAATCATAATAGGTTTAGAGCAACGTACCGATACTCTCAGTCATTCTTCAACTCTTTCTTCTCTTTAAAATTACGGATATCGATTTTTTGCCACAAATACATAAAATCCGCAGTCTAATTATCACGAATGAATGAAAAATTACTTCATTTCCGTTCCATTCGTCCATTCGCTGCACCATTTCAAGATCTAAAGCCAATACTATTTGTCACTTCGCGTTCCCATTCTAGCACGCGCGAAATGAGTCTGTCGCTGGAACTTGAAATCGTAACAGCGTTATAGCACACGCTTCGAGCGTTTTGTTACTATTTTCAAGTAAACGAAATATGCTCAGAATTTACAACAATAAATTAAAAATTACCTTCTTATGTTTTTTTTTAAATATTGCTACGTGTACGTTTAGAAACCGAGTAACATCTGACATAGACAGGTGCAACGTTTATTTATTTGCTAAATAAACTATGTGGTTTGAAATATTAACCCTTTGCACTCGAAGTTTTTTTTGAGTCATATTACCAGCAACTCGAAGCCATTTTAGTGAAAAGATCATATTCACATGTAAGTTCATGATATAAGCATTAAAAGAAAAGTCATCGTTGTATGTTATTATTTTTTTAATTGTTTATGGATACAAATGTTAGGATATATAAAAAAAATTATAAAATTATTACATTTTGTAATCTTCCAAAGTGTGATACCTCTCGAAGCAATTGCCAATATGTAATCTTGGCTTCTCTAGACAGGTATCACAAAAATAATGGGTCTGCCGTCTTTCGCCTGGAATTTTTCTGTTCGAACACACTACACAATCTTTCTTGGTTCCAGAATGTATAATATGTAGGTGGTTATTGAGCCTGGCCTCCGTATTTGGTGTGTAACTGTATTCTCGAGATGTGCTGTTTTGTCGGAAATTTCCAATCAATTGGTCCACCAACAATTTTACAAACTTCACTTCAATATCACTTTCAATTCTCGGTATGTGTCGTCGTACAGCAGGAAATATATCACTATCATTAGAATCGGATTCATGGCTTAGTTCAATATTGTCTGCTTCATCACGGCCAAGAGCGTCTATATTATTTATGTAATGTTCACTATGAACTTCAAATTCTAATTCGTCGCTACTACTTTCAATATCACTATAATTTTCACAAATTTTCCTTTATTTGCCATATCGGAGATATAAATATGTATTCAAAATATAAAAACAACAGATAAACTAGAATCCGATATACACTCTACTGCTGAATAACACGACTTAACTCACTTGCATCCAAGTGCGGAATGCGGAATGTTGCTCAAACCGCGATTGTGTGCTGTTATCGAGAGCATAACAATCCGCGAGCCGCGACCGTCATTTGTCACCAACAGCGAAACATCCTATAACTAATTTTTACGATTTGTTTTTGTTCTTATGTTAAAAACTGAAAATTATTTGCATTGTCTCCGTAGCGGAGCCCTCGAGTTTGAAGACAAATTTTAAATGGCTCCGCTCCGGAGCCCTCGAGTGCAAAGGGTTAATAAATAAATGTGAGTTTAATTTACTTTGTACACAGTGTTTAAAATTTCTGCTACCTACGTGCTAAACTTTACGTACCAAATGTTCATTCAAGAAAAAACTTCGAGTCTTCATATCCGCGTACAGTACGCATCAAATCTTTTTTTACAGCACACATAAAACTTTTTTTTAAATGAAAATCAAATCGTATGAGAGGGTGAACTTTGAGATGAAGCAAGGGCAAGAAACATTGAAGAGAAGATTAGGTAACAAGCATCAAATAGAAAGTCTGCTGACTTGAAATTAATTCTTGATCTGTCCGTTTTGTTTTGATAAACATTTATACTATCAGGTATTTATAAATAGAAAAGCTATACAATAATATCTCCCGCACCACAGGGAGATATTGTAATGCCAAATTTCGGGTTGCTGTAAATTTCCTTGTGCTAGTCCTACGCCTATGTAATTTATTGCTGCGTCGATGCTAAGGGTCGACGGAGTCGGTCAAGCGTGCGATGCGGCACGCGACGCGAATTTCCGAAAGACAATACAAAATGGCCTGTTTGGGTGCGAGTCAGGTAAGAAAAACCACGGAGCTACAAGGTACAGTAAATTTTCCTTTATTGACGCTCAGAGGTCGGAGACAAAAACGGACGATTTGGGAAGGTACGATTATTCGAGCCTTGCGGCTCGTTTTTATGGTTTTTGACAATCGATGACCATAAAAACGAGCCGCAAGGCTCAGATAATCGTATCTTTTCTTCCCAAATTGTCCACTTTTGTGCACAATCTGAACATAAATTAGGGAGAATTTACTGCACGTGGTAGGTACTAAACCGAATTGTCTTCGAATCGTAGCAAAGAAATTAGAAAGAAGAAAATTAAATCATTGTTTTTTCTTCTAGCATCGCTATGTATTTATATTAATTATTAACCGGCACGCCGACCGCTGCCTTTTTCCCGACTGCCCCGAATTTTTATAAAAACAAGCCGCGAGGCTCGAAGAGAATCGCAACTTAGTATTCCCAGATCTGCCAGTTTTAATTCCGACCTCCGAACATTTCTGGGAGAAATTACTATACTCCCACTTTAATTTCTCATAAAGTTACGCTGACACGAACAGTGATTTGCAATTGCATTTACCTCGAACAGCGTGCGTGTCTACTTTCTCACTTTCAGATTCCAGCAGGAAAAATTGTTCATCCTTCGTTTACGTGCTCAGTTTATAAGTCAATTAACTTGTCTTCAAACACGGTATCAAATATTTTAAAAGGGGGACGATCATATTTCTAAAATACGTTGCGAAAAGCTTTTTTCAAGGAGTTCGATTATATTACAAATATACCTGGAAAATGGTAAGTGTACAGATATTTTCAGAATAATTTCACTATACGGCATAGTGCATTCGATCAAGTTTAAGATTTTACTAGTTTATACACAGGACTAGAAAAGAAATAGATTTTTGAAAGTAAATTGACTATCAAAATGTTTTGATCTTCTCATGTAATACAGAATTTAGCAAATGAACTGCTTTTGAAACGGTAATTACATATGAAAATAGCATTTTAACCCTCTACGGGCCGATCTTTTTCTTAGATATGAAAAAATTTGTGCAACGGAAAATCTATTACTATAAACCTATATATGCTAGTTAAAAAAATATTTAACAGTTTGAACAACATTATTATAATTAATTCAATTTGTAACTTTGAAGTAACAACGGCTTACAATGATTCCACTTCTGTGCATAAATGCTTAAGCGTGAAATTCCATAAAACAGTTTCAATTTGGCGTTAAACATTGATGTACGTTGCATTTGGAACTGGTTGCCAAATAGTTTCTTGTGGTCCTGAATTTTCCTCATCCGATGATAATTCGATACTAAATTCAACGTCGCTGTCAACAATATTTACGCGTCGTCTGGTAAATGCTACTGGATGATCTTCATCGGACTCAGAATCTAATAAAGAATCTTCGGATCTATTACCGCTGGTGCGTCTAATTCTAATTCCTCTTTTATTTGTATATGATTTTGTATCCATATTTTGGGGATATTTGATACATAAATTTGAAAACAGAAGAAAGCACAACTATTATCCTAGATACACTCGAATCTACCACAATATCCCAATGTAACCTGAAAGTTACAAAACTGTATCATATACAAATGGTAACAAAATGATTACTGAAATGCAAATAAATAAATTGTTAGTGATATACGAACTCAGAGCTATTATATACGCTTTTTTCTATTTAGTAAACACCGACAAAAGCACAAATAATCTCAATTACACAAGGGGTGGTCCCTTTGGTTTCTATCTGCAGACAACTTGCAAGGTTGACATTTTAGGTATATTAATATTGATTATATTAGGTATATTAATATTGAATATATATTAGGTATATTGATAATTTTGACATTTCAGGTTGGTGGTGCTGCCTACCGTCATCAATATTGTTATTGGTTATTTCAGAGGTATTATATAATTAAGACGTATACATCATCTCGTGAAAAAAACTAAAACTATTTGCTAAAATGTGGATATATTAGCTTGTGACTTGAAAGTTACATGGGCCTATAGAGGGTTAATTTCCATGTAAAAACTTCTGCCCGCCTTTAATAGTTTCGAAATAATCGGCTTTTATGCGCTTAGTGAGGACACGCTGTATATTGAACAGGCGTATCCACTTAACTCGGAACTCACCCGCGCGAAAACAAACACGACCAGCAACACCGTGACACATACGAATACTACTGCATTTATACGTTTCGCTCGCATTCGCTGTCCCCAGAAGTTCCTTGGAGTGACGTTTTTCGATACCGACTTAATCTGCGTTACTATCCCGTTTATGTCCTGTTCAAACCAGAGTTGGACATTATTCAAATTGTTTCGAATAGATATTTATTTAAGATAATACTCCGAATGAATTCGTTTCGCGATCGATTATTTTAATCGAACAAGAATTATTCGTTTGTTCGCCAGAAATTATTCTATCTATTACGGTGCGAATAATTGTTGACTGTTTTTGTCTTTATGCAATTTTATGAGAATACATTTATACGAGTACATTTTCAGGATCAATAGCTTCGGCATATTCAACCGATACCACGCGACGTCCGACGTCATGCAAACACGCCGATGCAACATTTGAAGATAAGTTAATCTTAAAAAGTAATACGGATTATTTGAATCGATAAATTGAATTCCTCTACGCGAATAAATTCCTATTCGAACGAATTCTTATTCTATTCTATCCTATTCGGATAGATTCTTATTCAGACAGATCCTTATTTCGATAAGTTTTTATTCGAATGGGTTCTTATTCGGATAAAACCTTACGATTGAATAATTAAATGGCTGAATATTTATTTATTCGATAGTATCAAATCAAATTTTATTCATTGATCTTTCGATCTATCGTCCGTCATCCGAATAAAATTTCGCCCAACTCTGGTATAAACTCGTTCTCGTAAAAAAAAATACTCGCAATTGACTGATGACGTTTCCATAATGCAATCGTAAATTGGATCGCGCAACAATTTGATTTTCATCAGTGAGGAATGGTTGATAACTTACACCGCGTCTACGGAAGCCATTCTTGTGCATTATCGAGTTCGACCTTTCTCACGTTACGATTGTCCGCCGCATCAAACGTGATTTCTAATGCCCGGTTGAATGACATTTAATTGTTAAATGGGTGAGTTTTTTATTGATAATATTCTTCATATTTCTGTAACAAACATATCCCTTACGTTCTTTAACACTATTACTATTTATTAAATTAGCTTTGCAAATCATTCGTTGAACTGTATTCGGACACGGAATTATTTAAATTAAAATATCATTTATGTACTTTGCTAATCTTCACTGTACACCTTCCTTAAAAATTTCATATGTTGACCTTGACATAACCTTGATATGTCCTTGACATAACCTTGATATGTCCTTGATATGTCAAGGCTATGTCAAGCTTATTGATAATATTCTTCATATTTCTCTAACAAACATATCCCTTAGGTCCTTTAACACGATTATTATTTATTAAACTAGCTTTGTGAATCATTCGTTGAACTGTGTTCGGCCACGGAATTACTTAAATTAAAATATCATTTACGTACTTTGTTAATCTTCACTATAAACCTTGCATAAAAATTTCATATGTTGACCTTGACATAACCTTGATATGTCCTTGACATAACCTTGATATGTCCTTGATATGTCCTTGACTTAACCTTGATATGTCCTTGACATAACCTTGATATGTCCTTGATATGTCAAGGTTATGTCAAGGTTATTTGAAGGTTATTTGAAGGTTATTGATAATATTCTTCATATTTCTCTAACAAATTTGCTTTGCGAATCATTCGTTGAACTGTGTTCGGACACAGAATTACTTAAATTAAAATATCATTTACGTACTTTGTTAATAACCTTGATATGTCCTTGACATAACCTTGACTTAACCTTGATATGTCAAGGTTATTGATAATATTCTTCATATTTCTGTAACAAACATATCCCTTACGTCCTTTAACACGATTATTATTTATTAAATTAGCTTTTCGAATCATTCGTTGAACTGTGTTCGGACAAGGAATTATTTAAATTAAAATATCATTGACGTACTTTGTTAATCTTCACTGTACACACCTTGCTTAAAAATTTCATATGTTACACACAAGGTGTCATGCACACTAGAAAATTAAAACGGCCGTCACGGTTAAATTACTTACTATTTCGGGTCCAAAAAAATAGTAAATATTCCTCAGACGTTCTAAAGTAAAGGTGAACAGCGTTTTTCTTAAAAATATCACTGTTACGTAGTTAAAAGAAATCCGGAAAATTCTCGCTTCGTGATTTGTTCAATACTTCGAACGCGGCTCGAGTCCGTCCCGATCATCTGTCAAAGCCTCGTGCTGCGGGCTCTCGAACTTCGCGCCGTCACCTCTCATTGGTCAGTGTTTTCCATTAATAACTCGTAAACAAAGCCGCAGATTGCATTTTCGCAAAGGAAAAAGTTACTTCAAATGACCTCAGTTACCCCTCATTTTCGGCTGTTAAAATAATTGTGGAACACCCTGTATATATATGAAACATGCTGAAGATTTCATTGAGATCGGTTGATGTAATTTTCGCATGTTTCGGTGACTGTAGCTTGATTATGCATCAACCGAGTTCAATGAAATTTTGGGCATGAATAAAAAAACAAATGTTTTAATTTTCATTACAAGCTCAGATAAAATAGTGAAAGAACGAGTTTGTTAAATCGAATAATAACGCGCATTAGTCTAATATTGAACACCTGCTCGCAAAGTTCACTTTTGGCGACAAATCCTGTTTCTGGAACCGGATGAGTCTCGAAGGACCTAAGTTTGATGAATGCGGGTGCAATAGTGCTCTAGTGCAATTCCTGCTTATTCTAGTGTACAAGGCTTGCGAATTAAGTGGACAGATAATCTTGTATATAATGTGTATGGATAAGTATACAGAGATGCAACGAATACGTCATTTTGTTTGCGATGCCTAAACAAGTGAACGCACGCTGTTCTTCTGATACGCAATCAATTTCGCATTGTTCTTAATCAAATCGAAAATCCATTATACCGCATACAACTCCGTTAAATTACGGACATATTTTTTCTACATTTTTCTTTCTGATAATATCTTTATGCTATTAGGTACTATTTGTACCTCTGTTAAAACTTTTTATCGCCGTATATAATAAATAATAATAATTTCTTCCAACGGAATCGAATATATCTTTTCGAAACAATTCCCACCGGTCTAACAGTTTTCATAGCTAAAATCTTGTAGACATTGTTTAACCCTTTCGCTACTACGGACCACTATAGTGGCTTTCCATATGATGCCACTGAGGTACTACGGACCACTATAGTGGCTTTCCATTTGGTGCCACTGAGGTACTACGGACCACTATAGTGGCTTTCCATTTGGTGCCACTGAGGTACTACGGACCACTATAGTGGCTTTCCATATGGTGCCACTGAGGTACTACGGACCACTATAGTGGCTTTCCATTTGGTGCCACTGAGGTACTACGGATCACTATAGTGGCTTTCCATATGGTGCCACTGAGGTACTACGGACCACTATAGTGGCTTTCCATTTGGTGCCACTGAGGTACTGCGGACCACTATAGTGGCTTTCCATTTGGTGCCACTGAGGTACTACGGATCACTATAGTGGCTTTCCATATGGTGCCACTGAGGTACTACGGACCATTATAGTGGCTTTCCATAAGATGCATTATATTGCATAATGTTATTTCCTCTTATACTGCAAATTAAAGAGCGCATGCTAAGACGTTATAAAATACCCTGGAATACCCTTTATTTATAAATACCCTTTGGAGAAAAATTTTTTCGTTCGAAATATTCATTCAATTCAAACAGCTTAGGTTCTCCGCCGACCGCCGCGGAGTACCGACTTCCGCTGACGATCGCCGTCGCGTAGCGTGGTGATGCAGCGCTCTGTTCAGCAGAAGTACCGCGACGGAGAATCCGCCCGTAGCGAAAGGGTTAACATACAATATGACACGGTGTGTACGCTTCAGGGCAGATATTTTAACTCCTTGCCGTACTTTGACGAGTCCGACTCGTCACGAAAATTTCTATTATTAACTCATCGAGTATAGATGTTATTTTGTCCTTTAAAATTGCAATAAAATTCTATTCTTTTGTCGTCAATATTGAAGCATTCAAGTAAATTTAGGTGCACAATAAGCATTAATTTCTTTTTCTTTCTAAGAAATTATTAGAATCGAAAAATTTCTAATCGCAGTGACTGCGAAGAAAATGGTATGTCAAGGGGTTAATAAATATTCGCAAAAGTCAGCAGGACGTGAGGCATAATAAATAACGAGCGAGAAAACGAGTATAAAAATCCTCTCTTTCCGCGTTGCATGCGAACGTATCGAGAAGAATAGAGCAAACAGGTGTCTGGTCGTCTCGCCGTTCGTCAAATGACTGCGATTAAATTTAACGACTTTTCCTGCGCCTTTAACTTTAACTTTTCTCCCCGAGGACTTTTCAGCACTCGCATTCCGCCATTACGCGAAGGTCGAGCTACAGGTCTGGCCATAGTCCGCCGACCTGATGATGATACGCGGTGCCCTCATATGTTCCCGACATTTTGCCTGGACTCTGTCATTTTACATTTTGTTCTCACGAAAACAATGAGACCATCGTACGAATCGAGATGAATAATTATGACAGCATTGGTCGTCATTAGACGGCGCGTCTTTATGCAAAATGATAACTGCGCGCGTCAATTGCGGGGAAGAAAAATTGAATTCGAAGTTATTGTTTGTCCCAATGATTTTAATAAATTTATAACAGCGTAATGATTCCCTTAAATCATTCTATACAATTCTCCGTACTATACTTTCTTTAGCGCTCTTTGTTTATTAATCGTCTCAATGTATATTCTTTTCGTTTGCACATTTTTTATACGCCGCTCTTGGATAATTATATCAAAAAGGACTCATTTTCTGCTTTAGAAAGCATTTCAGACTATCGTGCTGATAGTTGGCACACATAAATTAGTACGTATTTTATATTAATTTATTATACCCAAGTAGTGCATATTTACCGATCGTTTAACTGCTGATTAAATTCTTATAACTTATTTATATCTCTTATTATACCTTTCTACTTACTTTCGTCATGGCGTTGCAAAGCTAACGTTCTTAAAGATTTATTTATTTATTTATTTATATATTAATGCTTTAAATCAGGCGGTTCATTTAGCAAATACGTTATTGTTACGTCTACGTATGTTCGATATTACTTATCATAAGTTTAAAAATTTCAACAATTCGGTAAACGTGTGAACAGGTTACCATGAATTTTCAAGGTGAAACGTTCGCTCGCTCAGCCGTTTCGACAACCCGTCAGAAATCGTAAAATCTTTAGCAAGTTCGATCCCTCGCTAATCTACTTCGGTGTACACTCGTTTTTCGGAATGACGCGGGATCGCGCGATAAATACACCGAAAGGAGCCCAAATTGAAATAAAAGTCAGAGATCCAGTATGCCAGTAGGTTCGTTTCGTTGCCGGCTTTTAAAGAAATTGGCTGACGCGAAGTACCTTTTTCGCTCGCGCTCGGATACACGCGATACGCGCGAACCTTCTCCACCTGGGTGTTTCGATTCCTGGCATCTTTTTTCGGTTATTAACATGAGAATTTTCTCGGTGGGTCCAACATCCAAATAAGAACGGCTTCGCGAAACCCTTTTTAAGTACAGCAACTCGCACGAATACTCGGACAATCTTCAGGAGAAAATAATTTGTCTCGAATAGAACCAAACGACTCGAGCTGCTCTTAAGTTATTAGCAGAATTAGTTTAATAATGCGACATTTTTTTTATATGATTGCAAGAGTGGTTGTAATTAACACTTTATCGACCGCTAGCCTATTTATCGGCTTTTCGATTGCCAATGTTTATCGATCGCTAGCCTATCAATCGGCTTTTCGATTGCCAATGCTTATCGACCGATAGCCTATTAATCGACTTTTAGCTATCGACGGTTTTCGCTTCTTTACTGTTTTGTTAGTAGCTGACCTCCTGTATGCTGACCTCCCCATATCCTTATGAATTATAATTATAATAATTATATTATTATTTATTATTATTTTTAAAGGAATAAGCACAACACAATGAATAGCGAAAATTTAGCCGGTACTGGGAGCAAATGCGCGCGCGACTAAGCCAGTCCTTACTGAGTGGCAGCCTCAACCACGACCGGACGATAAAGTGTTAAGAAAAATAAAATGAAAATATCACGCGCATCGATTTTTCAATGTGATCCTATAACGAAGCTTTAAATAATGTGTTTTGTACAATTAGTAAGCTTAGTCTTTTGGGCCCTCCTTGTGTAAAATACATGAATATAATAAACACTATTGCGTATTAACATTTACTAATATCCGCCTAATATGCATTTATATAATATTTAAAAATGCGTATTATAGTTATAATCATTATAGAAAATTAATATATTTACAAAAATAAGAAATTCCTTTGGACCTGAAATAACCTCTAATTGCTCTTCTAATTCTATATCTCCGATATTATCACCGTTATTCTTTAAGTATATAATTAATCGATAAACATGTCGGATCACGTTCAAATTGGTTTATGTTTAGTTTAGGCGCGAGTTACGTTCGATTGGTCAACATAGTCTGTCAACATCGATTCGCAAACTTCGCCACAACTCCATTAATTTCGCAGGTACAGCGCGGAACATTTAGGGATTGGTTATAGAAGAAAATGGTGAACCTATTTAAGGGATTTACAGAAAAACCTTTCTCTATTCAATATAAATTTGTATTCAACCATAATACGGATTTATTGGCATCTGTCTGACGAATCGTATATTTCTCTGGAACTGTAAGCCGTGTGCAATAAGTGCTCTTGCAATATGCTTTTCACATACCCAAACTTAGAACTCGTTAGTTATTATAAATTATTATAAATTAGATATTATAAATGACTATAAATGATTATAAATGACTATAAATGATTATAAATGACTATAAATGATTATAAATGACTATAAATGATTATAAATGACTATAAATGATTATAAATGACTATAAATGATTATAAATGACTATAAATGATTATAAATGACTATAAATGATTATAAATGACTATAAATGATTATAAATGACTATAAATGATTATAAATGACTATAAATGATTATAAATGACTATAAATGATTATAAATTACTATAAATTATTATAAATTAGTCATAATAACGAATGAGTTATAATCATTAATCACTGATCAGATTACTTTGTGCCCAATTCTGATAGGGACTGCCAATCATGTTAGTCCCCTTTGTTACACCGTAGCCTTCGTACATTATGTACAGAGTGATCTGTCCAACGAATAAACGCGAATAAACATATTCCGTAGATGTTTCTTGTAAAAATTTACCGATTTGACTAAGTTTTCATACATTCACCGTTAACATATTTTTCATTAAATCTTGTATTAGCCTTTCAAAAAATGCTAGAATTGTACCCAGGAATGTAGGAATGCAGTAGGAATGTACCGTGGGAATCTAGCAGTGAAACAGCTCACTTAAGATAGTAACATTCGTGGGATCGAACAACGATTTATTATGTAGATTCGCAGATCCACTGATTTACATCCGTTATATTCGAGACTCTCAACAGTTTAGCGAATGATTTAACCATACCTCAAGTTCAGCATGATCTACGCAACAAAACTTCATCGAATGACTATAATAATACAAAAATAGAACACGTGGTTCTTAACGCTATAGAACGTCTCGTAAAAGTAACAGAAACTAATTAATTACTTCTCACTTAGCTATCACACACCTGATAGCTAATTACCATGTATCAAGTCTAGCAACTCTCCTATACCAGCAAGTGCATCGCAAAGTTGTTCGCACAAAGCGAACAACGACGCGAGAGGAGTTCGCAACAATTAAAACTAGCTATTATACTCATCGAGCATCTCCTCTGTAGAACAGATTTCCTGGAATCGTGCTGCAAGCGTGTTTCCCGTTCTGCGTGTTTGCTTAAAAATGAGGGGGGCGGGGGGCACACGCGCGCAAGCCGGAAAAATGGCATTACTTATGAGATGATCCGTCTTAAGAAAAGCTGAATCGCATCGATAGTTGCGAAGACAAACAACATCGGTACTCCAGCGTCAGCTTGCGCACGGTCGCGCAAGAAGCCCCGTGCCGGAGGAATGTCAGCCATCGAGCCGCGCTACGAGAAAATTCCTGTCATAAGAAACACGCCTATATATAACAGAGTTTTTAGTGGAAACATGTTTTTGTACTCAAGCACCGTCTCAAGACCATTTTAGCATCAAATGATGTAACTACGCGGGGACCACACGCGGGAAATATGGCGAGTATTTTCTAGCGGGCCACGAGGGGGGACTCTGCCGAGGACAGACGTGCCGGCTACTATTATTAAACTGCACCACATACCCTCGGTTATATCGTGTCTTTCTTCGTCTTACGGGCAAGTGGCATCTCCGACGGAGACGTCTTATATGAGCAATCACGGCATTACTCCCGCCAACTTTCGAACAAACTTCTCCCATCCTCATATTTTACCGTCGGATCCCGTTCAACCGAGCTTCCGATAAATTTTCCCGTCACGCCGACAACGCCACGCGATCAGAAACTACCGAAACATTTTTCGAACAACCAACAAATAATCCTTACTAAACTGCGGACTTTAAGTCTCCTCACCTACATATACCTGGTATGCGCTCGATAAAATATTCGGACACCTTTTCGAACGGAACAACTCGTACAAATTGGGTCACATGACTTGTATCTTTTTCTTTTCTTTTTCCGTCGTATTAGAGAGACTAGTCTAAACAAATGTTTGGGAAAGTTGCGATTGAATGACAAAAAAGTATAGCTGTCAAAAAGAATCTGGGATCCTGGATAATTGTAAAGTTTCTGATTTTGTTACTTAAATGTATGAAATTGAGTGTCTGAAAAGCGATTGTTCTGTTATCAGAACACTTTTCACTCCCTATGATATGGCAGGCTCTGTTATATTCGATTTATGTCAGCCGCGGCGACTATATTCGCGTAACAATAAATAAAGAAGAACTGATTTACTTTTAGATGCAATTGTAAACGTCGAAACGATTATTGAACAGAATAACCAACTTTCATTCTTCCTTTCATCGATGTAGTAGTAAATATCCTGCAATCCACTTTGCATGCCATCCGAAAACTGTTTAATGAGATTTAATTGTGTAATGACGTTATACAATTTGTGTCAATCGGAGTTTCATTTAAACGCCACCGGCGCCGAAAATCGGCGTCGAACACTCGTCCATAAAATACAGCGAAACAAAAATTTCGACAAGACTGAAGTACAGTTATCGTGGACGTGTTACATCTAACACGTTGACTGCCACGCGTATTTACAACAAAATCTCCTACAGGCCACCCGTGCCGCTATAGGAAGCGTGCGCTGTTAATTCATATCTGTTTCTGTTCCTGCATGAACAGTTGGAATCTTTGCCGAGTACCGAATGGTATAACTTAAAATCTCTGCCCTTATTTGTTTTCAATAATGAAAAGAGATCGGATTGGCCGGAAGGAGAAGCATAAATAAAATTACATCGTTAGATTCTGATTTGGATACTGATAAATATAATCTTAATGATAAGATACTATTGACGTGATTGTTACTAAGCTAATAAGCTCCATAATTATTCTTTAAGAGATTATTTTCAAAGGAAGTTGTTGTATTATATTAGTCAAGATGTTTGTTGAATTATGGCTGAAATTATTATTATTAAAATGAGAAAATTTACTTTAAAAGTTCGCGTCAATCTAACTGCATTTAATTAGGAAAACCAAATATCTCCGTTACTTATAAGATTCAAGATTGACGTGATACTATTGTTATGAAGATACTATTGACGAGATTTTACGAGAATTGGTCATGGAAGAAGAAAGAAATGTTGATGATACCGAGGAAGCTACAGTTCAAATAAAAGATACGAAATGGACCGATCAGAGGCACGAGCATGTCTGAAAAAACAAACAACTTTTTGTCCAAGCTGTCCTGATCAACCTCAACTTTGCAGAGAATGTTTTAATGTTATACACTGCGAATAATTTTTTTAATAAACCATTTTTATAAGAATTCAATAGTCTCATTGCCTCCTGTAGAATATTCGTCGAAATATTTTCGGAAATCCTTTGTAAGTAGTCGAATCAGCGTCACCCGAATTACGGGTGACGTGGCCCGATGAGAACTTTTGCTGTCACCCGAATACGGGTGACGCGGCAGTCAACGTGCTAAACGAATATTTTGATTCGGTAAAGTGAATGGTTGTTCCGTTCCAGAATAAGAAGTAAACGTGAAAACGTGCAAACTAGTATAAAAGAGTCAAGGTTCAACGAGATAAAAGACCGTCGCGACGGAGTTTATCCCCGAGGAGAAAGACGAATAAACTACGTGCACACACGATAACTCCAGGATAATTAAAATTCCACGTTTTTCAGGTTTCAACGTGTCCGATGCGTCGATGTATGCGTTTCTGCCGTCATTGTACTGATTCAGCAGCGGAACCTGTTGTAAGCATTTATTATCCTACCATGTATGGTAAAAGAAGCATATTCGATGCGGAAAATATTCTGTCATTCGTGCAGTGTGACCCAGTTTGCAGGGAAACAGTTCTGAAAATATTTCAAGTGCTCCACGAAAATTTGTAACATGGACATGGAAGATGGCTTTGTCATTTACGCATGAACAAACTTTCTTTGTGTTTTGAAAATTGTAATGTTTTCGTTGATTCCGATCAATGGGGACCAACGAGAATATGTATTCTTGATTTTTTACTCCGAAGGACTCTATTTAGAAATTAGACAAAAATTCTTGTAAATGTTGACAAATTTCTTTAAGTTATTCCAGTGAAAGCTTATATACTCTGAATAGTAAAAAATAATATGGATGAGAATGGAAAATAATATTCTTCACTGAATTTTCTTTTTAATACACAATTAGGTACGTTTAATCGCAGAATTGAGCTTTCAGTCAAAGCCTCTTTTCTGTATTCCGAATGGTTTTCTGTCGAATGATTTCAGTCATTCAAAATTTGTAAAACGTAATCCTTGCGTTTTTCATTATTCGTGAATAATTTATTGTACCGATTCATTCGTTCGATTCCTCTATTTATCGTATCAACCCTCCGATAAAACTTGTATTTTGGGACGAAAAATTAAAGGATCGCTGTGTGAAAATTGATCGTGTAACTCAACCCTTGGGAAGAATTAGTTTTGTTTCAAACAAATTGTTCAATCCCATTCCCAACAGTTTCATTCATTTTGTCACTTTGTAATCGGGTTCGCTTTATATTTTTGCACGAGTGTCAGTCCCGATTTAAATTAAAATCATACTTTTTTCATTAACGTTTTTCAACGTTTCATGTTACTTGAAGATCAATTCTAAAGATCGCCTCCAACTTTCAATAAATTAAATCTATGGAATTTAAAAGAATGAAATGATACTTAAAAAAAAATGAACTACGAAAGTTAAAAATGGAGAATACACATTTCTTAGCTTCCATTCATAAAAAAAAAAGATAATCAAGACGTACCTCAATCTTTACACACACACACAAAAACTTGAAAAATTATTTCATACTTCTTTGCATTTTCCTTGTAAACCGTTCGTCGTATAAAAAAAAACGGTAACGTAATACAGAAAACGTGTACTGTTGAGATTAACAACTTTTGTCTAACACATTTTTTAATATACTCAATAATTTGGAAGATGATTCTGTGAGTATTGATTTATAATTACTTTAGTATTTAAAAGGATCGACGATATGTTTTCTCGTTATTTTATCGAGCTCAAATTTTCCAGAGGTAATTTTTTCATTAATTGGTATTACGCTGAATAATGCCGCGGAAAGGATTTGAAAAACAATTTTCATCGAGTGTAAATAACAGCCACACTCGTGACAATATCATACGGTAAAGTAAAATCCGACGGTTACGATTTTATAAAAATTTCATTAGAATATAATGCACGGAATTCGTTTATTGTCGCGACAATAAAATGCACACTAACAACACGCGAAAAACATAAAAGAATAATTTAAATGTAATGAAAAACTGCTTCGTTGATTGGAAATTGTAAAATGTTATCTCTTATCATTGTATTCCAGATTTACACAAATGGAGTGGCTCCCAAAAGTATTCCTACCCCTTTAAAACGCAATAACTTTTTTAAAACTCGAATAAATGACACGATTTTTTTGGAGATATTAAAGGGACCAATTTATTGTACAATAACTAAAAAATACTTTCTTTTAATTTTGTCACTGCTTAAAAGGATAAAAAAACTCACGTTTTTTTTAACTCTTTTATCCGAACCTATAGCGAAAATTTAAAAAATGCGTTTTGTAGATCTGAATAATTTATGTACAAACTAAAAAATTGTATCGAAATCGGTTGAGACGTAAAAATATTTAAAGAATTTTAAAGTACTGTTAAACTATTTTCAACTTATTAAAATGCATAAGAAACGAAATAAATATTCACGTAACTCCTGTATCTTAGTAGGGACAATTTTTATTTTGCATAAAAATTCGCAGTCTAGTTACCGAGATCCACAGAACGCATATTTTAACTTTCCGTTCTATGTTCGGATAAAAACGTTAAAAAAACGAGACTTTATCTTTTTTGTCATTCGAAGTAATGGCAAGATCAGAAAAAAAGGAATCATTTGTACGAATCCTCGCACAGTAAACTATATAGTCGCTTTAACACGTAAAAAAAGATTCGAGTTATTTGGTGCAGTTTGGAAAAAAAAAAGGTTTCGAAAATGATACGAATACTTTTGCGAGTGGCTGTACGCACGCAGAGAACACGAATCTACCGGTAAATTTTCAAAGGCAACGGTACTCCGTATTAACCTTTTCGATACTACGGGCCACTATAGTGGCCTTCCGTAAGATGCCACCGAGGTACTACGGGCCACTATAGTGGCCCTCCATAAGATGCTACCGAGATACTACGGGCCACTATAGTGGCCCTCCATAAGATGCCACCGAGGTACTACGGGCCACTATAGTGGCCCTCCATAAGATGCTACCGAGATACTACGGGCCACTATAGTGGCCCTCCATAAGATACCACCGAGGTACTACGGGCCACTATAGTGGCCCTCCATAAGATGCTACCGAGATACTACGGGCCACTATAGTGGCCCTCCATAAGATGCTACCGAGATACTACGGGCCACTATAGTGGCCCTCCGTAAGATGCCACCGAGGTACTACGGGCCACTATAGTGGCCCTCCATAAGATGCTACCGAGATACTACGGGCCACTATAGTGGCCCTCCATAAGATGCTACCGAGATATTACGGGCCACTATAGTGGCCTTCCGTAAGATGCCACCGAGGTACTACGGGCCACTATAGTGGCCCTCCATAAGATGCTACCGAGATACTACGGGCCACTATAGTGGCCTTCCGTAAGATGCCACCGAGGTACTACGGGCCACTATAGTGGCCCTCCATAAGATGCTACCGAGATACTACGGGCCACTATAGTGGCCCTCCATAAGATGCCATCGAGGTACTACGGGCCACTATAGTGGCCCTCCATAAGATGCTACCGAGATACTACGGGCCACTATAGTGGCCTTCCGTAAGATGCCACCGAGGTACTACGGGCCACTATAGTGGCCCTCCATAAGATGCTACCGAGATACTACGGGCCACTATAGTGGCCCTCCATAAGATGCCACCGAGGTACTACGGGCCACTATAGTGGCCCTCCATAAGATGCCACCGAGGTACTACGGGCCACTATAGTGGCCCTCTATAAGTTCGATCGTTTGTAGCGAATAAAGTCAGTGCTTACTGCAGCAAGATAATTCACCTTATTTTTCCCTCAACAACGGATAAATAGATATGCCTTTTTTTTTTTAATTTTGTTTAACTTTATTCGCAACGATCGGCGTCTTGTAGCGTGCAGTGATGTCGCAGCGCGCCGTTCGGCGGAAGTACCGCGACGGACAATCCGCTCGTAGCGAAAGGGTTAAACAGATCGCGGCCCGCGCAAAAAGGGACTGGTAAAAGTAAGGATGAACTTTTCAATTTCAATTACCGGGCAAACATTAATAGAAACGGGGATGCGCTTTCCAAGAAAATGATAGAAAGGTCGACCGGAAGTCGTGAAGTTCTTCCGAGGCAATTAACAACGACGCGGCGTCGCGAGATGATGAACAAACGATAGTAAAACGGTGACAGCGGCGGACTGCTTATCATTTACGCGATGACTCATGGATGAATATCAAAGAGCAGCGTTCGTCTGATCAACAATAGGCCGCGCGAGTTTCGCAATAGCATTACCTAACCGACCGTTGTACGCACCGGTGTCTCTTATTGTATTTAAAAATGGAGGACGCGCGTTACACCCGTGAATACCGAGTGACGTATGGTGTCACGCAACACACGTACACGCAAGTCACGTACTCCTTCCTCCCTCGTACGTATGTACATACTACGTAGGATGGGTGAACCTCAGGACACGCTACAATTCTGACAGCGAAATGCTCTTGCCTCTTCCTGGAAATGTCGATTCAACAGTTGAGGGATAGACGTACACAGAACGCCCGTGGATACGCCATTGTAATTACACGATTCTTCGCGTCGAAGCCATTTTCAAAGGCTACACCACCCCTCGGATCCTTGTGTATTCCTTGGAAATACGTATATAGGAGGGATAATGCGGTTGGCAATCGTCTGAAAAAAACGAACTCAACGATTCGGGTGACCTTGACAGATGTTGCCAAGGTTCAAGGTTAGGAACAACTTTTTTCCTATACACGCCACCGTATAGTGAAATGAACGGACATTCTGGGCGGAAAAAGAAATCGTTTCATGCTATCTATAATTGCAGTATTATCACGGACCTTGAACTAATGTTTTTGCAATGATATATATCTTTCCATTAAACGGCCCTATCTTTGAAAAGAACGATAGTTCAAGGTCTGAGATAATACTTCAACTATAGATAATATAAAACGATGTACGATTTTTACATATATAATGATAAATATTGGGTTGGCAACTAAGTAATTGCCGATTTGTTCAATGAAATAAAAATTTCTTTTTTACTTGGAACGAAGTTTAATTTGTAATGTATTTTCCATTTTGTTCGACGATCTTTTGCCATCTCTCTGACAACTTGAAAATTCCACGCTCGTAGAAAGTCTGATCCTTTTCGGCCAAAAACTGAGTTAAGTGAGATTTTACAGCGTCAACATCGTTAAAAGTTTTACCACGAAGGGAGTTGTCCAGGAATCGAAATAAGTGGTAATTCGATGGCGCGAGATCAGGGCTATATGGTGGGTGTAACATCAATTCCCAACCAATATCCATCAATTTTTGCCGAGTGGACAAAGAGGTGTGCGGCCTAGCATTGTCCTGCTGGAAAATGACACCTTTACGATTGACCAATTCTGGTCGCTTTTCCTTGACCGCTGCATTCAATTTGTCCAGTTGCTAACATTCACGGATAATAAAAAATAACATAATAATAATAATAATAATAATAATTTTATAATATAACATTTACGGATATCATAAAAATGGGAGTGAGAGACATCTATAACTGAAATCGGCAATTACTTAGTTGCCAACCCAATAATATATATATATATATATATATATATATATATATATATATATATATATATATAAAATAAATAAATATATATATATATAATAATAATAATATGTAACATAAAGTCGTAATCAACCAACACGACTCGACGTTTTCACAGAAACTTTAAAAATACGTGACATGCGGGCCAGCTGATATTAGCAACGGGATTTTGCGAAAATCGCTTCTATATAGTTTAAACTAAACACCGTTAAAGTTTTAAGCTGAACACGTTGGAACATTTCTAGTTCTACGCTACCAAAGTAAACTAATCGAAATAAAAAAAACACGGCATTTAAATACGTTTCCAGAAATTATTGCGAAACGCGTTATACAAAAGACTATTGATAAATTTAGGTTGGTTGAGGACTTCGTACGACACGGACGGTGTTCCTGTGAAACATGAACAACAAAGAACAAAAATTGATGGCCTGCAGGGTGCGTTAAATTAACCGTCAGCATATTGCAGCTTAGAGTCTCGTGCCAGAGTCACTCCTAACCCACACCAATATCCGCTAATGCATTGCGTTCGCGATCGCTCATCCTCCTCACGGATATTATACCGATGCGGTGACGGTCACTCGAGCTCGATATCCGCGTGAAAACATCTGTCTACTGCTGACAAAGAGTCCAATTTTCGTCCCGTGCATTCGAAAGAATAGTACCATCGAGAATTACAAAAAAGATATTTCTTCTATACTTCTGTTGCGAATATGCCTCTTTATAGTAATCGCTTACGTCTAGAGAATAAAATAAAGAACAAGGCATTTTCTATCAGAAATATTTTAGCCCATCGCACTCGAACAGATTTTAACTCTAGAATTCTATACATTTCTTCCGACCGTGAAGATTTCTATTTTTTTATTCTCGATTTAAATACTAATTTTGCGCATCTTAGTAAATATGTATTTTAAACCCCATGCTACTCTTTGTAGACTCGATTAGTTTAACGAAACTCCTTTCATAACCACCATCGCGTGTCACCGAAGTCTATTCCCACGCACGTTGCATTTCCAGAATAAAAAATCAATGTAGTTCCGGGAAATATGTGTTCCAACTGCTTTCTGGAGTAAGGCCTTACTGATTCCCCTCAGTTCGTACATTGTTCATTTATTGTTTACAATAAATCCTACCTTCTGTGATCGGCTTATATCTACTTTCCAAACTGTTTACTTCCACTGTTTTTAACAAACATATAACCTAGTATGATTAGGATCATTTATAATTTTGTTCATCAATATTTTTCAACATACTTTCTTACACATGCCATCTGGACGCAATAACCTTTTTATACACCTCAATAATTTGACACGCGCCGTATAAACATACTTCAGCTTATTTAGTACAAAGAATACACTAAATTACGTATGATATGAACATATGAATCCTTAACACGTTCCGTGCCACCATCCATGGTACACGCTTGCATGTTTACTTAGTGAACTGAACAAATTGTTTACAAGAAATTTAGAACCGAAGAATCAATTTCCACCGCAAGAATGGGCGTTGATAAGTTTATGTTACGTTGTCATGTGTACGAGAATTAATAATTGCACGTAATACATCAAGTTTTAGTAAAATATCAAAGTGTGAAGATTCGAGTAAAAAAAGCTCGGCACGGAATGTGTTAAATGGATCATGGTGATCGCGGCGACTCCAAGCAACTTTAAACAACCGACTTTAATGATTAAACATCAGCGATATACGTTAACGTAATTATTTAAAAATTAATGCAATCCTTTATTGGCTCGTCAAGTTTGCAGCGTTTCGACGTAAATTCACTTGCAGTTACTAATTTGAAAATATGCAATATTTGCTGAAACAGTAACTGGCAGTAATTGGCAGTCCGGTTAAGGGTTACTAGAGAATGGAAGAGGATAATAAATACGTGGCACACACGCAATCTAAAGCAACGAGCATAGACGATGCTTTAGATAGCACAGGCCAGGAAACTAATGAAACGAAAGTCGCATAAAATATGTCGCGCCCTGACAGGCGGACCTCTAAATTAATGGTTATAAAACGATCTAACGAAACGTGCAAAAGTAACAATTAACCGTCAGTATCTAGATACTCGAATACCTATATTTATATTATCCAAACACCTATATTATCCAAATTGACCCTCCGTCTAAATGTCAGAGAAAAGACCGTCAATTATCTAACAAACTCGCTGACCCTACACATCAGAGTTAATTTTATTAACACATGTCAAGATTGCTGAGTAAAATTTCGGCGTGGATATTACAAATGTTATATTCCTCAGAAACAAAGGAGAAGAAAAATGTTTTATTTCAACACAATAAAATTAATTTTCATGATTTATATTCACTCTTTGCCGCAACGACGCCCTTAGCGACGGCGTCGGGATATCGCCTATCGGCACACAAACGGTCAAAAATAAGAACTAATCAGTCAACACGTGTCTCTCTCCAAAGACACCGCCGATGCGATCATCACGGCTGAGAAGATTCCGCTCGGTTTCCGGACTACATTAACCCTATCGCTACTATGGGTGACAATAGTCACCCGCCACAAAACGACACCCGCATACGATGGGTGACTATAGTCACCGGTCACAAGATGCCACCTATACACGACGGGCGACTATAGTCACCGGTCACAACGATGGAGCCAAAAGTTAAAACAAGGGCCATCGTCTCGCTTTCCTCTGTTCGCAGACGCTATCATCTACCAAAAACTACGATCAATTGTAATAAATCTGGTCATATTAATCCAACGCGTCTTACTGCAAGGCACTTTCCATCAATTTACGTAAATAACAAAACGAGAAGAAAAAAATCCACTAAGAAAATGTGTGGTATGCGCAAAGAACGACAAAAGCAGTCCAAATGCGATACCAATGCGAGAACTGCAATGTTGGATTATGTGTGTATCCGTGTTTTGAGAAGTTTCATAGAGAATATAATTATTAAAGAATTATTGCTCAATAATATGTTATGATTATAGTTACTATTTTGTTGTGCAATGTAAAAATATTAAATGTATTGTTGAATTGAAAATACGTTCATGGAAAATTATGAACGAATCGTTACGAACAGAAATCATTTTGCTTCTAAAAGCAGTGTCACAATGTCGTTTTTCAAGCAAAAGACTTGGCCCCGAATGCTGAAGACTGCGCGCGCTTAACGTTCCTGCTTTCGGCAGGGTGCTCCGTTCTACGCGAGGGACTCCGCGGCGAGGCCCGCCGCAGCGAAAGGGTTAATCCGCGAATCTCTGCGAAGTTTTCGCTAAGCAAAGAATCAGCGGGCGAGATTGCGATCGCGGGATCAATAAAGCAAAGTGGTCCGGCAAACGGAGTCAGGTGGAGGCATCGATCAATTCGCACGCATGGCCCGGCAAACACAAAGGGGTGGAGAGATCGCAAAGTATGAGGGAAGACGATACGGACTCGGGAGAAGGGTTTATCTGGCATAGCTCGAGACAGGCAACTATACCGTCTGGCATGAGCGTAGGCATGGACGAAGCAGGGCTCCGGGCCAGGAATCGATAACACATGACAGCATATAGGCACATACTGGACTGACCACAGAATGCCATCCGCGCGCCTCCCATCGCCCCTGTCCCTCGTCACCCTCTCGCCCCTGGACAGTTGCATCCCCCTACCCCGACACGCACGGAAATACACGCTTCTGCAGCTCCCTGCACGGATAGCTGGCCCTTCCTCCACCCCTCTGCTATCCCTACCCCCTTCCCCTTCCTCGTACCCTGTCCCGTACCCTGCACCGTGCCGCTCCCCTGCCCGTGTAGCCCCTTCTCCATCCACTCTTCCTTCGACCGTTCGGCCGTTCGCCTCCCTTGGCGGCAGCCGTTCCGACCGTTCTATTGCAGGGACAGGCATTGCGGCTAATGCCGTTCAGCCGTAAATTACGTGAAAGCGATAGACGGTAACCTAGGTACCACCACACCTGTACGATTTTTAGGGTCAGCCTGCACGCCCCGTTTCTATCCCCTTCCACTGCGGACGCCTCGGCTACAGAGGGACATGGTGCACGTGCAAGCACGGACACTGCTCCGGACGGCGACACAACGGCCCTTTCGACGGCGTGTTTGTTTCTGCGGAACGAGAAAATAATATTCATATGGGAACGGGGGTGGTGGTGGTGAACTCAAGCCGGAGTGCCGTACTGGTTAATCACCGGGTGGCGGGGCCTCGGTTTCGCCGAAAGTAATTCGCTTCGGCGAAGTATGAAAAATTGATGCGTTAGATTTATATTCCAGCTGCTCTGTCTCTCCGGCGTTCCGGCGCGAGGTTTAACCTTGCCAAGGGGGTCGGTGGTGGTGTGACTGTCGATACTGTTTCCGATAGATATCGGTATGTTGCAGTGGGGCTGCCTTCGTAAAATAGGTGGATTTATAATGTTATTTAATAATTTCGTTTGGAATTATCATATGGAAGAAGATCGCGTTTAGATTTCTCTTTACACCGCGATAATTGAAAAGTTTATTAATAGGCTTCCGGTAGAGATAAAGTGATCGCCCTTAGTTAGACGGGCGGGGTACCGCACCCCGCACATCGTTTCGCAAATATTGGGTTGTTAGGAAAGTTCGTGCCGATTTTCGGTAGGTAGCGTGAGAGACCTGACTGAATATATCACAACTATTGGAAACAAATGACATGCGTACATATTCTAAAAGAGATAACTTCAGCCATATTTGGGAAGAAGTTTGGTTGCGATTCGTTCATTTTTATCAGTTTTGTACGCCTTAGAATATGGTGGCAAATAAAGTGCATTATAGGCATTTAATGCTTTTCTTTTTCCGAAAGTGCAAAAATGCCACACAAGCGGCAAATAAGATATGCGCTGTTTATGGCGAGGATGCCGTAGTCGAAAGAACTGTGCGGAAGTGGTTTGCTCGGTTTGAAGCTGGAAATTTCGACCTTGAAGATCGAGGACGACAAATTTTTTGCCAAAAAACCTGAGAGGTTCTGGAAGGACGGAATTCTTAAGCTGCATAAAAAAGATGGAGAAAGGTTGTAGAACAGAATGGTACCTATATAATTGAATAAATGTATACCAATATTTAAATGAGCTACGTTTTAATTTTCCTAAAAAACCGGCACGAACTTTCCGGACAACCCAATATTTCTCGCACAGCACAAGAGATGTTAGTGCCTTGCAATCTTTATCTTTTGTTATATTTGTAGCAAATGATTATCTCACCTCTTTAGAACGTTTGATTATTACATCACCGAAGAAACGGCAACTTTTGACAGTTGGTTGTTCCTATCAAGTTTGATTAACACATAAACATTTCTTGCAAAGCATGCGGGTTTAGCTGTGTAAGCCAGATTTGGCCAGTGTTGTTCACGGTTAAGCCAAAGCCTAGGATGCCTCGCCTAAACATAAACGTTCTTGGTCATCCAGATTAATTTATTTGTTAGTTTTTTATTTGTTCTTTCATAAAACCGTTTGGTATTAAAATGTGCACACATTTATGTTTATAATATATAATTTACTGCTTATAAAATACGTAAAGTATGCATCCCGATAAAACTATACGATCAGTCTCTCTCCACTTTTCCTAACGATATTATCGATATATCGTTAACTATCGATAGGATACGGATGGAATAATAGAAGTTTGCCAACTCTTTAATGCTCTTTAGTTTATTGATCCGGTTAATGGTCTGATCATTAGACTGCGGATCTTTATGCAAAATAATAATCGTCTATATCTGTTGCAAAATATAGGAGCAATATACAGGGTTCCCCGAAAAGAATCATCCGATTTCAAAAATTTATATTTTAAAAAATTACACACAGAAAATTATAATTCGAACACGAATATAACGGGAAAATGTGTGAGTTTTCGTTTACAAGTGTTCGATATGACTTCCTTTCGTTACACGTATGATATCATTGCGATATGAAAGTTCTTGCCAAACACGGTGCAACGTATCTCTGGTAATTGTTTGTACAGCATCAAAAATGCGTTTGTTCAGTTCATTTACACTTGTAGGTAAAGGTGGTACAAAGACAAGATCCTTCACAAATCCCCAAAGGAAGAAGTCGCATGGGGTTAGGTCGGGGGTGATCTCGGAGGCCAACTGTGTAGAACCATATTATCGGATGAACTGCGACCAATCCAACGGTTTGGTAGTTCCGTGTTAACACGTTCCCTGCCAGACCGTTTTTTGAAGACTTTCCGTTCAAGCCGCGTGGGGCGTATGCGCCCCACGCTTTACATTTGTATTATTTTGTTTCTGGCGTATGCTTTACAATAATTAAAATAGTGCAAAAATCATAATTATCAAGGAAAGGTTGTATAGTTTAACATGCATAACACAGCAAACCAATAAATTTATTTTTCTAGGAATTACTTTAACAAATACCTGGCTGATCATTATTATACCAAGCGAGTTGCATCCTCACATATAATTTTTTTTATCATGCCTATATTAGTTTAAAATATAACATTTTAGTTAAATTCAAGTTTGTATGCGATTACAAAGGGATGTTACGATGAACTTTGTTAAAACATGGCAAACATAAGTGTGGTTTATCCACACAACTATCGCAGAATGTTACAACTTTTACAGTACTATAGAACTATAAATCAATCCCAGCTTCAGTGAAGCAGTAAGTATTGTGTCAACGACACGCGAATAAATGACTGATCGGAATAAGAGAAATGCAGTTAAAACAAGTTACAGTAAAGAAAAATTGCCCATCACGCCGCGTGGGGCGTATACGCCCCACGATTAAATGAGGGCATCAGCAGTAGTATTAAGATGTCCATAATTGACTGCATAATGAATTTTTAAAAAATTCTTCATTTTACAATGATAATACCAAATGGCTTGAACGGAAAGTTCAGCGTGGGGCGTATACGCCCCACGCGGCAGGGAACGTGTTAAGAAAATTCCGAACCTCCAAGTGCCAATAGGGTAAAAATTAAAACTCGCACATTTTCCCGTTATATTCGCGTTTGAATTATAATTTTCTGTGTGTAATTTTTTCAAATATAAATTTTTGAAATCGGATGATTCTTTCCGGGGAACCCTGTATATTAAAATTAATAAAGAAGATTAGTAAAGAAAGACTGCAACTTCTAAGTTATTCCTGTATCTGTAACCTGTGTGAAACAGAATAGAAATATCGAACACATTTATGCTCCGGAGCTCTTTCAAATATACCTACGACATACAAAATAATAAAATGAAATGTGTTGAATTTTTCTATTCGAATGTTTGATTCTTTAATAACCAGCGAATAGGAAACGAACGATTCCTTCGCGGAAAAATCTGTTTAGTTTGTGCTCTATATTTGTTTAAACGAGATATTCCGTTTCCACAGGACTTTGCGCACTGTTTGCCAGCACTGTTTGCAAACTGTCTCTCGGTTAGTACACGCCTTAAGCGGTATTCCTCGTTCCCTGGTCCCGGATAATAAGAGCGCTGCAACGTGTTCAGTAATTTCAGTTGTTTCTGAATTAAGTGCACGACGACTTCGCTGGAACGTCGCGCCGGTGGATGAGATTAACTGCCGGAAATACATAAGTCGGATCGTTTTAATTCGGAACCGAAGTCACCGGACACTTTGAGCCGCCTTTAATTCACCTGCGATCGCTCGCCAAATGGAAAGCCGAAGTTGACCTCTTGAAGCAACCAACGATCAGCCGGCGTCGTGTCGCGATAACGTACATGCACCTATTACGGAACGCTTTCCAAGGCGCGTAAGACCATCGTCGATTTTCTTACAATGAACAGTACTCGTGCGAATGAATTTATGAAAAACAATGTTCACAGATATGAATGGAACATTTACATCCACTTTCGTATGCCCTATCTATGTTTCACCGTATTATTTCCGCTACTGTTTCGAGAAGGGGTCGCAATCGAGGCGGTGTCTTCGCAATACTTTCACCGTAATCGAAAATTACAGAAGAAAGGAAGCAGAACCGAGGAAAATTTCATAGCGGGGCGCAACGCTCGCCGAGCATCGCGTTGATATCGCGAACGTCAATTTATAGGCTCCGTTATCGTAGATCTGCCGAGATTGTGGGAGAAAGAATGCGGCGGCGACAGAAGCGTATCTACTCGATAATGTACAGCGATCCGCATGTATGTATGAGAAAACTACGCCTCTCGAGGGACGAGTCGAGGGTAGGAAAAAAACAGGAAGGAACGGCAAAGGCGGAAGAGCTGGTAAGAGATACGTCAAAGAGGAAAATGGAGGGGGAGGAGAAGAGCTCTTGATCTTTCGAGGCAATTAAATGAATTTCCACTCGGCTGGAATGGCAAACGTTTAGACGGTTCTACGTAAGATATTCCAGCGAGCTCTCACAGATATCAGAGAGGTAATATCGAGAAGGAGAAGAGGCGTAGTTTGTGGGCTAGAAGTAATACACGGGAACCTACCAGTCTGCTAGCATACTTGCTTGTCTGTCTCTCTGGCCGCTCGGTAGACGATCTCTCGTCTGTCTGCGTGTGCCGTATGTCGCCGGTCTTGAATCGATTCCGAAACTAACAATGCATGACTAATCGTACGAACCCCCGGCGCCCCTGCGCTACCTTGCGCTCCCTTTTTAGCATGCGTCGCGCTCGAATCTATCATCTTTCCGATCCTAGGCCACCCGTGAAAACACATTTCGTCGCGTTCACGCAGTTTTCAACTTCTGTCGCCGTCGCCGTCGCCGTCGCCGTCGCCGTCGCCGGATCGCGCCGTCGTCGCGCGCGTTCAAAAGGAGAAGAAGCTTCCCGGCCGGGGAATCACGATAAATATAAATCGGACCGAATGCTATGCGTACTATCCTCTGGCACCGGCAACGAGTGAAACGAATGCACTCGTGGCACGCCGAGGTTCGCGTGCTTTACAGGAAGAAGGTCAGCGACTTGGACGATGCGGCGGCCTTTGAACCCCGACGAAAGACAAGACCGAAAACCTTTAACCCTCTGCGGCGGGGGAAAATGATGATCCACTACGCGTGGCCTTCAAATGGAATCAGGTTCGGATTTCGGCGTGATTTAGGTTTCGTTACAATTCGTTTCAATCGTTGCGAATTTTATGCGTTTATGATAGAAACGAGGAAGTTTTCGCGATCCAGTTACCAAATTATTCAGTCCAGTTTGTATACGGAGTGTTTACTGGAAATTGAAAGAAATCTGTAGTCATAAATAATAAAAATAACCCGACTTTAGTAGTTATCATCGTGGAGAAGTCATTTTGTCAAAAAATTAAATTAAACTAAATTACTGAGTTACTAAATTACCGAATTGCTGAATTACTAAATTACTAAACTAAATTAAATTAAACTTTCGTGTGTAATATGCTAAAAATATGCGTTTATGATAGAAACGAGGAAGTTTCCGCGATCCAGTTACCAAATTATTCAGTCCAGTTTGTATACGGAGTGTTTACTGGAAATTGAAAGAAATCTGTAGTCATAAATAATAATAATAACCCGACTTTAGTATTTATCATCGTGGAGAAGCCATTTTGTCAAAAAATTAAATTAAACTAAATTACTGAGTTACTAAATTACCGAATTGCTGAATTACTAAATTACTGAACTAAATTAAATTAAATTTTCGAGTGTAATATACTAAAAATATGCGTTTAAAATATATGCGTTTATGATAGAAACGAGGAAGTTTTCGCGATCCAGTTACCAAATTATTCAGTCCAGTTTGTATACGGAGTGTTTACTGGAAATTGAAAGAAATCTGTAGTCATAAATAATAAAAATAACCCGACTTTAGTAGTTATCATCGTGGAGAAGCCATTTTGTCAAAAAATTAAATTAAACTAGATTACTGAGTTACTAAATTACCGAATTGCTGAATTACTAAATTACTAAACTAAATGAAATTAAATTTTCGAGTGTAATATGCTAAAAATATGCATTTAAAATAAATGCGTTTATGATAGAAACAAGAAAGTTTTTGTATACGAATGGAATTTCGAAATATTGATCTGTTATTTTGAACGTATCGAGGTTATTAAAGGAAGAATTCAATTTCCATTCGTCTTCTGCTTCTTATAATTGATCCAGCCATTTTTTGTTTTGCACAAATAACCACTATCTAGTGATAACCAAATCCGTATTCCTCTTATCAATTTGTTATACTCTTCTAAAAATATTAAAATACTGTCTTTAAAATCCACGCTTTTCACACTATTCGGAGGAAAAGCTTGTGCAAGAAATCTTAAATGTTAAAGTTCTTAAATTATTAATATATTTTAGTTACTTAGACGAAGCCGTCGGATAATTGTTCGTACAATTTTAATTGGAATTGTCTTCTCTAACGTTCTTTGCTGTTAAAAGAATGCAGAAACTGTCAGTGCTCTTATTCCAAATTTCAACCGCTATTATCATCTTCAAAGCGATTAGAACACCATACAGGATGAAGTCAATTATACGCGGGCATTCCAGAACTGTGAATCAATTTTTAAACCTATCTCCACTTCGTTGTTGAAAAAAAAAATTCACGTTATTCGATTCTCTCGTTGCAGATGCTATTCTACGTGCATACAAAATGAAACGGATTCGAATTTAACCCCTTAACGTGCACGCTCGAGTTAACTCGAGCGCGCTAAACTGGCCAAACTGTGCACACTCGAGATAATTCGAGCGGCGTTGTACTTTATGTTGCTACAATTTTTCACACTCGAATGCAATCGAGAATTGAAAATAACAATGTGAAAGCAAAAAAAAACAATCGTTTTATTGATATTTATCATTTACATGGGATTGTAAGCTCTCCCTGTACTTTTCGGTAGATTGTAAAACCATACTTATTTCAGTTTTTAAACGTGTATATACTTTTAATGAGCGTTTTGAATCGAGGATTGTGATTTAAAAACAAAAAAATGGGCCTCATACTAGGCACCTTTATCTTACGATTCGTGCAGAAGAAATACGGTAAAGCGGGACGAATGGCGAGCGAGAGGCGACAGTCGGTGTTTATGTTAAATTTCGTTATCGCGAACATTATCCACAACCTACTGTTGTAGAATGAGAAAGTCCCTGAAGTGGTGGCGCAAATCAATTCGTACATTCTCTACAAACATGTAAAAAGGCAGAGAAACGAACAGCCAGTTACACGTTTGAACTTTCGCAAAATTTTGCTCAACAAATTGAGAGGAGATTTTCGTCAATCACGAGATAGATCTTCAAGTTCGACGACCAACTCTGACGAAATTCGTCTAAACGGGAAACTGCGTGTAACTGTTACTGGCACAAAGAAAGATTGCAAAGTTTGTTCGAGTCGAAGCAAACCAGATGGAAGACACGAGACGACCTGTTTCTGCGATACATGTCCAGATAAACCAAGAATGCATCTTGGTCAATGTTTTATAAACTATCGCACCGAACGAAACTACAAATCATAATTTTTGTAAAATTATGTTCATAAGAGTATGAATATAGATAAACCAACGAAACATAACGTTTTTGTAAGATAATTTATATGTAAGATCATTTCATTGTACCATATAAGACACTCGACATCTTTGCAAAAATCGCCTCGTCCTGCTACCTGACTCTGCCGAAAAAGTCGTCGTCCGCTAAGGGTTAAAGAAAGGTCGAAGCCGATAAATTTCGCGGAAACCGTGATACCGCGGAGATGCTGTTACAACGAACGGAACGTTTTGTTCCGCGGGACGCTTTCGCACGCGAATACGTCGTTTCGTATTTTAGTCTCGCGTTAACGGACGCGACAGGTGTAGGAGGGTAAGAGAAAGGGAAGAGGGACACCATGATGACGATGACGCCGATAGCAGTAGCAGTGGCTGCGACAGTAGCAGCTGTTAACTATGTTTTTCGTGTCCGGTGCCGTGAAACGCGTCGCGCGTCCCGTCGCGCCGCACCGCGTCACCTATCTCTCTCTCTCTCCCCTCTGTACGAGTACACCAACACGATTTTCTGATCCCGTCACGGAAATACGACACTGTCGTTGCCCGGTGAATCCCGCGAGAATCTAAAGTTACTGTGACCGACCCGATGGAACCGTCGGTGCCTTTCTTCCTAGCCGGTGGAATCCGCGTGAAAGTTCTCCGCCATTCCCGTGTCATGCCCACTGCCATAATTCCTCGATTTACGAAAGCAATGGAGCCTAAGCATCCGAATACAGGCGATATCCGAACATTATCCACGGAGAGCACCTTTTTCACGGCAAAAATCCCTGTGCGGAATGCCTTCTACACGTGGACGGCTCAGAGGCCAATCAGTGTAAATCTATTAAACTTAAAGTTTAGGTAAATAAGGATTTTGCAAATTAGCTGGAAAAGTATAATAAAGCCGCACTAGTAATGCGAAACACGCAAATGAACTTAACCGGAAGAGAAATCAATGAAAAATGTCAAGGTTATTTTAGGAAAAACAATTTCCTCTGAATTATTTTGTTCAGTCGTTCCATGGTCGATGCGAGTGCTGTTATCTATTGTTTATTTCTGAAGACATCGACTGCATTGATTTATCGACCCTAAGATCCTATTACGAAGGTGTGTTTGCACTGCGTAACTGATTTTCAACGAAACGTGGACTTACACTGATTGGATTCTGAACCCTCCATACCTGTTCGTACCATGTTTCTTGCTAAAGCTCGATAAAATTCTTGTTTGCACGGAAGAATTTATGTAATTTTGCAGCTTAAACGATGCAGGATCCGTGAATATTCAACGCGTTGATTGCCGAATATCCATTCCCAAGAAATTCTTCGGAATCAGAGTGATTAAAACATTGAAACTGAAACTGTTAAGTTAGAATCTATCATACCACTACTGCAATCCTTTTGCTGTCTAAGAATTCTAAAAGCGTTCGATTCGTTCCAGCAGATCGCAATGAAAATTACTATCTAAACCTGGTCGAAGGACAGTGTCAACCCATGTACGTCCTCTAAGATCTAACCGAATCATCTTGATCTCCAATTAATCGGGTAAATTAAATTCGCTATTTGAAAAGTGGCCGTGATCCATTATCCAAGAAAATTCTTTATTCTTACCAAAATATTTTAATCTTAACCCGAGAAAGATAACCTACGTCGCAGAGGCGCCTGCGAAATAAACAACTGACTGCACCGTGGATGACGCAAAGACTGGAAGCACCCACTTTGACAAGGCATGTGCGAAGCAACATTGAAAATATTCTTCCAAAATCTGCTGTACAGGCTTCCACAGATGATGAAGAAGAACCCTCAGCCAAAAAAAGGCGTTATTGCAGTCTTTGCACGTCTAAAAAGAAAAGAATGTCAAAGATGACCTGTGCCAAATGCAAAAAGACAGTTTGTGGTGAACACAAGAAAGACGTTTGTCATGACTGTCTCTAAAGAAATTTTTTATAATATTATAGTTTATATATAGTGTATAACTATATATAGTTACACTGATTATATTATAGTCTACTAGTTTGTAAGGATAAAACACTATTTTTTGTGATATTTTACGGGATTTGTTCCCATAAACCGAAGACTGTTGATTTTTGTTAATTTTTCATAGAGGTCTAGTGATTTAAGTTTAAAATTACTTAAAATATAAAAAAATATAATATAAATGCATTTTATTTTTACAATAATGCCAAACCTTTAAAATGACTAGATTAACTTAAATAAATATCCATTGTTAGTATAAAATTGACGCCTTAGAAAAGCATGCGCCTCTGAAGCGTATGGTTATCTTTTACGTACGTTGTCATATGGTTATCTTTCTAGGGTTAATATTATCGTGACGAGCAATTTAGTTGTATTACGAACCTAAACAGTTTAAGCTCCGGCAGGAACGTTCATTAATTAAACGAACTCACAAATGTGTATCGACATGAAATCGATAAAAACTTTGCGCGTATCGATTACATCCGATGTGAAATATTCGCTGAACTTTTCTATGCAAGTTTTTTGTTCGTCGTTAATAAACCATGCACGCGATGGCTTAAAAAAATCCGAACAGATGATTTTTATTTGATAGTTAACCATGGAGTCGTAAACTCTGCAGTTAGAAATATTAATTAGCTCTGTTAAAAATGCAGAGTTTTTCGTTCCCCTTATTACGCAATTAAATATACTATTAAACGAATATATGGGTACCATAGGAGACGTGCACGCAGCAACACTAAACCCGCGTGATAAAATGTTATGAATTATGTTATAAATGTGTAAGCTCCTAATGAGTTGAGTAAGCCAGAATCGCTGCTTGACAGCTATTAGGCTGCACGCTGTAAGAGGAACATATGGGAGCATAAGAAGTTCGATCTCTGCTTGCAGCGTGCAGAGTCTAATAACCGTCACCTAACGATTTAGGCTCACTTCGCTCTGCTCAGCAGCTCACAAATTTACAACATAATTTATAACACTTTGGAATAATAAGTGGCTTGAGGATGATATCTCGTGGAACTCGTTTAACCAAATGCCAACGTGTCGTTAAAAAAGACAGTTATAAATAAGCATCGTTTAATAATATGAATTTTGGTTTGCAGTATCCCTCGTCATTCGACCTACAAAAAATTAGTTTGCATCATACGATATTTTCTTGCGTGCCAATAATATTTGCAACGGCACGTTTTCAACTGATTAAACTCTTTATGAAATATTTCAGTATTGCGAGATAGAGGAAACATTCTCCATAATTAAATGAAATTGTCCGGACAGGCAATAACAGGAGTGGTACATACCTTGTCTCGTCTATCTACAGAGTGTTCAAAATAACTTGGTTATACTCTGAATATTTTACATGTTTCTGGTAATGCGAAGAAATATTGGAGTGAAATATTTTTTGATTTCAATGGCCAAATGTTACGATCGTATCAGATCGTTGCTAAGTTTTCTGCATTCAAGTTCACGCGAAGGTCGTGGTATTACAAGTCACTGGATTGGTTTCGTCCCCGGCTATTGTGTCATAATGAGAAAAGATATAAATTCTCATTTAGAGAAACATCGATGGAATTAAAATCGCGAAAAAATGTTTAAACCGAATATAATGTCTCCCTCTGACATTTCCTTCCTACTATCCAAAACATTGAAGTGTTCAAAGTGATCAATACGCTCTGGATTTCACGTGTTTACGATGAAAATAATTAAAAATTATTTGAAACAGTGGGCAAATTAAAATAATTCAAGATTATCGATGTTTTATTATCAACCTGTACAAATTATAAAAGAAAAAATTGACATCTATATTGCAATTGATGTAAAACATTTTTATTTTGCATGAAAATTCGCGATCTAGTGACCAAATTATTCAGTTCAGCTTGCATACGGAGTAGTGATTGGAAATTGAAAGAAATCTGTAGTCATCGTGTAGTCAGTATTTATCATCGTGGAGAAGTCATTTTGTCAAAAAGTTAAATTAAACTAGATTACTGAGTTACTAAATTACCGAATTGCTGAATTACTAAATTACTAAACTAAATTAAATTAAACTTTCGTGTGTAATATGCTAAAAATATGCGTTTAAAATATATGCGTTTATGATAGAAACGAGGAAGTTTTCGCGATCTAGTTACCAAATTATTCAGTCCAGTTTGTATACGGAGTGTTTACTGGTAATTGAAAGAAATCTGTAGTCACAAATAATAAAAATAACCCGACTTTAGTAGTTATCATCGTGGAGAAGTCATTTTGTCAAAAAATTAAATTAAACTAAATTACTAAGTTACTAAATTACCGAATTGCTGAATTACTAAATTACTGAACTAAATGAAATTAAATTTTCGAGTGTAATATACTAAAAAAAATATGTTCGCCATAAAATGGCTCCAGAGACAGAAATGGCTTCGCTGCACATGTTACCAGGCGCGTGTTTAATAAAGAAACGTAACGTTAAAATATATTTTTGACTTGATAATATTCTCTGGTTGGTGTCGAAACGAAAATCCACTAATCTACTGCAGTCTAACTTCAAACGTGGAACAAGGGTAAAATCATTTTGGGCATAGAAAGCGGATTCCTAAACCACAGCGGTCGCATGCGAACCGGCACGAAAGGATGAAAGGGGAGGAAAACGCGTCGATCGGCGTTGGTGTCCGTATGCCTATCAGCCGGCGGGTCACTGCGAGAGGTAACGAGCGAAGAAGGAAGAAAGAAGAAAGAAAGTCGAATCGTCGCCGGGACGTGACGGACCGATAAAACAGTCACACTCGGCTCGACTCCGCTCCGCTCCGCTTTGCTCGACTCCGCTTTGCCCGGCGCGGCGAGACTTTTCGACGGGGATCCCGCGACATCTGCCACCGAGAAATGGCTGGCACCCGATGTCGTTCTCCGGCGAGCGTAAAACGCTTGACAGTTAAATTAATTGAAAGTTTTAAGGTAATTGGAATCGATAACGGTGAGGTGAGTAAGAGCTGCCGACCTCCGGACGCACTGGTCCGACTCGAAGGAAGGGTTCGGTCGCCGAGTGCCGCATTTCACGGCAAGGGAAGAAGATTCGTGGAACAACCGACAGCTCTTTCTAACCCGGTGATATTCTCCTCCTTGAGCACAAACCAGTCGATATTGTATAGGATCCAAAACGGAGAATGGTACGAAGTGCGACGATTAAACCGACCGTCCGCTTTAATATCCTGTCCCCATCCAATTGGTCTAATTGGAATCGAACGTGGACGAATTTCCCAAGGACTGGCAGATCGTAATGTTCTTTCTGCGTATATGATCGAGGGGGTCGCTTTAGAACCATTTAGGACCGTCATGGATCTTCCCCGGTTCGTTCTAATTACTAATATTAAACAGGAGAACACATTAGAGTCGGAGTTAGAGTTGGCCAGCTGGGAAAACAGAGGTAGATAGGCAGGTAGAGGTAACCATAGCACGCGAGTGCCTCCCTTGCGCTGCTTTTCGACTGTTCAAAGAACCACAGAATCTGATTGTTGCACGTGCGCGTTGCTCAACAACGATAGCGGACGAAGACGTAGCATACTCGCGCGCGGACTCAACTTTGTGCGAGTCGATTGTGAATAAGAAGAACGACACTTTATACCGGATAGTCCATTTATCGTAACTTGAGCGATAAAGAGTGGTGACTGTAACTGTACAGGATGAGGCATTCAAACTTTTATACCTTCATTTTTCTTGTAAACTGCATGTTGTTTGATATGGAGTGTTTTGAGTTTTCTACCAGTAATGTGCAACATTTTTAATCACTCGAAAGTCTATTGAATACAGAATAAAATGTTACTTATTAATTAATAACAAAATAACATTAAAGCGATCCTCATGTTTTGATAAAAAGAAAGCAGCACAACATAAATGCATAAAATCTATAATCTATAAATTCATAAAAATATCTATGATGAAATTTAATAATTGTTTCTGCCTAAATAAGACGAAAATTTTGATTATTCTCTTTAATACGATTTCGCCAATTTTATGTTTTTATTTATTAAGAATATCCAACTGCATGGATTTTGAATTTCTATCAAGTAAAACGAATACTATACCGCTGTGAAACAATTCAAACGCCGAGATTGCGAACGATACACTATTGTATATCTCCATCAATACTATATTTTTACAAAATATGTTTTCTATTTTTCAGAATGTACAGCGACTCAAAAATTTTAGCAAAATATTTAGCAAATATGTTCAACAACGTGTTCTATTCCGTTGTTAGTTGTTATTGAACGCGAAAATACAAAATTTTAGTTCGAATATAAGCGACCGCCGAATTTCAAAGTCGAAACGATTTTCGAAGCGGAATAGAATGGCTGAACTACCAAAGCATTTCCGTGACCCTATCGTGAACCCGAAGCAGAAAACAATATAGACGAAAGTTGCACCCCTCTTGGGAAATGTCATACAACCGTCAGCAACTTTAGACACATCTACACACCTAATCTTACGCGACCTGACGGAAACACGTTACGTTCAACACAAATTTTGGACTTCTCCATGTGACTACTGAACCGAACAGCGAGCGAAAATTAAGATTATGAGCAGACTGCGGATCTTTACGGAAAATAAAACCGTAGATTGCAACAAGCAGAAGTCAGTCAGACAAAATTCTTACTCCTCTTTCTGAACCTTATTAAGTTGAAATTAATCCATAGCTATTTTTAAATACCTTAAATCTTTCTATTATTTTGATCTG
The DNA here is from genome assembly GCF_051020955.1 of Megalopta genalis. Taxonomy (NCBI): domain Eukaryota; kingdom Metazoa; phylum Arthropoda; class Insecta; order Hymenoptera; family Halictidae; genus Megalopta; species Megalopta genalis. The sequence continues at coordinate 5,540,770 of NC_135027.1, forward strand.
TTCGTGCTCATTTTTATGGTAAGTGCATAAATTCTGCAGTTCAATTATGACTATAGTGTCGCACCCAGGATTAAACGAGGTTATTTAAGAGCACAAAAGAATAAAATAATTCAACTATATTACGAGTTGAGAAATCATTGTAACCTTCTAACTATTTTACTCTCGAGACTGTGAGCTAACGAGAGGCATTTGTGAACCCACAAAATTAAAAAGTTATGAAAATTTACACGCATGTAGATTATGCCTAATACAGTCGTGATCTTTTTCAATGCTGATAGGCGGTTTGAAGAAATGAAAACAATGCATCGAAAAATTTTCATATTTTCTTTCGTGAAATATCTCAAAAACAGCAAATGGTGCTTTCAAAAAAGAATTGCCCACAAAAACCCGACCGTGGTTAACAATTTAACAAAACAAGATCTTTGAATATCGGGTTTCAGATGTCTGTTTAGCCGAATTGGTAGGACGGAATGAAAATAAAACATCGTCAAGTCACTTAAGTCAACTTGTAGCCACTTAGAGCCTGATTTGTCTGCAATCAGAGCGAATAGATATAAAATAATTGATTAGAATAAATTCGCCGTACTTTACATCGCTTCGATCTCCAACATTTCAGAGCTTCAACTTAACGATGTGTAAACGATATTATCGATATATCAAGTTACCGGTAACGTATCGATATCCTCGATATCTATCGTAGACGGTATCGATAATCACGCCTCGAACGCGGCGATTCCATTATCTCCTACAAATTCTGTCACATAAAATCCAACCGCGAGAAGATTCATGGTCACCGATATCATTCGACTCGCGAACACGAGCGCAAATATTTCGGTGCGCGCGACTTCCTTATAATTTTGCGAAAAGTATCACGCTCGGCGAGCTAGACCCTCGGGACGATGCTCTATTAAAACACGGGAGATTTTCGCGTAGAAGTCGGTCCCGCGATAGCCCCGTAAAAGTTTCGGCAATTTAGTTTTGCAAACACCGGCTCGCTTTGGTCCGCGCTAAATGGGCGTGTAAATAGGCAGTACGCGAACGATAACGGACGCGGAAGGTTCGCGAACGATTCCCCGGGGCTCTCGATGAGTGTATAAGCGAAACTTGTGCACGTGGAGAGGCGCGAACCAATATTACCCCGAAGAAATATTAGCAATAAACCATCGCATTATATACACCGGGCTTTGTTCGACCGCGCTACTCCGTTTCTGTGCCACTCCGTTCTGCGCCACGCCACGTTATGCCATGCCACGCTATGCCACGCTACGCCACGCTATGCCACGCTATGCCACGCTATGCCACGCTACGCCACGCTATGCCACGCTACGCCACGCCATACCGCACCGCGCCGCACCGCGCCATGCGGCCAACCATCCCGCCGCCTCTCCGCGCCGACTTCTCTATAACAGAGTCTGGCTCTCGTTTCTTGCGTCGGGCCGCACCGCCGTTTCTACGGCAGAAGTGCGGCTCTCCTTACGCTCCGCCGATGAAATAAAGGCTCATTTTTCGGCTCCGGAATAAAAGGGGAACCGGCTATGGCCGTTTCGTATGTCTATTGTCCTCGTTTAACGTTCAAGTATCGTCCGGGCGAAAGCTAGATTAATTTGCCCCACGGAAGAAACTCATAGCCTAAAATCGGAGCCATTCTTTCCCGGCTATCGGGGAAGGAATAGCTAAGGGGCTGAAGTAACGATCCTCTTGGTTCTTATATTATCCTTCTTGGGCAATCGTGCGAATTACATGCACTTAAGTACCAAGATATTGCGGTATCACGCGAGTTAACTTAATTTTTGCAGTACTTGGACCGCTCTCGGCGAAGTTTCCGACGGATGTTATACAGAGCAGACCTCGAAATATTTTAAATAACCGAAACAATATTTCGGATAACGTGTTATCTTATTTTAGAATGATCGTGTGATAATTATTTGTGACAATTGTAATTATTTGCTTCGCGTCTGGCGCATTTCGCAGCCTCGCTGACAGTTCTGCAAGACAATAGGACCGATCTGATTACATCGAATGATTATTCGATGAGACACACTTCTCAGAAGAATAACATCCCTCTGTCGTCTTCTGCGCCAGTGGAACGATTAATTTCTTTCGCGACGATATTAGACGTGCCCCGATAGTATTTTAACCCTTTTAGCACCGAGCGAAAGAAGCGTACCTAGGCGAAGAATACTGGGCCGAATCGGCGAATTTGTAGAGGTTTGCGAAAATGCTCGTAAAAACCAAAGTAGGCGTGATATTTACAAAATTCAAAAAGCAGCATATTGCGAAAGGAATGGAGAATAAATCAATACCAATGAAGTTTCGATATTTGTTAAAAATCATAAGAATAACATAAGTATAAGACAATAAAAATCGTACAAAGTAATTTCTCTTTTTCGAAACGTAATTGCACATAGAACAAATCAACATGTCCAGAAATTGGTACGTAAAAAATAAATCGAAATATTCTATTGGTTTGGATATGTTCGGTGGCAAATGTTTAGGGCCGGGTATTTCCGAAAATAACGGGCGCGGGTTATATTGGCTATCGTTTTCAACATTTACTTTCCTGAAATTCGTGAAAGATTCACTCTGGCATATACAGACCCTCGGCACGAAACAACATAAGATATAACAAAAAGTTGATCTAATAAACATTTTTTCACTTGTGTTGCATCGAATATGAACCATTTTAACATTTTATGAAGTTATACTTAAACACAGATCTTTTGTGATGAGTATAATAAGGCTCTAACAGAGGCGCAACGATATATCGTCGTTGGTATTTTTGGCGAGTGCACCGAACGACGATATATCGTTAAATCCAACTAGGCGTTTTTATTAGTTTTACTGGTTTGTAAATCGTCGTTGTATTGTAAAATTGTATCGTCGTTCGGTGCTAAAAGGGTTAATTCTTTCACACCTTGAAACGTCCTAGCAAAATTCAGTTTCTTCGAATATAGTATACCAAAAATGAATTTTGGAAACTAATAAAAAATACAACAAACCAGTAAACCTAATAAAAACGCCTAGTTGGAATTAATTTAGAATGCTTGATTTAACGATTCGTACATTACGTTTGAAACTTAACGAACGTGGCACAGATTGGAATTTGATTGCAATAGTTTCATGTTTCTTTCGCTTTTGTTATTTATCGTGTTCTATCGATGCTCGACGTACGATATTTGTCGTTAGTTCGGCGAGCGATGGTTGTCGTGTTCCGATTGGTTTGCGAGCGTGTCTGAAATCGTCTTAGTTGGAGGAGTGGATAACCGTCAGCGGAACTAGCGTCTTGTTGCCTCGTGTTGTCAATGTCGTGATTTATTCGTGAAGAGTCTTCGTTTAGGTCTGTCTCAAGTGATGTTCGCATGTTTGGATCGTGATTGAGGCCTCAAGAGAATTTGTAATACTTGATCTTCTAGCTGGCCGCAGTGATGCATGTTCACATTTTGCTTCGCATGCACATATGTATATTTGCATATTTGAACGTTGAACAAAATCTGTTCTTGCGTTTGAAATCGTTCGAAATCTATCGATGTGAAACGGAGTGTTGCGAAAGCTGCACAACATTGGGTGTTCTTCGTCCCATCGAAGATTACCTCATAGATAAGTGAGCCGTTTATTTTGAAAGTGGCCTAAGTCATTTTTCAAAAACACCGAGCTAGCTATTTTAATATTCACATTTCTACGTTATACATATAATTTCATGTCAGCAAAACTGAAAGAACGCAGTGACCCTTAGGAACACAAAAACATTATACCACCATGTCATCAATTAGCAATATTTTTAAATTTATTAAAACGTAAAAACCTTAAATATCTGGATTTTCAAATAAATGGACTCAGGCCACTTTCAAAATAAACGGCTCAAATGTATGTTAATGTACGAACTACAGTCGTTAGTCTTGTGTGGAATACATTTCATAAATCTGAATGCAAATCGTTAGCTTTTTCATTGGAAGGAAATTTGCAAGTACGTATGAAGACGTTGGAACTGTTAAAATTCGTACGGAAATTCAAATTAGAACGAAAATTGATTTACGATGTTAAATGTTTCATTGATCGGTTCTACGATATCATTATACTATATATTGATACATAAAATCCTTGACTCAGTTATGAAGGGTTGAAAGAGGTTTCAAAATGCATTATGTGATTTCTGGAATCATTCATGATATCGAAAAGATAAAAGGATGATATAAAAACGAAACAAAGACCTGCGTAAATCCTTCACACTTTCATGTGTAAAAAATTACTTCCGAAGATATTTGCGGACACGTCTATAACCTTCGTATAGTGTTGGATGACCCAAACCGTATTTTAGACTTACACAGAACTTTTTTAATCCCCATCGCAGTCAAATTTATCGACTTCGCTTATTTGTACTTAATAAATTTTTATTTTACGTTTTCACATTGACACATCGCGTGTCGAAACTCAACTCCAATCATTTGCACAATATTAAAATCATTTAACTAATGAAACCGAAATTAGAAAGTTTATGATTTACCATAGAAGATATTAGTTTAACCGTTCGTGTTCCAAAAATCCTAACAACATTCAGTATATTAAAATGAAAATAAATTTTAAATCCTAGTTAAAAATTATTGTCGCCCACGCGCGACCGACGCGACACTCAACGTGTTAATTATGTAATCCTTCAGCAGTTTTCAAAGACATGCACGTATTTTCGTAGTCGAAACTAGAGACCATTGATGCAGATTTTTATGAACACCGTAGAAGGGCTGAACAGGGTTCACCCTGAATTCGTGTTTGAAACGTGCCAATTTATTTGGTTAAAATATTGATTTCGTCAGACCGAACGTAATCTGTTAACAAAACGCTGCTATCAGGCTAATTGATCGTATTTAAAGTAGTACCAGAGGTCCGACCAAGTATCCTGATCGAGTACAAACGAGTGCACGTCGGGAAAACGTGAATGCAGACCGAGGCTACGTTTCTATGGACGATTTCTGTTCAGTTGGAGCGATTAAACGTAACGAGTGCCGCTATTGAGTAAGAACGCGTGAGGAGCAAACGAGGCAAAGAGATGGCCGAGGATCGACGGACAACGCGGCCTTTCAACCAGGTCCCAACGACATTAATAGCTTCCAGAATTAAACGACGGACTCAGCTACGTGGCTCGACTCGCGTACTGTCGTATACATCATTGTCGACGTTGACGTACGTCGTCGTCGCACGCAGTATGCGGCTCTCTATCGTCGTGGCGGCCGACAGCGAGAATAATCTAGCCGTTTAATCAGCGGATCGAATTTTATTTTCCGGATGAAATCGACTATTGAGTCGAGGAAAAAATCGCCCTGCTTAGGCTTGGATAAAGCTCGTTTATCTCCAAACAAAAAAGGAACCCTTTTATCGTGCTGCATAATATAGATGCTGCAATAGTAGAACGTGTTTTCTTGCAATTACTGTGATCGTGATCGATTTAGCGAATGTTCAGGGTGCCCGATTCTAATCTATAAGTACAAATAACTCGTTAATTACACGCTATATAAAAAATGTTTCCCACAAAAATCAAGTGATTTCAGGGGGAGGGGGGGTACAAAATGACATAAATGTTTCTCCAAACGGAGAAATTTTTTAATACGCTTATCGATTCAGTTCATCATTCTGAACGAAAAAATATTGGCCCACGCATGATAAAAAGTTCTTCGTTTGCGAGATATTTGAGCGCAAATATTGCAAAGTGGTGGTCGTACCAATATTGACTGTTTTAAGATGACACCGACTTCGAGGAATATTTTCGAGCGAACATTTGAACACTCGAGTGTTCCTTCCGAGCGTTTATTTAAGTTCGTTGAGAAAGTTAAATTGCATTACGTTATTGTTCAATGTATTGATAAGAAACATTGCACTTGACTTTGTTCCATTGCTACTTAACGCTTCAAAAGCTTCGACAATTCGCAAGATGTTGATACGGCCTTGTAATGTTTGCACTCAAATATCTCGTGAACTCATAATTTTTTGATCCGTCCAATATGTTTTTCCGGAATGGCGAACTGAATCGATATTAGTATGTTCAAAATTGTACGATTCCGTTTGGAAAAAAAACGAAGTTGTCCTTTGTTTGCCCTGCGCGCGTCCACTCGCAAAAAAATCAATCATGTCATCCCTCTTGAAACCATGTAATTTTTGCAGTAAACATTTTTTACACAGTGTGTGACCGACGAGGTATTTTTATTTATAGATTAAAATCGGACACCCTGCACATAAACAGTCTCCACGATTTTGTTGCAGTCCGATTGGTTGACAGCTCGCAGCTGTCGTGTCGATGGGCGCAAAAGGGGACGGAGATAAGTGAATTACAAACTTTCTGCATTTACAGTGTACTTAAATTTAGATTAACAGCTTAACCGGTTGAGAACTCTCGGTCAAAGTCGGATCAGGACTTCTGAATGGCCGAATTAAATCGCGCCCGCCTAGAGAATTTTTCTAGGAATTAAACGAATACTCGAATAATTAACGCTTTCGATGTTGAGTAAAATTAAAAGGTGTAATCAGAGGAATTTTTTATATAATCTTTAAAAATTAGAATTTTGTGAAATGCAATATTTTATCGTGTAGCCGACAAGGTACCGTTAAACTTTTGTCGCAAATATTTCTTGTCAGATTATAATGGAAGTGCTTGAAAAAATATCTGCAAAAATTAAGGAAAACACTTAGGCAGCATTATAAATGTGAATAGTTTCCCGGAATCTGATGTACGATTCGGTTCAAGGTGAGCCTATCAGAAATTACGAAGACCGAGATACTTGTCGGAGGAAATATTGACTTCGCATTAAATGAAACAGCCGCGCCCCGCTCGTAACGTCTTCCTCCGCTTTATCTAATCGCTTCACGTCATCGGACAATAAAGTACCTATCTACGAACGGTCCGATTATTAACGAAAGTTTTTTCAATTTTTGCTTAACGATCCCACTTTCAGTTCTAATTCGTCAAACTCGAGCTCCCGTTTTTCATATTCCCCCCCGTTGAGTAATTGTCGCTATTAATAACTACAAACTCGATCCACGAATTCAATATCTTCGAAGGAGGGACATTCGATCGAGCCGCGCCCAGCTCGTGTCTTTTTTCGTTCCTTCCGTTTAATCGCACCCCCATCCCGCGTGTACTCGCGTCTGTTTGCTCTTCGTCACTCGGGCAAATTTATACGGTGACAGTTTTATTAAAGACGGACCGATGTCCCTTATTTGTTACTCGAGATCGAACAAACTCTGGAAGTTTTAATAAATGTCCCGATGCGCGTTTGGAAACTTCGTCGGTACCAAATATCTTGCGAACTACGAAACTACGCGAGTTCGGACGCCTCCGTAACACTTTATCTGACAAACTAGTTTTCTAATAGTCCTTTTAGAGGCGAAAATCGATAGTTGAGCATTCGTTGAAATATTTGAAAGCGACATCGAGCGATTCTCATCAATAATTCAACTTATTTGGATTATTATAGTGTAACAACTTTTCCCGATGTTGTTGTATAGAACAAAATTATCGTGCTTAACTAAATATTAAAAAGCCTATTAACCAGTTAACTATTTTCGACGAGTATAGCAGTTAAGAAAATATGGAGGCAATCACAAAGATATCGCAACAGCTAATTAGTTAATAAGCTTCTGGTGTTAACCCTTCAACCGCGATCAACGTGGAACCCGGCGTTCTGAATATTTTGTAAAATTTACCGTGCGAAATATTATTTGAATTTAGGTGCGTTTTGTTACTTACAATAATCATATTTCCTGAAAATGTAACACAATATTAATGCAAATTTTTATTTCCTTTTCGTTTTTGTTTCCCTTTTTATATCTTTTTTTAATCGAACTCTTAGGACGCATCTGCATAACAAAAATCCAACCGTGGTTAGAGAATTATTGTTAAGGTAGGAAGTAAAATTTAACAAAACTTTCAAAGTGAATTTATCACATGAATTTATCAATATGTAACATTTATTACATAAGATGTTCATTTTATCTTGAGTTTTATCTCTGTTACGCCTGATTTTAGATTAAACTGTGCACGTAAAGAATTGCATAATTGCATTGCATGAATATAAAGGCAAGATCATTTTAAGTCGAGCTTTCAAGATCACTTTCAATTGTTTAAATGCGACAGTATATTTTCGTTAATACAATATTGTAGCTCAGGAAAAAATGAACTTGGAAACTGAATTAAAAATGACCTTGAAAAAAAATATTGTCCTACCTTTTACATTCGTCCCTCGAAATCATGCAATTTGTCACCTACACATTTTTTTCAAACATCAAGCATAACACAGAATAGACTAACCAATTTTTGAATACCTACTAGTCGATTGCTCAAATTAGTAATCGGCCGGTTAAATAATTCCAAAATAGCTTAGGTCCGGAGAACGACAAGTTAATGCGACGAATTAATGATCAAATACTCTCGGCGTGATAATACTAGTACGGTGTAATAAAATTGAAATTCTATCGTTAGAAGCATCATGCAGTGTTTCCTCGTTATGCACGTGCCATCTATTTGTATTCGGCAGGCATCGAGTATCAAGAATGAACAGCGTTTCCGATTTCAGGGTCTGCAGCTATCGCTGTTTATGTAATCCCTCTTAAACGAATGTCGAACCCGTACGTCTCGAGGTTCTAATGATACACCGCAAACGTGGTGTGTATGTAACACGAAATCCATTAAAAAATCAGATATTATTATTAGACCACGGATATTGCGCATTTGTGACAAAAATTAGCAATTTGCAGCAGTAGGAAAATTCAAGGAAATTTCAAGTATATCCATACATTGATTTCGACCCGCAAAACTGATCAAAGCAAGAAGTATCCAACTGTCTCGAAACAAGCGCAGACATTTTTGCACTCTGCATAAAGATCCGCAGTGAAATCATTACGCTACCATAACCAGAGAGCTTACAGTAAAAAGAACTGAGAATCTACCAGTGCATCTTGATATCAAGGTCGAGAAATGATTCGGACTTCGATGCAGCTGCAAGACCGAAATGATAAAGACCCGTTGTTGCAACCTCATCTTTATCGATGAAGTGTAACGGACATATTCAATGGTGGTCGCATTATATCCACGTCTATAGACTCGATTATACAATGGCTAATTACCTTGATACTGTCGTAGCAAGCAGTGACCCGTCCGTTCTGCACCTCGACGTTAGCTGGCGGATGAGCGAACTTGCACTCCGTGTCGGGCCTGGTGCACTTGTTGCGCTGGAACTCTCTGCAAACCTCTAGCTGCAGCCACCGGGAGTCCTTGCCGTTCAGTAGGTTATTCATGTTGACCATTGCCATACTTCCTTCCAGTCCTGGAAGACCACGAGACTCCTCCTTAGCCGGGGCACACGCTTTCGAGCGACTTCAATTTATCCTCTTCCTTCGCTGGCCTGTTCTCGGCGTAGCGTTGGCCTGTTCGTTCACGTTCGCTCGCACCAGCTGATCTTGCCAAGGATATATAATGTGTTTTCGTTTATTCTGACCGGGCTCTCGATTTGCCGGCACTTGCGGGACTTTCGCAGAATTCAAATTCTAACCGTTTTTTCTTTTTCAATCTACGTGTTCGTAGAAAACCCGTGCAGAGTTGGGCATTAGTCGAACTGTTTCGAATAAATACTTGTCTAAGATAATTGTGAATTGTTTTTAGTCGAATATTTTCGTTGAATAACGAACATTCATTAGCCGTCATCAATTATTCTATCTATTTATTCGAATAAGTTATCCGCATAAAGATTGTAAAATGATAGGAATAATAATGCGAATAATTGTTGATTGTTTTTGTTTTTATGCAATTTTGTAAGAATATATTTATGCGAATACAATTCAGGTTCAGTTCAATTTCAACTATTTATAGAATTATAAAACGGCCGATGCATCTAGTTACGCATCAGTAATCAATCTACTCAAAAGTAACAAACTTTCCGATGCAACATTTGCAAAAGAGTTAATTGAAAAAAGAAATATAACACTTTATATTCTATCGATTTTATTTAAATCGATTAACTGCCGTGTGAATGCCTGCACGAATAAATTCTTATTCGAATGAAATCTTATTCGGATAAATTTGTATTCGATTGGATATTTATTCGATAGTGTCGAACAAAATTGCATTCGTTATCTTAATCTCTTATCCGTCATCCAAATAAAATTTTGCCCAACTCTGCTCCTGTATAACGTGATAACGCGTTAACTGTAGAGGTGCGCGAGTACTCGGATATCGTGTCGAATATTGATCGATCTTTTAAACTCAGTGGCGTTAGAATATTTTAAATTGCTCAAAAATCTCTTTTCGAAGTCATCCGTACGAAAATTACGAGTTACTTGAAAAAAGATCCGAATGGCTCGAATACTCGTACTTTATTTAACGCGTTTTATAATTTGCTCAGATTTGAAAATTAATTTTTGAGGTAAGTCTCTATTATAAGGATGTTGAAAAAGTAATCGATATCGTACATCTTAACTTCTCGATTTAAAAAAAAAATTTGATTAAATGAAATACTTGAATTTTGATCTTTGAGGCTGTCGACGTGGCAATCAAAGAGTTAATAAAGCATGATGTTACATAGTACTTGATAGCCCGACATACAATACAAATGTAAATATTTAAATACTTCGAGCAACTCGAATATTTTCGAGTAACTTGAAAATTCGGGATCTGTTCGAAAGTACTCGAGGAACTCGAAAATTTTCGAGCTAAAATTTCATGTTCAAGTACTTCGAAATCTTAGAAATGCTTTTCGAACAGTTCGTAGATTCCGAATAACTTGAAAAATTCGAACACTCGACACGACTATAATAATCGAACCAAGCATCTCTCGGTTCGTGCAATCTCAGTACTCGCATACCTCTACTTATGCGTTCTACGAATTCGTGTTACACGATAATTCTACTCTTGACGTAAATTCAACGGCAGAAATAATCCAGCAGAAATAATCTAGCAGAAAACGGAAAAACACTTCTGTAGCGCGAATCGTTAATCACTGTCCGAATCGATCAAAATTACGTTCTAACGTTCTCCGTTCCAGTGTACTAGTAAATTCTCCCTAATTGACGCTCAGATTGTATATAATTTGGAAAAAAGAGATACGACTATTCGAGCCTTACCGTTCGTTTTTATAAAAACGAGAAGAATCGATTAACAACTATAAAAACGAGTCGCAAGACTCGAATAATCGTATCTCCTCTTCCCAAATTGTCCATATTTTTGTGCACAATCTGAACGTCAATCAGGGAGAATTTATTGTAATTATCTGTTCGTTTTCATGTATTTTAATTTTACTGTACAAGAATTTATGTTGCAGGAACTCGTGTTACACGGGAATCTACTGTACGGAACTTGTAAATTAACTCGATTCGTTGCAGAATCGAAAACACTCCTTTTGTTAGGATAAGTAATTTGATTTGATGTGCTGTATCGAATTTATGTTTATTCCACGCATTATTTCGTTCGTGAATTTGGAACACAAGCTCTGAATTCATTCACGGTTTACGCGATATCTCGTATGGTAATTGATCAAATGATTTGAAACTTTTACGTGCACGTTGCTTGCAAAATCACTCCGATCTCTTTTTCGTAATAATATATTACAGATGAAAGTTTTAACAATGATCTAAACAACTTTTAACAAATTATCTATTTCTTGTACGAAATGAATTAGCATCTCTGTCAAAATATCGATGCCTATTGAGTAACGTTTGTATAGCACATTTTATTTATTTTATACTTGAAACATCAAACAATGAAATCAACGGATAATGACTTGAAATCATTGTGCATAAATCAGTTTGCGGATCATTTAAAATTTGAGATTTTTCATTCATAAAGTTGAACAAATGACAGAGTTATAACGGAAATAAACATTCAATTCTATTATCATAGTCTTTACGAATCTAAAGAAATTACAGTTTGGACTGCGAACATACTTTCTCAACACATCAAACAAGAATAAAGAAAGTGAAAAAAGTTGCGATTGAAGAAAATACAGAATCGAGTGAAGTTCGTTCAATTTCGAGCACATCAAAAGGCGTTTCTTAAATATTCTTCAAAAATACATAAACCGAACAGAAACTGGAAGAGTTATTAGCAATCTACACATTAAGCATTGTCATCTTCTGTTCTTAAATCGATTGATGTCAACGCGTAAATAAAAAGACTGCCTCGAAGCAAATGGTTCAAAATTACTCGGCGTGAAAAGATATACCCGATTAAAAGACTGCGGTACACTAATTTTAGGTGTGAAGGTAACTGATAAGTAGACTCCGGATTTTCGTGCAATTAAGATAAAAATTACTACGCGGAACACTAAACGACGAAGACATAAGAAGAATTTTCAAATATTCTTTCATTCTCCTCGTTTTATTTTATTTTTTTAAGAGAACGAATATACTTTTATTGAATTACTGTTCTTTACAATTGAGCGAGTTAGAATCGTAGGCCAAATTTATTGTTAAGATAATTTAGAGTTAAGTTGATTCATAGTAACTTTATCTGACGTGTATTTTTGACACAAGATTTGTAATCTTTTTACAAGATTACATTTTAAGACACAATTTTCGAAAATGTGACTTACTATGATTCCGATCCTCTCAATTGATTCAGACTAGTTTGATGTTGCGCAAAGATCCGCAGTCTACGGACGAAGCTGTGAAATACTGAAACATCGCGAAGCACTAGAATTTCTCAAGAGAAATAACAAAAACCGTCTTTGAGGACGACAACGCGACGCGAGCGTTGCAACTCCGCGAAAGGGAACACCGAACTGGTAACTTATGTATGCCCGAAATCCCGCAAGTGCCCGGAGGATTGATACAATGATAAATGTTGGTACCTTTGGAAGATTGTCTTCGCGTAGCGTGCGATCTTATTGTTCCATGAACGTGTCTCTTGTCAAGCCGTTGGTCTTCCAGATCACTGTATCTTCCGTGTAGGCGGTGGCGGTGGCGGCGACGACGACGACGAACCGTAAAACTCGCGTAACCGTACAACGACGACGACGACGACGACGACGACGACGACGGCGACGACGACGACGAAGTGAACAAAGGTAACTAGGGAGTGAATAAACTCGCGTGGATCAGACCCGTCGTATTCTTCTTGAACTTGCCTACTATTCGTTGTCGCGTATATTATCGAACACCGTGTTTAAAGGCTCGGGATTGTCGGAGACTTCTCGCCTCGCGATTCTAAACTATTCTTAGACCGTGCGATATCACCGTTGTTATCGGCTGCTCGCTCTTTATCGCACGCAGAGTTTGCGTTATCGACCGGAGCGGTTAGTCGCTACAAAGAGACAGTGCAGCTTAGCTTGCCGAGTTAGCGGTTAGCTAGACAGCGAAGACAGTGAGAAAGAGAAAGAGTAGCCGGTGTCGTTTCTGCCCTCCGTGTATTTTTATTTTTATTTATTTGTTTATTTATTTATTTTTTTTGGTCACTGATTCTTTTCTTCCCTTCTACTTCCAGCGTTACGGTCTCGGACTTGGATGACGATGTTCACACCGTGGCAGCGCAGGCGTTCGAGCAAGATTACAGCGATTGCGATTGACGGAAGAGGAACGTGCTTCTCCTCGGAGAACTGGGAGAATTTCACCGAGAAAGTAAGCGAAGAGGTAAAAAGGCGTTCTATCGACAGCGATTAGGCTCTTGCTTCGATATACTGCTTTTTCTTTTTGCTTTGCTTTGCTCTTTATTGTTTTATTTAGGCGATGCTTGCGGCTTCCGTTGACCAAGAAGATCGTGGATCCTTCCTGATTCCCTTTACCGATCTCTCGATCTTCCTTTATCCAGCAGCACACTGTTATATCTTCTCGCAATGCACGTCGTAGGAGCTTTAGAAGGCGCGTAGTAGCAACCAGAGCGTAGTAGTTTTTTGGGCAAAGCTTGAAAGCCTTTCAAAGCTAAACGTCGACCACGGGGAGCGTGTGTACGTATATACGTGTATCTGTATTCTGTGTACGTGTGTCTAATGTATGTGCTCTCTAGGCGCAAATTTGTTTTCTTTGATCGATATATAGAGCTGGCTGTTGCTGGCTGCCCGCGTCGGAGTTTTTATTACGTAGAGACGGATATCTCTGCGCGCGCGCGCGCGCGCGTCTATGTATGTATGCGTTGGTACTGTATGCACGTATGCACGTGGACGTGTGTGTTTCGTAAAGCCGGTCGTGGTGTCCTTAAAGCCGGTTCTGAAGCGTGTGTTCTCGTGTGTAGTGTCTACTGGACCAGGAAGTAGAGGACTAAAGACTCCGTGAAGGTAGAGAACGGATCTAGAAAGGAGAGTTCTCGAATGTTGGAAAGCTGAGCCTAGCTATCCTTCGACGGGCCAGGGGGATGGAAGTAGACGACGACGACGAAGAAGAAGGGATAGACCGTTGTTCCCCTGAAGAAGGAGCCGAAGAAGGAGGCTGGTAAAGAGAGTAAGCAAGGCGGTAGGCGACAAAGCGGGTAAAAAGGCAAGGGTAGAAAGGTCCGGTTCTACGTTTGGGTCGTGAATTCTCGGGGTCGGGCCGGGTCGTTGCGGATTGGACGAAGGGGGAACGGGAGGAGACACGGAGACGGTAAAAGAGAAAGACAGAAAAGGGGTGAGGTTCGGTGGGGGGAAGGGGGATTGCGAGTTAGCGAGTGACGTTGCGTTTCCGTTCCTCGGATTTACGTCATTTATTCGGCGCACTCCTGGTTCCTCCCGCGGTCGAACTCCGGATTCTGCTGTTCTGGAAACATACCAAAAGCGAAAACTCGCGTTACTGCGGATGCAAAGGCTTAAAATGCTTCTTGTTTTCGGGGCGGGGGCATGGGGCATGGGGCATGGGCCACGCGGCAGAGGGCACAGTGAGAGTGAAAGAGAGAATGAGGGAGGGAAGGAGGGTTGGAGAGAGATGCCGTATAGAACAGGGAGAGGGCTTCGAGGGGAGGAGAACGGAGGGGATTTGTTGGAAGGGGCCTGTTCGTTGGTGGGCTTAGGAGGTGGGGCGTTGGCTCGATGAGAGGTTTTAGCCCCAAGATAGATAGAGAAAGACAGATCGAGGGCTGGTTGGAAGTGTAAATGGGAATGATCTTAGACCGTATATACTACTAGACACGGCTTGTGTATCGTACGCGTATAGGAAATCCAACAATCCAGTGAAGCAAGGATAACAGGTCACATGTGACGTCAGACGTTGGAACATGATCATTTTAAAATGCCTAACACGGCAGACCGACAGTGTCTAATCAATAAGTATTTCCTAGCCAATGAGTGCAAATGCATGATTTGAGTGTAACGTCAACGTAAATAAATAATTTTTCCCCAAGTGTTCGTATATTTGTATGTTTATCGTTTACTTTAGCGAAAATTAGTTTTAAGGAAACAATCGATCGAACACTTTTTACACAGTATGTTATCAATATCTCAATATCGAATTCAGATATAAACATTGCAAAATCGTAATTTTCAAAATATGTTGTAATGAATACTATTTAAAACTGTAAAAGGTAAAACGTGACAGGATATTTGTCATCCTGGATACTTTAAAAAGTATATATGTATACGTCTATTTACTTATTTCGTGAAAAAAAAAATTCACAACATATGAATATCGAGTGTTAAAAATTGATTTACGCGTTGAAATTTCGCTATGCCCTTTTGAAACTGTACTTATACATATACGTCATACTAGCATAGCTTATACGTTTTGGCCACATGCGACGTCACGTAGATGGTTCGTTCATCTTTGCGTCAGGGAAATTATCCGAAGCCGTGTCTATAGGTATACATGGTCCAAGGGAATGATCAAGCAGAGGCCGCGAACGGGCAAAGGTATAGTAGAAAACAAGCGCAGGACTACCAATGCAAGCACGCTTAATCGAGTAAATTAAGGCGTCCCGTTCTGGTGACGAGAATGCACAATCCTTAACCGAGCATATTGCACAGTCCCGGTCGTTACTCAAACCGGAAATTATCTCGGTCTTTTTCTCTAAAAAAAAAAAATCATTGTCCCCAGAGAATATGTCGTTCGTATCGAATAACCTGCTCTTAATTGTGTTCCGTCGGTTACGCGCACGGTTTCGATCGTTTCTCGACCACGACAATAACACGCTAGTCTACAAAATTTTACTAATTTTTTGTTACACAAGGTGTGATCTTGTTAGTATTTTTTATGCTGAACTCAAATATGCACAATACGTTCTTTTCTGTCACGTAAGATTTTCGAGTAACACGCACAGTTTAATATTCAATAATTACTATAATCATATACATAAATCTACGAGACACAAAATGTGCTACTTGTTGATTTTCTGAAATATTTAGCTTCTGGAGCATCCCGTTTGTATGTCCAGCATTAATCAGCCAGCACGTTAACGCTTCACGTGCAAACAAATATTAAACTCCGTTTGAACGAGCGAGTTTCAGTGATTCGAAGCGGAATTACATAAAAATTATACGTGATAGGAGAAAAACGGATTCCGGATTCGAATTCAGCGGAAAGAATACATTAGAATCAGTGTAAGTATCCTCTGTAACAAAAATCGTTTTTACCAGTGTAATTGACTAAAATGACGAGAACGAAGTGTTAAGCTTCGCCATACTAGCAGTATGTACATCGTTGGATATTATTGATGCGATTAAGAAAATAAATACGACGACATGTTCGTATGATATTCTACACTTTGCAGATCATCTAGCTAAACGAGTACGTTGAATCGCATCGTTTTTGTGTAGAAAATCGCTGCACATTTGTACCTCGACGAAAGTTCAACATTGCCCCCCTCCCCCCACCCTCTTGAGTGTCAACTCGAAAAATTTCATATTTCATTCGCAAATCAAAAACGCTGTAGCAACCACTGTTGATTGTAAAACTATAGTATTTGTGTATAGCTATAGTCTGCAAGGATAAATTGTATTACATCGATAAAATCGTCGCTAATGTAAATCAATTTTGCAACATATTAAATTTCTTGGCGCCTTCAGCCCTTCTCGAGTTAACTTAAGAACTTTGGGTAGCTTTAACGAGGATTTAATCAATATTTTCGTTATTATATAATCTCGTTATTGTAGTATTTGTTATCTGGTTTGTTTGTATACATATTTGTATATTCAAAAGGGCTCGACCCGTTAAACAAATATATTTACATTTACCAATTATTACAACTGTTTGCTAACGAAAGCGGAAACCTTTACGAGCGGCTCGAAGCGATTAGAATATCGATCCTGTTACTCCTCCCCTTTAACTTCTTTCTTCTCTTCAACGATTAAATCTAAAATATATTCTGGCGTATCTTTTGTACATTTTATATGACTGTGTCTATATCTCTCATGTCCTCGCATAACATCTTCGAGCTGCTGAAATTAAAAATACCGTAGTCCATGTAAAGCTTTGCTCGGACTCGCTTTTTTTCTGGGTAACGTCGATGTTAATTTGCCGGTGACAACGTCCAATCGTGCGTAACCAAAACTGTAAAAACGGGGGCATGAAAAGGTTCCGAAAATAGCTGTTTCGGGTTGTAATATAAAGGTTCTGACGAAACGATTAGGAAGAGTTTTATTTTGAACAACTATCGTGTAGAATCTAAAAATCGGACAAAATATCACATTTGCATATTTCTATTTTCTAATATAGAAATATACAAAATATAACTTGTAAATAAGTTCTTTTTCGATGTACAGACTGGCTCAGCTAAAAAGGGTAACCTACAGTGCTGTGAATAATTACAGACACACAAAGGAACTTTTACATATTTACTGATATTTAAATAAAAACCAAAATAGTCTATATTTGTATGTTTATATATTTTGTTCTATTATCTCTGATATAGAAATATACAAATATGATGTATTGTTAAGTTCTTTTTTTCAATATTCAGACTGGCTCAGTTAAAGCAGACCACCTACGGTGCTGTGAATAATTAATAATCACAAACATAAAGGAACTTTTACATTTTTACTGATATTTAACTAAAAACCAAAAGAAATCTATATTTGTATGTTTCTATTTTCTATTGTTTCTGATATAGAAATATACAAATATGATGTATTGTTAAGTTCTTTTTTTCAATATTCAGACTGGCTCAGTTAAAGGAGGCCACCTACGGTGCTGTGAATAATTAATAATCACAAACATAAAGGAACTTTTACATTTTTACTGATATTTAACTAAAAACCAAAAGAAATCTATATTTGTATGTTTCTATTTTCTATTATTTCTGATATAGAAATATACAAATATGATGTATTGTTAAGTTCTTTTTTTCAATACTCAGACTGGCTCAGTTAAAGGAGGCCACCTACGGTGCTGTGAATAATTAATAATCACGAACATAAAGGAACTTTTACATTTTTACTGATATTTAACTAAAAACCAAAAGAAATCTATATTTGTATGTTTCTATTTTCTATTGTTTCTGATATAGAAATATACAAATATGATGTATTGTTAAGTTCTTTTTTTCAATATTCAGACTGGCTCAGTTAAAGGAGGCCACCTACGGTGCTGTGAATAATTAATAATCACAAACATAAAGGAACTTTTACATTTTTACTGATATTTAACTAAAAACCAAAAGAAATCTATATTTGTATGTTTCTATTTTCTATTATTTCTGATATAGAAATATACAAATATGATGTATTGTTAAGTTCTTTTTTTCAATACTCAGACTGGCTCAGTTAAAGGAGGCCACCTACGGTGCTGTGAATAATTAATAATCACGAACATAAAGGAACTTTTACATTTTTACTGATATTTAACTAAAAACCAAAAGAAATCTATATTTGTATGTTTCTATTTTCTATTGTTTCTGATATAGAAATATACAAATATGATGTATTGTTAAGTTCTTTTTTTCAATATTCAGACTGGCTCAGTTAAAGGAGACCACCTACGGTGCTGTGAATAATTAATAATCACAAACATAAAGGAACTTTTACATTTTTACTGATATTTAACTAAAAGCCAAAAGAAATCTATATTTGTATGTTTCTATTTTCTATTGTTTCTGATATAGAAATATACAAATATGATGTATTGTTAAGTTCTTTTTTTCAATATTCAGACTGGCTCAGTTAAAGGAGGCCACCTACGGTGCTGTGAATAATTAATAATCACAAACATAAAGGAACTTTTACATTTTTACTGATATTTAACTAAAAGCCAAAAGAAATCTATATTTGTATGTTTCTATTTTCTATTGTTTCTGATATAGAAATATACAAATATGATGTATTGTCAAGTTCTTTTTTTCAATATTCAGACTGGCTCAGTTAAAGGGGGCCACCTACGGTGCTATGAATAATTAATAATCACAAACATAAAGGAACTTTTACATTTTTACTGATATTTAACTAAAAACCAAAAGAAATCTATATTTGTATGTTTCTATTTTCTATTGTTTCTGATATAGAAATATACAAATATGATGTATTGTTAAGTTCTTTTTTTCAATATTCAGACTGGCTCAGTTAAAGGAGGCCACCTACGGTGCTGTGAATAATTAATAATCACAAACATAAAGGAACTTTTACATTTTTACTGATATTTAACTAAAAACCAAAAGAAATCTATATTTGTATTATATGTTTCTATTTTCTATTATTTCTGATATAGAAATACACAAATATGATGTTTCGTCAAGATTTTGTTTAAATATCGCTAAAAACATGAAAGTTTCTTTGAGTCTATAATTATATATCCACAGCACCGTGGCACACGATATATAACCAATGTAACTTTTATATTGATTTTATTTATATACGACTTTTAGGCTGTTCATGACAGTTATTCAAAAGAAAAGTTGTCCATAACTGCATCAAATACTTAAACCTACATCATAACAGTTTTCGAGTACAAGCATAATACGTCGAAACCAGCGAACCAATTACCGCGAAACGTCCGAGCGAGAACTTCTTTCTGAAATTCTGCATTGAATAGCTTGCGAGATGAAAGTTCCGTATCGAAAACTGCAAATCCCCGGTTATCTGAGACCGAGCGTGGCTGCCACGTTTCTGAAATATCCGTGGGACGGAGTATTTATCGCGCACGAAATCCTATCGCGAGTTCGCGAAGCATATAATTCCAGCTGATATCGTACATTAACCGGTGAAAAACTGCGCTCCCTCCTGCACGTCTCGCCGTGAAAAGTCCGCGGGAAAAAAATACCAGGACGAGCCGGTGCACGTACACACGGCCATGAATAAGTATGCACTTTTATGTACGAGCCAGAGACAGTTAAGGCAAAGAAAAAGAAAAGCTGAAGAGTACTGAGGCGGGGGAGGAGTCAGAGGAATAGTCGGCGGAGGTGGAGGTGGGAGAGGAAGAGTGCAGCGTAGTACAATTTTCCGTCGCGCAAGTAAGCCGCTTACGAAAAGCGGACCCGAGGCGGTCGACTCGTTTCTCATGTTACCCGACAAGAGTTATGGGGACGTATGTGCGCGTTCAACGCACTAGAAAATACCAGAAAGAAAAACGTTTTCAGTCGAAACGTTTGTTTTCACGGGGATTTCTTGGGCGGCGGGAAAAATCGACGATACTGGACTGGCCGTCGCTGTACGTCGAACGGAAGTCACCGAACAGAAGTCTCAAGAAACACAAATGTGTCTCTCAGGCTGTGCGGTGAAACCTATGCTAAACAAACTGGGCATTTTTATGCAAATTTATAACGTTAGAAACTAACTTGCAGTCAGGAAAATTACGCGTTGCGCGGTGGAGTAGTTGCCCGTTTGTGATCAGTGCACCGTTTCTGGCTAGCTGTACTGTTATTCATATTTTCTTATTTTCCAAACTAGTAAAAATATCGTTTTTAGTGGATACATACAATTAATGAAAAAAAGAAATTTTTCTACGCGGAAAGTATTCTTCAATATTGCTAACTAAACGTACGTATTATTTTCTTCTATAACACTGTCCGACACGATTTTTGGGTTCCTATAGCCACTATGAAATTCTTGCAGAGCTTCACTCCCTGAACAAGAATCCGAAAACCGAATTGCTCCATCATCCTCAGTTTTTTAAAATAAACGAACTTTTGTAAAAATCCAAAACAATTAATAAATTGCATGCCACTATATTCGGGAAACTCTCCTCTATCTTTTAACACCAATTAGAACTTTCCAACGTTTTTATTCTTCATGCAATAGCTCATGTTCGTCGAAAATTTTGGATTTTTACAAAAGTTCGTTTTTATTTAAAAAACTGAGGGTGATGGAGCAATTCGGTTTTCGGATTCTTGTTCAAGTGAAGATTCTTGTTCTTCTTGTGAAGCTTTACAAGAATTTCATAGTGGCTATAGAAACCCAGAAAAAAAGTTTGATTTTGTCGGACAGTGTAATTGAGTTAAAAAGGCTACCTATCAAAGTAAATATTGGTGAAGTGATAAAGAAGTCACTGATCCAATAAAGAAGTATGTGCTGTATCCAATAAGAGACTAATAAAGAAGTATACATTAGAAGCGTATAAGATGTTTCTTTGCGAGTTATAACAATTCGTAATTGTCTAATCAAATAACGAAATATGAATAAAACAACAACATAACTATCTGTAATAAAAGTTATTCTATGTTGTCCATTTCGTAAGTTTTCAACAATGCGTGCAAATGTATACATTGACAATTTTCCATTGTTTTAGGTATTAATTACTTAAACCTGTACCGTCAACAAAATCTTTGGTATTTCGAAAAATTGACTTCATTTTGATCCCTAAAAAATTCTTTTAAATACCCACCCGAACCGACAAACACTATGCCAGAATTGTCCTAATTTTTTACGCTAGCAAAGTATGCTATAAACAAAGATTACTATATGCTACGATTATACGAACTTTTCTTCGATCAACGTACTTTCTTTTTATCAGTCTCAATTATCCAAAGATTTGATTTTCAAAAGGGAATCGAAAATGTCGCATTTCTCGTTTGCTCATTTAACCCTTTGCACTCGAGATTATTTGAATTCCGAAATGAAGGAATTTGTTTCAAACTTCAGTATTTCCATTTGGTATGATTGTTTCTATTTGGTACATATAAAATTGAACGTGTATGCTCATAGAAGGCCTCTATTATCCGACAATTTATCGAATACAGACAAATTTAATAATGTGATAATTCTTTTTGAAAACGGTGCAGCAAACATTAGCGTCGTCTCAGAGTCTTTGCGCTTTGCACTCGAGTGCAAATGGTAAAATGAGTTACGCGTGTTCACGATGATTAGATTCGAAGGGACATCATTTTCGAACCAATCGTCAAGGATATTTGTTAATTTAACACAAATAATGGAAACCTAGCATACAATCGAATAACATCGTACGATAGCGCAGACTTTCACCCTTTGTGTTAGTATGCTGTTCCCAAGTATGTTTACTGTTCCGTTTTCAAGATGCAATATAAAATAGGTCTGCGTGTCACGAGGTTCGGACAGTGGTACTCATTGTCAGCGTTCGCACGTCGCGATGCTCGACGCAATGATAAGAATAAATGAGCCACTTGGAAGCCGAACTGATTAAGTCCACAGGGTATTGTAAATTTATCAATTTCGTTATTTGGAGATAATGTAAGCATTCAGCTTAGCGATAAACAAATGAACCGACAGTGCAGTTAGTATTAAGAGATGGCATTAATACGAGCTTATCTGTGGTTACGCTTAAAGTTCCGATCACTAATGCTTCATGTCTTAAATCGCATATTTTGGTTGAGCTTATTGAATTTGTTTTGAAGATTTTTTTTTATAAATACGTAAATCCTATATTCTACAGCTCAATTAGTGCATATACTTAAATTTTTAGAAATTGTGGTACGCGGCGTTCTTCCGTCCAGTCACAGATACATGTATGCATGCACGCCTGTATGCATGTATAAACAATCACATAATGGATAAACAAAATTTTAACTCATCGGATAGTGTTATCCTTATCTAATCGTGCATATATTGTGCGTATTTAATGATATGTGTACACTTCTCGGAAATGGATAATTGCGTAGGTAAATTTGGGACTAAAATAAACCCTACAGCAATAATGTTAAGTTTACCAAGGCCAGAGAGGAACCTGCGGGGATATAGTTTATTTTCCACGTTGTCGCTGTTGAGTTGAACAGGAATTTATTTCCGCAGTAATAAGTTTACTTTCAATGAAGCCAAGAGTGCGAACAACTTCACAGAAATTCTCCGCGGTAATTAATAAAATCTCATCATTCATTAATAATCTCCTGCTGCTGAAATCGCACGATTTCGATAGAGTAATTTGTCAAAGCGAATACGAGACAGATTTTGCCCTCCGCGTTTATTCTTTTGCAAACTATATTCGCCTTCTTCCAAATCAATTGGAACCGAGGACGATAAAAATAGCAAAGCGAGCTGCGCCCGGTCAACAAGGTCGTGCAGATTCCCGGATTTTTTGGAGGCTTATTGTTCAAAATTAACTATACTTCGTCGAATTGTCTTTCATCAATTTCTACAGTAATCCCCGAAGCAATATGCAACAAATATTACGTACATATATTTATGTTATTTCACTGCCGAGACGCTCTCAATGTGAATTTAATTTGTGAACACACGAGCGAATGAATTTGATTCGATCGATCGACGATTTCTAATACGATAACCTTGAACGAAAGAAAAACGTTTGACACATTTCTCGGAATCGAACGAAGAAAGAGAGATGCCCGCGCATTAATATTATTATATGCATGCCGATTCGTTATCAGAACTTCGTAATCCCTCCGTAACCTTGTTCCCGGGTCAAAGATAGAGAGAAACGATAAAACACATTTGACTCTATCGACGATTATTAAGTGCAGGCGAAGGTGGACAAACAGGATTTTCGTAATCCGCGTATCTTTTTCACGTGGCGGGGTTTTTCGCGTGCTCAAGAGTCTCCGTTCGGCTCTCTCGGTCGAATCGATATACTACGTGCACGAATGCGGCTTCGAGCTTCGTCCACTTCTTTCACGTGACTACCGCAGAAAAAGAGGGACGGACAAATCAATATCTCTCACACAGACTTTTCGTGATCGTTGTCGTTGACGTTGTCGTTGACGCCGTGTACACCTCGTCTTCGAAGGACGTTCCAGACATCTGCGTCGCATTCAGCGGTACACCACCGAATCCATCCGGTTGTCTCCTTCCGATACAATCAATGGCCCTGCTAATTCACGGCAGAGATCCATTTATCCAAACCTATCTAGGAACGAGATGGCTCCGATATAACCGGAGCACCTGTGTGACAGGCGTCTACGCGTTTTGTTCTTTCAGTCAGAAGCTTTCATTCAAATTTTCGGAGAACCAATTAACTCATAAACGTGGACATTCCACCATGCCCGCGTATGTCATGGCTATGCGAAATTAATGCTTTATGGACCGAAAGCCTATTAGTCTTTTAGACTGTCGATATGACGATATATGAAAGCACTAATACAGGGTGTCCCAACAATTTTTCGTAATCCGGAAATGGAAGGTTCCTGGGGTCATTTGAAGTAACTTTTTCCTTAGCGAGAATACAATTCGCGGCTTTGTTTACGAGTTATTAACGAAAAACAGTGACCAATGAGAGACGAGACCAGCTGGCGCGAGGCAGCCGAGCCAATGAGCGGAACTGAGCTACGTGCGCTCGTTGGCTAGGTCTCGCGCCAACCGAGCTCGCCTCTCATTGGTCACTGTTTTTCGTTAATAACTCGTAAATAAAGCCGCAGATTGTATTTTTGCTAAGGAGAAAGTTGCTTCGAATAACCTCTGGAACCCCCAATACCAGATTGCGAGACATTTTTGGAGCACCCTGTATTGTACCGTATTTTTGAAGAATTTTTCCTTTGCTCTGACTCGATTTACGAGAAACAATATCTAGGAAACCTATTATGTTGTTCGATGGTGTACACTACATCGTAAATAATTTTTATCGTTAAATATCTTTTCTGACAAATCGAGCCACATGGAAGAGAACTCATTCTCCATACGGCATCGTGCCGGCTAAAGATTAACCAGTTAACTGTTCTTGACGATTATACTCGTCACGAAGAAACGGCATGTATTTTGTATTACGAGTATACTTGCCATGCGTAAGCATTTGCTGTTTAAATTACAGTTTTAGTGAAAACTGCATTGTATTCCTAAATTTTAAGATACTTTGAATATTTGAGGGTCAAGACGAGAGAAATAAAACGAACAAATAAGTCCTTTACTGCTACGAAAATCAAGCGAAAACGTATTTCTTTTTTTAATTATTTTAATCAATTAAAGAGAAGATAGCGCAACGTTCTTAAATTGTTCTCAATGTGTTTACATTTTGATAAATTTGTCTTGCCATTTCTATTATAAATGCATAAAATCCGCAGTCTACTTATCCTTATACAAAATCATCTTAATCAGTAGATTATCTTAATCAGTAGAAAATAGTACGTTAACATTCTTAAATTTTTTAAGTCTTTTCACAGTTTGAGATTTGTTATTGATACGACAATGATCGAATGAAGCTCCATTGCTACTTCGACAATACTGACTCGAAATAATAACGGTTTGCCATGATTACACGCTACAGGTTGTTTCATTATCAGAAAGCGTTCTTGATCGTCTGACTGGTTGGGGTGTCTCGTGCGGATTGGTTGATGCAGGATAATTCCATAAACTGTGGAACCCTTTGACGCAGATCAATCTGTGACATTTTATCTTCGGTGCAACCACCTTGCGCCTACAGGCGGGTCTATTTATAAAGCAACCTCTAGGAACGGCTGACTGGCCGATCCCAGTCGATTGTAAAAGTCCACTGATCCGAGTAATCATGCCAATAGACGGTCGTCGGTGCACGCCAAGAGAAATAGGTGAGGAGAAAATGATTTTTAACATTTACGACCGATCGCTTCCGATCAGCCAAGCTGAAACGAGCCGGCGCGGCAGCGGAAGGGAAGTCGCTCGGCTGTTCGACGATTTTTAATTTGCTGCAGCCAACGAGGATTAAAATAAAAATGAAAGTGAAATTAACGGAATGAAACAATGGGAACGACCATCCCTATCCGAAGCTTCGGAGTTGTCGCCAGCTGTAATGGAATTAGGACCGATTAAATTAGCTAAAAGGATTTTGAATACGGAAGATGTGACGCCCTTTTCGATCTTATTACCGGGGAACATTTTTTTCTTCTTCCGCACAGTTTATGAAATTATCGAGGCTGATTAATGCTTGATTTGAACACTGTTGGACTATTATTTTTACACAGCTTTTATCCTCCATTCTTAACCCTTTGCGCCCCCATGTCGGATCAGACTTGACATTGACTTTTGTATTAATAGTTTACTCTCATGATTCGCATTATATTCATGAATTACGTGGTACGTAGAACAATGGAAGTATTTCTCTAGATAAGTTGCAAAGTTACACGCCAGAGTATGCATGGATTCCGTTATATAGTACGTTTCTGAAATAAAAGGAAGAAAATACTTTGGAACGCAAAGGATGAAACTTTGGCGATTTGTCACAACTATTCTGATCCACGTATTTAATAACTATGCATATTACGCTATATTATGTTCGGAAAATTGCCGCCTACCTTTTCAACCTGGACAGAGCTTTCTAGCGTTTTTAGTTTCAGAGCAGTATTTCAATTTCCAGAAAATCACTCGCTTTTACAAATACTGATATTTCTCAAGAATTAACGAAGCAATATATATATATATATATATACATATCTGATATTCGAATTCATTCAAAAACAGCATTCGGTAGTTAACGACAAAAATTAACCATATTTAGTTACTGTATATTGTACATACATATTTGTCTTTTTATTCGTATAAATAAAATTCATATAAATTGACATGTCTATACATGTATGTAATAAATGTTCAAAACATTTCTTAGAATATTTCGTGCAATGTACATTACATTTCAAATTACAGTACTAACACTGTTATATGCAACAAGTCATTTCAGACTTAATTCCTGTAGTTATAAACTGGATAATTGACGCTCTACTGTAGGTACTGGTTTTTCGTATTGGCGAGTATAGCAATCAAGCTGTACTTATCACGATTATATGAAACGTAAATAACCCAGAATGAAAATTCTATAATTCTATAATTAGAAATTGAATTAAATTAATAGCTGCTACACTAGGAACAGAGAGAATAATAGATCTACGGGGGAAAATTGTTGCGAGTTCCATTCACTGCTTGCGTCGCGTGTCGCGGCACTGCTATTATTAACAACAATAACTAATAATAATAATACGATATAGATGTAAAATAAGAATTAATCGTTCGATCTTAGTTGGTCGTTCGACAGTCAGATATCGACTCACGACTGTCCGTCGGTAAATCTTTCCCGGGGCAACCCCTACCTTCTATTATTTTCTTAGGGGTTGTCCACTGCAAAACAATTTATCATTACAGCGACTTGATTCGGACAAGCTGCCGTAACAATACGTTTTGAAAAATGAATGAATAAAGCTGAGAATTATTCAAAATCATCGTCAATGGGGTAGTTATTAAAATAGCCCGAGGGTTAATGCTCCATCCCCACGGCAATTTTAAAATAATGAAATTGATAACTATTCAATTCGTTTCTAAAGAATTCATTGTCAGTTTTATTAGCAGACAGTACGGAGAACCTATATGTACAAGAGTTTTAAAGAGCAAGGCTTGAAGACGCCATCTTTAATACTTTCAAGGGGACAATGGAACCCCCGCGGGAAAACGTTTGCATTCTGCGCGAATATTACACGAAAAAAGTGGGATCCTTTAGAGAGATCGTGAAATTCACCCAGTGATGCAGCCAAGAGAAAGACGTCTTTTTCATTCACCACACGAATACATGGATCTGTGCAGTCTAAGCCTCCGTACAAATTCCTCAACGATCCGATGTCGCTTCCTACTGACAAGAAGTATTTCTATCCGTCCGTTTTTGCATATGCATCTCTGCATTCCAGGACATCTGGTATTCGTCACTGTCGTCGTCTCGCGACCGATCTAGACTCTTCTGCATCAATAGATTTCGATGAAACTCTCAAGCGCTCCAAAATGACATATTTTTCTCAACATACGATCAACAAAGATATCGTCGATTAATCAAAACCGATGCTTAGGCAGAGATAATAACAACTATAATTGTATATATAGGGTGTAGAGCTGCGATTATCGGTACAGTATCGATATGTTACCCTTAAATCGGTATACATTTTCGGTATAAATTTTTTAATTTACGAGTATTAAAATTGTAAAAATACTTTCGTGAGATATTTATTCAATAATTTTTTCACTTGGTATAAATGTTATAGTAATATCAACAATATAACCATCCGAATAAAAAAATATAAAATAATGTTTTAGTCCAATTTATTATTTACTCTTTATAATTTGCCCGTCTGTGTACAACCAAAATGCCTACAATATTTCAACATTGATTACCGGACATACTTTACATATACCTTTCTCACGGAACGTTAATCGATGTAAAATTGTACACAAAAACGGCTACCCACCCGGGCACGATAGAAGAGTTTATTGAAAAATGTTAGCTTAGCGTAAATATTTATAAGTAGCTGGAACCGTGAAAAATTCGGACAATATTTATCTCTATCAAAAACTTCCTTTAAAAGAAAATAGGTTGACGGAATGTCGCGAAACAAAAAAGAAATTGCTAAATTTCTGAATAAACCTGCCAATATTAATTGAGCCGTTAAAGCAAAACAGTGGATTTATTTGAGAAAAAAACGCGGGATTCGTATTAGATCCGATAGAGATCCGCGGGAAGCTGATTCCAAATAAGCATCTCGTAAAAGGATCCAACTATCTAATTGCTTGCAGGCAGGTATATGTGCCATCGATTGGAGTCAACATAGACGTCAATAGCACCGTCTCCGGCCACACAATGCTAGACGTCTCGAATGTTTTCCTAGTGAAATCAAAACTCCGGAGCCGGGTTTTTAGCTTTTTGTGATATTTGACTCTTGCTAGCCTTTTAAGGAGATTGTCGGCTAGGTACCTATACACCTATAGAATTGTGTTCTTTTGTGTGCCGCGGGGACATAGAGGGAAGGTACACTCGCAGAGAAAACCTCTGTCCGCGAAGCAATAAAAGCTCAAGGCCTCGTCCCGATGCCTAGATCCTTCCATCGATTCGTGTTCACCACGGCTGACACGTATTTCACGGTGAAACGTTGTGACAGGTGTTAGACAGTAATCGATTATCCCCGGTGTGTTACGTTTCGGTCGTTGAATTCTTATTCTCTGCACAATGGTACACTGACTTACGGGTTTCCGTAAAAAAAAGGCTACCATAATCCGGATTACAGTTTGGGTTTGCGTAGGGGAGAAAAAATCGACGGCATAACAGGTGAAAATTCGAAGAGAGACGTCCTGGAGAATCAACAGAATTGTATTAGAAATTCAGGGTCAAGGTGTACCTAAGTATACAACTATTTTTAGGTCATCAGTTTGTTTCAACTTTTATAAGCTGCATTTAAATGTTTCAGTTGTTACCGATCTCTTTATATGCAATACAGTAGAGACTCCCTTATCCGAACATTTGTTTTTACAATATTCTGGAAAATGTACAATACTCCTCTGCAGATTAGTCTTACCGCTTTGAGAAATAAAACGAACTGGTGTGCAGCGGTGCATAAATGAAATAGTTGCTACTACTACTCCTGTTACCAAGATCCTGTTATTTAATAGTTGAAGTAATGGCTTGCGCGTGTTGCACATACTGCACGCGTCGAGAAAGTGCTTGTATCGATCCACTTAACACAATCTCTATCGATCTTTTCCATATGCCTCGTTTACCGAATAATCGTTACGATCATTAACAGACAGAACAAAAGCGTTCGCGAATGTTAATGTTGTCAGTTAGAAATTTCTACTTCGCATATGGACCGTTTATTTTGAAAGTGGTGTAAGTCCTTTTTTTAAAAAAATGAGATATGACGTAATTTATGCTTAATTTAGTGTAAACTTTTTGTTTATAACTAGTTAGTATTTAATATCTTAAAAAATGCCAATGCTTTGTTCAATTTAAAATTGGCCGGTAAAAGAAATTGCGTAACCATTAATTATGAAAGTGGTGTAAGTCCAATTTCCATCACGATGCCAAGCCTATTACATACGAAAAATATAAGGATATGCAGCAACTATTACTTTTTATATACTTCCTGTGCATCATGAATATTTCAAAACACTGCCACATGAAGAGCATAAATAATTAATAACATCAATATCTTGCGTTAAGTTTAACAATATATAAATATAATTAACGTTCAAAATAAAAAATGCTAATCCTATTTTATTTCTTGTTATTATTTATAAACAAAATTGGATTAATATGAGATATATTTTAAGTGATATTTGTTATTTCAAAATTGAAATTAAATGATATTTACAATTGACTAATTATGAAAGTGGTGTGAGTCCATTTGCAGCCTGGAAATTGTATATTATTTTAGTTAAATTCGCCTAAAACAATGATAAATTATATTGATAAATTAGTACAAACATTCCCAGACTTCACATAATTAACCGATATTTTTTAATTGTCAGATCTGCTAACATTCAATTTTCTTGAAACGAAAGAAAGTGGACTTGCACCACTTTCAAAATAAACGGTCCATATGATTCTTGCAACTGATCTAAACAATATTTATTTTGCTCAAAGATCTACAGGAAGAGCTAACAAGTCAACCGAGAAAAAGTGATTGGACGTAGAAAATAATTTTAAATGATCATTTCGAAAACTATCTTCCGACATCTTCGGTAAAAATAGTGTTAAATGAATACTTTAAAAGGAGCCCTTTGACCTATTCGATACAAATAGCGTTAAATAAAAATTTTTAAATGTGTCTTTTGACTCACATGATAAAAATAGCGTTGAATGAAAATTTTAAAAGCTATCCTTCGACCCCTCTGGTAGAGATAGTGTCGAATTAAAATCCGAAAAGGTGTCCTTTGAACCATTTGGTAAAAATAGCGTTGAAATGGCTCAGTTATCGTTTTAAAATTCTTTTTACGCTGAAAACCCGTCAAGAATCTTTGTTCAGCCCAGAACGTCGTAATTCCGAAGGGCAAGTTCGATGCACGTATCTCGCATGCGATCTTACGATCACAGATGATCGATCGCGAGGAGGAGAGTTGGACCGAACTAACGCATAATGGTCCCGGGGTTTGCTAAGTATTTAACGGGAGCGAATAACGAAAATCCGACTCGGGCTTCCGCGAACTAATTGTAAGGTGAACGAGCGAACTTCTACAATAAGACTGAATGCTGCACGGCAGAGAGGCAGCGCATTATCAGCTGAATGGAAAACAATGGCAATATCGATCGAGAATTTACAGGCTTCGATTCCATTCGTGCGCGCGCGGTATGTGTGCGCGCAAAACACGCGGGGCTCGGCCTTTACGCTCCACACTTTCCCAATTTAAGTGCCTATGAACTAACAAGTTACCGCGCGTGCACTGTGATTCCCGGAGCATATTTCACGAAATACCAATAAACCGGAAAATTATCTTTGCAGATTGTCCGAGAGCCTTGGGTGCAGTCAACTGTCGCGCTCGGAATTCCTCGAAGAAGCAAGGTTTGAATTAATGTAACAACTTCACTGCGGACTGCGCCTGAACTGTGACTGGAAACTTAAATTACTAATAGAACTTGTTCGAAGAAACATAGATGCCCCTTAACAACCCACGCTCGGTTCAGCAAATTATTTTTCAGTCGACAAGTTATACGATAATCGAATTAATAATATTTCACTCGCAATTAGAACACTTGCGACGCTACTTGGCAACGCTGAGACCAGATAGCCTTAACGACACAGACAGATTATATTCCTTTAGCGCTTTGACTGGCAATCCAACCATCTCAGAGCTCCATGTAATCACAGCAATGTAAGTAATACTTTATGAAATCGGAATTGAAACGATAAGACGTACCATGCCGAATGCTCCTTCAATATTCAGGCATTTTGCAATTCTTAATCGAATGCAGTCGATATCTTAGCGCAAAATTCACACTTAAATCTGGTCGAATCTAAGACCGTAAAGAGAACGCCCGCAATTTCAACAAATTTAAATTTGCGCTTTAACTAGACCGTAGAATATAGGATTCACGTATTTGTCAGAAGAAATCACGAAAACAAATGCGATAGGCTCGATGAAATAAAAAAATATACTAATATATATTATATAAAAATATGCTAACATATTATATAATAATATACTACATATACTAACGCAATCGTCATGGTGCTTCTTTCTACACCTATCAAATATCCCTGTGCAGTTAAATTTCATAGTGTTAGCATATCTAATTACTGAACCGCGGATTTTATGCATCTGTGACAAAATATGAAATTGTCAAGACAGGGGCAGTATTTATTAATATTGTCACGCTATTTCCCGGGTTATCGAAATTACTACGCCTTATCGCTGAATAATACCCATGTCACTATACGTGACACATTCCAGAACTGTAAATCAATTTTGAAATTTATTTCCACGCGATTCTGAAGAGAGAAAATTTACGTCATTGAATTCCCTCGTGGTAGAAGCTTTAGCGAGCACATAGAAAACGAAACACGTTCCATACGGTTTAAAATTGTTTTTTTGTTACTTTAGCGTGTCCGTGACATACACGAACATACGTACGTTTGACATAACGTACGAACAAACGTTTAAAAAAACGTAAAGGGATTAAGAGGAACAATTTATTTTCATTTAATTTCTATTGTTTACAATCGCCTTGGAAAATCTTTGCTCTTCGTAAAGATCTCTTCATGAAGAGAAAGGTCATGGACATTGTACGAGCAGGAACACCATGCTCATTGGGACACAATATCGTTTTCACTAAATATTGAACGACTGCGCCCGCGGGCGGCCTTAATTCTAGCAAAAAGAAAGAACGGCATCACCTCGGCGCAGTTACTCTGTATATGTATGTACATATATGTTCCGTTTGTACGGCTCTTAATGCAAACATTTGAATCGAAAGCGCAACCCTCCGGAATCGAGGAAGCGAATAAAATAAGGGTCGCATTAACGTGATAATGCTTTCCTACAAGCACGACATACTGCGCCATTTTTTTGATGTGAGAAAAAAGGAAGGAGAACAACCGAGCAGAAGAGAATTGTGGAGGGAAGAGAAGGAAAGGGAAGAATGAAAAAAGAAAACAATTCACGCGAACGGGAAAAATATTTTAATCTGTTCGTGACGCGAAAACGGGGCAAAGAGTGGGGAGTAAACGGGGGTGGCACGCCCCTGATCAAACAAACCGTCCTCGGAGGGCGAAATATAATTAGATAAAACGTAAAACTGCCGCGATACGGCCGAACGGGATGTTAAAAAACCGCTGGAAAGCAATTTGACGCCACAGAGTAGATGCATTGGGACGCTTTGAAGCCATAAATTCGTAGAGGAGGGCGAGGGCGCGACTACGGAGAGAGGCAGCCGTCCAATCGGACGTCGCGCTCGGCTTGCTCGTTCATGCATTTCAACGCTTGCAAATCATTCATTCTGACTCATTGTCGAGAGAAGTCGGCCGCTATACGTGCACCGTCACACCGCCAGAATGCTCCCGCCGATGAAATTCCATGGAACGCTTCGCACACCGAGCCTGTGTGCGCGAGCCACGGCCGTGCGAGCGAGCAAGACCACGTTTGCCCTTGAATATTTATCGTTTTCCGTGAAATCAAATTCTATCGCAATGAATGTACCATCAGTCCCGCGCGCGCGGCTAGCCCGCTCGAAAAACAGAATTACAATTGGGTTTATTTAAATTAAAGCAACTCAACCGTTTTTCTCGAGATTTTTTCTCTATTTTGACATCGTTCCGACTATCGCCCACCCGAAAATTCATGACTTCGACAAACCGACAGTTGATTTACAATTCAACGAAACCCCGCGAGTTACAAGAATTTCGTTTCCATTTTAACCCCCACCCGGCCCCCTCATTTTTCCAACTTAACCTCTTAACTGGTTACGACGAAATATTTCCAGGAGAACAACTCCGATGGGCATGACGACTTTTCTTGTCATGGAAATTTTGTTTAAATAATAGCATTGCCCTTTACGTCGTTATTGCCCATTAAAAAGCTAGCGTGACCATATGGTATCACTTCGAATTTGCGCAGATTAGTTTTAAAACGCCATTATTGTAGCGATCTCTTATATGTACTATGCTGAAGATGGCTGAAGATATGGGCCGTTTATTTTGAAAGTGGTGCAAGTCCACTTTCTTTCGTTTCGAGAAAATTGAATGTTAGCAGATCTGACAATTAAAAAATATAGGTTAATTATGTGAAGTCTGGGAATGTTTGTACTAATCTATTAATATGTAATCTGATTATATAAATTTCTTTTAGACGAATTTAACTAAAATAATATACAATTTCCAGGCTGCAAATGGACTTACACCACTTTCATAATTAGTCAATTGTAAATATCATTTAATTTCAATTCTGAAATAAAATAGGATTAGCATTTTTTATTTTGAACGTTAATTATATTTATATATTGTTAAATTTAACGCAAGATATTGGTGTTATTGATTATTTATGCTCTTCATGTGGCAGTGTTTTGAAATATTCATGATGCACAGGAGGTATATAAGGTAATAGCTGCAGCATATCCTTATATTTTTCGGATGTAATAGGCTTGGCATCGTGATGGAAATTGGACTTACACCACTTTCATAATCAATGGTTACGCAATTTCTTTTATCGGCCAATTTTAAACTGAACAAAGCGTTGGCATTTTTTTAAGATATTAAATACTAACTAGTTATAAACAAAAAGTTTACACTAAATTAAGCATAAATTACGTGATATCTCATTTTTTTTAAAAAAGGACTTACACCACTTTCAAAATAAACGGTCCATATGCCAAAGAAAACTGTGTGACAACGAACAGGATATATGTGCTTATTTAACGAAACTGCAACTAAGGTACATTGGAAATATTTGTTTTATACATTTTCCAAGTGAGTCGTAAAATATTTTGTCAAACTAAATAATCAATAAGCGAAAAGCGATTTTTTTAAATTACTTTGCGCGTGATAATATAACTTCTCACTGCAAAGAAAAAAATCCCCGTCGTGAAACGAGTTGGACAAAAGTTAATTCCCCGGTTGACAGGTTATAATAACAGGCAAACAATTCCTTCTACTAAATATTTTATTAAAAATAAAGACAAGCATATTTTACATAACGTTCAAAACCATTTGTAAATGTCACTTTCAAAGAAGTTTCTAGACTTTTTAATGAACAAACTCGGCTTACAAAAAAATTACACGAATATCTGCAGAATTCATACTCATACGAAAAGCAAAATAAATGACAAAAATACAGAAATACGAAAAAAAAATTCTCTGTGCAAAATATGACGCTGGTAATACATTAAAAAAAAAACTGTAAAAAAGTCTATGTCGTAAACAACGACGTAACGTAAAATAAATATTATTATGCCATAAACGTTGTTACGTCACGCACAACGATATAATATATGCACCAATCCATACATTTACTTCATGTTAAGGATATAAAAGAGTTCTATTTTCCTAAAAATAGCAGAATAATATACTCTGAAACTTAAAAATAATGTCAAATTGGCACCAGGGACGAATGAGAGTTACAGCTGAGATTCGATGCTAGGTCACCAGAGTTTCAATATTATGCGATTTCCAGTTGGTAACAGAGAAAACTATACATTGCCTTAGCGAAACTAATGACTGTATTCCGTCAAAATGTAAAACGAAAATATATTCTGGCAGCTCGGTAAGTATTTACACCCACTATCGAAGCCGTTAACATCGGAAATAGATTAAA
Source organism: Megalopta genalis (assembly GCF_051020955.1). NCBI lineage: Eukaryota > Metazoa > Arthropoda > Insecta > Hymenoptera > Halictidae > Megalopta > Megalopta genalis. Next base: position 5,576,508 of record NC_135027.1, read on the forward strand.
ATGACAAAATTTGATTCTCCTCTTATTAAAATCTAGGAATGGAAGTACGGTGGAACTCCATTTATATGCACTCCGTTTACACGAACAAGACTTTTGCAGCGTCTGTTTAACTGAACTCTAGCTGAGCTCACATTATCATATAATTGGAGTGAACAACCTGGTTATGTGAATTTACCTGTCCCCCCTACCGGTTTATATGAATGGAGCACCTCTGTAAATCGAAACATACAAGGCACAAAAATTGTCTCCTTCTACTATTAACCCTCTGTTGCTCTGTGTAACATTGAAGTTACGCACCTGTTTAACATACTTTTTCGTCTAATTTAATTTTTGGTCGCAGTGTCGCAAAGATATGTTATTTTGCTGTTCCACCTTCAAAATCGAGGATATAATGCATAATGATTTTCAAATTTTTACTTAACACATCGAAGGAAAGTCTTTTCAATTCGATGTTCGTTTATGTACAAAATGAAAAATATGTACTGCAGAGGGTTAAGAACGAAAAAACTGTCAAATCAACGTAGCTGTGAGAAAAATCGTATTGAAATTGGTTAACCCTTAACCGGACTGCCAATTACTGCCAGTTATTGCTTCAGTAAATATTTCCAATTTAGTCCAAACGTTGCAAACTTGACGAGTGAATGGAGGATTACATGAATTTTTAAATAATTACTTACATAATTATTAATTAATTAATTAAATAATTAATTAATTACTTAAATAATTATCGTATATTAACGATGACTTGTTTGAAGTTGCGTGGGATCGTCGCGGCCACTATAATCCGGTTAAGGGTTAAGAAGAAGATTCTGTGAAAAAACACTAATAAATTTCCGCCCATTCCACGATTTCGAGTCGGTAAGAATTTCTAATCCATCAAAACTGCTCATCCGACCATCCGAATCATCTTCTTGTTCCGTCACACTGCCATGCCACTCTACTTTGCTCTCCTACCATATGTATGTCTGCTGCGGCACGGTGCACATGGCGATATAGCAGCGCGGAGCCTGCGCGCTTCGCATAGTTTTTCATCAAGGGTACACAATGTTTGACATTCGAAATCATTTGCTCTTCTTATGACAAACCCTAATCAGTTGGACACATTTCAAATTCCTTCTGCTGAAACGTTAAACACTAAGATCTTTATATAATCCTTGATTGACGGCTCTTCCGTTCGAGAAGGGATGACATAGACGACATTCTAAATAATCAAAACGTTCTTGAAGATAACTCTTCTACTCTCAGAAAAATTAAACGAGGCTCGAAAAGAATCAGACGGGTCAGTTAAGATTTAACATATTCTTCATGTTATTGTACTTGGTTTACGGGTCGTTTTGACGCACGTAAAATTTTGTAATTTGCTGTTATTGAGATGACAACGTTTACGGGGAATTTATTCAAGAAATTTCTTCCTTGGACATAATCTGGATAAGTATACGCTTGTTATTTTTATGAAGCAACATAAACCAACTGCTTTTACAGCTCCGTGAACTTAGTGTCGAAATTTAGTACGAATAAATTGTCCATAAATCTATCTTGGCAACTTCAATAATCGTAAATTAAAAAATCTGCAACGTGTCGAAAAGACGTGTACCGTAAACCTAGTGTTAATAACAATGTTAGAAATGTTATCATACGTAGCGAATAACATAATTTTTCATTCAAACAATACGCATCCAGCGTTTTACTTAGCCGGGTTATGTCGGACTTATGACCACAAAGGGTTAACAGTTATATGGTCTTATTAATTATCAACATAAAGAGGTATCCTGGACTAGAACTACAAAAAATGTCTGCAAATGAATTTTTATCAGTTCGTAAAACTAGCGAAGTTAAAAATGAAATTTCGATACAGATGATAGCTACACATATTCTTTTGAAAATGCCATTTTATTTTTTGTTTCAAATTAGCAGCATAGTTAAAATTATGTTAGACAGGAAGAAAGTTTTTTTTAAAAAAGACGACGTTCAAACACGTGTAACTCCAAGAATTTTTAATATTTTCATTCGTAAAAGTACATATTACTTCAGCTACTTCTAAAAGTATGTACAGAAAACCAATGCAAAATAGTTTTTTAATTTCTTGTAAAAAAATGCCTGAAAGTACTTAAAGAATGCAACCCTAGATAAGAATATCCCGTTGGGAAAAAGAAAGTTTACTTGAAATTAAAAATGTAAAAAAACATATAAATATTAATACCAATTAATAATTTGTTGTTTAAAGACCCTTCGAGTACCACTGAATTATTGTTATCCAGTTAAAATTATTACTATCGATTATTATTACAATTATTTCGTTTAGATTTGCACCCATTACAATATTGAAGATACATAGATTAGATTACAGTGTAATCTATATATATATATAATCTAACTTTGGGTATAAAATATATAAATTGTGATTAACCAGGATAAACTAAATATAAAACATAGTAGAATGTTATTTCCAATTAAAGATAGACGTAAATGTGATTATTCTAATAAAACAACTGCAACTTTTTGCAATCATAGAAAACAAACTTTTATCAAGTTTTGGAGATTTTCGACTACTGTGCGTTTGCCAGGAAGCAGTACAAGCAAGCCGACGGATGACAATATTGAATTCGTGGAACGCGCACGAAGCGAAAACGCACAGTGATGCCTTTTCCTAAAAAATTTGCCGAAATGCAATTTTCGAAGTATGTAGCAGCAAAAAGCTACTGCCGTACATATATTGCATACATTTCAGAGCATCAAATGCCATCTGGAAATTGTCAAATATCGTGTACGGTTACTGTAACATGAACCGTCAAAATAGTGGCATTTTTAACAAATGCTATCGAGCAACATTCGTACGTTACGCGAGCCCGTCACTGTCACGATCGAGTCATTTAAAAGATCAAAAATGTTGCAATTAAGATCGTCGTATTAACTTTTCGATTCCAGTCATATAATTATGACCAAAAACCGGGCAAAAAATATTGATATTCGACGAAAAATAAGTTGAAAGCAGCGCTTGTACCAGTAACGTTCGATTTTCCAATTTTGCATCTTGCATTTTTGATAACATATTCGAATTGAACAGCCACGGAAACGTGAGAATACCGATTTTCATAAAGATCGTATAACGTTCTGAATCGTGGCCAACTTTTTCCGGAAAGGTACCACTGCGAGACGTATCCGAAGAGTGTGCCGTTCGTCGTCGAGGCGGAAATCAAGAGCGGAGCGGCAGAAAAATAAGACGAAAGAAGAGAAAGCTTGAAGCGTAAGGTCGACTTTGTATGTGTTCCTCCGAACGTTCCTGGACATCGCATGCGAGCGTGTAGGCAGGGTGGGTGTGCCTCGTTTTAATTTTAGTCCCGCGACAGGCTGCTCCCGCGAGGGAGAGATAGGTGGCGTTGACCCGCCAACGTAACCTACAAATATTTCTCTCTTTCTCTCCGCTTCGCTACCATTTCTCTCGTTCTCCTCGTTCTGGAGCCGTGCGTAGACACATGTACACAACCCGGAACGATGCCTGAACCGAAGTCCACGCGATTTCTTATATTGCTCGACCAACTTGTTTCCTCCCAATTTTAATGCCTCGACAAACTTAGAATCCTAACACTTTACTTGCCGATTCTTTTTTAACAGCCATTTGGACACTGGATTTAACGAAACGCGCCATTTTTACACGTTCCAAAGTTTATATATATATATATATATATATATATATATATATATATATATATATATATTTATATTTAGGGAGAGTTTATTCGATAAACTTGCTTCATTGGTCATATATTATGAAAATCGTAATAAATATGCGCTTGTTGTTTGTATAAGGCGACTTTTCATCAAGAACAATTTCATCAAAAATTGTTCAGAAGCTGTAGTAGATTATAATCCACTGAATTTGATCTGGATGTATACAACAACTTCGTCTGAAATGACTATTTCAAAGGAGAATATCGAGTTTCTTTAAGATATAGCATTATTATTGGTAATAACTGTACTAGAAGCCTATCAATAGGTTTTCGTTAAATAAAGTGTTAAAAGAATCCTTATGCATCATTTTAATTGACTGGCCATTAAGTAAAGTCTACAGTAATGTCTTGATTGTACATACTATTTTATCAATATAATATTCTTTCCTCAATTTTTGTTCAAATAATTGAACTCTTAATATATTCGCAGAATCGATGTTATTCTGTAGTGTAATTCAAAGTATTAATAAAACATATTTTATAAAATACATATATACTTTAGTAAAACGACATTTTATACGTAAGAATTGACTCTCAAAACATTTTGTAACGATTGCTTTATGTGTAGAAAAAGAAGAAAATTATTGTTGATTTTAACGAACTATAACAGGCTAGAAAAGATAGAATTAATTATTTAAATATTGCATTAACATATTGAGTGCTCCGCCAAATTCAAGTCGTATGGACGAGTTGTCCATGTTTCAGCGTTTATGATATACGGTTGCAATATCCAGAGTTACCAACTAACTCGAAACCCTTGAGAGCTATCCGAGACTACCGCATTGATTAGACTGATGACTTTTCAGACTCGTTAACTAGTAGGGACATGGCTGGTTTCCACAAAATAAGTTCCGCTCGAGGTTTTTCCATATTCACGTAGTCGAGAAATATCCTCAATTTAATTAATGAAAATAGATCTATTATGCAGTGGGGGATAAATATATGCGGGCATCCTTTAAACGGTATAAATTTTCAAAACCGGACTAAATGACTTGAATTTCTTTTAGAATACAGAACTAATCTACTAAACAAAGACTCAAATGCTTTTTCTTAATTAGTCTATTAATTAATATTTTTTTGTAACTTTTATTACTTAAATTCAAGCCATTTGAAAAAGTTTTAAAAAAGTTATACCATTTTAAAGAGTTTCCACATACATATATTTGTCCCCCACCGTGTATATGAGCCGTTGAAAGCAGAAATGATAAATCCAAGTTAATTTATGGATAATGAAGAATGACTTAAAAGTTCTGTAAAATACAATAACAGATAATTGTTAAAACTGTTTTATATAAGCTATACTTTCAAGCTTTAACATAAAATAATAAGAAAAGATCAAATAAAATAATAAACGAAATATAATTTAATGATATTAAATCAAGCTAGCAAAAAATTGACTTGATCAATTTTACTTAAAATAGCTTACACATGTATGTGTTGCGACGTTGCCGGTCATTCAGTTTTATTCGCATGAGTTCTTAATTAACTCCGGATGACGGTTCCTGAGTTCATTTCACCCTAGCTTTTTAAAAACTTCATCTAACTTCTCAGCGTCTAAAGGGTAACTTAAATTGTAATTCACTTTTATCGAGTTTATTAAGAGAGTCCACACTTCTGCTAGAAGCATGATCAAAAATATTTCCCAAAAAATTCACACATAAAAAGTTTCGATAGACCCTATCGCAGTCTATAATGTTTCTAAAAACGCATCTTGTAATGCAATGTTTGTAAGACTGCGGTAATAAGTATTATCAGGAAGACGATGTAACGTGTAGCACGCTTTACAAAACAGAATACACATATATGTATATTTTTTCATGTTTAGGCATTATCAAATAAACTCGTCATAACGTCTCAAAAAAAAAAAAATCAAGTCATTTGGTCCAATTTTAACACTACAATTACCAAGCTCTGAAGACAACTACTGTACATTGTCTCGGAACATTGACAATGTTGAATTAATTTAAACTACATACGATCTCGATTATAATATATGATTGACCAAAGAAGTGTATCAACAAATTTCTCATAGAAAGATCTTTATAATCTCGGTAATTATTAAAGAAAGACTGAGAAACCAAACATTTCGACTGGTTCAGTGTAATTAAAAAAAAAATCCACTTTTAAATAAGATTAATAAGATTTTGATAATATGAGTACATAATGAAGATTTTTAGGATTTCAAAGAAAGGAAAAGGTATTGATACCTCTCTCCAGCACATACATAATGTGTTAACGAAGCTATATCTCTCTAAAAAAAATGTCTCAATCGTTTCGTAACCGACCGTACATAAAAGTCGCACGATCGTTCGAATGTAGCAGATTGTCTTCGCTTTCAATAAGAAAGAGAGGCATAAAAAACCGTCCAAAGAATGACTAATCGCACCAAGTGATACAGCGTCGAACTTCGCGACTCTACGTACCGTTCGACGGCGATGTTAAATTAGGAATTACCGCATTCAGTTCCCCCGTGATCGTTAAGAATTCTCCCATGACATCATCCCGGTGATTACAGCTCGCGGATATAACAGATACAGCGGGCACAGAGCGCGACATGGATACGTATAAAGAAGCGCGTCGGTGTGCGTTATGGTTCGCGTGACGCAACGGAGTCGAAATTATCTCGGAGTTTGAATAGTGGCGGAGAAGTTCTAGTTTCCCGCAGGCGATCCACGCTTCCACGTTTTTGTCGCGCTTTTACGGAAAGACGGAACCACGGAAATAAAAGCCAGAAAATCGTGTTGTATAGAGTTACAACCACCACGCGAAGAAATTCTATTTATACTGTTTCGTGTTGGTCCCACGCCAACAGGATCGCATTTATATCAAATGCCCGTTAATTTACAATCGCCGCAGAAGCGTGGATCTACGCGCGTGGATCTACCAGTCGTAAATCGTATCATGGATCGTCGAGACGGTCACACGCGACGCTCTACCGGCAGATATATTCTCTTCTAATCGCGGTATTTCTGCCAGCGCGTCGTTGCGGGGCTCGTCCAGGACAACATAATCGCGACAATCCTGCGGTTGGTACCGGGCAAACTTATTGACGAGTGCTGGGTCGATAGCTCGAGGGACCGTCTACACAACGGACTCTTTAGTTTCGGTCGAAGTTTCATAATCAATTTGAAACGTTTGACGACTACGCTCAAATGGCCAGCCGTACTGCCAACACGCATGAAAAGAATCGTGAAATGGTTGACGAAAATTATATCTAGCTATAGCCTAAAAATGACGTACTCAGCGATGTTTGCTGCATTGCAATAAGCTTCTTCTATTATTTCTCTATATTTATGCAAAATAAAAACTGTCTGATCGATTGCAGGCTACAGCAGCTGCACAGCTATTCGTTTATTCTCTTAATAATCTGATTAGATTGAAAATAATGGAACCGTGTCATTAGATTCTTTTAAATTTAGTTCTTGTTTGCTGCATTTTGCGAAATATCTGGAACGCTAACAAATTTCTATGCGAAAAGGAGAATTCATACTTATCGTATGTCAACCATTGATGTTTAAATATTAATAATTGACGAGCCGACTTTTATTTCGCTAGCAATAGATCATGCTCGAAATCTTTGTAACAAGTCCGACAACACATAGTGCAAGGGATAAATCGATTTTTCTACCATATAACCTACTTTCACCCTTTAAGCCGGTAATTTCATATGTACATACGTCTTACGGGCTCAGGCTGTAATTAATTTCCGAGAATTCAATTACTTTTATTGTAACATGTTCGAAATTTTATAAAACGAAACCGTTACGGTAATTTTCAAGCTGCAAAGGTATATTAAATGAAACACGTAACACGTATGATCTCATTAATTATTATTGCAACCAACATGGCGTCGCTGACGGACACCTGCACGTCAGACCGGCTTCAAAGGTTGAAGCATCTTTATATTTACGGTAACGTTAAGTTTTTAAAAATACGAAAGAAGACGCGAAAACCGTTCTGAAATATTTCAATTAAAATGTCGAAGTTCGTGTAAACTTAACTATTTTATAGGAATAGTTCGGACAGCTTGCAGTAAAACGGGGAAAACGTACAGTTCCCGCAAGAAATGTAATACGCAGAAGGAAGTAATATTACTTATAGAATTACCCTACATGCTTGACCCAGTTACGTTAGAAAATCCTACGTCATTCTTCTGTATTGTATAATGCAATTTAAAAACCAAATGAGGGGAAGCTACGAGTCTCTAGCACCGAGACTCCTTGCTCGTAAACCTTAACATACTTTCGACAATTTTTGGAATTGTCTCGTCCGTATAAAGCACGTGTGCTCGTCTGCACATGCACGCACGTTCTAGCAAACTTGCGATGGTATTACGCTTGTCCAATTTGATTCTAAATTTTTCTACGCCTCGCTGCATCTCGCTCAAAATTCGAGAACGCGATTGGCCCATTGCCCTATCTATAATATTCAGACATATGGATGTACCTCGCATATTTTAACACTAAATCTGCTATAACGGTTTCACATCTTTATTTTCAAATGGTTCAAATTATGAAGACTATTTCTTGAGAAGCAATTGAGTGAATTCCTTTGTTCGAGCTTGCATTATAATAAAAATGTCGAAAGGTCTAAATAAATTCAGTGTCATCATTTTTATAAAGCAACAGACGTTAGTCGCTTTTGGAGCTTTTTAGTGTTAAATCGGAATGAAATATTGCCCTTCTATTATCATTATTTCAATATTAAAGTAAAGACATTTAATAAATATAAACAAGTGCTAATTAACGTAGCTGTGAAAGAAATCGTAGTGAAAGCGGTTATAAGGTTACCGTTATTGATTATCTGATTCTAATGCAAATAATTGGAAATAAAAGCTCCCTATTGTCGATAATTACACTTTTCCTTTTAATAGCTGAATGTAGTTAAAGCGAACTATGTTCGCCAAGCTGCACCACTCTAGCCTAATAGTAAGCCTATCGCTACCAAAAGACCACTGCAGTGACCGCCCGCGAATCTATTCCCGTGCATGATTGGCCGCTATAATGGACCAGCCACAACCCACAGCTAAAATGTTGTATTATTGCATGGCAGCGATGTTCGTTTTCTTACTGTATTACATTTAACAAATTATAGCGCTGTGAATAATTATAGACTCAAGCATAGTTTCGGGAACCGTATCTGTCTTCATGAAACCGATGCATTTATCTGAAATAAACTTTACATATTCTCGTTATTACTAGAAAATAAAAGTTTAGAAACATCACATATATACGGAGATCTTTCAAATCATTATCTTAAAAAGAACGAAATTTTGGCATACAGCTACGTTTCGCGAGTAAACGCAAAATCGTGATTGTGTTATTTTTGCGTTCTCGTTTACCGATTTATTTTAATCAACTAGGGGCGCGGTCACCTATTAACTTAATTACAGGTTACCTTTAATTTCAAGTTTGAAGGCGGTTATCCTTTTCCCGGTTATGTACACCGCGAGGCTGCCTGCCGAATGATTTTAAAAACAACGAATTATAGATTCGGGAAGTTGTGAAAAACCACAGAGACGCATCGCAAACACGATGAATAGATTATGAAGTATTGCAAGAACACCGTGACGGAAATTATGCAGCAACAAAGCGATCGGGATGACCGACAATGTTTTCGACGAGTGTCAAGCATGCAGTTTCCGATTTAATTTCGTAGATTGCTGATTCATTATCTAGAATTGTAAATCGATGTAACTTGCAATGCAGTCTCAGTTTTATTAATAAATAGACTTAGACAATCTGCAAGATGTAAATATGAAAAATATGTTTTTTTTTAAGTTTCCGCATTTTTTTGGCGCCCGTTTGGCGTTTACAAACTTGTTTTCTGCAGTGCAAATGAATATAGGCGAACTGTATTTTAACCCTTTCAATGCTGATTAAAATGAAAAAGTATAATAGACGAAGTATCCAATTTTTATATTATTTGGATGACTATATTATATTCGAAACATGCATGTGAATAGCATTCATATCAAGATTGTTCAAGATTATGGTAGATCAAATTTATCGTAAATACTACAAATTAAACAATGTGTCTTTCGGCAGTGCCACGTACAGACTACACGTTGAAAGGCTTGAATAATAGAGTCGACTTTTTGAAAATTGCAAAAGTATGTATGAGTCTATAATTATTCACTGCATTTTAAATAATAATTCTTAATAATACCTTTCAATCCAGTAATTGAATTTCCAGACGGACGAACGATCGAATATTTTCTCATCGATTTCATTCTGACCGAGCAGTGAAAATCAAATGTAATGTTCATTGATTTGAAACAGACGCGATTCACAAATTTCATAGTGCGAATTGTACCGAACCGCATACGAATTATATCAGAGAAAATATGGCACGTGTACTACGGATTTCAATCTCCAATAAAATTTAATGAACCCTTTACAGTATCCTTGATCGGCTGATAACTCGAATAAAAGCAGCTTTTTATATAGCTATCAATAAAATTTGCACGATCATATATCGTACAAGGTATGGCCGCAATTACCATTTTACAAATTTACCAGTGAATAGGATTTAAAAAGTGCTTTTATTTCATTTCGATTTCATAAAATTTCCAGGAAAATTTTGTTTTACAAACGTTACATGTATAACGTTCATATTTTTATGTAATTCTTCATGTTCGTTCTCCGAATACTGATCAATATCTTAGTATCATTTGATATAATTAAATATGATGTTACGCATCGAATAGATATGTGATGTATTATTGTCAGTTTATTCACTACATAGGATATTATACTGCAAAAAATAATATCTAATAATCCGCACACATTTTTGCCAAGCAGATCATTTGGTAGTTTTTATTCTCAAATGCGTATACTAGGAAGAACAGAACATTAACACTAAAGTCACCGTGCACTAAGAGGAACTGACATGTGTTGTTTAATTTTTATTATCATGTACGCTTCATTTAAGATATGTATTCTTTCATTTCCTATGAAATCACACATCATTTCCTATGAAATCATCATTTCCTATGAAATCATCATTTCCTATGAAATCATGATTTCCTATTATAATCATCTCAACAATTTTAAAAGAAAAACTATAAGACCCCGGTCATCTTGATCAGCACGATAGGTTCAGTGTTGACATCTCTGTGACCCAGAAAATTTAAGAATCTAGGATAAAATTGCCTATCGCTTTTTTTTCTGTTATTAAGTGGTTGTCAAGATAACGTAACTTGTTTTATTTAATGAAGACCAAAGAATGAGATAAAGTAAAATGGCGAACAAAATATTTGATTTGGACTTTATAAATAATGGATTAAATATTGGATTTGGATTTTATCGAGCAACATGCGTGCGTTACGCTATCCATGACTGTCACTTAAAGAGTTAACCCTTATAATGCCCTTTGGTCGCTACACTTCCGAAAACGTTGTTTTCTTAATATCTCTAATAAATAACAGTTTTATTTCTTCATTTCCATTCCTTTCTAGATTTCGTAATTGCCAGTTTTTACAAAATTTTTATAATTTCTTTCTGAAACTGTACTGAACTACATCAACCAAATTTCTTATATTTCTCTCAGATGCACATAACTCTTTTAGTCGACATTAAAAGGATTAATAACATGACAAGTACTATATACAGGCTATATTTATTACTATAGCTTATTAAATACAGAAATGGTGCAACTCGAAGAAGTTAATTTGTAGGACAATGAAGAATAAATTAAAAGTTCTGTAAAATACAGTAACATAAAACATTGTTACAACTCTTTTTTACGTGGCTCGCTTTCAAGCTTTAACTTAAATTAATGAAAAAAAGCACAAATAAGTACTAAACTAAATATGATTTAATAATATTAAATCAACCTAGCAAAAGCTTGGCTCACACCATCTTTGCTTTGAACGGCTCATATGTTTTTTTACCGGGTGACCTAATCTTTTGAGTAACCCTGTAGATACGGAAGAAGCCGGCCGAAATGACGCGTGAATGTGAATGTGTCGATTGCATCCCACGCGTATTACTCTGTAGGTCTGAAGGCATCGAATTTCAGAAGCTTTGTGGGCGTGTCCCACTGACATTCCGACCTCGGTGTCTTTTATCCTATTGAGTTCTAGCTGCTGGTACTCCATGCCCACGAACCCTTTTTAACGCGGCCGTCCTTGTTTCCACTTGTTTACGACGATTACAGGAAGTCGCGCCTATACAGACTACAGACGGCGCAGCAGCGTAGGTAGGGCGCACAAATACCATGGCGAGTCGATTCGCTCGAAAACGAAAAATCGGCGAGCAATAAGGACACCAAGTAAACTTTGCTCTGAGCACACTCGCGACCATCGCCGCGATCACATATTTTTTCCTTTTTTTTTTCACGATCGTGCCTTTGTTTTCAACGCGTGAATGGATATCGATATACACACTCCTCGCTATCGCGATTGATTCGATTCATGGCTGCGTATTCCGACACGCGTATCACTGCCCCGCTTTATTATTCCGTCCTGATATAGAATGCGATATCTGTGCTATTAATTATCTGGTTTTATTTATCTGTGTTATGAAATTTGCATTGATCGCAGATACTTTGAATCAGCCGGTAATAACAATTTCTTACATTCGTCATTACCGAGTTGAGAACGTACGCGGTGATCGACGTTCTCAGCCATTTCTAGAGAAGAAATTCAACAGGATTTTATTTTGTGTGATAGAGGACTTTTATTGTCTTCGTAAAAAAAATTTGTAGAATATTATCTTACTTTTACACACAGTCAGCTAAGTTAAGAGACGCTGCAGATACATAAATTTCCACGGTGCTGTCATGGCACGTACTTTTTACATTAATTTAAGAAATTACAAATTTGTCTACCTTGATGGTATGAAGTAGAAGTTTTCTTTGTGTAGTTTATTTTATCGTATGTAATGGGGCTAGCAGCTTGCAGTCTCATTTATAATTTTCGCGAGAAAGGCTTCAAGGTCTCGTTGAACTTGGTGAACGTTCAAACATTAAGTATCTTCTTGCTGAATACTGAGAACTAATGTGAATAGAGTTCATGGGTTATCGTTCTTAAAATATCGACTCCGGAATGAAGTATTTTGTTGCCTAAAATTATATTTAGAATTTTATATCGTTCTAATATGATTAATAAAATTCTGTTTGGTATATTTTTGCCTTGAAAATTAGCAAGCCAAAGGCTTAAGTAAATATTCTCAGCCCAACGAAGAAATTCAGATAAATCATTTCATTGGTTTCACAACTCTTAAATAATTTCCTATCTTATTTTACTTTTAGTTAACTTCGTAACTGAAATACGATACTGCATCGAAAACTAGAATTCGTGATAGGAATTGTACAGTAATAAAATCTTCTCCATCGATCCTTCCTTTGAGAAATCGACTTACTGGCTTAAATCAGAGTTACATATTTAAATCTCGCAGAAGTCATCGGATTTTCCGAAACCTCTCTACGGGTCTCGGATTCACGGTCGAAAAATAAATTAAAACTATATGTTGCAACCAGTAACTCTTTGGACTGTAATACCTCGAAAGAAGATTAAAGTTACAGATAACAAGGTCGCATACCTACCCGCGTAGGAATGCGAAGGGAACGAATAACCTAAGAACACCCTGTGCAACTGAGAACAACAAGTTCACGGATCGGCGAAAAGAATTTCTAAATATCAGGATCCGAAGATATTCCGGCTTCAATAAAACATTATTTCCAGTCCGCTCCAATTTCACTGCGATTCATATCGGATTATGTCATTCTGCTTGATTGGTAGTCCATGCTTAACTCAAAAAGTTCTGGGTGAAATACAATGAAACATGTCTGTGCATAATGAACGAACCGTGGGAAATGGTCGAATGTAATTTACTTATCGCTATCGTTCGTGAAAAGATAACACAAAGTAAGACACATTTATCATGGCCGTACCCATACACTTTAAAGCAACGAGTTTACCGAGTGCTCGCCACGATTCGCGTTTCGATACGTATCGGATTACATAAAACTGGAATGTGATAACAATTACATCCGTTCAAGATTCTATAAATGCGTCGGTCTACGCGAGATCGGCGAGACAACAGTTATTAATTATTTTAACCGAACGAAGAAACATTCTAAAACGACGAACCGTGCAATATTCGTAGGAATCAAAATGGATGAACGAGGAACACGCGCGAGGTAAACGAGAAATTAACGACACGTGGCTAATCATCTCACGCGTACACGTAACATGGAAGCGCTCGACGCACTCGTTGCCGCGCGACGGTTTCGAATTCGCTTTGCGGCGAAACGTGTCGATTGCGTGGTTTTCTTTTGTTTCGTTCTCTGTGTCTTTTCATTTCTTTCGCTTCCAGTCACAATGGTAACGATACAAACTCGAAAGGTACGGGCATGGATGATCCGATTGCATTTCTCACGAAAGACGAGTCCAACAAGCAACGTAAGAAACTGCGATAATGAGAAATCAAAACTGAAAAAAGAACGCGTCCCATCAACGTACGCGATCACGTTCAATGAGAACCAAAAGAATCGTTCGGCAATCGATCCTTTTTCATTGTTTCAGACATCTTTTTTGTTGGAGCAGAAATAAAAAAAGAAAGAAACTGTGCAAATATTCGATCCCGTGAAACGACGTAAAAATGTAATTACAGGAGCGATGACGTCATTGGGATGACGATGTGAACCATGATACATGTATAGGTTCGAAATACATACAACGGAGCGCCCACGCGCGGCCAATGGCTACACGACTTATTGCTCTGTACGCTAGAACGTTTACTGAACGAACACGGTCGTACAGGCACACATATGTATCGTAAAATAGCGATGTACTGTACTACCTTGCGCCGGAACACGCGGAGGTATCAGCCGCGATCTCGCCGTGATGTCGGTCACCGTGACAAGACGTAAGGTTAGGCGGTCGGCGAGCGTTCACTGGTTCCTCGAACCTTGGTACTCCTCACTTGTGGTAACAAACAACACACCAAAAATAGAGATATATATATATACATATATATATACGTAAATATATACATGTATAAATATAAATATATATGTCTGCATATATATTTATACCTATATATATATGTTATCTATGTATGTACGTATGCATGTATATACATATACATATATATATACATATACATATATATATATATATCTTATTCGCCAGCACTAATATTCCGATAATAACACGATGGCTCCGTAATCTTTGACGTGCGACATAGGAAAACTTTCGGTTCAGATACTGCACTAGCTTCCTTTTTCTATATGCATATATGTATGTGTATTCTCACGATAAAGAACGTAAAACGACAGAAATCCAACGGTTGCCGTGTACTCACACTGTACTGTTCCAACGGATCTCGCGGGTACGACACAAAACCACGGAAAACTTGTTCTCACTTTAAAAACGCTGGCCCGGATGCTCGCTGACCCGCTCCACTGTTCCAACTCATAATCAGCTTGTCCGATATTCTCGCGGGAGACTCCGTTTCAATTCCTTCGAATGGTTAATAGTATTCGCTCGCAATTTCCCTTTTCTAACAAGAACCGCTGCTTCGTAATCCACGCGCGACTGGACGACGATTGCGAGAGCAATAACGACGACGTACTGCGTGTGCGACGATGACGACGGCAGTAGCAGCAACGGCGACGGCGACGGCGACAGCGGCGGCGGCGGTGGCGGCGGCAATGGCGACGACGAACGACGACGAACGACGTCGGAGGGACCGGTTGATGGAACGGGGCAAATATATGCGTCTGACGGAAGCCTCGATGCGATTTTGTAAGAGGGTGAAAAGGTAAGGCGAGCAATGCTGGTTAGGCGACGGGATTGCGACTGCTTGCTGCTTGCTTGGCTAGCCGCTAGCGGGGGCCTGGCGCGACACCGACTGTCCGACACTAGCGCCCCCTTTACCCCACTCTTCGCCATTCATATTCCCCTTTCTGCCTACCGCCTTCGTCCTACCCTCTGGACTCCCCGCCCTCTGCCTTCCTTGCTCTTCACCCTAGCTACACTCAACCAACCTATATCAACCTATCTCCTTCTTTCTCCCTCTTCGCTAAACCTCGCTCCGTTGCATTCGTCCGTTTCTGTTCCCCTCCGTCTATCTCACTTAGTCACACCTACGATCGGCCGATTCGCTTGACGGTATACGTCTCTCCTTCTCTTTCTTCAACGTTTCGTATCGTTCGCTGCTCGTTGTTCGCGTCTCCGTTCGATGCGCGTACCTCTCTCGCATTTCTCTCTTTCTACCACCTATCGCGCAACTATGCATCCTCTCACTAATTCGAAACCCTGTCCGTCTCTTTCTTTCGCATGCTCCCCTTTCGCTTCGGCAGTTTAGCTCTGTCCCTGTTCTATCCCCCTGTTCTATCTCTCTCGATCGTACATGCGAACTATCGTGACGCACACCGTCACACCAACACTCTTTCTCTCTTCGATTATCGCGTATCTACCCTCCTCTTGCTTTTCCCGACTACGAGGAGCCAGGATCCCCTCCCCCGCATAATATCAGCTATCCACCTCACCCCTCGCTGCACCCATGCGACCATATACCATGCCACGTCGCCGTCACCGCCACCACCGCCGACGATGAGGCACCAAACGCCCCTCTCTCCGTGGCTCAATAAGCGTCCTTGACGCGCATGCGCCGCTCTAGCCCCACCACCCACACACACACACGTACACATGCATGCATACTCAACACACACCCGTACATGCTCACACACGCGCGCCAATGCACACGCACACGCAGAGCCATTCGACGGCAGCTGTCTCGTTCTATCCTTCACCGTCTAGCGACCCAGCCTCTCTGCTTACTCTGCTGGAGAACCGGCACAGGTTAGGCTTGGTCGCGCATCGCCCACTGACTATCACGCTCGCGGGTGGAAGAGGTTTAGTCAATCTCTCTTTCTCGCTTTTTCTTCGACCTATCTCAGTCCCGTTCCTAGGAAACAGAACTTCCAGCGCGTGTATACCATACACCGGCGTAATCTTGTTTCTCCATGCGTTCACGCGCTACAGAAAAGACGCGAAGAGAGAAAGAGAAAGGGAAAGAGGAAGGGAACCGAGGAAAATTCTTTCTACTCGACGCTGGTGGTGCTTGTACGCGCCGTGACGTGCAACGACTGATACGGAGATAGGGCAGGACTGCGATAGGCACGGTATTTCGCATCGGTACAATAAGCATGGGCGATGATAGAGGCGTCGTAAATGACGCAAGGTCGTAGACGGAAACGTGTATTCTAATTGCTGGGTCAAGTTGTTTCAAAGCATATGGGACCGAGACCTCATCGCGTGCTATTACAGTCTGTCTCGATTTAAGTTACCCGCATTGACCAGTTTTCGAGGAAATTTTGTCTCTCGGGCTCCTACCGAGTTGGACGTTTCGAACCTGTTTCAACGCTTCATCGTTTCTTAATTCTGATTGTCGAGGCAATTTTGGGTATCGCGTAACACGAATGTTTTAATTCACAATGTTAACGCTAGACCTTTTTTAAGCACTTTATTAACAGCGGACCTTTTTAACAAAAATACTATATTCAATATATCGTTACATACATACGCGAATTTTTCTATAGATCTTATTAACCCACTCACCACATGTGAGTGGCGAAATTATTTGCTCACACTTGAAAATTAATTTTTCCGCTAATCAATTATATCATGCTAATTTTATATATATTCATACTAAACTTAACTTTTCAGTTCTAACTTGATTAAACAAACTACTGTAAAGTTGTGAAATTTTTCAGTCAAAGTGTCAATGAAACACGTCAAAGTTTAAACTAAATTTATTCACTAGATAGTTTAATATGTTTTTTAATTATTATTTTATTCAGCCACACGGGGTTGGGAATTAGACATGATTCATAAATAGATAATTAAATAACGATATGTGTACTCTAACAATGTGTGTCCATTTTACCGATTGTGAATTGTTTAAGTTGATTTCTTGTACATTTTTAACGTTACAGATTTCTTCTGTATTTGTGTATTAACAAACTGTGGAAGTGGCATTGAAATTTAAATAGAACAACATGTAGTGGAATATGTAAAGTGTATACTTTTCTTTATGCACGAATGTAACGTCTTAAAATTGGAGTACAATTGTTGAGTGTAAACTAATAAGTAGGTGTTGGTGAGATAAACGGAGTTAAATAGGTCGATGGTCTAGACATTGAGTTCAAGAATCTACTATGAAACTTGAAAGGCCTTAAAATTCTCGTATGTATTGTGCACTTGTAACGAAACCTTGCGCGTTTATCAGTAAACGTTGCATCACACTTTCTAAGTTAATTGATGTAAATAATAATATAGTAGATATAAATTTACATAAATAATATTCTCTAACTTTTTGATTTCTCTAAGCGATCATTAGCACTTTTAGAATCATTATTTACGATTTATATGAAGATTTAATTGAACGCTACCACTAAAAAAATTCGTTTAATTCTTAGAAACACTACACGTGTTACAGAATGGTGCAAAATGGTGACAGAATCAAATGAACATGATTCTTAGAATGCCACTTGAAACGTTGCGCAATAAGTCGTCAAAAAGCACGAAAATCGAATCGAAAATATCGCATTTACATTATAATATCCATCACTCGATGCCACGTATTCACGTAAACTATACTTTCTACAGTCATCGTCCAGAAACACGTGCTTACGTAACAGAAGTACAATCCAGCGCATTGAACACAACATCCCCTCCTAAACCCGTAAAAGAGAAGTACAAACCGCTTTTGAGAATCGCGAGTGACGAGTCTCTAAAAATACGCGGCGCCGTATTCAGCAGCCTGGTAAATTGTATTTAATTTATTCGAAAACCAGCCTGGATTGGTCCGTTCGCGAATCTATCTCCGTCATAGCTTCTTCGGAGATCACTTTCACGTGTCACGCTTGATTGCCCGCGGATACTACGCAAGAACGCTAATCGGGGAATAGTATGCGAACTTTCGAGGCGAACAAACTTATGGTGTGCACTGTATACCTGCTTAATCTCGTTCCCTGGCGTATTCGCGGCGGAGGAAAGGGGGCAAAGTGACAGTGTGCGAGGGAGGCAACGAATGAGATCCGTAGAAAATTCTTTATACCGACGCTGATGGCCTCTGCGCGCTACGGTTCGCAGCGGGAAAAGATCCCGGTGCCTGATACCGAAGGACCGTGCATATCGTTTGCACGAATATCTCTGCCGTACATTGTACGTACATTGTACGTATACAAACTTATCGCGGCCCATTGTTACGATTCGTTCTTTTGCTACACTTTCATTTTGTATTTTGATTTACCGGCCTCGATATGTAGAAGGAAAACCAACGGCCTCACCCGTAAGAATTTTATTCTACAGCCATGACTCGACCGTTCTTTATTCTGTTAGTAACCGTGATTAGATTCATTCAGACTTTTTCACACTAGTTTTCATTTTAACATTTTAACCGCCGCGTCGACAACATGCGTGACGTAAGAATATTAAAAACGTAACTAATGCCTAAATAATATCATGACTTCTTAATTTTGAAATTGAGTTAAATAAAATATCTTAATTTTATGAAATTTTTGAGGTTGCTGGCGCGACAGTCACTATGTTATTATAATTAAACAGAAATTTGACTGCCCTCGTTATCCCATGCATCACGCTACTACATTCATTAACACTTTTTCGTCCTTAATTATACCTACCTCACCTTATTATTATTTTAGTGATCATTTACTGAACTGTTCTCTATTATCTTCTCAATCTTTTTCATTTTACTTAATTGTCTTTATCACTTGAATTCTATTGTATCTTTTTATTGTATCACTCCTTTTCTTTGCTCTTTTTATTATGTTATTTGTAAAGCATGGTATCATATTATTATAACACTCCCTTTGTTCAATAAACCAATTATTATTATTAATAATTGCTTGAACGTGACCATATTTGTTTCTTGTATGTTTTCATTTCAACACATTCAATTCTATAGCGACGGTGTTGAAACTATTAAACAATTTGTTCGAGATATTACAAATTTACATAGTGAAAGAGAGAGAAAGAGACTGAGAGAGACAGATAACTTTTTGCAGAATGCTCATATGATTATCGTAACAAGCATGAAAGCGTTTCGATTAACTTCAACCAACATTGTGGCCAACACTGGTTTCAAACTCTTTCTTCAGAGATTCTCGATACCAATGCCGGAAGCGGAAGTACACCATTCTCGCCTCGCTGACTCTGATAAGCGGAGCAACTGTTACCTACACATAAATGTACTTTCCGTTTCCAAAATCCTTGCAACGTGTTGCACTCTGCCATTGGCATATCTCAATAGAAAATTATGATATCTATTATACGAAACTGTCGTTCCTGATCTTATATCTGAACATTAAGATACCCTTATTCTTACGAATTTACAAAATCAAATTTAAACAAATTCATTACTTGGAGTGGTAGCCATGATATCCGGTCTATTTCGAACTTGACAGATAATTTCGATAAATTCACTTTCGTTCGAATTAGAACTGTGCCGGTATTGATTATAAATCCGCGTTTCATAAATTAAAAGAATTGCGTATTTTTTCTTTTTGCAAAAATCAAGATTTTGTATTTGTTATTCTAGGCAGTAAGCAGACTTTAATGTCTAATCAAATGTCTTTAATTTATCAATTCCGGGCGACGATTACTATACCATACATGAACATATGGTGATGCACAAAAATTTAACGAGATTGATCTTTTTAATGCAAAGAACTTTTTTATATTCGCTTGTTTGAGATCAATTTTCATCGATGAATATAGCCAGAAATTTAGAAATTGATACATTCATAAGCCTTAATTTAGAAAATAATCGAGTATCGTGATGATTTTCGATCATCGAAGTTGAAAGAAACACTTCCAATCCAAGTCTTGCGTTTTAGGATTACAGAGCTTTGTGCTAATATATGTCGATTTTTATATGGGCTTAAAAAACGCGCGTTTGTTTCTCCTGTCAGGGATTTTAATACGTCCCAGAGAAAATGAAAGTTTTATAAAACCTTTTCAAACATTTTACGATGACGAATTTTAGCTGGCTAAAAATGCTATAGATGCATAAAATCCGCAGTGAATTAATCATGGAATGAAGAAATTGTTTGAAATGGGTTACGCAAACAGATTTTTTGAAACTGATTGCAGCTGCCTATCTATGTGGAACATGTCACATACAATCCTATTACTGATCACACTAGCAACATTTTGAGTATCTTCTACATTGAACATAAGTTAATCAATATCTCTTTAAGTATTTGATTTTGGACCTATATTGTGTCACAGTCTTTTACTTAATTTTATACACTTCCCAGTATGTTATACATTATGATTAAAAAATTCAGTGATCTTTAAATCTCGATAAAAAAGCAATATAGAAAACCCTACAGCTCTAGTTTGACAGATTTTTCTATAGAAGAAACGGCCTTCGAGTAATTAAGATGGCAGATTTTGCCGCATCACCCCGTATAAATCCTAAATATGTGTCCAGAAAAATCTTTCATTTGTTGCGATTGATTTGTAAGAATGGCATATAAAAAAACAAATAACAAGTATTGCAGCACAGTATGACACCAGCATATGGAGTAACAGTACTGATGACATGAGCCAATAATATAACTCAACATTTAATTCTTCGAGTTCGATGATAAAAAAGCTATCGAGCAATTCCGCACCGTGGAAAAACGAATCGGCCGTTCGAGCAGCATATATATCGCGGCAAGTCGGTTAGGTACACGTATATAAATGTAAGGCAGAAAGGATAGAAGAATAAAGGGTAGGTTTGGAACGCGAGACACCGGTGGCAGTAGGGGTGGAAGCATCCGCTGAGGTGTGATACGGAACGTCGAGGGAGTACGAGGTGATATTTCTCATGAAACTGAACCGAATAAATTTTTAACAAAAACTGCTGACTCACTGCATTACGTTTTCTCCATTCCTTTTTTCTTTACAGCCAGACTGCTGCCATCTTTTCATCCTAGTGTCCGCCGCTTCCTTTCCCTTCAAGTGCCGGAAATATGAGAGGGTCCTACTGAAGTACCATCATACGGAGAAATTTATTTGCATGCTCGATTGTATATAACGTTTCTGAAATATTAAACAGCTAGAGTAGTAAAACGCTGGGAAGTAGAACAACGCTATTGATCTTCCAAAAATGTCGTTTTAATTTCTTTTTTTTTTTTTTTACTGCAAGTTCGCTGTTTGCGATTTTGTTTGTTAAACGTCAACGTTCTCGCATTATTCTAACGCGAAAGAGTTCGCGACAAGATCGTCAAAAAAGATTGTTTCTCGACCACAACCGTTTCCTCCACGACACCGGTATCAACACAACCATAGACCACACACGGGATATACGTGTAACGGAAACGCGGTTAAATCTATTGCAAGCACGATGTCAGTATATTTCTACATGTGTACATCAATATGCTGGAAACATTCTCGGGTCAAGTCGCGTCACGACAGATCTCCCAATCTTTTATTTAATCGTTTCGATCCAGATGATATTTGCCGAATGAAATTTTTCAGAGAATTTCTTTCGAAAAGGCAGAAGCTTGCAAGCTAATGGCACACTTTGAGGATGTACACCTTAGACCACACATACCTATAGACACGGCTTCAGATAATTTCCCCGAAGAAAAGATCAAATCATCCACGTGACGTCCGAGTGAACAAGCATCGTTATTTTCAAAACTGTTCGAAACTAGTTTAACACAACACGTTGGTCGATAGTGGAGAACATGTGAAGTTCGAACTTGAAACCCGGTCCCTCGTTCGCCATTTTGAACGATCATCTTTTACTTTGCTTCACTGAACTCTTGGATTTTCTATACACGCACTATACACATGCCGTGTCTAGTAGTATACATGTCTGGTCTAAAATGTACACCGCGGAGCATAACTATAGCACAAATAATATCTTCGAAAGTTTCGCATATTTACGTATGGAAAGTGATTTGTTCAATGAATGAACACCCTCCAACGAATTAAAACTTTCTGCATTATACAAAAAAGTAACGTTTATCCTTCTCAGAGTAAAATTTACGCAATTCTATTACACGCTTACTATACACCTATATTAAATTTTGTAAAAATTTTGATCAATTTTATGAAGTAAAATTAATAAAATAATATATTTTGAAATTTGAAGATAGCATGAAACTGACACCAGGAACGGACGGGGAATAAAAATGTGTGCTACAGTTACGCTCGACGCTCTACAGTGTAGATTCTCAGTTATCATTCCCGATAACAAAGTAAACTAGTTCGGCGGTTATGTTTCCAGCGAAACAAACGTTATTACATAACCAGCCATCGGTTTTCATCGGTTTTCGAAGAGAAGAGTTCCTCCCCCTCCCCGAAAGCATTGTACTCCGTACAAAGGTGAGGCTATTGAGCGCGTCCTTTACAGAGAAGTGAAAAAAAGCGGGAAAGAGACGAGACACGGGGGAAGGTTGGAAAAATTTTCAACGGTGTAAAGTAGGAGTAGGAAAAGAGCGATTCGATCTTCACCCTCGGAACCATTTCATTCCAGGACTGCGGCGGGGAATCTTCCGAATCGGGAAACAAGCGAAACGCCGCACCGGCCGAATGAAGAGAACGAAAAAGAGGGACAGGTTTTCGAGGAGAGACAAAGAGAGAACGAGAGGATAAAAACCCCCTCGAGGTTCGACTCAGCATCCCACGATATCTACATCTATTTTTGGCCACGGTCAGCTGTAGTTGCACGGCATTAGCATAATGAAGACAGTTCGTCTCTTCTCGTTCTCTTGGGCAACGCGTGTCCATCTCTATCGCCTACTACACCATACGCGGTATAAACACGCACTCACACACGCGAATTCTCTCTCTCTCTCTCTCTCTCTCTCTCTCTCTCTCTCTCTTTCTCTCTAGCCATCTATCTGTCCATCCATTCCCTCTTTGACTGCGTGCTGTGTACATATATTTAAAGGCATATGGTTGGAACGTTGCTAAAAACGCGAAAAAATTAAGTAAAACTTGGAAAAATGTGCGAGTATGAAAGTAAATGGCTCATACGAGATAAACAGATATCAGAATAAACATTTTTCGAAGCCGTGAATAGATTTCTATCTATAGCTTCTTCGACTAGATGAATTTGTGGAATGTCCATAACGTATTTCATAACATGAGAAGCACACGTGGACGAGTGATCTACGAATACTAAAAGAAAACTTTAGTGAAATATATGTGTTTGACCTCCGGTTTGTAAAAATTGGTTTTTTGATCTTCAGCTACTGGAAGCCTATTAATAGGCTCTTCAGTTTGTTGTATCTAAAAAATAAAACTTAACGATTTTCTTTTAAATGGGAAAATTTATATTGATGAAAATTTAAATAACGTTCTTAGAAAATATTAATGGATCAGATGACTCAAGATGACTTGCCTTTTTAGGAATGAAAACATTATCATTATTGGCATCCTTACTAAGAAATCCTCAACTATTCAACTTACATTTTTGAGGAAATGTAACATAATACCCGGTAGACAAAGCGTTAAAAATAGAAAGTTGACATTGAAAACTTTCTGCATACAGGAATTTGCCACCTTTGAAAACATGGAACTTTTAATTTCATAATTTTTCATAGAACGTGTAACGTAATTGCTATTCGAGGCGTGTAAGTTACGTGGCTCACCCTGTGTATATCAGGAGAAAACATAATGCAATTTAACCAAGGCCCCACACATTCAGTTTATATACATTAGACAAAACAACGTAACTAACGAGATCCGGTGAATACGATTGCACTTGTATTTCTCTTTTGCGATTGCTTTGTAATTTTCTTAACCACGGAGCCTTAAACGTAACAAATATGTATTGTTTTACAACAATGACAAGATTGGATTTATTCAAACTTCGTACGATTTTTATTATAATATATGCTCGAGTAAAGAATTTCATCAAAAAGGTTCTCTTAAAAATATTTTTGTAATGCCAGAAATTGTAAAAGAAAAAGTCATAAACCAGTCATTTTGCTTGGTTTGTTAGTTTCGGCGTTAACCCCTTGTTCTCGTGCCAAATTCGTTACGAAGATTTGGAACATAATCCACTAAATATGGATATTATTCACGTGCTTTAAGTTCAAGTAGAAATCGAATTCTACTTTTCTATTATCGATGTTTAAACATCAAAGGAAAGGTTTACATACAACAAATGTAAATAATCTTTTTTGGTGTAAGAATTTATTAGAAACAAAGAAGAGTGCTAATGAACGTAACTGTGAAAGGAATCGTAGTGCAAGGGATTAAGCCCCTTATATTGTAATTAGGAGAGGTATGTATTAATTTTATTTTACTAAAAACAGTACACTTCCTCTCTTTCCCGTTTCACGTTGTTTTGAAATATTTTGCATTCTATTTATACATTAACGGTATCTGCATGTCAATGTATTACTGTAAAATGACCTAACATCGAGATCCATATGCGATAATTAGACTACGGATCTTTACAAGTAATAATTTTCTAAGAGGATTGGTAGAAAAAGAAATTAAATAAAAATAAATGATCTCTTTTGACAATTTCGATAAGTTGAGAACAGTGCAACGGTGTTATTGAAATGCGCTATTCTTTCCATGAAGGATCTCAATCGAAGAGATACTTTCTTCATCAATTTTTACCCCAACGGCAAGAACCAAATTCGATCTCAAAAACGGAAATTTCTGTCGAATATCGTATCAACTTTGATGCCAAAAGCATAATGTTAAAAACTGGGGAAAAATGACTTAATAACGCATTCATGGGATTATAATCAGTTGTTAAGCTTGCCTCTATGAAGCAGGATACAGCAAAATTCGGCGGATCGAGGCGAGCGCTGGCAAAGAACACGAAGTGCACGAGGTCGAGTAGTTTGGAGAAAGGGAAGAGCGGAGGTAGCAGAAAGAGAAGAACAGAGATGACAAAGCAAGAAGGGTGCCGGTGGAAAAGAGTGAAGGGCGCAGGGGGGAGAAAACCTGCTCCAAGACGGCGTCGTACTAACAATACAATAAGATAACAAGCAACGGGGAGGGCCCAGCCGTGCTAACCTGACTTTCGTGGATAACTCAGCGTGCTGCTTGAGCCCGTAAATACGCTCCACACACGATATTTTGCCCCCCTCCCTCCCCCGCGACCAGCCTAATCTTCACGAGAGAATACGACGGACTCATAATCCTCTCGCGGTGATAAAATTGCCCGTTATTCTGCGCGCGATCGCGCCATCGTCGTCTCGTGGGACAAACATTCGTCGTACAAACAGTAATCCTGAATTAAACTGAACCAGTGCCGTTCCTTAACGTCGACAACTTATGTATCGTGCGAATTTCTAGCAGCTAGCAACCACTGTGTCTGCTCGGATTTCATCGAACATAATTTACCAAAATTCTAATACAGTCTTTTTATAACCTACAATATCGTATACGTATGTATAATTATACTAGGATAAAGGAGCCAATTACTTTGCCCTATTGGCTGACTTCAAGAGTTTTCACCACTAAGAACAACTTTAGATTTTCAAAGTTTCTTTCATCAATATAAATTTTCCCATGAAACAATTGTCAAATCTTCTTTGAATATTAGCAGAAAGGAAAAAAATTCTGGTGCCAGTTATCGTGTTCCTATGACTTACAAAGATCGGTTATTGTGCCACTTTCCTGAATACTGTGCTTCAATTACTGTGCTCTCTCCCTGTATACTGCGCTTCGGTTACTGTGCCCCCCCCCCCTGTGCTTAAATTGCTGTGCTCCTACCCTGATTATTACCGAACCTCAATAACTTTACACATTAAAAATTTAATACTTGACATACTTCAATGAACTTTACTTTCTATAGAAAACATGAACTTTCGTCTTTTGCATGACTAACTTTATCAAATATACAATTAATTGAATTAAAATAAGCAAATTTAATATGTCTCATTCGATAAATATAAAGTTAATTATGCTTGAAAATAAATTAAAAGCGCAGTAATTAGCTATCTGGCAGTAACCGACTCCACTATCCTGTATACGCTGTCTGACAAAATTATAGCCCTCTCTAAGAATCCTTTCCATTGAGTAACGTAAATTAAATTCTTTCATGTACATTTCTTCGAAGGGTTTTTACAAAAATATTCCGATATGCATAGAATTTCATATACTCAACATTTTTCTCGAAAACGTACCGTTTTTAACACTAGATCTACGGATCATTAATAGCAGCTGTTTTTTTATATTTCTTTAAAAATATTTGGTACAATGTGAATATTTGTCTCAAGTAACACATTTGTCAGAACGTTAGCTTCTGTTATAATCTTGACATCTCCCTATTTACTCGTTAACTAGATTCATAAGCACATATTTATTATGATTCGAATGTCCCTTGTGTCAGGATATTCGTGCGATATGTACATACGTGTATGTGTGTGCGCCTAGCGACAATATTGTATGTTCCCGGGTGCTCGTTCTTCTTGTCCCGACTCTTAAGGTGAAAACATGTGTCTCAAAAAAGTTATACATAATCAAGTAAAGTATATTTTTGCTCGACGCGCAGATAGATTATTGATAATATTATAATATTGTCAATATTACAGTATTTATTGAATTTTCTCATAAATGTACCTTTACAATCTATCCGCACGTTAAAACATTTAAATCCGTTACTTTGACATCAAACTACTGTTAATCATTGTATATAATAATTTTCCATTTAATATTCACCTATATACATATATTTCTCTGCAAACTCCAGTCAATGAAATTTGTGCTGCTCGTTTATCCAATGTTTGTTCTGTAATTTTCCACGTAAATTACGTTAAATGCAAGGCGAACTTCAAAATATTCTATGCAAATTATATATAAACTTTATCAACAATCTATACTGTCAATATAATACAAGCATACTTTTCTAATAAACAAATATTCAAATTTTCTTTGCTGAAGAAGTATATTAAAATAGAAGGCACAATTTAAAAACATTAATGATTTTAAAAATTGTATTTTTGATTATTTATAATTATATAAATACAATACAAAGAAGAATGGCTATACTAATTAAATATAAAGAGAATACCACTGAGTTATTATATTACCTAATTATATTATACCATAATATTAAACCATAATATTACATAATCACAATTGTTTTACTTGTTACTATCACTTATTTCTCAACGAATCGATTATAATTATATCTGTTCGATTATTGGCAACATTTAAATTTTTCGTAACAAAACGTTTTTCTAAAGACCGCTTGAAAAAATATACTTCAAAATAATTTAACTCACATTATTCAATAAAAAGAAATTAAATTAAGTACCGCATAACGAATAAACATTTTATCGCTATTTTATGAGCAAACTTAAAAAAACATTTGATATTTTTAAATGGTTATACATATTAACACTTACGAGGTATTTCTCTTAGATGATATTTATCAACCACACAAAAATATTAACTCATTCGATTTAGTAAGTATTTGACATTACTTCGAAAAACAGTGGGAATGTTTTTTATATTTGCTCATTTCTCCAGTTTCCATCGATTGATAAATTATTTGTTGATTTTAATCGTACTGCTCGATCTATTTTAGTAAGCTCTCTGTCGTTACCAGTTTTCCTTTCTTTTCTTATGCCTTTTAAATAATATTAATGGTGCCCAATGAAAGCTGGAGTTTCACAGTGATTAAAGTCATAACTCGTGATTTCTTTCCATCTTAAAACTCATTTAAATAATGCATCGATACTGTTATCATATTCTGTGTGGCATTTCTTCATAAAATAAAACTAATGCCAACTAATCCTCATCGATCGCATAGCATTCCAATATTTCGTAACATTTCGTAACCGACGTATTCTCTGCTCTGTAAAATCTCAAGAACGTAATATCTACACATTTCCAGAGTAATCATTGACAGTACTTATTTTTTAAACAATATATCTTTTAAAAATATATTTCGTCTCACATTATGAGAAATAAACGCTTATGATAAACGCGGATCAAGATACCGTTTTCTCTTCACAGGCATCGAATTTTTTCATAGAGATAATTGGAAAAATGTTAACAATTATAATTTGCAGTAAATACTATGCAAATTACATATTAAAATTTCTTGATGTCTCTTCTCATTTTGTTTTTACGTAACTCACAATCTGGCCTACGTAGGAATTTCTTATAGAATGAATAAAGCAATGTTTTATGTTCTCCGAAGAAGCTTATACATATTTCATTAACTATCCTCAGTACATTAATTTCAATTATTATTAAATATTAATTGTTATTAAACGAGGCGGTGTCATTTATCTTCATCAGCGTCCTCTCGCGTTCATCCGGCTTCGTCTTTTATAATCGCAAATGTTTTTCAATCTCAAGATTTACAATGAAATTACGAAGCTCTTTATTTCGTTGTTGTGGCGATGCTTTTTTTATTAAACATAAGATTTCCTTACCGAGACGTAAAATATTCAATGCAGGCAGTTTTTTTTGGAAAGATCCGTCCGATGGTTTCGATTATCGAGACGTTAATCATTCGTTGGTTTCATATCGTGGGGATTATAAGCGATCCAGTTATAAGTCAATCGGGATTACCCTGGAGGTGATCGATTAATCGCGGTACACATTGCACGAGGACCAATGAGACCGCCGCATCAACGTCAATGAAATAAGCAATCTTCGACTATTTATTACGGAAACCAGTAATGATGTTCGCTGGCGAGTCTGCATCCAATAATTATGGATGAGCTCTCGAAGTATAAAATCTGTGGAACGTTATTCCTCGGCAACTTTCCTTTCGTTTAACATTTTATTGTTTTAACGACCTCTATTTCTTCCACGCGAGAAGGCAAGCTGAATCTTATATAGTCGAAAGTACAATTTAAATAATCTTTCTTGATAGCATAAAAATCTTGTGTTCTTTTCTCCTTGGAAAAGTGAACTTTCCTAACGAAGTGACAGAATATTTCAATATGTTATCTTCATTATTTTTAATGGCATATATAGTAGATCTGCCAGTGTTATATTCACGAGACAAGGAATTAATTGTTTCGTTTTTTTTTAAGCGCCAAATAATTTTATATTTTCTTAGCCTTTTTTCTATTTTCGTTTGATTTGTGAGAAGACATACAGAGAATATAGTTTCTGGACGAATCACACAGATATGAATAACTGAATTAATTCGTTACTTATCTGACATTACTATGCAGGAAAACTATGCTAGAATTTGTAAGCAAGAAGCAAAAACAGTCACATAGACTGGAGTCAGATAATAGAAGCATCGTTTCTGACATCCACTGACATCCAAACAGGGTGCTATGTTGGATAAACAGAGTCCAGATAAACGGAGTTTTACTGTAGTTTGTAAGAAATAGTCATAAAATTGTACATGAAACATTTTTTTAAGATACATTCAATTATCTGCAATTTGTTCTTTTTAGACTATTAGTCATAGTGTCTAAAATTATGAATGAACTTTCCAATATTTCATGGAAATAATGAATTATTGTATATACGGAATATTCATGGGCATTCTAATATTAAAATATATCATAGATATAGATGTTTGACGTATAATCTTCTATATACATTAGCATTGAAAAAAACTCTCGTTCGCAAAGTATTAACAAAAGATATATCGTTGTTTATGTTTTCTTTAAAACTTGGCGTTTCTTTCAGTAGGAAAGATCAACATTTATTGTTAGATAGTTAAGTTCTTATTTTTGAACTAACAATAAGTCTCACCCTATACAACTTTCAGGTAATATTTGAGCTTTTTAATTGAAATCGATGTTAGATGCAATTTTCACCTTTCTTTCATTCATCTCTTTTTCTCTGATGAAAAAGGTGTTCTTATGTAACCGGTCGAAATAATCAATTTCCTCTTTCTGTATTTCTTTACGGCATAAGGTCTTGAAAATATTTCGTAAGAATTTCAAGAAAAATCGTGAAATTGTCAATTTTACAAAAGAATAAGAGAGTGACGATCAGAGCAGTGTATTTAACAATAATTTCAACGAACTCCGAGCGATTAGAGAATATCCAGACACGAAAACAGCATGAGAAATCATAAATACTGAAGTTTCATCGCGAACAGTTTTCCCCGTCAAAGCAATCGAAGACAATTTGTCCCTCGGAACAAAATACTGCGATAATAACCATCAAAAGTTTCTTTTAGTGCCGATCGATTTGGCATTCCTATATAAATGGTGGATAAAACCCAGGCCGATTCTAAGAAGACGGCTCGTAATCAGGTGGGGGTGGAGGGTTGCCGCTAGTTTAGCGTCACGATTAGTCAGCCCCTGGTAGACACCCTGGTGTCTTTTCTCCTGCACTGCATGTATACCGTACTAGCTCGAGTCGCTCTTTCTTTCGTGAGTCACTGACGGAAATTACGATCGATCGAACAAGAACGGAACAAACGAAGTAAGGTTGCGTCCCGCCCGTTCCAGCAGGAATCCTCCTCGTGTCAGTCTTATCGTAAACGCGTTTAGGACCCCGATGACACTGGATGACGGAACGTCTTTGTCGAAATTTATTCCCGCCACGTGTCCTCCCGTCGCTGATCTTGTTAGCACCAACGAGGATAGTGTCGATAGTCTTTTGTATACGTGAACGGAGGTAACATTTTGACGAAATTCCGCGTGAACTAGTTGCTTTCGCAGAAATTCTCAAGTATTCGAACTTGAACGGCGTGTATTTTTCTTTCCTATACAGGCTGTCCGTTCGTAAATGTAAGCTGATGTAAATGTAATTGAAAATATAGCTGACTGTATGTCAGCTAAAAGGTGCGCGTAAACTATTTTTATTTTTTACTTGCGAACTTTCCGAGTTACAAAGGTCATTCGCTGTAAAAATGATATCTTGTTAAAAACTGCGATTATGCATCGTTTAGAAGATAATCGGCATCTTACGCACGAAGGTATATAGTAATTTGTATTGTACCTCTTAAGTGATGTAAATTTGAAATATATATTAAAAAGCTTGAGAAAGCAAACGAACGTTATTTATGATGCCAATTATTAGAGATGCATCTGCTATTTAAGATGCCGATTATCTTCTAAACGATGCACAGTAGCAGTACTTAGCAAAATATCATTTCGATTACAAATTACCTCTATTAACTAAATATGCAAAAAATTATAGGTATCCATTTAAACAAGTTAATAAAGAAAAATAATTTACGCGTTCCTTCTAGCTGACTTAAAACTGTGTGAATTTCTCCTATTAAACTTTTTCTACTCTCAACCATTTATGAGATATTTGTTTGGACATTTATGGACGGACTATATTAGCACATGGATTGCCGAAATGCCTAACTGTAAAGGGTAAGAAAAATTATATATATTTATATAATTATATAAATATATAATATATAATATTATATATATTTATATATTATTTAGATATATTATATAATTTCATAAATATATATATTTATATATTATTTAGATATATTATATTACTATGCTAGATATTGGTAATAGTAGGGGTTGATGAATCTGCTAGGGGGTTGTTATGGTCTAGAAAAGGAAACTATACTTTAGAAGAGGTATTATGCGAAAGGAACGACAAGGTAAGGATAAAATAAAATTCTAAGGGGTAGAATAAGTTGTGTGCGAAAAACGGAAGGATGAGTGTGAGTTGAGCATTTGTAAATTGTAAACCAATTCCATATCTTGGCTTCGAGTCTGGAATTAACGATAAATAACGAAAACCGAAAACACGATATCGTAATCGAAATTTTTTTTCTTCTCTTTCTGTCCCCCTCCCTTTCTTCTCCCATCGTCTAAGAATGCGTTTCATCGATCACAATATAGTGATATCATATTCCTTTCACGCGTCTCCATGAAGACCGATATCGCTAGATTCGACGAATATCGCGTGGTAGAGACTGTTCTTGTCTGAAACTGACCCGAGGAAAAAGACAACAGCATTTGATCTCTCATGAATTTTCGTGAAGAATCTAGCCGAAATCTTTCATGTTTTATCCAACGAATATCCGGAATGAACGCTGTTCTACGGGAAACTTCCCCCCTAAAAAAGGATGATTGGCATTCTCTGAGAATTTTGAGTCTTTCGTGTGACTCGCGTCCTCCCCGTTTAAATCTTTTTCTTCCTGAAACGATGATAAAGCGGAGGGGCGGTTACTGAATATTCACACGAAAGTCGGTGGCATCGATCGAAACAACCATCCCCTTGGCTTTTTCTCCTCCAGTCGGGGGTTGAATCACAGGAATTAATTATACTCCGAGCAAATTATAATCGATAATAACATTGCGTCGTTGACTTTATTCAGCTTTTTGTTTATTTTTTTTTCTTTACGCTTACATTTATTAGATTTCTTATATGCCTTATACATCGCCCCCCGGCTAACAGTTTGGGAACATTTTACTCATT
Source organism: Megalopta genalis (assembly GCF_051020955.1). Classification (NCBI taxonomy): domain Eukaryota; kingdom Metazoa; phylum Arthropoda; class Insecta; order Hymenoptera; family Halictidae; genus Megalopta; species Megalopta genalis. The sequence goes on from NC_135027.1 coordinate 5,609,577, forward strand.
GTATTACTAGAACTACGTGGTACGAGTTACTTTGTTACTGTTACTTGTTCGTTTACTTATTCGTTTGTTCATAGGCATCCATGTAAATGGATCTTTTTAGTTTTTATAAATCTAGTAACAGTTTATAGATATTTTATTAAATTCCTGATGCAGTCTTGTATTTGTAACTCACTTTGAAATTAGCAGCTGTACGTGAAGGAAGTCAAAAATTCTATCTGGACTTTAGAAAAATGGCTCGTGCTAAAGAATTGTCCACAGAAGTAAAGAGTCCTATAATTTCGCTATATAAACATCGTGAAAATAAAAGAAATACAGTAATTTAATAAATAAGAGGGGGAGTAGAAAGAGAAGAAAAAAATTTCGATTACGATATCGTGTTTTCAGTTTTCGGTTTTCAGTAGATACAGTAAATTCTCCCTTATTGACGCTCAGATTCTACACAAAAATGGACGATTTGGGAAGAGTAGAAACGATTATTCGAGCCTTCCGGCTCATTTTTATAGTTACTGACTGTCAACAATTACAAAAACGAGCCGCAAGGTTCGAATAATCGCATCCCCTTTTCCCAAATTGTCCATCTTTGTATAGAATCTGAACGTCGATTAGAGAGAATTTTCTGTATATAGTATTTTACTTATTTATCGTTAATTACAAACTCGAAGCCAAGATATGGGGTTGGTTTACAATTTCCAAATGCTTAACACACACTTATTCTTCCATTTTTTATAGTTGCCGAAAACGAGCCGCAAGGTTCGAATAATCGTATCTCCTCTTCCCAAATTGTCCATTTTTGTGTAGAATCTGAGCGTCGATTAGAGAAGATTTACTGTATATAGTATTTTACTTATTTATCGTTAATTCCAACCTCGAAGCCAAGATATGGGGTTGGTTTACAATTTCCAAATGCTTAACCCACACTCATTCTTCCATTTTTTATAGTTGCCGAAAACGAGCCGCAAGGTTCGAATAATCGTATCTCCTCTTCCCAAATTGTCCATTTTTGTGCACAATCTGAGCGCGAATTAGGGAAAATTTACTGTATGCCGGAAAACATTTTTCTTGTGCCATGGTTCTAAATTTCTGGCCAGCAGTGTCTTACACATTGTCAGATGTCGCGTCTTGCTGTACAACGTCGAAAAGCCGATTTACTATTTCTGTCATATACGGTATCAGAGGATTAGGATAATAAAATCGGATGCAGTAACAATACCCTAAGAAAACAAAATTTTCTTCCTCGACAAATTCTCGAACTGTCGTGGATATCTTGCTTCATTGCCAAACTAAACATCACGTCCTTTCTTCGATTCGATCGACCTCGCCCGTCTCTTCTGCTTCTTCCACTTCTCCCACTCCGTCTTTCTCCGCTCGTTCTCATTCGATGACAGGAGTAATTACATTTTCATGTTGTTCCGACACGAGGCCGTACGTGACTGCAGCGAGATCAATTTGTCCCGAAGTCCAGCGTGTTCGCAATGGTAAATGTTATTTACTTGGAATAACGTCTCGAGAATGGAAAGGAAAAAGTATAGGAGAAGGTAATAAAAACACAATTGTACGGTGCAACGTCTGCAACCCCCATCCGTTCTCATCGGACCATAAATAACGTACACAAATATTGATATGTGTGTGGAGCGTGATGAGAAACCTTGGACCTCTTCAATTTGTCCTGACAATGTTGTTTTGATGAATTTTGTCTGACGAAAACGGTTGAATCACAGCAGGGTTGAGATTAACCCTCGGTCTGTGGATGTCGCGTATAACTTTTTCGATACGTCAATCGTTTAATTGTTTATAAGCATGAAAAGTTGATTTTTTGGGGGGATAAGAGCAGCTGATTCTTTTTTCAAATTGCGGTCGTTTCTACAATTATTAAAAACTAATATAATTAAAAATTCGAAAATCTGTACGCTACATTCTAAATAATTGTTTCTAGTTTATTTACGCCTTTTGGTACACCATTTGCAACGCAACAACTTTTTTAAAACAGGACTAAACGACTTGAATTTCTTGTTTAGATTATAGAAGG